>NC_056702.1:962232-1697232 GCF_018831695.1 Puntigrus tetrazona
AAACTGGTTTGAATTGGTGGTCATTGAATCAAACGAAGTGCAGATGTCAAAGACTGATCGGCTCCTTATGAATTAGTGCTTTATAAAGATTTCTCTCGTGTTTATTACTGTAGTATGATGCTGAAATATAATTGTTTGTGTGGGGATCGTGACTGAAGCATCGATTGAGATGCTCTTTGCCCCGATATCCTGGCAAGTCGAGAGGCCACGCCCCCTGTTATGAGGGGTGGGTTCAGGGGAGGGGCTTGAGGTTTGCGTGAAGTGGGATGTAGCAGTTTCACTTCCTGTTCACATTACTTTATCATGCGTTTTTTTTAATGGTAGAAGTTAATTTAAATCTATTACATGCTTGGAAGAAAGTGTATTCCATTCAGTTCCAACATTGATTTTGAGCAAATGAATACATTTAGTTATATTTATAATAAATACAATTATGGCACAAGTTGTTTTCCCCTTTTATTCTATTCTATTCCAATTGCATATTTTTCATTCTACATTTCAGTTCATCTGATTTCCCTTGTGTGATCTCAGCAGTGTTATTTTAGTATTACTTAAATACTATTCTAGTGATTATAAATATTTCGATAAGCTTTTGCATTTGAACTATTAAGTAATTTTCACTTTTGTCATTTTTTTTGTCATTATTTCAGTTTTCATTTTTGTTTTGATTTAAAAATAGTCATCATTTATTAGTCATTTTTAATATTTTGAATTAGCTTTTATTTTTTTAGTTTTAGTTTTCATTTTAGTAATTTTTAATTTAGTAAAGTTTTATATTTAAAAAAAATGTTTTTTTTTAAGTTTTATCTTAATTTTTCATTTTAATTTTAGCTTTGGTATGCTTTTCTTATGCTTTTGCCACGTTTTATTTATATCTATATAGCGCTAATTTATCTTTATTCTACCTTAGTTTTTAATCATTTTAGCACATATTTTATCTATCTGCAAACTAGTGAGTAAATCAGGTTTGATTTACCAGAAAAAAATCTCTCACCTGACACTTGGCTCTTGTGTACAGACAGAACTGTTTAGTGGAAAGTCACGCATAGATCATCACGCCAACCCTTTATAGCACAAACATCAGTCATCCGTGTCTGACCACAGAGCCCTAGATTGATTCTGAGTGTGTGTAGGTGTGTGTTGACTGCCACCTCCTCACCTAACCATCCTGACATTGGCAAATTTCTGGCCGTTCCTCTAGGAAATTCCCCTCACACAGTCATAAAACACCTCAGATATAAAGCAAATCTCCGAGGGCCGCTGTAAACACACCGCTGGGCTCTGCCGGCTGGTCCGGCCATAAATTCACCAACATCCCATCATCAATCTCCGACTGATTTGGTCGCTTTATCCACAGCTGTGTTCATGCCCCGTATCTTCACACGCGATTGATTTTTCACCTCCTCACGTAGTGAAGAGTTATTGTCTCCCACGGCGTATCTGTTTTCATGTAGCTCTGCAGATGGAAAATGCTCTTTTAGAGTTGTTTTAGATAATCGCTTCCTTAACATCTCTGGATTTTGAAAAAAATATAACCGGTTTTGCATGGTGCTACAGTGTAACACTGAGTTTGAGCAATAATAATACTAGTGATATTTGCTATTGCGAACTCCACTAATAAAAGTCCTTTCTGTAATAGTCTCCACCAACTAGTGCTTCATTAATCACCACCTTGAAATATTGGCATACGTAACCCAAACAGAAGAGATATCATCCCATTTATCCAGCGGAAAAATGGAGATGTGTATTAAATCCGAGCTTTTGTTTCAGAGCCAGACGTTTTCGCAAATGCTCATCTAGACAGTCGCAGGCAGCGGCCATCAATAATGCAAACTTTAATAAAAACTCATTTCGAAAGCACAAGCTGAACCTCTGAATGGATATGACTCATATCGGCGAGATCTGCCATCCAAAACATACTGGCATGAGCACAGCAAACTAGACTTCAGATCATCATTTCTGTATAATGAGTTTGTCTGGAGAGGATTATTCAAAGAGATTCAGTCTGACGGACTGTCATAGGTGTTAATAAGAGAGATAAGCAGCATTACGACTGAGGAGCATGATTAATTGGATGAGTTTTCTGTGATGCAAAGGAAAAACCTTCACAACGAGCATTTGGAATATAATGGAGTTTAGAACGATGCTTTGTGCCTACTCTCCATTCTGAAGATTTTGTACATAATTCACAGACGTATAGTTTAATAATACACTGTTTTTCTATTGCAGTCTATTCCACAGAACCTGGAGATCCTCCTCTGCTACAAACACCGCTGCTGACCTCCAAATCTGGCATCCAGCAGATCATTGAATGTTTCCGCACAGGTGCTGTGTCTGTTTTGCCTGACCTCTGTTTCCTCTCTTTATAATCGTGCAGTAGAGCAAACGGTTAGAATGAAATGGAAAGAATTTATGCGCTAAGTCAGTCTAACCACCGCCCTCTTGCGCTTCCTTGCAGGTACTGCACAGCTGAAACACATCCTCCTCAAAGAGGTGGACACCATCTTTGAATGTAAACACTGCCGCAGTCTCTTCCGTGGCCTTCCCAATTTGATCAAACACAAGGAAATTTATTGTTTCACTCGAATGCCTGAACCTGATGGTCAGTATAGCGCTGCATTTCTACTTCTCGTTCTCTCCAGAAAACCCAGTCTTAAGTATTTTTCATTGATGTATGGCAGTATAGCACAACTGATTGCAGTTCTGCCCGTTCATAGAGTTGTTCACGAGCTGTTGTTTTGGTAGATTTTATAACTAGCAAGAAAGCTTTGAGTTCTGAAACTTACAGGATGTTTTATAGCACAATGACATCTGTATATATCAAAAGATCGAGGGGGTTCTCCATTCATCTCCCTTTAATAAACAGATAGCTACTTTACCTTGTAGTGCTGTCAAATCGCAATTCAATCAATTTGTCTGGTTAAACTTTGCATGTCAACATATTTCACTGTACAATGGTTTATCAATGGTCCATTTTTCCATAAATGGTCCGAGTGAACTTGGTGTAATAAATATTATAGTACAGCTACATAATATCCTTTTTCTATAATATGGCCCCTGTTACTAAAGTATACTTCTGGTTCCAGGCCCTTCTGGAGATGGCAAGAAGACCGTAAAAGAACTTCTTGAGGCTATCTATCCCCGATCTGATAAAGAAGAATATATACTGAAACTGGAGCCCATTGCTGGTAACCAGAATGCTGTGTACCAGTACCTCTCCAAAGAAGATGACCTGCCACCTTCATCTCAGAGCCCAAACCACACGACCACAGACAGCTGGAGACACTACCACTCCAAGGAGAGCCAGGAGCCGTACTCGGAGGAGGCCCAGTTAGAAGAAGAGGAGAACAATTTTTCAGATGACGAAGATGAGAATGAGAACATGGAGAAAGGAGAGGACGATGCAGAAAAGGGGCATCAGGATAGTGAAGAACCTGAGGAGACATCAGAAGAAACTTGTGACAAAGACCTGGCCCCATGCAAATGCCTCATTTGCAACAGGACTTACAGAGTTCGAGGCCATCTAAGAAGACACCTACGGACTGTACACAAGATTGTATCTTCTGGCTCCAAAACCAACTCCAGTGATTCCAAGAAAATGCCCGACGGTAAAGCTCCAGACACTCCCAGCAGTAGTCCCAGCTCTTTGTCTGACAACCAGAAGAGCCCAAAAGAGGACAAGGTCTCGTCCAAGCCTCAATTCTCCATAGGCTTTGACTTTAAGACACGCTTCTGCAAGCTCTGCAGGCGCACCTTCAGCTCCGTGCAGAACCTGGAAAAACACATTGAGCTGCACACGGATAATGGCACGGACTTCTTTGTCAAGTTTTACTGCTGTCCGCTCTGCCGCTACAAGACGCGCCGCAAGAGGGATGTGTTACGCCATCTCTCAGAGTTACACAAGAAGAAATCGTCCTACCTGAGCAGGATCTCCCAGTCGCTGGAGAGCTACTCCGTCAAGAAGCCAGCTGAGGTCGTGTTGAACAAAGAAGAGGAGATAGTTCAAGGTCAACAAGAAGAAGCGGATGTCCACCTCACCCACACTTCACCGTATCTGACACGCAGGAACTTGTCTCCAAAAGCTCCTGGCATAATTGGAAAAAAGGCCAACAAAAAGAAGCTTCACAACGAGGAAGTGAGCCAAAACAAAAAATTAAAGCCTAGTAGCCCAAAAGGGAGTGCTACCAAGAAATCCCTGCACGTGTGCAACATCTGTGGGCAGAGCTTTAAAAAGACAAGATACCTAGGGTTGCACAAGAGAAGCCACCTGAAGTCTGCAATCAGGAGCGGAGGAATCAGAACGAGATCCAAGGTCATGCTTTGGTGAGTGCCTCTGAAGCAATGTGCTCTTTTCCAAACCATTTACTTCCTCCACAGGTACTGTAGGTCCGGGGTACTAACTGAGATAAAGCTTCATTAGTAAAATAATATGGAACACTCTACCTAGGGACCCAGCTAACAGGAAACTTCTCACAACTTTTTAATATAAATATAAAGTATTTCTAGTTTTTAAATGATAACCTAAATAACTGAAAGTCATATACACCTAGGATGGCTTCGGGGTGAGTAAAATATTAAAAACATTTTAAAAATAAAACATTTTTGAGTGAACTATTCCTTTAATAAGGATTTTGGACATGTTTATCTAATGTTACAACTTTCATAACGTTCAGGGAACATTCAAAAGTAACATTCCTGTAATGTTAATGATGTTATTCCCATAACCAAGAAAAATATGATTATAAAACATTTTAAAAATGGAATGTTTTGAGCAATGTTTTTATAACTCAATAGCAATGTTAGTATAATGTTCTTAGGACGTATTTTTGTTAATAATAGTGCAGCTAACACAGTTGTGGAGCTCATTGCAATGCATTCTGCAGTTGCCTCCTGCTTTTCCTCTTTCTTCGAATTTGATCAAAACATCTTAGAAGCCAGATTACATCATCACATTCTACGGTTGCTTTCTTCGCAAGAGCTGCATGCAGTTTATCTCTTGATCTGGCCGAAGCATTGTAGATGTCAGCAGTGTAACGCTACCTAGCTTCAGTTCAGATCCTCGTGCTTAATTGGGAGGGAGCTCGTGATGACTTAAAAGGCTCTCTAGGTAGGGAGCTCGCTAGGTTGCGTGCAGCTGTTTCTTGTTTTCTAAACTTCGCTGGTACAGCAGATGGTATGTTTTGTGCTTTGGCTGGCGGATTGCTACCGCAGCCTTGCTGTTAATGAATGAGAGAAATCCCAGGGTGGACTTCCTGCACGGAAGAATGAAGCATGGATGCCACAGCAAGGCCCCGGAAATTAGGCCGCCCCGGTCTCACCTCAAGGTTTAAAGAGCCCTTGGGGTGCCGGTTGAGCGGTGAGGGGGGCTTCTTTAAGAAGCAATTAAGATAACTCACCCGTGTCCTTGGAAACAGCGCTCGGCTCAGCCGGGCTGTATTAATCACGCCGCTCTGTCACAGGACCAGAGAGACAAGAGAAGCTCTCTGATCTTCAAATAAGGGTGACAGAGCTGCCTTGGGTATACATGTCCATTTTTTGACTTGCTTTTTTTCCCCATTAATGCCCCATTTTCTCCCTGTGGTAGAAGTCCACATGTCAGTCTGACAGTTAGCGTTTCACTCGCTCCTCTGGGTCTGTCCTTGTGTTTGTCTCTGGATCGCAGTAAGTTACAAGCAACATAAAAACACATGAAGGCTGGATTACCCCCCCCCGCTCCCAGTCGACATGTGGCAGATTTTTAAGTGATAATGTACCGGAGTCCATTCAGTGGCTCAGTCTCTTTTCTGAGGGAAAATATACACAATATACTGGTACCGTATCAGAGGATTATTGTACAATACTATTTAATTGTTTAATAGTTTCAGAATTTAAAATGTTTTTGTTCAGATATTTTTCTGAGATGCAACTATTCGAATATCTGTCAAAATAAATCGAAACACTTCACCCTTAAAGTTGTCCAAATGAAGTTCTTAGCAATGCATATTACTAGGTTTAAATATATTTTAAAAGTATCTTTATTGGAACGTGATCTTTACTCAATACCCTAATGATTTTGGCATTAAAAAAACATGGCATTTTCACCCATACAATGTGTTTTTGGTTATTGCTACAAATGTACCCCAGCGACTGCTTAAGACACTTTAAGAATGTCGTGGTATATGTTTCGTATTGTGGTCTTGTCATGTCTGGGACATCATGCTAACTGTCTCTTTGCGTCTCTTTTTATTAGATGTCTCCTGACAGCGAACTGGACTTGCAGCAATTGTGGAAAGACCGTGAGAGTCACAAAGAACATCAGAGCCGCTAAACAAGCAACGATACAGTGCTGTGTTAAATGAGTTAAATCATAAGTGGGGTATAAGAAACCCTCAGAAATGTGTGTTTGGGCTTTTAGGAGCTTCTCCATCATCCGCGCGGGAGGCCGTATGTCAGTGTAACGGTACAATGTTTTCAGCTGCGCTCTATTAACCATTTATGAGGGCTTCTGACCATTCTCAGGTATGAGAGGAAATACGTATGCTTTCCATTTCCCCGCTGCCATCAATAAGATTTGACATTTCCATCCAGAACTAAGTAGACGTTTGTTCCAGGATCTCGTTGTAGCAGGTTTAGCCTCGGGTGGAGCTTCAAGGCACACACGCTCTTGGTGAGAGGGTACTGAACGTCGACTGTTGACACCCATCAGGCTCATTGGCATTCAGTGCAGTCGTACGGAGGAAGCTTCTTTTCTGTTTCTCTGAAAACGGTGGACACTGAAGACCACTTGAACTTGAGCTTCTACTTCAGTTATATTAAGGGGAAGGAATCTTTTATGTTTGATCTGGGGAAGATAAGCAGTTGCCCTTATATGAACTGCAGGCCGACGTTAAATGCTTTCCGTGAAAATTTTAGTTGCCTTTCTGCTGCATTAATCAGTTTTAGATGCTTCTTTCGTTATATTTCTCTCCTCATTTGTCAGTTAACATTTTACAGAAAGCTTAAAAGGCCTTCACAAGCATTCACTGCAAATCCAAGTTTCTTTTTTTTAGCCTTCCGGAGGCTTGACGGATGCAAGTTGGTAGAAGTTTTATTTCTTATTGTTGAATTGAATGCATTGACCAACAATAAACTGAGAAAGCGACTACGTGCATTGATGTTTTTTTCTTTTAAGGCATCTTTTGTTACCATGTAACAGCTTCTGCTAGAAGTTTGTGGCAGAACGAATAGAGGTTTGTGAGCTTTTCCGTTTTCTTATGGTTTTCACATCATATTATTCTGATCGTATATGGAAAATGAGACTTTAAATGTATTATCGATTATACTTTTAGAAAGGTTTAAGATGATTTAATCCCAAAGTGATGGAGTATATCATATTGGCGTTTTTGAGACCACTAGAGGGCAATAGTGCACTATTTATAAACCAGCTGTCCAAGCGCATTACAGCCAATCCTGACATTCCCAATATCTGTTTGGAATTAGAAGTTCAGTTTATTCAGATGTGACTTTGGTTAGTAGCAGATGGTCAACCTAAAATGGCTAAAACCGTGATTGAATAAATACATATTTTCCATTACGAGCCGAAAAGCGTCACCAGCACTTGTTTGCATTCAGACTCATTGAATTGGATTCCACTGAGGTTTAAGATCGACCACATCCCAAAAAATAAAGGCGAATGGTGATCATCATGGCTCGGTAATATTCGGCTGAATCAAAACCAAAGTGTTGACGTGCGTTAATGCAGTTTTCTCAGTTGTTTATTTTAACGCAATATTCAAAATAATAAAATCGTCACATTTCTGCTTTTACTCTCTCCTTTATTCCTGCGCTTCTTCTGCATCGATTCTCGCGCACAAGAGGGGGTGTTCCCTTAATCCTTCTGAGCAAGCGTTCCTGAGAATTTTCCTTCTGAAATGAGAGCATGTTTCATTTAAGATTGCATGTGATGCACGAGAGAGAGAGAGAGAGAGAGAGAGAGAGAGAGAGTCACATTCACAGGGAGGATTTTGGTGATGCGCTGTTCAGTTCAGAACCACAAACCAGCTTCTGAGAGCAGAAAGAAGGTAAGATCTCACATCTACCGCACTTCCATGTTAGTATGCTTTAAAATAGTATTCTTTTGCTGCAAGTTCTGTGCTGTGAAAGAAAATACGGGTTGGGATGCTGTTCACGAATGTCTTTTTAGAGTACGAAAACTCGGTGGTCTAAATAATAATTGTTTTCTTGTGAAACATAAAGGAACGCCACAGTTGTTTCTTCAGAGCTTCTTTGCGTTTTATAAGATGACCGTAGTCACTTAAAAGCACTTTGTGGCTCCAGAAACTATAGTTACGATTTGAATGAGACGATTCTTGCGCATTCGTGGGGTATATAAAGGATGCAGAAGGGCTGTGTTGATTAGACTGTGTGAATCATTGCATTGCATTGCATCAAAGGAATGTGCGTAAACCCACACGCATGCATGCATGCTGATTCATACACACGGACTGCTGGGTTTTATAGTTTTTTTTCTCAACCAAAAAATGTGCGTGATTAATGCATAGGCTGGGGATGTCGCGTCTTTCTCACGAGTTGCATCTGCAGACTATAAACTCCAAATTGCACGCGACCTCGAGAAGCATTTTTTTTTTTTTTTTTTTTTTTTTTTTTTCCCAACTACAGTTGTAAGAGAAAGAAAGAGCTCTGGATTCCCACGAGACGGCTTCTCCTGGCGTAAATATAATGGGATCTCCAGTGGAAGATTGCTCTGCTTGACACATACTGATTCGTGTAAATTAAAAAGAGAAATGGGACACACTGCGTCTGCCAGGGTAATAACTCCATCTGATATAACGACAGAGGAGAGGGAAGACCCGACCTCTCATGTATTTTTTTCGAATATTAGGCTAAAGCAAATCCAATTATGCATATGCACATATACTATCATATATGCAAATGCGTTCGATTCAAACAGGCAGTCTCTGCACCAATGCGCACTGGTCTTCCCCGAAGATGTATGGAGCAGAGAAACGGGATAGTCATTAGAATAGAGCCGTATACAATAGGACAGACCTGAGTCAATTAGAATACAGTGGAGAAATATAAAATCGTCTCAACAGAACAGTTAGAACAGAGGAGTCGTTATGGAACGGACTAAAACAGTGGGGGAATGTTGTTTTTAAGGTAGTAGTATAAAGTTCACAGTAAGATCCGGGGATAATGATGGGATTTTTCCTGCGTAATCTATAGTGTCTGGGTTAGTGTGGGAATTTCAGTGGCATTTGTGGCTCAGCAGGGGGACAGAATCGCACTCGGAAGTGTGCAATGGACTTCCTTTACGTTGTAGAGTGATGCTCTTGGCGCACGGAGGCGGCAGATTGCGCAGCATGTGTCTCTCGGAAGCGCAAGGCTGCGCGTAACGTAACGACGGCTCTCCGGTGTAGAGGGGACGTGGATGTGTTTCACGAGAGGATCTCTCTGTCTCGACTCTCTGAAATGTTTCAGCTGTTTGATGTGTGCAGACAACCGTGTAAACTAGCAGCCTTCGTTTTGGAGTATAGTGCGGTTTGACTAAAATGAAAGAAATGTGGATCCATGTAGGATAACCCACGGGGCGTACCACGTTCATTCAGTGTATGTTATCAGTAAATATTAAAATAGTCTGTATTGGCTCAATTCATACCTGTTTATCTTGAAGGGGAAAAAAAATCAGTCTGCCATAACTCCCCTTGATTGCTCTCTGTCCCACTCCATTCCACAAAACTGAACTGTAAAAATCAACCCGACAGCTCCATTGTCCACAAATAGACACATTTCCTCTGACTGCAAAATGTCTTTGGTTGTCTATGCAAATGTGAGAGAAGACGGCCTTGATTTTTTTTTTTCCTCAGTGAGACAGAAATGAAAGACCACACTGAGCTCCAAATGACTGTGATGTAATTTCCTCCCTGTCAAGATGTCCGTGTGTTTGATGAGTTTGCTTTGTTGCTTGCATATATTGTGCCTGATTCATGTTTGATTTTCTCTTTGTGCGGCTACTCACGCAATGTCTTCTTTTCTTTAGATGCTTCTGAAGATGTGAGGGTTTTGGAGATTGTTTCGGAAAGGCACTTGTTTGACGTTTGTGCATCTCTTCATATCACCTGTTACCAGTCACGTGACATGTACGCCAGACATTTTTGCCTCGTGAGAAATTCCTGCGGCCACACCCTAAATGGTCAGAAGACGCAACTTCAGCTTTGAAATGGGCATGGATGTTACCGTCCGTCTGCTGCCCCATTAGACCTACCACCTGGAATTTTTGGACCTACTTTTTCTCACATTGTCCCCAAAATTCGCTGTGGATATGGATCTCCTACGCATAAGTCGGACTCAATACCAGCTCCTCCTCTTCCTCTGCTACTGGTTGCCAGTCTCCCTCCAGCGGGTGGAGACCCCGCCTATTGAGTACGCCCACTCTATCCGTCTAGACGGCGACATCATCCTGGGAGGCCTGTTTCCGGTTCACGCCCGGGGTGAGCGTGGCGTTCCCTGCGGGGAGTTAAAGAAGGAGAAAGGTATTCACAGACTGGAGGCAATGCTGTTTGCCATCGACCTCATCAACAAAGACCCAGAGCTGCTGCCCAACGTGACGCTGGGGGCCCGTATCCTGGACACTTGCTCGCGGGACACCTACGCCCTGGAGCAGTCGCTT
Source organism: Puntigrus tetrazona (assembly GCF_018831695.1). Lineage (NCBI taxonomy): Eukaryota > Metazoa > Chordata > Actinopteri > Cypriniformes > Cyprinidae > Puntigrus > Puntigrus tetrazona. Next base: position 972,881 of record NC_056702.1, read on the forward strand.
ACCTTTGTACAAGCTCTCATTGAGCGTGACGGTTCGGATGTACGCTGTGCCAACGGAGACCAGCCCATATTTGCCAAGCCAGATAAAATCGTTGGAGTCATTGGTGCGGCCGCCAGCTCTGTCTCCATCATGGTGGCCAACATCTTGAGGCTTTTTAAGGTAAGAAGGCTCAGCTTGTCCTTCTTGGGATCGGGAGCGGAATGCATCATCTGGTTCTGGTCAGCGATGGATGTTGAGTATTGTAGTGGACAATAATCAGGGCTGGGTGTAAAAGGGTGATTCCTAAAGTCAAGACCAGCCCATAATTGGCTTCTGAGATGTGGGAGTGGAGAGTTGCCAGTAACTGTTGGTCATTTGAAACCAGGCCATATGTGCCGACTTCTTCATCCTGTCATATTTGCTCTGCAAAAAATGCTTTTCTAGCCAAGATTTTTTTGTCTTGTTTCCAGCTGAAATATCTAGAAATTCTTAAATCGAGAAAGATTTTCGAGACATGATTGTCTTGGCAGATTATTTTTCTTGTTCTAAGTAAAAAGTCACTTAATTTTGGCTTCTTTTTCTGAAAACAAGACTATATCTTTTACTTGTGTACAAAATCCTTCTTGATTTGGGAATGTTTCGATATTTTGGCTAGAAACAAGACAAAAGCTTTTTTTGCAATGTGCCAACATTATAAGCCTGTTTGTGGTAAGCAAAATTACATAAGAGGTCTAAAAATGCCCTTCTGGGGACTGGAAATGGGGTAAAGACTGCAGCTGTTGTGAATTGGGTTACAGTGTAGAGTAGTGCTTAACAATCTGGAGTGGGCATTGAAAAGATGTGGAAATCTATAATCAAGGCCTGCTCATATTTGCCAAATGCAACAAAATTGTTGGGTCATCATGGCATATGTGTGTGTCTTGATCATGTTCACCAACATTATGAGGCTGTTTGAGGTAAGCAGGGTCCCGTAAGAGGCCTAGCATTGCCCTTCTGGGTCCTGGAAGCGGGACAGTCTGTAGCTGTTTGGAACGGTGGTTATATACAGAATAATTTTTCTGGGCGTAGAAAGGGAGTAGACTGAAACCTACAATCAAGACCAGCCTATATTTGTGATGAAATTGTTGGGGTCATTGGGGCATCGTGTTTGCTAACTCCCTTTGAGGTAAGAAGGGTCCCATGAGAAATCTAAACTTGCCCTGTCGGGGTCTGGAAATGGGGCGAAGTCTGCAGTTGTTGTGAATGACGGTTTCAGTATAGTGTGACATTACTCATACTTTCAGAGTTCATAGAATTATTGGCAGAATTATTCCCGCTTTTTGGCAGGTTGTATTACAATGCATGTGTATGCTTTCCTCTAGGCGTAAACAACCGCAGATCACGTTCATGCGAGTGCTTTCCCCCCTGGATGTAAACAAGGCTGATTACTTCAAAAACGTTAAATATATAACATAATATAATAATATGCATTGGGGTACTCTCTAAAATGATGGAAGACGTAACTCAGGGGAGAAGAATAGATGAGTAAATTATGTTATTTTTCTCACATGGACTGTTTTACTGATGTCTTTACTACGTTTCTGGATGATTTCAGCTGTATTGCCTTTGATGGAGGGTCAGATGGCTCTCAGATTGATGGACTTGGAACGACATGAGGGTGCGAAATTATTGACAGAATTTTCATTTTGGGGTGAACTACCCTTTAATTAGGAGCCAAAGGATCGCATGTAAAAATGGCACAAAACCAATTCATGGCTACCTTGCACAAAGTACTTAACCCTAGGTTGCCTGGGGATATTGTCCTCTTGTGCAAAGTCTCTTTGGATAAGTTTCTGCTAGCTCACTTTCTGAGTCTTTTCCAGATAGTCTTTGAAGTAGACAAGGTCTTCATAACCACGGGTGACCTCACATAACTCAAACTACCGTTGTTTGAAATATGTTGTGACAGAGAGTGTGTGCATGTTGGCCTGCAAGAATCTCAAGGCAGGATGATTTCGCAGAACAATGCCGACCAAGCTCTATTAGAGACTAAATGTACGTCTCTCTACCCAGCAGGAATATCACTGTTTCTGGGCAAATTCGACTCCGGCATTTTGCTATGCTTGTCAGTGGAAGTTAAGGGAACCAGGGGGCTCTTTCTGTGCCATTGTTCAGCAGCGGCAACCTGTTGAAATCTAGTCTTTGCTAGAAGAACACCCCCTCCAGGAGATCCTACAGGAAGGGGCTGCATACATTATGTCCCATGAAGGGTTATATCTTTGTCTGTAGACTAAAGTGGCCTCTTGACAACAATAGATTTTTACTCGTTCGTGTTTAATTAGCATTCTAAATAACACTTCGAGTCGAAGTGTTTATTGTAGTTGTCATAGGAACAACTCACGGCCGCCCCATGCCAATTAACCACACAATGTTAATGAAACTCTCTGCTGTTTATGCCACACTCATTAGCTGACCGCGATCTGACTGATTGATGTAGACGCGTCGTGCCGAACGACCCTTCCGCAGTAAATGACGCATGTCCCATACTGCAAGCACAGATCTTTTTCTGTAACACCATGTCAGCTGTCAGACTTTGATATCAGGAAGCAATCACGCTAAACAGGATTAGAAGAGACATTGAGCAAGTAAATGTGCAAGTGGCTGTGCTAGGCCTCCACAGGAATGCCACTCAAAGGCCTATGAAATGCACTGGTATTAGATACAAAAAGAGCACTGGAGTGAACGCTGTGAAATGCAAAATGGCTGGCTGCTATAGTATTCCTATACATCAACAGTCCTTCATTATTATTTATGAGAATCTGTGGCTTTATCCCTTTGGCGTTTTCCAAACGTTCAGAAGCACTGGCTGCAAATGTATTTGCTTGCTAGACTAGAGAGTTTCTAGAGTTCATTTTTAAACTAGATGCAGTCTGACACTTGGCATCGCAAACGGCATTCATTTCCCACTGCGAGCGTGTCAAAAGATCGGACCAATTATCTAAGGATCAATGCTCCGTATTTGAAACGGTTCAAATGAAAATGGAGTTTTTTTTTCCCGGCACGTTAAATTACAGATAAAAATGACCTTTGCATATTTATGTATTGTTGCAGATTGAAATTATGTGTTTTCTCTTCATTAGCAAGTCGATTTAGATAAAACAGCTCGCTAAATTGTTAACTGTAAATAAAAGCCAAACCAAAGAGCCTACTTTCCATGCCTACGCTCCAGAATTATGTGGTGAAAACTGACTTGTGCTGAAATGGGTCTTTCGTGATGAGCATGCCTGCGGTATGTTTAGCAGCTGCCGTTCATTTAGCCACTGAAAACACTTGTATGTATGTGAATGGCAGTATATGAGATGTCACCGAGAGTGCCTGCATCTCCGTGAACAGGGGCTCATGCCAACAGTGATAGTGAATGGGACAGATGGAGTTCCCCGGCAGAACTCCTGTTTAGGTAATCGCTACAGCATTAGCATGCCTAGCGAGAGGAGGGCCACAGGCTGTTAGTCCCCTGATTTCCATTCCTCTGACGGTCCCAGCGCACTGCAGGTGCAATTCAGATGCAATTCATTGGGGAGGTGATTTATCAGGGCAACCCTGCAGGTGGGGTCTCTCCGCATGAGATTTCTGAGGGCCATGAAGTGCCTCCATTTGGCGTTTGGCAGAGTCAAAGAGGAAGGGCTAACGCTCGCACACACATAATGCTGTTGTGTATTGTATTGACTGTGGAAGCGAAGGCAGCAACCTCACACGAGCGTCTGATCTGAAGTGCATTGGCGCACAAATAGCCCCACTCGCGAGGATGCTAAACTGATAATGTGGTAATAAGCAAAGTGGCTTATGCATTTAATGCACAAGGCATGAAAATGAAGTAAAAGTGTCAATTTGCAATGCGTTTTGGGATTGCTTTATCAGCAAGTACTTGTAAAGCTGCTTTTTAAATTGGCAGAAAGAAGGCTTACAATGTCTATAAAATCACTAGGGTTTGGAACAGATCCCAACACCTCCATCGGTGCTGGTGAGTTTGGTTGCTAATTAAGATGCTTGTTATTTCTTCGATGAACCCTGGATGTGAGACGGCATTTCGCTGCAGCCTGTTTTTATTTATTTAACAATTTTTAGCAATATTACATTCATTGCCAAACAATTGGCATGCATATTCATGAAGTCGGGCACCAGCGCTCCGCATTCATTGTGCATTCAGACTGAACTCTTTCAAGATCGACTAAAATAATAATGATTTTGTTCTGACTGTAGCAATCATATATTTGTAATACAAAAAGCTACAGAGAATAAGATTTGTGTTGTAACTGGAGTTTCTATGTAAGTTCTTGTAAACATTGGGGGAATTAAAACTGTATGAGCAACACGGCTGATTTTAAAAAGGGGAAAGAGGATAAACTTTATTGCTGGTTTACTGATTTTCCACATGCTTACATTAGCGTTCAGATTTCTCGCAAATAGCACAGTCTATTATGACAGATAGCTGACTTTTCAGACTGGCTTTTCACCGTTTTATCTTAGGTGTGTGTAAAGGGGTCTGTCGGGTTTTGACGGCGGTGTGCAAAATACGGCTGGATCAATAGAGCATCAATCATAATTGTGTTGAAACACACCAACCTTTGTGCTTCTGAAAGCTTGATTCAATTACAAGCCACAGGCATTGAGATTACTTGTTTATCCAGTAGCAACATGTCGCCCTGTCCATTCAGCCACGGCGGCTTTTACTTGAGGTTTTGCCCAGATGTAAGAGAACAAAGGTAAAATCGCGTCAGAGTCGTGCTGAGAGCTAAATTGGCGAGTGTAAATGTTTTTTATAAATTCGCTCTGCATCTCAGTTTGAAGTTAAAGAGAAAGACTAATGTGTCGCATTTCAACGAGAACAGCCCGTGAATTATGAATCGATTTTGTGCTTCATTACTCTAGAAAGACAACAATTAGATTAAAATGTAATTAACCAACAGATGCACATTATGTTGGGTTGAGTCAGCGAGACCGTTATCGTTAGTCTCTGCGTGTTTATGCAAAGGTCAGAATCAACCTCACTCTTCCGTGGCTTATTTAGACCACGAAATGTGCCACGGCATAAATCACTCGCCTGGCACTGTGCTATAATGGATCGTGTAATGAAGTTGGCATTTTCATAAAGTTTTTTTTCTTCTCTTATTGAAGCAACGTTCTTAAGTTCATTTCAGCAGATGGGTTTTCTTGCGAGCTGAAAATCACTGGCATCGACGCATGAGGCCAATAAACCTTTGCACCCTCCTAAATCTATTCAATTGCATCTTCTTGGCTTGAACCATCTGTGCACGGTTATAAGCTATGTATAGTGCTGGAAATTAAGTCAAAAAAATTAATTGATAAGCATGTGGTAATGCCTATTTTTGAATTTAAAAAAAAATGTAATTTTTGCAGCACAATTTTCTCTCTATTCAAAACTATACACTCAAATATAAAGGCTCTTTTTTAGCATCCGTGAACAATCTTTCACATCAGTGGAACCTCTTCATTCAACAAAAGGTTCTTTGTGGTGGAAACAAAGGTTCTTTAGATTAGAAACCCCAGGAACCACAAATGGTTGTTAACTGTTAAAAAAGATTGGAATTGAAGAACCTTTAACATGCATTGAAACTTTTCACACAAAGGTCTTATAAATTAAAAATAAAAATAAATTATTTGTTATAAGTTATTTGAAAAACGGCCTACCAAATTTTGTTGAAACCTACATTTATTCCTTACTCTTAGAAATAGATATTCTATATTGTTATTAATAGTTCTATGAATAATCTTTCTGTCAAACAAAAGGCTCTTTGTAGTGAAAATGTGTTATTTAGATTATTTAGTTACACTAACCAAAAATGTTTCTTTTCCTTTTTAAAAGAATAAAGGTTCATAATTGGCATCTAGGGTTCCGTGAAGAATCTTTTTTGCAGTGATGTGATAGAAGAAACATTTTTGGTTCCATAAAGAACCTTTCCGAGGTTCCTAAAAGAACCATATTTTCTAAGGAGGAAGATCCTTGTAATAATGTAAAAAACTTTTTTTCATTATAAGAATATTTTGTAGAAAAAGGTTCCTTGGATATTAAAGGTTCTTCATGGAAGCATACACACAAATAAAGAACCATTATACTTAAATGGTTAAAATGGCTTATTAAATAGTTTTTTGCACTGATAAACTGATTTAACTGACTTCCTGAAACTTTAGGGAGCTAAAAATGGTTCTTCTATGGTACGAATCTTTTGAAACTTAATTCGTAAGAGTGTAGGAGCTAATATTTCTACTGTTGGGCAGCATCTAATGCCATACTGCCTCGGTCTTATGGATCCCAGTCTTAAACGTGGGCCCTCAGGGACTTCATTCTCAGACGCAGCCTGCGGCGCGCAGGTTCAGGTTGAAGAGCGTCGGCTCTCAGATGCTGTGTTGGGGTGGAAACCTCAGGAGGATGAGAGCGAGGATGAGTGGGCGAGAGGCCACGGGTGCCACTTAACCATTCCGCCCGTTGATTTCCTCCATGAGGAGAATTAAGAGTGTGATAATGGACTCGAGCACAAAACCGACAGCGCGCTGGAGAGATCTCATTAGACACAACCACACACACAAATACAGGGTATAACACAGCTTTATTCAGGTAAGGTTCAGGCCTGGTTTCTACATTTCCATCCTAGTAAAGGTCAGAACAATAAAAGGACCAGAAACAACCGTTTTAGGTGTTTAGGGATGGTTTTTTTGTTTGGAATTAAATAAGAAAAAAGTGCATTTCAGGACAGCTCATTATATATTTTGCAATCTGGCAGCTAGAATGCTTTGCAAAAGTAAGACATAATGAATAATGAAAGGACCAGATAGTTTCTTCAAGACTGCAGATTTGACTGTAAAAAAAGTCTGAAAAAAATATTTACCGTCGGGTTTGCAACCAAAGCCTATGGATTACCATCTAATTTAAACTGAAAAACAGAAACAGAACATTCCAGAAGATCTGATTATACAGTTTTTAAAACCTTCTTCTTTACCTTTCCTCTTATGTATTTTTTACACGTTTGAATGATTTATTGTACTTTTAAAATAGGTTCTAAACACGAATGTGTTTTTAAACATTAGAATTTTTTATTTGTCTTTGTAGGAGTTAAATGAACGTACATGGGGGAAAAGCTACTTTTTACAAAATATTTTTATTTGCATTTTTTTTAATTGTATTTTGTACTAAATCAAGCAGTCAAGCAGTTACATAAAAAATTGTTAATATTATTATTATTTTTTTCATAGCTTTCATAGTTTGTATAATCCTCCATTTCTTCCTCAGAGTGCACAAAATGTTACTATTCTTTTAGAAATACAGATATTACAATATTGAGCAATAGATACAAGAATAGAATGCATGCACACAAACACACACACACACACACACACACACATTACTCGGTTTGAGGAAAGTGCTCCTATATTAGACGGCATTGTTTGTGCTTGGACGTCCATTTGGAGCAGTGAATCTGGAGCACTCTGGAGTCTGTTGTGACTGCTAGCATAGCGTCTTAGCTGCCCACAGTAAAGCCCATTGGGACGAAGCAGATGAGTGTGAAATCTGGTGCCTGGCTGAAAATGACTCGGTGATGGAAAGAGCAGGAAGCTTCTTCTTCATGTCCTCAAGAGACTGCTGGTAAACAACACCTCTTCCATTGACAGAGTGGCGATTTGTAGACGGAGGCCTCTCATTTCTGCTTTATGGGTTAGGCTAGACCTCTCGGCGTGCGAGATTGAAATCCTTTAGCATTTTCCCCTGTACATTTTTAATTGTTTTTCTCACCGTCGGGTCGGGCGGTTTAAGAATTGGGCTCTGCTTGCTTTTTCCTTATACGTTTTTTTTCGCTGGTATGACTTATTTTTCCTGGCCAAAACCTTGAAAGGGGCATTTTAGCACTTCTGCCTCCTTCATTCTGAAGTAATGGGTTTTTTTGAATTGAATGCGGTCTGTGCTGAACACAAGCTCAAAACATTTTCGCATTTAGTCCGACAACCTAAAACACATCAGTAATACCTCCGTGTGTTTTTTTAAGCTTTTGCTTGTCTTGAAAAAGGTCTTCGTGGACATTAAACGTCATCGCGGGTGGACTGTAAGCTTTCAGGTTTATAATTGCACCCTTGGTAATTATCTTACCTCGAGCTTTTAGCGGAAATGCTTTAAAATAAAGACTGAAAGGGTTACGTAAGCTTAATGATTTTATTTGTGGCCTACCATTACCTTTTTACTTCTGTGGATTGCATTTTAACCCTTAAACAGCAAAAAAATACTTTACTTGCCATACAGTTCAAGTATCCGATCGTTCATTTATTTGGCAATGTATCAAAATCGAAACGATTTGAGACATCAAGTTTTGTCATTAAATGAACTAATTTGCCAGTTTATGCATGGAACAAGGGAAAATATGTCATCGGGGTAAGAAAAATAAACTTAATTGAAAGATAAAGTGACTTTTATTTTATATTTTTTGCTTCAATGGCAGATATCGCACTCGAGTCACACTATATTTATTTATATAATATATTTATTATTAATTATATTTACAAACTATAGTTTATATCATTTTTAAATCAGGTTTAGTTTCAGGTTCAGCTAAATTCAAAAGCCGAAATGTTGCCTATGGCTTCGTTCAGTTAACGCTTTTTTTAAATTTTAGTTTCAGTTAATAACCTTAGGTTAGCTATAAAATGTCAGGTTTACGAAAATTGACAAAGCATGTTAGCATCATGAACCTTTCCAGGTCCCAGAGCTGTTTTTATGTCACTTTTGCAAAAATTCCTATCTGGTTTTGATCAAGGGAACCCAGCTTCCCAAAACACGTCATCGCTGCGGCACCGTTTTTTTCTAGTTTTCACCTGCTCTCCGCCTCGGCTGCATGCTAATGTGTCTGGTGCTCGTTCTCTTTCCTCCTCCGTCTCTCTGTCAGCGTCACCGGGGCCGGTCGGTGACGGCGACAGGCGTTTATGTGACCTGACAGTCTGTGGCGTCTCTCTTCTGATCAGAACGGGAGGAGGTGTCAGTCATCGATGACATGAACTCACGCGGCCCTCCTTCTCTCCTCACGGGAAAGCTTCACGCTCTTCATGAGGCCGGTGACATTATTGATAAAAGACACCGGGAAAAAAAAAAAAAAAACATTAGCACGGGGGAGCGGATCGACCGCCTCCTCGGAGATGTGTGAATAGTTGGAGTCCCTCGGGAGGCTTTCGGTGTCTAATTAAAGCGTGAAATGTACACCGGAAGAGCCAATGAGCATCACAGATCTATAGACGTCAACGACAGCCCCCCGGATGAAAGCTCTCCTGTCTGTACTCTCTGACACGTGCGTGAGCTGAGGAGAAGCATCTCTTTATTTCACGGTTCAAACGCGGGTCTGTTTGTTTATTTCCCGAACGTGAGGTGAATGTGTTTGTTTTCTGAAGTGCTCAGGTCTGGTTCTCAGGAAATGGGGCCATTTGTGTCAAAATGAGTTTAAAGGATGAACTGGGCAGCGTTTGGCCTGTTTTAGTCATGATTGTGAATATTTAGAATTAGCTTTCATATTTATATTTTTAATTTTAATAATTTTGTAACACATTTGTATCGTTTCAGTTTGTGCCAGGACAACATTTTTAATTATTTAATTTATTATTATTATTATTATTTTAGCTTTTATTTTTTTATGTTTTCAGTTTAATTTAGTTTTGGTTCATTTCACATTTATTTGCATGGCACGGTTTCTCAACGTATGTATTGTTTTCAGCATCAACATCGCGACGTGCGTTTTTATCATCATTACTAATATTTTGAAATATTACCGTTTAGCTTAAATTTTTTACATCAGGTTTGGTTTGAATAATTTAGGCGCTTCAGGTTTGTTTCAAGATCACGTTCATATATATGTTTATTTTTTAATTCAGATGTTTAGAGTTCGTCTTTTACCCTTTTGACCAATCAGATGATCTCTAGAAGGAAAGCGTCCCTCGTCCATGAACAACACCTGCCTCTGATTAGCATACTTCTGTGTCTAAAGACTACTGATCCGTCTACAAGTGTCCAGACACGTCTTGTTTTCCTTGTAAGGAGCCTTGAGGATGTTTGACCTGCTTTTTCATCACTCAGAAATATGGTAATGAGAACATTTTCCAATATGCGGAGAGATGATATTTACTGCGGCTGGATATCATGTCATTCGCTAATGTGTAGAAGGGGTGAAGAAACTCAAACAGACCGCTTTAATCGTGCAACTCAGAGCTACAGTACACCGGGAAGAAAGGAAAGGTAGGAATATGTTATCTGCTTCTCCCCATCCCCATGTAATTTTAATAGCTCTTCCTTTTGGAGTATCTGAGTGAATTATTCATGCGCGGGGACGAGATGAGAGTTTGTCACAGGAGGAGGAAGAAGTGTGCGGGTGTGTTTTATTTGCTGTTTGATGGAGGCACGTAATCTCCATTCACTTGACCACTCGCGTCACCTCTTGACTTTAATTTGCACATTTCCCAAGGCCGCCCAGTGCCCACCACGGCGCTGATACCTTTCAGCTCCTCTCGAGCACATATCTTCAAGTAAAAAAAAAAAAAAATTGAAAGAGAGAATGAAAGGATGCTGTAGGGCTGGAACGCAGTTTATTTTTGCGTGCTGTTGCCATATAAGGGCAATGGAGGGGCTTGTCCGCTGTGATTGACAGCTGAAACACCCAATCGGATCTTATGTGTTCTGCTGCAATAAACCTTCAGCAAAAATGTTTGAAAATAAAGACTGAAAGAAAAAAGTTTAAAAAATATTTTTTTTAGTTAGTTTAGTTAGTTTTTTTTTTTTTTTTATTCTAAAAATTTATTTATTTATTTTTTACTTGATTTTGTTTTTTAGTTAGAAGTGTCTATCCATTCGTAAAATCAAGATATATTATACAAAAAAAAAAAAAAAAAAAGTTATTTATATTTTTTGTACTCCATTGGCTAGTATTTTTATTATTAGATTATTGTTTCAACAAATTAGTGTTAAGAAGTTTTACTGAAAAAGAAAAAATAATTCTGTTCATTTATAGCCTACATTTATATTTTTACTTTTTGTGGCGATTGTATTTTAGCCCATAAAAAGTTTTGGTTCCTGCACAGTATTTTATTTTTGTTATTATTAATACTTGTATGATTACTCTTTTTTTTTTTTTAATTAATACAATTTTGTACTTGAGTCTTGTTTTTCAGATAAATAAACAATTCAAAGGGAATTGTAATAATGGGAACGATGCTATTTTTTCTCAGACAGTCATAGGATCAGATATCAGATGAGATTAGTGAGTAATATGACACATTTGCTTTGAACATATATATATATATATATATATATATATATATATATATATATATATATATATATATATATATATTGTATGTTGTAAAGTACTGTGCAGATCTTAAACAATGTCCAGATATGATATAGTGATATAAATGAAGTATATTTAATATGGTGTTTGTTTTATAAATAATCCTACTCTTAAAAGTTATCATCACAAACACATAAATATTATACTTGTTACTATAATTATTAATGAGATGTTATAACACATTATATGTTTGTTTTGTAATGCATTTTGCATTTATTATAATGCCTTAAGAATGTATTATAAATACGGGCTCCATAGAAAGTGTTACCAAAAACTTTTATTTTTGGATCGTTTGACAGCACAAATGTTTAAGAAAACAAGACACTTTCATTTTGCAAGTCATTATATATATATATATATATATATATATATATATATATATATATATATATATATATATATATATATATATATATTTTTTTAATAAGTGATTATATTATACATGAAGTATATTCACAAATGAACAAAAACTACTTCATGTACTTCAAAAAACCCCAAAAAACATATTTTTGAGATTATTATCTAAAGGCCAATGATTTTTATGTCTTTATTTCTTTTTTTGGGGATCAAGAGAACTGGGTGATGCAAATTCACATGATGCATAATTTGGAAATACCAAGAAATAGCATATTTTTAGGGCAGCAGCCGGATAGAGAGCGTAGTGGCTGTTTAATCAATACTCCTTTCCCATCAGACGGCAGAAGCCTCATATTTGGCCTGTAATTAGAGCTCAGACGGCTGTGAAAGACTCTCGTCTACTAGTTTTAATTAGAGTTTGCCTTCACTCGGGTCAGGAGGTTGTTTGAGGTGCTGCTGGCAGCTAATGAGAGATGGAGGGTGGTGCCGGTGAACGGGTGAAGCTCGCTGCCTTTGCGTGTGTAATTAGCGGCATGTGAAAAAAACATTGTCCTAATATCATCTCCGTTTTATGTTTGTTACGCTAAAAGAGCTAGCGGAGTTGCTGGCTAAAATTAGACGTGCTGCTTTGTTTTTAGTGCAGCTTTCCAGTAACAGCTTCCCCTTAACAAGCAAAGGTGTGAACATTGCTTTATTTGTGTAGTATTTTGTATTCGTTTTTTCAAATTGTATTGTACAGTTACTTTTACAAAATGTAAAAAAAAGTTGAGGCTGCTCGTACGGTAGAAAAAGTTTCACACTTCTGAATAGTTTTTATTCGCATTATAATAACCTTATAATTCTTTGTATGTTTGTACATGAATGCATTTAATGTAAAAAGATAACGTATTTTTCATGCATTAAATATGTGCGTGTATGTACATAATAAATATAGACAGTACACATCCATGAATTATGTGAACAAAAACGATCTTTTAATGAATATAGTCCAAAAAATTTAAATATAACCATGTAGATAAAATGTCACTGGTAAATATAAAAAAAAAAAAAAACTGAAAATATTAGTACGGTTCATGTACGAATAAAAAGCAAGTAACACATTTAATGAAAAACCGAAATGCTATTTTCCTGCAAAACATCTGTTGCATCCAAAATAGAAATGGCTAGTTAATTTCACAAATAAGTACAAAAAGTGGCAAGTAACTCCTGAATTAAATGTAAAATTTCGAAGTTGAACACACAAGATTTTTTCAAAACGTTTTAAATAAAATAAAAATACTATTTAAGTCTTTCTGCTTTAAAATTTCATGTTCGATTCGTTACTTTCGACACTTTATCTTGTGTGTTGTCTTGTTAAATCCGCTCCACTAATTCTAATCGCATTACCTTATATTTTATTTACAGCGTAACTGTTCCGTCCATCGAATGCCTTCACCTTCTTCTGCATCCTGAAGATCACACGCCAGACGTAACTAATAACGTATGCGAAACTGAGAGTCTCAATTTTCTCGTCTCGAGCTTCGCGATAAAATTCCATTTAATAAGGGACCTCTCCTTGTCATACATAATTAACTGCGGGCCATTTTTCACCAGCCGCCGCTCTATTAGCAATTTGTTTAACCGAGAAATCAAGCGTCCGTAAATCAAACGCGTGCCACGCCGAGGAGTAAACAGACACCTGGGATTGTTCTCGGCCTCCGTTTGGGCTCTTCGCTAATCGACCTTGTTCATCAAGACGCGATCCCATCAAAGTCGACGGCGCCGTCAGTATAGAGGTTGACAGTGACAGCATTTCACAAATGCACTTTTCATTTGAATTCCGAGCAAAGTCGGAAGCAGAATACGTGGGAAAAAATGGCCCTAGTGCAGACTTCCTTTTGTCTTCAAAGATGGCGTCTTTGAAGAGCGCCCAAAAAAAAAAAAAAAGGCTTCGGTAATCTCTCTTTAAGGATGTTGCAACTTCCTCTCAGCAGGGACGTGAGCTCAGACCAGAAACGCGCACGATAATTCGCTCTGGGTCGGAGCTCCTTCAACAGAATTTAGAAGAGCCTCGGAGAAAGGGGAGGTTAGAAATCCCTGGCCAGCTTTTAGAGTGGGAACTGTGAAGAAAGTGGCAGGAAAATGAATGTTTCATATGCAAAAATGGTCACGAAACGCATCGCTTCTGAATGTGCCATGTACCGGGAAAATATGTAGGGCACGGCTGGAGTTTATCGATAGGGAATTGATATTTTGCATGAAGAAAAGCGATGCTGAAAAGAAAAGATTGTTTTTTTTCTTTTGAATTGTATTCATGAAACGTTACAAACAGACTACAGTTAAAGATTGGATCTTGTTTGTGTTTTTTAAGAGACTTTTATGTTCACTAAGGTTAATTTTATTTCATTTTAAATTTTTTTTTTTTTAATTTTTAAGGTTAATTTTATTTCAATTTTAATTTTTTCATTTAAAATTTTAAAATTTATAATTTTTATAAAAACGCAGTAACAATAGCAATATAGCGCAATGTTTTTTCAAACATAAAATAGCTGTTTTCTGTATTAATAAATTGTAAAACGTAATTTATTCCAGTGATGAAAAGCTGAATTTTTAGCGTCAGTGCTCCGGTGTCACACGATCCTTTAGAAATCATTTTAATATACTGATTTGATGCTCAAGAAACAATTCTGATTATTATTATACAGTTGTGCCGCTTTATATTTTTGTGAAATGTCTGATGCATATTTTGCTCAGGATTCATTCAAGAATAGAATCAATCATTTAATGCATCCTTAAAAGGTATTTTCGTGTAATTATAGGATGAATTAGCGAAATAATTAAATCCAGATATAGTGCATGCATCGATAACTTTTTTAAGCCTTTTTATTTCATATATGTGTATTAAATTATCTGCACACTGATTTAAATCAAGCTGTTTAGAAAGCCGTACGATCCGAACACAAATGTCGTGGAGTATCATGATGGTAAATCATATAAAATCGCACATTACCCCGCTGGGGGTCGCATAGACGCAGACGGTTACGTCCATTCATCAATCTTTTTGTCGAGGCAGGTCGGTAATAAAATGTAAAATCTACACAGGGACCCAGATGGAAATAAAAAGTTTTACCAGCAAAGGGTCGTGAGCGTTTATGATGCCCCCTGTCCTGTATATACGCTCTGAAGGTCAGGCCTGAGTCTGAGCAGAACGGCCCTTGAGACAGAGGACGGCAACACTGGAGGAGAAAGTCCATTAACACTGATGCAGAAAGCATTGATGAGTGCGTATAAATAGTCAGAGGCTGTTAGAAAACGCCGTATAGCTTGTGGACGAGATGACCTGACCTATTGACATTTCGCGGGCCTCTAGGGGACACGTCTTTTAATGTTGCTCACTGCTGTCGATGGTGCATGAAAGCACTGTTTCTCTTTAAGGGAGCGGTTTAATTAAAAACAATAAATCAAAATTGATCAGCTTTGCGTCGTTCACAGCTGAATCGAGAATAACGATTCCGATGAGATCCTGAATTTGAACTGGTTTTGAATTTAGGCGGCAAATTATAAAAGCTTGTTTGTAATATATATATATATATATATATATATATATAGAGCAGCAAATGTGCTTTGCAATACAGTATGATCACAATAATATACTTTGATGAATTGATAGAAGTGCTAACTGTAATTTCTAACCAAGCAGACTGTGATGACGAAAACAAATGGCGATGGATAGACGGAGTTTCTGATGACCTTTCCTGACGGGTTCCTCGGTGCCGGTGCCAGACGGAGTAAGAACTGCAGCGTGACAGTATTAAAGCGGGTTTTTTGTGAACGCACACAGACTGAGCGGCTTCTACTACTCTATCTCCATCTCTCGCTTCACTCAGTCTCTTGTTAGTGGTGTTGTAAACAGCGTGCATTGGCTGGCGGTTGGCTGCCTGCCATGACGGCTGCTCTTATATCAGTTATCAGCGTAAATGCTTTGCCTTCGCTGTGATAAACTTGAAATCCCACTCAATTCCATTCACAGCATAAGCTTATACTGAAAATAACCGAGGTGGTTTTAGTATAACTCGTCCAATGTCCGCTTCGGTGTCTTTTACACGCGCGATCACTCTCTTGTTGTGAATTGGTATTGGTATATGTATTTTTATGTGATCCAATTTATATTTCTAAGATTCTTTAATATATTTTACATGATATTTTTACATGATATCAACTATAGCTCTGATATATATATATATATATATATATATATATATATATATATATATATATATGTGCCTTAAAATGAGTGCTGTCAAACGATTAATTAATATTTATATATATATATATATATATATATATATATATATATATATATATATATATATATATATATATAAAAATGCTTTCTTAAAAATGTAATTTATGTAATATATATATTGCTTTATTAAAATGCAGGAAATTGAAATCGGATACTTTTTTACTCAATAAAAGTTTTTACTGTACTTAAAAGACTATGCTATAATTAATATCATTAATATCATTAATTCCATAACTTCAATCCATCAAAGTTCACCTATTTTAGGTTCAGGATTCAAGGTTTAAGACTCAACTTGACAAGATTTAACAACGCGAGTTAAAATGTCTTGTACAGCTAATTGGATTCTCTTTAATTTAATGCAGCAATTTTCAGGTGGATTTTTTGGTGACGCTTCATATGTAAATGTGCGTTTTTTTTTCCCCCCGGCCATATATCTGTTGTTGTTCGTCTGGATGAGTCTTGATCTTGTCGGGCGTTCTAGGAAGCAACCCTGTTGAATAGGTGCATCAGGAAGGGAGATTGTTTTCCCAGCGTGCTCCTGTGCTGACAACGGCGAGGGTAATGGACAAGGGCATTATTCTGAGTGCATAGTAATAGTTTTAAGCACATAGTAATTGGGTGTGTATTGAGGTCCTGGTGGGAGGCGTGCTGTGAGTAATGCCCTCAGGAACTACGGCCGCTCGGCAGAAGTCACGGCGTGCCGCTGCGTCTCTATAAATCCCATTTCCATTTCTGTAATGGCACACGCCGCCGCCTGCACCTCACTCTCCTGTACTCACACCGTAAATTTCCCCACCTCACCGCCCTCGCTGTACACAAGCGAGAGAGCGGGGAACATTTTTCTTTTAACGTTTTTTAATGTTTCCCCCATTTAACCCACTGACATGTTTTCCGGCGCTGTGCCACGTCAAGGTTTGTCAATTTTGTAGTTCGCTAAATGACCCACATTGTGCTCGTGCATCACAGGGGCCGCTCTTCTCTTGCTCGTGCGCGGCATTTTAATTTAAGTCTGTAAAAATGTAAATGCTGCCGTCATTTACTCACCTGCCTGACGTTTCTGCCCATGCAACTAAAAATACTGGGAAAAATTGCAGCAAATCTGCTCATTTCCATGCGTTAGAAAAGTAAATGAGAGGGCTGTCGAGCTCGATAATTTAATTCACAGCATTCAGAAAGCATTGCAAGATGCATAAAAACCAATGATATTTGACATCAAACCTGGTGTGCATCCCGAGGCACCAATTTTTCAGTGTGTGCAAATGATATTTGAGAGATTTACTTGCTTTCCTTCAGTCATATATTGATTTTACATATTTTTTAGTATTTTTAATTTGTACATTTTAACACTTTTTTTTTATTTAGATGTGATTTCGATTTTTCTGCTCGCACTTTCACTTTAAGAAGATGCACAAAAATGTTTTGTAATTTGCAGTGTTACAATAACTGAGGGTATCTTCGGCTAATTAATAACTAATTCATCTTTTCCTCCACGGATTAAAGCAAAGCACATTTGGAAGGTGAGTAAATGATAGCAGGAATTTCGTAATGGTTTAACTCCTTAGACTACAGTTGTAGTCTAAAATGCATTTTTGCGAAAATGAAACTTCTAAGACTGCAACTTAGTGTGAAATCACCATCAGCATGAGTTTAAAAACTTGAAATATAGTGTCAAGCTTCCTCTATTTAGCCGGCAGACTATGGCAGGACTTCAGCATGAGTTTAAAAACATCAAATATGTGTATATATATCGATTACAGTGCTTTTATGTGCTCTGTTTTAGAGCTCAGTAGCATCCGTTCCTCATTCGTTTGGTTTGTACGGAGGCTAGCGTTAACATTTTACAAAAAAGTAAAGTATCCATCGGTGACCATCACAGACATTGAGGTGACAAGCCCCCCCGAATAATTAAAAATGGCCAAAATGACCAATCAAATCAAAGTAGGCGGGGTTTACCATTCAAAGATGAATGGTGCGAAATTAAGATGGAAGCCTCAAATGGGTTGATGTTATTCAACCGTTTTAAGGTAGAAATATCAACTACCGCCGTCTGTTTGCGTGTCTCCACAAACAATGAAACTTATTTCAAAAGCACGTCATTGCTGAGAAATATAAAGTAGTGCTCGGGAAATACAAAGTCCAGTGGTCATGGTTTTGGTCCATCAAGCCAAACAGACCTGTGGAAGAGAGCAGTGTGAACATTGTACAAAACATCTCATTAAACTACTGATTTTGGACCGCAGCTTCTAAAAGTATGAAATGCATTTGATATCTTTTGTGCCGCTTATAAAAAATTGATCAAGTCCCTCCATTTAGCATGCAGTCTATGGCAGGCCTTCAGTGCTAGTTTAAAGACTGGAGTTTGCCGGCCATCTGCCTCGGTTCCCCCGTCGCCCGACTCTCTCTCGTAACATGCCATCCGACGGCCCTCACATCAAGCAGGGTTCCCGTGGCAGGGTGCTCTCAGCGTGCAGGACTAATTGTGCCCCCCAGGATCCCTCTCCAGCCTGCGCTTCACACGGAGTCACTAATGATTCGCTCTTGTTTGTGACCAGATAAGTGCACTATTAGAAGAAAGTATTAATCTCGCGACTGGGGAGCGGATAAGATCTCCTCCGCCTCCCAGGGGAGACGTCTCTGAGCGAGCATGTGCGATTTTTCTCGAGCATGTGTGGGAAGGAGCGAGTGGGTGGCGGATGAACCCCCAACCGGCTTCCGTGTAGCGGAGGTGACAGCTTTTTTTTTTCCCCCATGTATAAAACCTGAAATTACCCATCTGCTATTTGCCCAAGTGCGCCCAAGACTCACGCGCTCCTCTGTCAGAGCACCTGCTAATCAAAATCTGCAGTCGCAGCGAAAAGATAAATACCTGCTTGGCGCCCACTCCTGTAACTGTCTCTCTTTCCATTGTCCGCGAGCTTGCAGCTGCTTGGCTTTATGCAATAATGAAATGTTGTTATGGAGATTTTGGCGATGCTTGCATTTTCGTCGTGTAGGTGTTGTGCATTAAATCTCATCTTTAGATGCCTGACATATGTGGCCGTGGAGTTGTTTGGCGCCCCAGAGCGAGGCGATTAACCTTGCATCTCTTCTAATGTTATCTCTGCAGGACCACGCAGAAAAGAGCATGCATTTAAAGTTCACAGCAAAACCTTCGTGTTGGCGTCAGAATAAACAGTGGCTTGATTGGCAGTGGTTGTGCAATAAAATAAATAAATAAAAAAAAACATTTTACAACACTGAAAACGTATTCGCAAAGGAATAGATCACCTAAAATGAAAACCGCAGAACAGTTTTTTCATCAGAACAGATCTGGAGAAATGTAGCATTACATCACTTGCCCTACCAACGGATGCTCTGCAGTGAATGGGTGCCGTCGGAAGGAGAGTCCAAACAGCTGATAAAAACACCACCGCTCCTGTCCATCAGTTAACATCCTGAGAAGAAAAAAAAAATCCATAATCCAAATCCATAATTTTAGCTTCAAACCGTTGCTTCTGGTCAAAATCCATAATCCATTATGAATCCATAATAATGCTTCCTCCGGTGAAAAAAACAAAAATCAGGAGAGAAATGCCAAAATGAAGAAATGCCAAAAACATCTCTATGATAGAGCATTATATTGTGGGGATGGACTTTTCACAGTTAAAATCATTATTATTATTTATTCACATTTTGGCAAAAAGCAATGGTTTAAAACATCTTAATGATGGGTTTGTTTCTCACAAAATCACAGCTTCTCACTTCACGAGACATTAACTGATGGACTGGAGCGATGTGGATTACTGTGATGTTTTTATCGGTTGTTATTCTGACGGCACCCATTCACTGCAGAGCATCCATCGGTGAGCGAGTGATGCAATTCTACATTTCTCCAAATCCTTCTGACTTTGCTTATCAGCTGGTGTTATCAATAACTACCTGACACTTTTCGCCATCCAATAAGTTCCCATAAAATCAAATCCTGTCTTACTTTTTTATTTTCTTGTTAAATATCCCATTATTCTCGATATTCATGAAACGCATTTCCCGCTGCCAGCGTTTTCCTCAGCGGGTGTTTCTGAGTAGCTATGGCACGGTTTTGAGAGGATGATATACATTAAAAAAGCTGTCTGCAAGATGGATTTAGTGCACATCAAAAGTTTTTTTCGTAATCAGAAACAATTGGAGAAAAATGAATTGAAATGAAAATGAAAAACAGCAGTCCTAGAAAAGAGCGATGCCTTCGAGTCATGTGAAAATGATCATATTTATAGGGTTAGCTGTGTGCCAATTTAAGAATTATGATGTTAGCTAACTGGTGTTGGCTGTAATTGTAAATGACTCTACAGTTAGTCTGAATGCATTTCATCTACTGTTGATGGAAAATTGCCATCTATAAATGCGTTCTTGGAAGAAGAGCTTCAGAAAGTATTAATTTAGCTGGTTTATGATTCACAGTAGGTGACAGGCTTGCTCTACCATCGTTCTCTATGGCAGCACAGCAATCACAGAATACATAGATCATAGCCTAATGTACTTTGCGCTTCATTTTGTTCCATTACCATTAAATAAGCAAATAGGTGAAATATTAAGAAACTGTCACGTCCAATTTCTTCTAATGCAAATCGCTAAAATTCACATCCCACCGTGCAAACTTAAAAACAAGAACTTCTCTGGAAGGCTTGAAGGCGCCGCCAATCACTGATTTTGTCGATTAGAAAAATTGTATAGCTTGACTGATAATTTGGGAGTTTTTTAAGCAGATATAATAGCTAGAATAGCTGGCTTCCTCCGTTAAGAATAATTCATTAATTCATTTTTTTTAAAGATGTAATTGCATGGCTAGAAATTAAACTCTCCGTGGCCAAGATGGTCGCTCGCTCCAGAAGGAGTTCAATATCAAACAAGTTTAAAAACGCCACAAACTCGCTCTACACCAGCTGACAGTTTTTCTAGTTTTTAATGAGAATTTATGTCTCAGGTGAGCGTGGAATCTGTGCGATGGGACCCTGGTGACTTCAGGCTGAGGTAGAAGAGCAAAAAAACCCCTAAATATCACGTTAGCGCGGTGTCAAACTTTTAATATACTTGGTAGAGAGACGGGGCAGCAGCACGTGCTTGTTTCATCCCAACTGAACTGTTTTTCAGGTTACTTCCAATTAACGCTCGTCTGAGTGAATTGCTGAAGACATTTTCATGTAGCGACACGCCCCTTGGTACCTCAGCCTAATGTCACAATCCATTGCCGCAATCCCAGGATGCAACGGAGCTATTAAATGTGGCAAAAAGGTGGTTTGCTTCCTCTCCGCTCAGCAGGGGGCCCCGAGTGTTACAAAAGATTTATTTTTGCATAACGGATGACTTCTCTCTCATGGATTCCGTCGCCCCGGTTCTTGCGAACTTGTTAATTGGAGAAGTGTTTAGCTCAGCTGGCGCACGCTCGCGCTAAATATCGAAGCGCTGGAAACGTGTTTATAAACTGGGATGCGTTCGTGTCACTTTACTCTTGCGGCTCAAACGTCTGAAGTCACTAATTTAGAAGTGCAAAGGATATTTCGGTGTGTTTCCGCGGCTCAGCTGCTTCGATTCGCAGGGAACAAATAAAGTGGGAAAATTTAAATTGTAAATGCATTGCGAATTACTGTGCATAAAATGACGTGGCAAACACATGCATGTGAATTTTTTGACTTATAATATTAATATATAATGAATGTTTATTGCTGGATACTAAATGCTGTTTGCATACATCTTTGAGTGACTTGGTGTTCATCACAGTTGACTATTATACAACTTAAGAATCGAAATGAATTCTCATTAAGAATTACTGGCAGGAAACAAATGAGCAGTCAAAGCTTCGTGATATAAATCGAGAGAAATATTTATGATTTGCGCGTCAGTGCAGATGTGGCTTCTCATCTGTTCTGTTCGCATCGTGCTTGAGACCATACGCTGATGAAGAACTCTGTGATAAGAGGAAGGGAGCGTGAGAGAGAATGATATGTTTAACGGATGCCTGTATGAAAGTGTGTGAATGAAATGCGGTACGACTGCACTGCATCCGCAGGGAAATGTCACTTACGCTCTTTCAGAGCTCAGAAGGTTCGCTTTCATTTAAGGATGCCAATTTTTCTTCCTTTAAACTCTTTCTGAGGAATTTAAATAGACGCATGTGAGTCCAATGTTGACTGTAGCACAGTTTTGACTTCTTCTTGCAGTAATTTGAGATGCCTGCCTTTTCATCTTGGCAAGCCGAGCACAGTTTGAGATACTGTTAAAAAATGGCCTTTGTTTGACGCGAAGACTTATATTCGAAAATCCCGAAATCTGGCTAAATATATTTGAGTTCATATGGAGTTTGCAGAGTCCGGCAAATCCATACAGAGTCATTATCATTTAAAAGCCATGTGGATATTAGGTCATAATTATGCGGTAAAAAATGTGAAATTGAGATGCTGTCAAAATATGAGATAAAACTCAAAACGATGAGATCTTAAGTCGTAATAATGAGACACTAAGTAGAAAGTCTTATGAAATGATGAGATAATTGTGATTTTAAAAGTTATTGTTATATATAGTTATGAGATACTAGGTCATAATCATGCAATAAAAGTTGAAAGTGGGATGCTGTCATAAATATAAGATAAAACAAAAAATGATGAAATTGATGAAATTAAAGTAGAAGTTAAGATAATATCTCCTTAAATTGACGAGATGCTATGTTCTAATTATGAGATGCAAAGATATCTGGCTGTTTTTCATTATGAAGTCCAAACGATGAGATATTTATTAGATAAAAAGTTGAAATTGGGAATCTATCATCATTGTAAGATTAAAAAGAAGCTAAGTCATTATTATGATATACTCCATAGAAAACAAAATTATGTGATATACGGTCAAAATAACGAGATACTATAATTATGAGATAAAGAATTTAATATTATAATGTACTAGGTCATAACTGTGAGTTGCAAAAGTTGAGGTAGTAAGTCTTGACTTGACTTGAATGAAATTAAATGTATAGCCAATTATGAGGTTTTTTTATGATTTACCAAAACACGCTTCTTTTCGCCTTGTGTGGCAGCATTGGGTCTCCACACACTTTTGATTGGTTTTCTTTGGAGGTTTGTTTCATCCTCTAAACGCCAAGCTAACAGTCCTTTCAGATTTTGAGCCGGGCTGAATCTGTTGCAATTGAGATCACGCTTTATAGTCCGGAGATCATCATAAATGTAATCATTATCACGAGCGCCATAACCCTAATTTAATGATCTCATCCAGCATAACATCTGCTCGACTTTGATGATTAAAGTCGAAGCAAAGATGCGAGTGGGCGCTTGATTCCTTCTACCTTAGGTGGCTGGTGAAGTGATGGAAATCTAACCAAATGAAGTATGAAAGAAGCGTTTGGGTTGGTTGTCATAACCGTCGGTCTGTGAGTGTAACCCGTTCACCTCAGACGAGCGGGAGAGATCGTACGCTTGGCCAATTTAGTTTTGACTTATCCGTTTTTTCAGGTCATGTTACTCACTTCACAGGTGTTGGTTTCAGAGTCAAGCGGGTTAACTGAGATCTCTGCCGGCGAGGTGGTTCACTAGCGTGTGTTTCTGTATCCCCGTCTGGACCTCTGCGACCCTGCAGATGCGACTCATTTGAAGTGTTTTTGCGAGGAACTAGAGGCACTAATGCTTGAAATTCATTTTCTGAGAGCAAGAAAAGTGTTTTTTACCCACCCCGCAACTCCTCAAATGATGCCTTTGCTCCTGCAACCATGAAATTTTCTGACAATAGCAATTTTTTGGCAAACTTTTTATGCCTCTCGCCTAATAAAACAATGGCTGTGTGTTCCGCACAGAAGCATGGGCGTCTCTTTTGTGCATCTCCAGGAATTCATTCTCATTATTTGGTGATTGTACTCTTTGTGTATTTTGTTCTGTGTTAAAAATGTCTGCCTTTGGGTTTGGTTGACCTGTTGATGAACAGTATCTGCTCACAGTGGCAGTGCTTTCATTCACCGTTCACTTTATCAAAGGTCACTATCAAGCTAATTATAATATTACACGTTTGTCAATTTTAAATAAATGCTGTTCTTTTGAACGTCCTTAAAAACCTTATATGACTCTTTGCTTTGCATCAAAGGAATAAATTACATTTTAAAAATGCGCGAAGGCAAAAGGCTATTTTTAAGTATAATAATAATAATTCACAGCATTGCTGTTTTACTGTATTTTTGCTCAAATAAATTCAGGATTAGTAATCATAAGAGACATAAAAAAAGAAGCATAAAACATTATAAGTCAAAAACCTAATCTGCCCTTAATCAAAATAAATTTTTATAAATAGCAATTCACTCATGGATATTATTGAACAATAATTAGTATTAGTAGTATTATTATAATATTTAATTAAAATTTTTAATTTTAATTTTAGTATTCAGTATAGATAGATTTAAAGTGCCCCTAATATGGGTTTATATTTTATTTTTAAGAGTCCTAAAGAGGTTGGCCTGCGTGCAAGGTCAATTATTTATTATTTATTATTTATAGTATGCATTTATTTTGACCTCGTATACGACTCACAAACGATTCTTTCACTGATTCATTTTTCCGAACCTCTCCAGTGATTGGTCGGTTTCATTTAAAGCAGCGTTTGCGAGCTTTTAATGCTCCAAAAGTGGCACCCAGTGGTGAAGATTAAATGAGCATTTTCATTATTCCCGTTATTTCGTCTGAGAAGCCATTGTAGACTTGTTGCGTTAAACCTGACGAGTCTCACCTGCTCACAGTACATCGAGTTTTTCAACAGATGGCTCCTCGAGCAGACAGTTACAACAAAGACACTGTCCTTTTTTTCACAGTGAATCAGTGTAGATATTAATAAAACTCTCACTCTGATCTTCTGTTGCGTGTTCGAGCGCGGTGACGCATGCTAACAGCGTGAGGGAGCGTAGCATGTGTTTGTGTGGGAAGGTGGCAGAAGCGTTGTGTTTCTCCGCTGTTTGTTGTGTGTCTCTGAAAGTGTGTACTGGACCTGTGCGCTAGCGTGAACGCGTAAAGGTGAACGACACCGCTAGATAACTGTGAAAATGTTCTGCGTGACGCATCGGCTAATTTCGCTCGGCAGCAGTCGCTTAATTACGGATAATTACAGGTCGTCTGTCATAAGAAGTGTGCTTTCGTTCATTAGGAATACCAAGGTCAAAGAGCAGTGCTTATTATTAATCCCGTTTTCTGATTGCAACTCGAATTACGGTCACATTGACCGCTTTTTAACCGGACAAGAACCGCCCACTGGTAGCTGACCGACGATTAAAGCGACCAATCACCGGTTAGTTGCTTTCTGCATGAGTTTTAGTGTCTTAAAAGGCTGGGATCGACTGTACAGCCGTTTTGAGAAACCCTTGTATGCAATCTGCATCCAGCATACAGGATGGGTCATAATTTTGCACTAAAAATCTCCTTTTTGTGAATAAAAGTGGGCTTGGTTTTAGCAAACAGCAGCTGAGAGATTCTGACCTCAGCGGGTGATGAATGCATAATTAAGTAAAGAATAAATGAGATCAAGAAAATCACTTTGCGCTCAACTCCAGGTATTATGTCACAGTTGATTCATTACGCTTTATCTGCGGGAATGCTGCAGCGCTTTGATCAATTTAACAATCAATATGAAATTATGTATATTGATATTAAATTGCCTTTAATACCAAATAAATATCTGCACTGTGTCTCGTATTGATTATGAGGCAAACGTTCCCATCAGACTGAATTAATTTATATGTGCACATTACCTGTAATTAGATCTGCAGAATAAGGTCTGTTGCAGACACATTTAGATGTGTGAATCCCCAGGCGTCTCACATTCCCACTCAATTACTCCTTCACTGCAGCCTTTTTTTAGCCGCGTTCTGTTTGTCGGTAAAAAAAAATGTGCGAGGGAAAACTCTACTTTTAGCATTAAAAAAATAAATATTCAAGTGCATTCGATTTTAGTGTGTATATGAGTGAAAACATGATTTTTGAAAAAGAAACAAAAGCTTAATTCATATATAAATGTGTGTGTGTATATATATATATATATATATATATATATATATATATATATATATATATATACACACATACATACACATGCATATTATATTATATTTCCGTCTAAACTACATCCTCGGTATATGACTGGTATTGCAATTGTGCATATTTAGCCACTATTATTTCTAAAGACGCAAGCTTGCATTTAGGTCATTGGCTTCCTCTAGCAGAGCTTTTCCTGTCTAAAAAAAAAACACGAAAGCGAATCAGTCCTCTGTGATTAGGGAGCTTCCCGTGTATCTAGCGGTTCGTTCTGCGCTCACATGCTCTGACCTTCAAAGGTAACGGAGATACTGGGATCTCACAGTGCCGGGGGCAAAGATCGGCCACGAAACAGGAAGAATGCGAGCAAGAGAGGGAGAAGAGAGTTTAAAGAGCAGCGCTATCAGGGGTACTTGAGAAATGATTAACCCCGGAGGGGGCAGGAGCACAATCCTTCTCCATCGGCTGACAACATTAATTGGCTGCTCCCATTAAGCACAGGGGCTGATGGGAAAAGATGCCTGTGGGCGTTTGGGAATATGTATTAGGAATCCATACAGTTTGCGCGCATGACAAAGCCCTAGACACTAACTTCAAGTGCGTTTCTGGAAAGTAATAGCAGCAATGCAGCAGAAGGAATTGTATTTAAGCAACTTTTTAAGCTTTGGTTCTGCTCGAATGATTCAGTTCAGTGTTTGTATAGCGCTTTTTACCATATATATCACTCCAGCTTTCCTCATCCTCAGGCTGGAACATGTTGAGACTCCTTTATGCATGCATATATAAAAGTTAATTGAATCTAAACTCACTGTATTAGTGGTAATATTGGCTAATTTGTTGCATAATTGATTTTACTGATTAAAATGACTAGGTAATGTAAGGAAATGTTATGATGAATCTTGTTTTCCTTTGGCTGCACATGAGAAAGACGTTATATATCTATATTTTATAAATGTGCTTAAAAATGCAGGTTACCAATTACAATACATTATGCAAATATTATTAAAATAGTGAAACTATTAATCCCGATTAATTGCAAAAATAAAATTAGATGTCTTGTGTGTTTACATACACAAGCATTCATGCACATATTTAAGAAAAATATGTTTATATATTCAATATATTTATATATAATATAATATATAAGAATATAAATATACAAATCAAGTATTTTTGTTTTAAATAGGACTTTTTTAGATTACGGTGACAATAAAGTTATTATAAATAATAGTTATCGTTGTGAAAACACTGAATAGACATTAGCTTTAGAAATAAATATTTAATTTCAACACACAAAAATACTAATAAATAGGGAAATATTAAATTATATATAAAAAAAGATGCTGGTCTTAATAAGTGAATCATTCAATCATTCATTTTATTGATTCGTACAAATGGCTGATTCATTCAGAAACTTTCATTCATTCAGTTACTCTCTGCTTTTTAAACAGAAGACGGCATCCTCCGGAGGTCGCATTTGTAGGCTGCATACATCATAAACAGATCTTATTTTAGACCATTAACAGTTATAAATTTGACCGTTAATCTTAACTAGGCGTAAACCGTTGTATTATGCTTGTGTCTCAGGAATATAATGCTCAGTTAACTCAAATAAACCAGGCTCGATGAACGTCCAACTAAAGTGTTTCAGAAATGAAATGTTCCATTAGTGGTGTATAAATAATACTTTTAAGAACAATAATAAAGACCAGACAACTCTGAACAAATGTTCTATGGATGTTTGATTATAACTTTGAGAGAACCTTGTGTAATGTGAGCCAAACTGCGGGATGAAAGCATTGTGTAAAGTGTACACGGCTGAGGAATATCAGTATTGTGCTGGTGAAATGTATGTGAGATGTGCTGCTGTAGGAGTGTGTGTGTTTGCGCGCGGCAGACTGTTGAACCCAGTGTGAAAAAAGATCAAAATATCAAGCGCTCATATCAAAAGCGACAGCCCTGGCTGAAGATGATATGCATCCTTTTACACTTCAAACATGCTCTTTGAAGTATTTCCCACATATTTTTCTGTTTGTGCAAATTTGTCTGCGTGCATAACTAGTTTTGTGTGTTGGATGTATGGAATGTGAGGATATCCGTATATTAGTTGATGCTTCTCAGACACTTGCCGAGGGAAACTGTGAAGAGCTTCAGGAGAGTCCAGTCCAGAACCAGTCTTATCTCTAATAGAATTAGATCTGAAGACATTACCAGGAAGTATTGCTTATATTTTTAACCGCCTTTCTTTCATACTGGAATCCTGGTTATTTTTCAGTCCCTCTGTGCCTTTAATCTGGTTACCAGAGTAAACATCAGCTTTCTTGTACTGTTACCAGATCATCTCATCTCTGCCGCATAGCATCTAATATCTGCCTCTGGACGGAACTGAAATACATATATATATATATATACATATACATACACACACACACACACACACACATATAATGTATATGTATATATTTATGTGTGTATATATATATATATATATATATATATATATATATATATATATATATATATATATATATATACACACACAAATATATACATGTATGTGTGTGTGTGTGTAAACAACAACTACAAAAATTATTATTATTCTTATTATTAACATTAATAATATTATCAACAAGAAAAATAATTATTATTTTTGTAAATTATTATCATTGGTCAGGTAGAAAAAAAAAATAAAAATGCTTGTATGAAGGAGAATAAAGTCTAAAAATAATTAATAAAAAATCAAATAAAAATAATAATCACTTGTAATTTGAAATCGCCTCATTAAATATGCTTTATATCAATTACATGAATCTAAATTCTAAATAAAATTCTAAATAATTTCTAAAAACAAAAACGGTCCTATTTTTGATTAAATAAATTGTTGTCATGTATAAGTCACTTTAAGTCTCTATACATTACACATTATACTTGGAGATTTAGGTTTGTTGCACTCCGTTTAATGCAATCGAAAAACTATGCTTGGCAAAGCATACTTTAAGCTTCACATATTCTTAGCGTCGTTGATTCAGTTAAACGTTACTATGCGGCTTGTTTGTACAGCTAGCAAGCACATGCCACATCGCTATTAAACATCAAGCTCTGCGGAGTTAATGCATGCCTGCATGTGCTCCAACCAATTAAAAAATAGTCACGGATTATCATAGCAGTGATTCAAAACGTCAAGAATGCATGGTGCAATGGTGTGCGGCTGCTTCTGTTCGGAAACTGATGCTGCAGCCTGCGCTAACGTCGTATCTGTTCAGACCAAGAGCGCCGCTGGAGAGGCTAGGCGTGGGTTTTTTTGGAGGACTGCTAGTCTGTTGAAGGTGAGAGTGTATGATGGGCACTCGCTGTCCAGATCTCTGTGACTCACAGCGGTTCCCCGTCAGCCAGCGGCCTCCTGATTTATGAGTTTGGAGAACCACAAATAATCTCCCTGACACCCAGAAACCCCTCTGTCATATAATGTATCTCTTGCTCATCTTTCATCGCTTTTCTAGCCTTTTCCTTCTGTTATTGGTGGAAAGCAGATATTTATGACTTAAAGAACCGCTGCCATCGTTAATCTTCAAAAAAACAACAAAAAGCAGCAGTATCACGAGAGTTGCTTGTGCTTTGCTTAAACACATTTTGCTTACGCTTATCTTTTACTTAGATATTTTGGTGAAGTTTTAAAAAAAGATAGGTGTGAGGTGAATGTGATGTTTTCGTCAGCTTTGGGTACACGTCTAGGAAAGCTCATGCCTTAAATTGGTGTTAAAAGGGAATTATTTAAGTGCTTTTAAGTAGGGGTTTAAGTATGTACTTAAGTATCGATGTGATTTCGCAACATTTATTGTTTTTTGTAAAATACACATTTACACATTTGTGATGTTAAACCTTCTACCTTTAAAATAAATGAACTTTAATTAGGGTTTGACCACTTTATGTACTTTATGCGTGCTTATGTTAGTAAAAGTTGTTAAAGCATAATTATTTTTAAATGTACTTTTTTTAAAACCTTTATTTTGACATCATCATTTCAAAGTTAAAAGTGTACTCAAAACACGTAGCTATAAAAGTGTCTCTTTAAATCCACTTAAGTGGCATTTTATTTCAGTATTATCTTAACCTCAAGTACAGTTCATAGTAAATATACTAGTATATGCAAAATACTATTAATATTAATATATTAAATATATTTTACCTGTACGTTTGACATTATTAGAAACTGCATTAAAAAAACTTGTACTTAAGTGTGAAAGTGTACTATTTCTTAATGCATGCTTAAGTAGCCTTTTATTTAATTAGTATGCTATTCGCAAGAACAGCTTTTTTTAAATCTATATTTTTAAGATTTGAAATATACTACAATATGCAACTGCGTATCTTTCGCTGGGCTTTTCCTGTCCGGTCAGGAAATGACAAAATGCGAACAAGTGTGTTTCTAAATGCGGAGGTGTAACGGTTTGGTCCTGAGACTCCGTAGGCGCTTCCCGTTGGCCGTGGCCCAGACAGACCCGGCTGGTTCCGCTCCGCTCGGCTGAACGCTCCGTCCCCGATGCAGGATGTGCCTGGGCTTCCCTCCGGCGGGGCAGAAGGTTGGAGCGGGTCTGTGGAGGGCTGCGGTCCCTCACGCCTCCACCAGCAGAACACCTGCCAACCTGAGCTCCACGGCCAGGACCCCAGAATCCTCTCTGCTCGCGCCGCAACAGATGGAGGAGTCTCACTGTCAGCTCAGGCCTGAGACCAGCTTCATATCCTGCTGCATCAGAACCTTCACCTATCTACCTAAATTCTGCCATTTATATTATTCTTTCTATTGTCCTTTCATTGTCTCTCTGTTTGTTGATTTCTATAATCTACCATTCTGTCATTTTATCTAATATCATTTTCTGTCTTTCTGATGTTCTGATGTTCTATCATTTAAGTCATCTATCTATCTATCTATCTATCTATCTATCTATCTATCTATCTATCTATCTATCTGTCTGTCTGTCTGTCTGTCTGTCTGTCTGTCTGTCTGTCTGTCTATCTATCTATCTATCTATCTATCTATCTATCTATTTACCTACCTACATATCTATCTATCTATCTATCTATCTATCTATCTATCTATCTATCTATCTATCTATCTATCTATCTATCTATCTATCTATCTATCTATCTATCTATCTATCTATCTACCTACCTACCTATCTATCTATCTATCTATCTATCTATCTATCTATCTATCTATCTATCTATCTATCTATCTATCTATCTATCTATCTATCTATCTATCTATCTATCTATCTATCTATCTACCTATCTATCAGTCTATCTATCTATCTATCTATCTATCTATCTATCTATCTATCTATCTATCTATCTATCTATCTACCTACCTACCTACCTACCTACCTACCTACCTATCTATCTATCTATCTATCTATCTATCTATCTATCTATCTATCTATCTATCTATCTATCTATCTACCTACCTACCTCCTACCTATCTATCTATCTATCTATCTATCTATCTATCTATCTATCTATCTATCTACCTACCTACCTACCTATCTATCTATCTATCTATCTATCTATCTATCTATCTATCTATCTATCTATCTATCTATCTATCTATCTATCTATCTATCTACCTACCTACCTACCTACCTACCTACCTATCTATCTATCTATCTATCTATCTATCTATCTATCTATCTATCTATCTATCTATCTATCTATCTACCTACCTACCTACCTACCTACCTACCTATCTATCTATCTATCTATCTATCTATCTATCTATCTATCTATCTATCTATCTATCTACCTACCTATGTCTATCTACCTATCTATCGTTTAACATTCTATTCTATTCTATTCTGTTCTGTTCTGTTCTGTTCTGTTCTGTTGTTCTGTTTTGTAGTGTTTGTGTTAGCACGTCTCGTCTCTCGGCTGTCGCTGTGAGCTTTTCCCGTCTTGAATTTTTAATAAGTGACACAAAACAGGAAGCTGCTGAATCAGTGTGTGACACATGAGAAAGCGATGAAAAGAGAACGATGAAGAGCAGAGATGAAAGACGGGCGGACTGTAGTTATAATTCATCTTTTCTGAGATTTCCTCTCATTTATAGACTGAACTTGAGACCAAAGGATGCATTTGATCCCCGCTGCACCCGCATTACGTTATGCGTTAGTTTCCCCGTGGAAAAGATGGAGGGAGACCGGCGGAATTGACACGCTAAAAGAAAAGGTCTGTCTCAAACCGTTTCATTTCACAGGAAATGATGCACCTGTAATAGCTCTGTCAGTTTGGCCTGATGTTGTTTTCGTCTGTCAGGATCCCGGCCGGGTGAATCCAACCAAAATATGCCAGCTCATATTTCACACCAAAATCAAAACAAAAAGCTAAAATATTTTGCCTTTATGATTGAAGTTTTCTGAAGGATTGTGATATTATTTTCATTGCGATGAAACATATTTAGGTTTGCAGTATTATATTTTGACTATGTCCAGACATTCCATTTATTAATTTATTTATTTTTTTAAATTTATTTTATTATCCAGACATTTCATTTCATTTCAGTTTTCATATATATTTATATGGTATATATATATATATATATATATATATATATATATATATATATATATATATATATATATATAATAAAAATCAAATAGTAATATTAAAATATCAATTACATATTAAAATACGTATTATTTAATATTTATTATGCGTTATTGAATCAACACGAAGTTCAATGCAACAAATACCATGATAGTGGACATTTTTAAAACATATTATTACTTAATACCAAGTATGTGTTTGCATCACAGTACAGATCATTCATGACAATTCATTATTGATTATGTTTTTGCGTTAGAGTAATAGAGTAATAATAGTTTTGTATGAAAATAATGGAATATGCCTATTATTAACAGACTACCAAAAAATGAAGAATTCAAACAAACACAAAGATACTATTAAGATAGACACGTATGCATATGTTACTTTAATATGCATTACAGTACGTGCATCATCACAGTGTGTGCATTTTTGGTTGCAGGTGATAGGATAAGTTCGGTGAAAGAGGTTGACCCGTGTTAACCGCAGACTCTGGAGCAGGAGAGCTGTCACGATGGCTGGATTTCAGACGTGTTTTATAGATCTGCATGTCTGACGGATTCCCAGTCGATGCTCTGGCTTCGGTCCGCTGTAGAGAAACCGCACAGAATACCGTCTTAATTGTGCTCCTGAAAAAAGCCTTCTCTTGAGCCACTCTGACGAACTACAGACCGGATACAAAGGGCTAATTAACTTAGCTTGTCCGTAGCGGACGAGAGAATTCTCCCGTTAAATGCGAAGAAAATGAATCGCTGCCACAACACGAGTCAACTTTACCCCCGGCTTTTGATCATTGCGTTCAATCACCGCTGTTTGGCAACAAAGTCAGTTTCACCTTTTCATTCGGAATCCTTTTAAAAAGGAACGGCTTTTTATTGGATTTGAATTCACGCTAAATGCCACCGAGAGGAGAAATCGAATGTCAAAGAGGGAGACTTTGTCCTCGAAGTTGACAGGTTTGAGGCCCATTTTTTGAATCAGTCAAAGCTCTGGGACAGCGCTTCATTTCATTGTTCATGAATTGAAACGAATGGTTGCCTGCGTGTTGGCAGAGGGTTGGGGAAAGTTGTTAGGAGTAGAGTGTTATTATATTTTGATGAACGATTGCTGATATTCGTTTGAAATCGCATGCACCGATGAATCATTCATAAGGCCGAGAGTGTGTATTGGTAAAGTAAATCTGTTGACCTATGCATGCTCTCCTGACACCGAACGCAGGGTCGAGAGCTCTGTTTACTACCGTCACACTCCGATATAATCACGGATGAAACCCGTTCTGATAAACAGCATTAATGCTGAAGCCGTCCGCCGTGACCTTTCTCGTCTGGTTGTGTCGAGCCGTCTGTTATCTTTTACATCGCTCTGATAACAGCAGGGACTCTGCTTCTCCTCCGGCCGTCAGGAGACTCTGTTACTCGTGCCCTTCTACAACCTTCATTTATTAAAAAGAATATTTTCCAATTAAGTGTAATTATCATGAATAATTTGGATAGGTACTAAAAATAATATGAAAAAAAAATACAAACAGCAACAATAAATGTGCTGTGTAATAATTGTAAATCATTTATTATCATTATTTAATTAAGAATTGATATTAATATCTAATTAAGAGTAATATAATATTTATAATTATATTATAATTAATACTACTGCTTCTAATTATTCCTAATAACTATACTGTAAATAGTAGTAGTAGTTATTATTTTGAACAATTGATAAACCAATAATAATGATGATGATGGGGATGATTTTAAACCAACTAAATAAGCCTTATTATTATTATTATTATATTATTATTATTATTATTATTATTATTATTATTATTTGGAACAATTGACCCAATACTAATAATAACATTAATAAGGATTATTTAATTGGTTTAAAATTATTATTATGATTATTTTGTACAATTGAACCAATAATAATAATAATAATAATAATAATAATAATAATGAGGATGATTTTAAAATAACTAAATAATCCTTATTATTTTGAATCACTGAGCACATAATAATAATAATAATAATAATAATAATAATAATAATAATAATAATAATAATAATAATAATAATAAGGCTTATTTATTTCCTATTATAGTTTTATGTGCAATCAAAAAAACAACAACAGAAAACAAGCTATTAAACAAGAAAACACTGGATAGTCCTCTTGCACAGGTGCACAGGTTTTTTCATTGTAGAATAATGCGCACTGATCAGTCATTCACAATATGACCAGAAACGTGTATTAGTAAAAAGACGGCCAATTTTGATTTCAGTTTGAATTCATTTCTCTCCAGTCGAATAGAAGTGAAATATCATACTTTCTAACGTACACGTGTCTCCAGAAAGACAACAAGCATGGCGAGGTTTGAACGCTGCTTTCTGAAGCTCCCACGGGAAGCACTTATTAGCGGCTCTGTGTCGGAGGTGTCCCGGGAGCGATCGCTCCTTCAGGTGAACGCCGAGTCCAGAGCCGAGCAGACGCCAGCTGGGTGTCTTCCTGCACACAGCACGAAAGCATCCTGTGTTTCTGCCTCGATTCACACATCTGTGTGTGACTCAGGCCCAAAGACACACGCTCACTTAAAGCACTATTCAGATGCAGATGACTCCTCCTGACTTCATTGTGCTTTACACTCGCTACCGGGTCCATTAAAGGAGAAACGTCATGCTAGGCTGAGCAAAACAAACCAATAAAACAAGACCTGAAATGCATAAAACACACACTGAACGCTTGCCGGTGATGAGTCACTGCCCATCAAAGCTTTCACGAAAACCGTTTGATTTGTAGCTACATGTTAGTGAGATGCAACTATTTTTTTTTAAATCATGCATTTTTTCATTCATGCAATAAACCAAGTATTTTTGTGTATACATGTATATATTAGAAAAAAAAAACATGTTAGGTTTATATATTAAATATATAATGTAAAATATTTAAATGCATGTACATATTTTCTAAATGTATACTGTATGAGTGCGTATTTATATATGAATAATAAATGCACTTTTTATATCGGATGCAATTAATGCAAAGATTTTTAACACCGATTTTGAAGAAGCAGCGAATCGGCGTCATTTAAGTCCATTAAATGACTTTAAAGGTGGTCAAAATTAGGTGGCTGTTGAAAGAGTTTTGTGTGGCCCTTCTTACGCGCAAAAACCTTAACATACTGCGTGAAACACGAGCAACATGAAACCACAAATATCAAAGCCAGTCTTCGCGGGCATGTCAGACATCCTCCACACTTGACTTCAGATTGCGTCTGCTCTCGATTTCATCACCTATTCATAATCCCAGACTTCGCATAATATTAGAAGTGTGGTGGAACATATAGATCTGAAACCAAACCCCGGGGCTTTTACAACCACTCGCAGGTCTGAGGTTTCGCTTTGAAAGCGACGTCTCCATTTAGCAGCACATCTGTAATGTATCTCAAGAAATCAAGCGCGCAAACAGCGTGTTATGGATCTGCTCAGGTTGTTTTGTATTCTAAAAGGTGTTTTAGTTGCTCCCTGGAGAGCCGCGTGCTTCTGTGTTCTTGTGTTAGAGAGGCAGTGTTGTGGATTCTCCGCACGAGCTGAATTAATCGACTCTGACAGCTTTGTGCTTCAGACCTAAATACGGTTTTTAGTACCTTCTGGCTACTGCCTTTCTTGAGCTCAAAGTTTTCTATCCACACCCACTCCATTCATCCAGTTTTCACCCGTGGACTTTGTTTTGATTCACATTGTGTGTCAGGCTGGGCTGGGCGTACAGTAACTTTGGGCTCTTCGTCCAGGGTTTTCCATTCCTCCAGCATCCGCGGCTGATTTAAGCTTATCGCGTGTGACGTGCTGACTGTGAACTGGCCCGAACGATCCGGGGTTGAATGGAAGTCAAGAGTGTCCTGGAGGTGCCCTCTTTACACTTCACTTCTCAATAACACCCCAGAGACTGATCACACACTGATCTGTTAGCCTCTCGTTAGTGAAGGGGTGATGGGAATCATTTTAGTGCATGCAATGCCTTTCAAAACTTTGGGGTCGGGAAGATGTTTATTAAGAAGAAATTTGTACTGTTAGTTGGCAAGGATGCATTAGAAAAAATTGATTGTTGATCTGGTAAATTCAGCATTGAAGAGTGGATGGATGAACCGATGGATGGATGGATGGACGGATGGACTGTTGGATGGCTGGATGGATGAATGATAAAATTAAATCTATAGAATATAAAATATGGATAGAGATAATGAATGGATGGATAGATAAAAGTTGGTAAAATAATATCTACAGAATATACAGTAGATAGAGATAATGGATGGATGGATGATACGATGGATGGATGGATGGATGGATGGATGGACAGATGGATGGATGGATGAATGAACAAATAGTAGATGGATGGATGGATAATGGATGTAAAGATGGACTGTTGGATGGATAAATGGATGGATGAATGATAGAATAATATCTATAGAATATAGAATATGGATAGAGATAATGAATGATGGGTAGATAGTGGATGGATGGATGGATGGATGGATAGATAAAAGTTGGTAAAATAATATCAATAGAATACAGTAGATAGAGATAATGGATAGATAGATAGATAAATGGATGGATGGATGGATGGATGGATGGATGATAGAATAATATCTATAGAAAATAGATAAAGATAATGAATGAATGAAGGAATGGATGGACAGATGGATGGACGGATGGATGGATGGCCAAATAATAGATGGATGGATGGATAATGGATGGATGTACAGATGGATTGTTGGATGGATAAATGGATGGATGGATGATAGAATAATATCTATAGAATATAGGATATTGATAGAGATAATGATGGATGATAATGGATGGATGGATGGATGGCCAAATAATAGATGGATGGATGAAGATAATGATAGATGGATAGATACAGATGGATTGTTGGATGGATAAATGGATGAAAGAGATTTGAAAGAGATTTTTCCCCTTATTTCCCTGAAGCTCTGTGGTGTAATATCTGGAGCTTGTGTAGATCACCGAAGCTCTGTTTCAGAGTAAGAGATGATTTGAGATATAATCCCGCGCTCTGAAAGCTTCCCCAGCACATATTAGTGAGTTTCTGAGAGACAAGCGCCTCTCACAAACAGGCAGCGAACAACACGGCATCAGCGTGGGCTCATTCTGTCCAAATGAGCAAACTCAGAGGCGCTTGTTCCTGTCGTCTGCGGGTCACTGGAGCTTCACCGCTCTGACACTCACTGCCAGGTGTCTGCTGCCTACTGCCTTTACCGCTCGTTTGCAGCGGTTCAGGGGTGGCAGGCTTGTGGGAAGATGTTTTGCTGTGGAATATCTCCAGCATCAGAGTCTAATGGATTAACAGGGCTTTGAGACCTCAGTGGTTTTACTGCATGTTCGGCCTACACAGTCTCTCAGAGAAAGGTCACACTAACAGTGTTTACTGCTTCTCTCGATGGACATTTTAATGTCAGAGGATCCAATGCTTCTGACAGATGCACTTCCTTTTCTGTATGTAGATGTATATAAAAATCAATATGAATAAATAAATAGAGAATTACTAAACGTATCATTAGTGGTATTATAATTATTATAAGAAATCTTTATCTAATTATTTGTATTATAGTTATCTAAAAAAAACACTGAGTGATTTTTATTGTTTTTTATTAATAATAATTTATTTAACCTTTATTAAACCTTAAATAATTCATCTAAAATAAATGAATACGATTTTATTTACTAATTTATTTATATCATATTAGACATATTAGTTATTATAACTATATTATATTATTCTATATTATATTATATAAAGTCTATTATTTAAATCTTGGCTCATGCATATAAAAATAATTATATATTTTTTTTTTATTATTTAATATTATAAATTCTAAAACTATTTATTACTTTTTAAGATAATTATTATCTTAACAATGTAAAAATAATTATGAAATTCCTGCATTTTTTAATAACATTTTCATAATTTATATTACATTTATAATAAATATTTTATTTATAGAATTGTTTAAAAAATTACAAAAATTTAAATAAATGCAAAATTTTATATTTAATATAATATTAAATATAATATTATATTTAATATAATATTTAATAATTTTTTTACATTTCTATTATGAATGATATATATATGTCATTCATAAAAAATGTCTCAAACTTTAACACCCTTTAATACTGTTCTCTCGCTCCGTTTCGCTCGGTTTCTTATTAATGGTTTTGGGGGTAAAAGAGGTTTACAGTGTTAACAGCCCCGTCATCTCTTCATCAAACTCTCAAACAAAAGTGAGAGCGCTGTGGCGGATCATTATCTAAAGTGCAGAACAAGCATGGCGCTGTAGTTCACACGAAACGTATCAATTAATCCATCAGCGCCATTAATTATTAAAAGCATGCATCGTAATTAACGGATCCAGGAGGAGGAGAGTGGAAACACGAACGCAGTCTCTGGCCTCTGCTGTCATCTGCAGGTATTTGCATGCTTATCGCTTCTGTTTGAAGTTTAGAAATGAACTCGGTTAATTACTAAATTAGCAGGACATGCTCCCGATCCCCTCAGGCTGCACTGCTAAATGTCACCCAAATGCCACTGTGATCCGTGCAGAAATTTCTGTCGAATTTAGGGGAGAAACATGGAGTCGTGTTCACTTTCTCTCTTCGGCTGCGGCCCATTTCACTCTGTTCTGCGCTGTTTTGTAGTATTAATAGTGCTCGCTAATGTGTATTCGGGCCGTAGCGTAGCGCACCGGATGATGAACTTGTTTGACTGTAAAGGTGAAGTGTGAAATGCAGCAGTTGAGCTAAAACTTGTGTCAACACCTGTGTTTGAACTGATC
Organism: Puntigrus tetrazona; assembly: GCF_018831695.1. Taxonomy (NCBI): domain Eukaryota; kingdom Metazoa; phylum Chordata; class Actinopteri; order Cypriniformes; family Cyprinidae; genus Puntigrus; species Puntigrus tetrazona. The sequence continues at coordinate 1,012,355 of NC_056702.1, forward strand.
TCACGGCGGTTCGTCTCATTTAGTCTTGCTTATGACACTCTGATGCTTAGTTTTAGGGATGAAACTGCATGCTTGCTTTTTCCTCCAAAAATCATGTGAGTAGCGTTGAAATAGTTAATGCTACATTTAGCTAAATGGGTAGTTCGCCAGAAAATGAGCTAAAAATGTGGAGTTTGGAAAAATGTAGCATTCCATCACTTGCTCGGAAATGGATGCTCTGCAGTGAATGGGTGCCATCACAATGTGTCCAAAGTTGGTGAAATGAGTTAACATATACTTGTAAAGTTTCTGATAGTCAGCATGTTGTTGCATCAAAATAAAGTGATATTAAGTAGACAGTCTACTAATACTCATTCTGACGGCACCCATTCACTGCAGAGCATCCATCGTTGAGCAAAGGTTAACGATCTGATGTTAGTATAGCATAAATACTGTTTGAAATCTGTTTTGCTATAGTTTTGCATACTGTTTTGTCTACCACTGATTAAGTGTTGTCCGTGAATTTAGTTGTCTTTATGCCCTTAAATTATTTTGATGAGGATGTTTTTTGTTCCTTTAGTTGTGACTAACAAGTAGAATAAAATAATGCCTGCTTAAACAATGTAGACAGCCATTAGCATCGCAAAAAGTGTCCGAGTAGCCGATCGCCTGAGCGAGGAAGGACATTTAATATGGACGGTGACATTTGGAGGTCTTGAACTCCAGAACGCAGCGAAGCCAGACAGGCATTTGAGTCCCTGAACATTTCACTGAGTAACACTCCGCACTGTTCTGAGAGAAAAAGATCTCACATCACGAATTAAATGGATGAAACTCTGCACAAAGGAAGGAGTTTAGGGCTAGTGATGTGTGTTTTATTTTTAATGAAAGTCTAAGGTCACAGGTTATGTTCAGAATAAAATAGTACTGCGTTGCACACTGTCTACTTATATATAAAGCATACTTATATGTAATATAAAAAATTATTTCATTAAAATCTAAATTCAGTTGATATATATTGAAATAAACTGTGTATTTATATACAAATATAAGAATATAGATATATAAATAACTATAACGGAGTTATTTTACAAGGTTCCTCTGGTAGTGGGCGGAGCTAACACGCCAACAGCATTCTCATTGGCTGGCGCTCACCTATTGTCATTCCTGTTCTCATTTCAGCAAATGAACGTGAGCGGACGCAGACAACGTGATTAGCATTCATGAACCCAGCAGCTCATTAATCCTAGCGCGTTTTATACAGTTATTAGTAGAAGAATTCATAGTAGTTTTATCACTGTAATAATCACAACTAATTCGTTTTTTTAAAGTAACGTGCCCAACACTGATGCGTACCCAGCCGTTGTTGACACAGCATTGTTTTACAGTCTTGCATAGGGAAAGCATTATCCCGATGAGCATCGACCGCGAGCTCTTTGAATGTGGACCGCAGGGGCTCCCCGTAGACATAAATACTTAATACATGACCAAAGCATTATTGTCTATAACGTTCATTATTCATTTCGGCTTCAAAACAGCCGTAAAAAGGTCACCCTGTTTCCCCGAGCAGCTCATTGGCAGCCGTGGAGGTTTGAGAGACTCACACTGAGCGCTTGAGTGTTTGACACGACACGTTACGGCGTCATTAGATGCCATATGTCATGCATTTTAATCGTGCGTGCCATTTTTTTATCATATTTTAACGGAGGAACATCACGCAGTCGTCCCACCGCACGGCAACTGAAGTGAAAAAAGATGATTAAAATGCTGCACAAACACTTCCTATACATTTTAATCTGCAAAAAACGTCTGTATGTTATGTCAGCTACACTTATGTTCATGATTAATGTCAGACGCTTGGCTTAACTCAATGTCAAGAAGATTCAAGCTTCCTATAGTTAGTATGCATAAAGGAAATTGTGACTGACACAATGAAACCTCTTCTGAATTGCTAGAGGGTGTTTTTTTTTTTATATTACCACAAAAATAAAATCACTCATCTCTCCTTTAAACAAGTTACAGTTACAGTACAGTGGACGTGAACCGAAACAGTCCTTAAATGTTAAGAATTAAACGTACAGCCACGAAACATGAACTTTATTAAAACAGTAATAGCTAAAAAACGAACTACATTTATATTCAACTCTGTAAAAAAATTCTAAAAAGTGGTTTAAACAGCTTTAATCCGAAATAATGCACATCTTAACAGAAAAGCAAATGTAGGTTCTTTTATAAATGCTTCAAAAAAGGCTCTGTTCAAATCTATTGTAAGTGTTTGACTGTAACATTGTTTTTTTTTTAACACTGAATATTTATTTTTTGCGTTTTTCCCTGGTAAAGAAGAACCTGAAAAGTTTTCTATTTCCACTTCTCAGTAAAAAGGAAGCTTGTTATTGTGAATTACAGCGTTACCTTATTCATTTATTTACTTACTTAAGAATGAATGTAAACGTGACTTTATGAAAAACTATGCATTTCATCTTTTTAAAAAGACTTGCATGTTGTGATTTTTTTTTACGACTTCGTATGTAAATGTGTACGTTTGCAAGACCATTTTTTAGCAGTCTGGCTTTTCGTCTGGCAGTGTTGTTTTGGGAGCCTCAAATTTTTAAAATGAGTTTTAAAGTGCAAGTTTTTGAAAACGATACCATTATCGTCTCATTATGAACTGCAAGAAGACCATTTAGTTAAACCACTGAAGCGGAAACTGTTCAATGTATGGGCGCGTAGTGTCTCTTCACAAAGCAACATCGCTAACCGCTGGCTCGGCGCGCATTATACAGCGTTTTAGTCATTTTTGCCAATACGTGTGAATGGGGGGATGGCTTTGTGCATGCAAAGGTTTTTAAAATATGGTATTCAGTTTAAAGTACGTCGTTGAATGCCTCCCCAAGTCTTCACTCTTTCCAGTCGCCCGTGTATTATCAAAGCTCAGGTCTACTTGTTACTCATGAAAAATGAAGTCTTTGTTCTGGCAGGGATGGCTTTTTGATTGCCTAATTTTATTCGGCTCAGTGCCCAGTGGAGCGCTTTCACAGGCCACCGGCGCGCCTCCTTCCATCAGCTCCCTGTCAGACGTCTGATGGAGTCACCCGGAGCCGCGGCTGGTGGTTGTGATGTGTTGAGTTCCCACCGTCGGCTTTTTCCGAAGCAGCCGTGCTCGGGGTGGTGCGATGTTCACATGTAAAGCAGCACGCCTGCGGCTACGCTTTCGTATCGCAGATTCCGTGCTCGCCTTTCAGATATGAATGCATCTTCTCTTCGACAAAAAGATCAGGTTACAATCAGAGATGATATGAGAGCAATTAGGTGGCATCTCAGCGTGCTGCCGATTGTGATTTTAATGAAAAATACATGAGTGTGTCAGGCCGGTGCGCCAAGACGTCCGCATGCAAGCGGAGCCGGAAATGAAGTCACCTCGATAATATCGATAATATTTATGAGTAACTTAGAACCTGTCCTCCAAACAAAAAATGACCCTATAGGTAGTTGGTGCAAGCACTATTTAAGTTAGGCCTAAAACCTTCATCTGTCGTCACATGAAATGATAAATGCCAGTCATTAACAGTCAATATGTGTGTTTATTTAAATGCGATATCTGGTTTCTCGCCGATCTCATTGTAATTTGTACGCATTTTATTAGATGACCTCACCTAACCCGCTCCTAAACCTACTCCTTACTGAAATCACGCTAAAACGTCTTATGAGCACGTGCTGTTCTCTGGGATCGAACATGCTTACATGCAAAACATTGCAGATAAAAGACTACAAAACCTTAATATGAAAACGTCCTGTTGCCGAAAGGGCTGCAGTTGCAGCAAGCTCTGATGGGTCGTGTTTCAGGGATTTGCATAAAAGACCTATACTGGTGTATTAGTTGGAGGACAGGTTGGAAACTTACGTAATGCTGCAGACTTGATCTTCTGGCCACGCTTTGTTTAAATTATTGCGTGTTGGGTTGTGTTAAAAACACTGCAGCACTCGAGTATTGACCCACTCCACCACAGGTGGGATTCACAGTGGGAACCGGACCACACTTGACAGCAGAAAGCCGATGTTGCAGACGTAGAGGAACCCTGATATCCCTCCTCGACTGAAGCACCAGAGTCGCTGAAATGTTGCTTTCTTTTTGGGTGCAGACTGTTTAGTTGGAGTGTTATTATCATTGAGAGCAGACTGGTGTACATGAAGCGCTCCTTGTGTTCTTAGACTTGGCATCGAGGATTGATGTGAAGAGATTTTCAAAACCTCTTTCAAAACCTTCATAATATACTTCTGATCCGAGTCCTTTTCCTGTTTGAGACTTTCGCTGTCTGCAGGCTTTAGTGGAAAACTAGATTTCACAAGGCAAAAGTGCAGTAGCCCCTCACTGCAGAACGGGGGCGGAGACATGTAGGTTTAGAGTTGGAGGTGGGCTGGTTCAGCTATCAGGGGGCGGAGACATGTAGGTTTAGAATTGGAGGTGGGCGGGTTCAGCGACCAGGGGGCGGAGACATGTAGGTTTAGGGTTGAAGGTGGGCGGGTTCAGCGTTCAGGGGCGGAGACATGTAGATTTAGGGGTGGAGGCAAGTGAGTTAAGCAGTCAGGGGGCGGAGACATGTAGGTTTAGGGGTGGAGGGTTTAGGGGTGGGGTGGGCGGGTTCAGCGATCGGGGCGGAGACATGTAGGTTTAGGGTTGGAGGTGGGCCGGTTCAGTGATCAGGGGCTGGAGACATGTAGGTTTAGGGTTGGAGGTGGGCGGGTTCAGCGATCAGGGGGCGGAGACATCTAGGTTTAGGGGTGGAGGTGGGTGGGTTCAGCGGTCAGGGGCAGAGACATGTAGGTTTAGGGTTGGAGGTGGGCGGGTTCAGCGATCAGGGGGCGGAGACATGTAGGTTTATGCAGGTATATGTAATATGGGAGATTCAACCTCGCATCTTGGATCTTGTGTTCTGCAGTGAGGACCATCTTCAAAAGTGAGGGGTTTTGGGTGACTGCTGGCTGGTTTCTCACTAGAATTTTTTTTTTTCAAATTGGACTGGTAGTAATTTTCAGTACTTAGCATTAAGAAAAATGTGAAATGTTTCTATAAGTAATTTTCCCACTTTCCATTTCTGCCTATTAGTGAACTATTAAAGATAGCTGTTAAGTTGCAATAAATGAGACAATGATATAATATCAGCAACAACAACATTATATTTATATTATGTTTTTTTTTCCACTTTAGAAACATATTATATAAGTGCTTTTATAAATGATGTTCTTCACATTGCTGCTTTTAAGCGCTCTGGAAATTGACCTCATTCACTTACATTGTGAGTACTTCAAAATCGCACACTTCATTCCTTGTGATTTTTCTTAGAAATTGCTAGTAAATCTCACTAATGACTACAGAGTGTCAAAGTCATTCTTTCGAAGTCATTATGTAGTCATAGTCATAGCCATTCAGTTTATACTTACAGTAAATATCCCATCAAGCTCAGCTTGAATGCAACAGTAACATCCTATCATTTTCTTAAATGTCACGTGCATTTGAATTAATTGCAATTCTTTGATTTATAAAATCCATTCCACCCCTAATGTAGCATGTTAAGTGTAATTTTCCATATTCTGCTGAAAGTGGCACCAGCGCGGACACTCAATGCAAATCAAATGCCCCCTGATAACTTAAAAATTCAATCAGGCTTGCGCTCTGCGAACAGCACCGCCGCTGAACTCCAGTATGTTACTTAATCTTTTCAATTACAGCAGCAGGAATGAATCTCTTAAGGCTTTTTTCCTACAGGAGATAAGAGAGGTTGAATTCAGTCATGTTTTTACTCTGAATGAGAGACTACAATAAAGAATGTCATAGTGTCAGTGAATATAATAAAATCATAACATCATTGCTCTGTTTTATGGCCTATGTGTGGTGCATACAACAACTAACTAGAAATAGTCCAAAAATACATTGTATGGGTACAATTTAAAAAAAAAAATTTTATGCCAGAAATTATTAGTACATTAAGAAAAGATTATGTTCCAAGAAGATATTTTGTAAATCTCCTACCATAAATATATCTAAAATTACTTTAATTACTTTTACGGACTACTTTAAGGGTGATTTTATCCTAAAGAAACATACATCAATGTATAAATCTCAATTTTGAAAAAAATGACTTTTGACTAGTTTTTATGGTCCAGGGTCACAAATAATAGGCCATTCTACAGAAGTAGTAAATATGCTTTTTTGTTGTTTTTTCCTTTTCAAGCATGTTTACAAAAGTTCTGAAAAATATGAACAATTAATTTAGATACAGTGGTTTATATGTTCTCCCTTTCCTTCAGCCTTGTCTGAGACTACCGGAGGTAATACCGTTGCAATTAATGTTTTAATTGTTTTGCTTCAGCAATACCAGTACATTTTCGATAGCACTATGCTGCCGGTTTTAAAATGGTTGGATGAGTTTGGTGCGGACGAACTTGACCGGCCTGAACAGACCCCTGATATCAACACCATCTTAGGGATGAATTGGAAATGAAATTGCACCAGACCTTCTCGTCCAGCATCAGTAAATAAATAGGCAAGAAGCCGTTCGCAGCTGCAAAGACGGACCACCTTCACATTTATGAGTATGCGGGTTAGAGATCTGACCTTTCAGAGTAAGACCACTATTAGAGAGAGAAATGATAGAAATTAGCGAGCTATCAGCGGAGTGACATGTTCTACCAGAAAAGGCTTTTTTTTTTAGAAGGTCTGGATCAATATTCGAGAGGTTTGGAAAGTCAGAGAGCAGATTTAAGGACTTTATCAATATTATTCAAATTAGCAAGTGTGCCGCCATCGCTTATTTCTGAAGTTGAGTCAAGGCTGAAGGTAAATGATACTTTTCAAACCAGAGACCCTGAGCTCTCTGCCTTTAGCGCTAATCAACCCTTCAACGCCGGAGCGTCGAGCTGCATAGCAATTCAGCTAGTGCATTAGCGCTCGCGCTCTCCTTCTCATTTTCAGTCAACAATGTGATGGAGGCCTGCCAGGCACATTGATATTCAGAGAGAGCCATCAAACTCCTCAGCGGCTCTGACTCAGTCATCAAATCCTCCCGCCATCAAAAGTGCGACTGATGTTTGTCAAATTCGCCCTCACTGCGGAAACCGGGAAGAAATTAGCATGGAGGCTAATGCGTTCTGGAAAGTAATGGAAGCGCAGGGGCGATCAAAGAGGCATTAGACCCATGGTTTTAATTGGAGCAGCTGTGGGAGAGTTTGCTGACATCACTTACGCTGCAGCTGGGGATTAGGATGCGGTCTGACCACGGCGCGCTACTAGTAATAGTTATAAGTGATGCCGCCTACGGGTTTACATGAGAAGGATGACGAGGGGGTCTGGATTTGTCAGATAGCGTCAGCTTTAAAGGCAAGGCTGCGAAAAATAAAAAAAGATACGCTTCCCATGAGGCCGTTAATGATGCACATGCGTTTGACAGAGATAAATGGAGGGCTGGTTAGAATGTGTTTAAAGCGAGTAAGTGGGCAAACACACAATTACTGCATGAATACGGTGGGTTTTATATCTTATTAAATCTTAATGCGCCTATGCCTGATTTTGTACTACTGTACAGAAAATGCGCAAAATAAATCACATTTCTTTTTACACTGCTGTTCTAAATGAGCATGTTAATAATTTTTATTATACAGGAAATAATCGTGTGTACATGCTGTCTGATATTTTCTACTAAATGAGCGTTTTTCTTAAGGTCCTGCGCGTGGGTTCAGTAATTTCACATTTATGGCGATGTATAGGCTCTTTTCATTGCCATTAAAGTGAAAAAACTGAACATAAACATATAAGCCTGAGAAAAATACTCGTTTTAGAATGATTTCATATGGCATTTAGAGGCATTTATGTCTGAACCCTTTACACACACACACACACACACACACACACACACACACACACACACATACATATATATATATATATATATATATATATATATATATATATATATATATATATATATTTGCCATTTGGATATATGTGTGCATACTGTGTTTATTTTTATGTATATATAAATGCACATACATACAGTATATATTTTGATATTTACATATACGTTTATTTACATTTTTATTTATATATATATATATATATATATATATATATATATATATATATATATATATATATATATATAAAGCATGCATATATATATAAAACATACAAATATGTACATGCATGTGTTTTGCACAGAAACTTTTAATTTGTATGCAATCAATGGCGGTTAATCGCTAGACAGCACTAATAAAACATGAAACCTTGAACCTCTGGTTTTGACCGATCTTCTGTGCCGTGAGGTGTGATATGCAGCTCTCCTGTGTGAGTGAGAATGGAGCGAGCTGTGAGCTCAACCAATTCTCAGCTCGTCCCAGACAGAGACATCGTGATCCCAGAGGCTTAGCATGCTAATCTCTCACGTCTACTGAGATAGCAGTGTAGTATTACTATGTAGCACATTTTCATGTACCCTTCATGTACAGCTTGATATGTTAAACCTGCCATTCTGAAAGCCAGAGGTTATCATTGTTATTTTAAATAATAAAATAATCAAAATAATTATATATTAAAATAGATGTTTTTTTGTATTGTTCTAACTGGATTTCAATTTGTAATACTGATTTAATCCTATTAGTCATTTGTAAAATCCCTTTAACTAACCAAAATCGCTTCCTTAATGACATCATCTTCCAGGAAGTGACATCGTTGTGGAAGGAGAACAACAGCACTAGCAGGTAAAACAATTAGCATTGGATTTGAATGTGCTTTTAGTTGCTTCCTCACTCTAAACTATACATATAATTCAGTATTATATTGTCAGTGTTTCTAAGAGTCGTTATATTTTTGTGCAAACAATTACGTGTACTATTTTAGGGGCCTCGTTAAGTTTCAGAGTCTTAATATATTCTCTACAGCTTTGGTTTCTGTTCCCATTCATGCTTTCCTTCCCACTTTACAACTGATAAAAATACAGAATGCAGGATGCTATTATAAATATTTCTAAAAATGTTATAGTTAAATGTACCAATAAACAAATAAAGTTAGTGCGTCACAAATAATAAAGCTATAACTATTTAAAAGTTTATTTGTGGATCATTGAGCGTGACCGGTTGAGGTTTTCCTCATGCTACCCAAAATGTTATATATATATATATATATATATATATATATATATATATATATATATATATATATTTTTATGGACTGTTTTCAGTTTAGTATGACATATTCAATATTTCTCTCACTGAGCAAAGACTTTAGATCTTGATTTGTGTCCTGTTCCTTCTCGAAGGCAAAAACCTCTGAATTCAGTAGCCCTCCCGTGAGCCGTTCAGGTCAGAGGTTACCTGTTCCTGTATGATAGCGGTACTGTGTTGTTCTTGAGTCTGAAGCAAGCATCTCTTCATACGTGAAGAGGTAATGTGAGGTGATGGAGCCGGCGGTCTTGAGCGATCTCAACAGGCAGTTAAACCCCGTCAGCTAATCTGTCTCCTCCGCTGCCCGCAGCTCTGTCAGTCCAGCCGTCCAATCCGACAGGCCGTCCAGATGACGGATGAAACGGTCCGCCGCTGTGAAGCTGGAAGCCAGTGCGCAACCACCTGCCAATGCAGTGTGTCCCGTCGAAGCCCCCGTCGAGCAGAGAGGGCACCGTGCCCTGCAATTACACCCCGCTGCTGCCATTATCACTAGTGCACAATGTGAGCGATCCGCCTCATTGCGGGTGAAATGACCAGTTGCTGGGTGACATTCAGGGTTTGGGTCGTCGGGGCCTTTTCCGCTTTATTGTGGTCACTGCGTGCCGTCGATGGCATTTTCTGGACTCTTTTGGCAGGCGTTTTAGCTGTGATTCTCGGCGAGCGGCACGTCCTTTGTGTTGTCACCGAACGTGTTTGTAATGTTGCAGCGCCGAGAAATTGATCCGGTCTATTGCAGATGCTTACAGCTAAATGTGCCGTGCCTTCCGATGACGCCTTTGTTTGGACTGAGAGGGACTCATGACCTGCTTCCCGACATGTTTTTGGCCCGAAAAGCACATGAAACATGTTTGTTGTTTGGAATCGCTGCTAATTATGCAGCGTCTCTCCAGGGGTTTTAACTGCTTTAAAGGTTTCATTATGAATAAATTGGGGTCTGTTGTCAGTTGAGGTTTGCCTCGTTCCTGCCCAGGATCTCTTAATGTACTTAATTAAATTTAGTTTACTGTTGTATTTTATTTTATCTTTCTTCACTGTTTCTTAATCTTAAATATTATTATAAAACACAATATATTCTTATACAATCTTATGTATAAATCTAATCTAATAATATAAACATAATCCTAAATATAATAAAAAAAACACAAAAATTATATACTGTATTTATGGAATTATTTTCAAGTAAATGTACTTTTACTTTTTTAATTTAATTCAATTTAATTTTCTTAAATTTGATTACATTGTCATTTATTTTACCAGTGGAACCACTGAGCAAATTATACAGTGATTTTTAGGGGTACTACAGGGATCATTTTGGCCTGTTGTTGGTTGATGTCTTCTGCTACCCAAAAACCTTTTTTGTTGGTCTATTGGTCTATTATATAAATGCTGTTTAAAGCTACCATGGATTGATAATGACAGTAAGGCCCTGCTGCTTTGTCGATGGACTTTTCAATATTATCCTCATCGTCGGATCTGATCCAAATCAGCCTTCAGTTGCTATGGTTACATCCTCAGGTAGACTTTTAAAGCAATGCTTATTTCGCTATTGAAAATACATGGCCCAACTAAACTAAACTACAGTAAACTTTTCAAAAACCCAATTTTAAATCTACTATTCTCTCAAATGAACTATTCATAGGCTCAGTCCAGTCACCTCTTTGAGTCGAAACACTGATCCTGATAGTAAAGCAGTGCAGTGTCTTTAGGTTGAGGATGAGAGTATAAAATGCCTCCAGACATCCGTGATGCCCATCGAGTTTGACATCCTCTTTCTCACCCTTCAATCTACCATCAACCTTAATTTGAACGCTGAACTCAGAGAACGAGTTCATACGGCATCATCCTGAAATCCCATAATGCATATCATCTGAGCTACTGCATGCATCTCTAGCCTCTTCTAAAGTCTACATGATAGACTTTAGAAGAGGATGAAGGAATAAATGAAGAGCGGTTCTTTGCTGTGTGGTTTTGTGTGTATGCTGTTACTGATACAGTGGTATTATTAGACCAGTCGATGCTTCATTGAGTTATTTCATTGTGAACAGATCGAGGGTCACTTGTCTTAGAACGCATTAAAGTCTAACCCTTTGGTAAACCATTAGATAATAGCGGCACAAAACATCCTGTTCTTAATCATAGCAATCATAGATTTCTAACCCTTTGGCGTTTCCAACCAGATTGAAAATTGTAGAAACATCTAAATATCTATAACAATAAATTCTATTAATATTAAATATTGTTATATTAGTTGTATAGCTACGTATGCTTTTAAGCAGTTTACCATAAAAATAGGTTAAAGCAGTAACATGATTTGGTGAAATTGATCATTGAAAACTTTGGATTAGAATGATATTTTTTTAGGTTTTAGCCTATTAGTTTTGTGCTACTGCATGCATATGTTGACTCACACACTCATACTCATAAAACACAACAAACACACCTGGGAATCAGATCAGTGTAATCTCAACATACAAGACGCATTAATCAATGCAGCTGTAATTATGTGAGTCTGCTCGGTGTGTGTGTGTGTGTGTGTATGAGGCCACGCTTGCGCGTTGCACCCTTTGTTAAGGTCCATGTCTGCCTTATGTCGGACAATAAAGGTCTTAGCAAGGGTTAATTAGCAGTGCTGGAGAACCATCTATCAGCCGCTCAGTCAGGCAGCTCCATTATCCTCAAACACACACACAAACACCGTTCAAATGCACACACACGCACATGTATTTGTGTTTGGGGGATGTGTATGATCCTGTGACACGCAGTATTGCATTACAGCTTTATTTGATTGACCTCCCTATACAAAAAACACAAAGAAAATGCACATCATTCCAAAATTGCAGAGCATTCTGGGAGAGTTGTTCGTTTGTGGATGCGTCGATTAATTCCACAATTAACAGGAAAACTATTACATTATCTGTTTATATACTCTTCTTTTTTATTTCTCTCTTTAAGGAACGTTCTGGGTTATGCACTAAGTCATGCGCTGGCAGTGATGTCAATTAATGTAAATAAATACTGCTTTTACGGTAAGGAAGTAGACAGACAGCATGACGTCTACGTGCAGGTTCATAAAAATATCTATTAGCATCATTAACTTTTAAACTAACCATTAATTGTTAAAATAAAACCGCATTCAAAATAGCAATACAGTTTATTATAAATATCCCAACTCATTAAATGAATAAAAATGCGATAAGTCTAGGGCATGTCAGTTTTTTTGTTTTTTTTCCCGAGGGACGATTTGACATTGTAATCTGCGGTAATTGACGTTATGTCACAAATGCTGTCAGCAGCTTATGCCGTTCTTTTATCCATTAAAGAGGTCTCGGGTTGGCCATTCTCTGCGGATTATTAGGTCTTAAATGCTCAAGGATCTCTTCATCACGTCCTGTTTTGTAATACCGCAGATCTGTCACAAACATCCCATTGTCTCATTCTTCTCGTCCTTGGCCTCAGGTCTGTTTTGTCCCTCCGTTCTCACGTCTTCGATGGCCTGTTCTCCTAATGTCAATGCATTAGCGCGACGGCACGCGGCTGCATTTTCATACATCATTTGGATGTGTTGAGCTTCTTTTACAGCTCTTGGCCAGAACATCTCGCGCTGACTTCTTTATAGCAGTGTTTTTATCGGCTGCTATCATAAACTACAACCGCTCAATATCTGCTCAATACCGAAGTCCTCATTCAGCGGGCTTTAAAGCTGCATTCATGAAATGCATCGGAGGCTTGAGTTTACAGGTAAACTTTTTTTCCTTTTATTTTTTAAGTGTTTGTTGAATTATACAGCGATAGCTTGAGGAAATGTTGAAAAAGCGGATTACTGAGGATTGAGAGTTTATTGACTGTAAAAAGCAAACACTTTTACGCTTTTGTGTTCTCAGAGGATGAATTCAATTCATTTGCCCTCTGATATTATTATATTAGATGTGTAATTATGAGAATTTATGTCACAGAATGCCAGAGAGCAGAAGGCCAGCTGGGTCTTTCTTTGGGTTAAATGGATTTATTGCCTTGTCGGTATGACAGCATCACTTTTGATAAAATCAAACATGCAAGTGTCTCTTCCTTTTTAAAAATGAAGGGTCTAGTGGTATGACTATCAAGACAAAACAGACTTAAATACTTGATTTTATTATATTTAGTAGCTGAGGAGCATTTGCCTGCATTTTATTTTGTAATCTAACTTGCTGGTTAATGTTATGAGACTTGTAGGAAAACCATATTTTTAAAAAGCATTATATATATATATATATATATATATATTTTTAAAAAAATGATTTATTTTCATTTGGTTGTCTTTTTATTTCTTCTATAACTTGACCCGTGTTGGTGTTTGAATGAAAATTCATTCTTCTTCGAGTAAAGCGCTCAAAATCCACTGTGTTCTTCGTGCAATAACCCAAGATGCTTCGATATGAGATCATAACTTCATATTCACACCAGAAAGCAATATTTGTTTATTTTAAAGTGTTATGCAATAACAGAGGAGTTATCTTTCCCCCGTTTTTTTTTATGTATCTTGGCCTCTTGGGTGTTGTCTTATTTGAGTAGCCTTTTTTCATGAAATATTCATAAGTCACTACCGATATACTTAATGAAAGTTTGCAGTGCATTATGGTTAACCTTTACCATCGAGCGAACTTTGCAAAAGTTTGCTAGGCATCTTATTAGCGACGTAGTTTTTGCGTAAGACGCTGAGAGCATCGAAGCATCTGTTTATTTTATTTTTTTGCATGTTTTCGAAAGTCGTTACGTTTATCAAAAAGTCTTGATTATCAGTCTCACAGTGTCAGATTTCAATTTTCACTCCTCACCGCTGGAGACGGAGTAAATTTGGTGTATTTTTCAATGTCAGAGTTTTGTTCAGCATCATTACTCGTGAATCTACTCGACGCAGCTATCCGCACGCATCCGGTGATGTTCCTCAAGTGCTTTGTGGCTAAATGTTTTCTTATTTACAGCTTCAAGCGGTGAAAGCACAGGTGATTGTGTCCCGCCGCGCCATCGGGGATGTTTGGATTTAACACCGTTTGTGTAGCTTGACGTGAGGTGCATTTAAAAACAGTTTTGTAACAAAACCCTTCAGAATAATTCAGCCGTGAGCTTTTTTTTAACCTCCTCCTGTCCTCTTTCTCTAGACAATGAATCTGTCGGTCAGATTTCCCACAGACTCCATTACCCATGATTCTCAGCAGCAGCCATGATAATTTTACCTTTTCGTGAACAATTCGTTCCCTCATTTTAGAAAATTGTGGCCTCATTGTATTGATTTTCCCTCTCATTTGAACTGAACCAAACGAGGGAATGAATTAGACAAACCATAATTTACTATAAAAAATAACTAATTAACTAAAACGATTAAGCAAATGAATTAAATGAGGGAAACGGCTGCTAAATTCATGGGAATTAATAAATAAATTGTGGCCACAATAAATATATTTTTGTCTATGGTATGTGTTGGGTTTTGTAAAATATGTCCGTATTTATTTAATTTAATTATTTAAAATATATTTAAGCGTATATTGGGTGAACTGCAACTTTCATTAAAACCTTTTGAGTATTTTATTAAATACGTGTTTTATTATTTGTATTTGTTGACTGATCCACCATGTTGGATTTCACTGAGCTTGTTGCAAAGCATTCTAGGATTGGCTTTCGGATAAAGGAGAATTGCAATGGTGCATGTAATTAGAAGGCAAGCAGGTCGCTGGATCTGGAAACACGTCCTTCTTTCAGCCGCTGTGATACAAGAGAACCCTTTTTCTAAACTTCCTCTATCTTCTTTTCTCTGCAGATTCCTCAGATCAGCTATGCATCCACGGCTCCGGAGCTGAGCGATAACACCCGCTACGACTTTTTTTCCCGCGTCGTTCCACCGGATTCCTACCAGGCCCAGGCCATGCTGGATATCGTCACGGCGATGGGCTGGAACTACGTCTCCACGCTGGCTTCCGAAGGGAACTACGGGGAGAGCGGCGTGGAAGCGTTCGTGCAGATCTCCAGAGAGATGGGTAAGATGGCTTGATGCATTGATGAATTTCCTCTTTATGTCATAATCCCAGATACTAACCAACAGAGAAGTTATGTAGTGCATGCGACGACTTCACTGAAGACAAGAAACTGAGTGTATTATTTTGCCCAGGTATTGCGGTGTATGCTTAGCCTGAAGAAAAAAGTTTCATTCATCCTCAGATCATCCAAAATGTAGATGTAGCATTCCATAACTTGCTCACCGATGGACCCTCTGCAGTCAATGGGCGCCGTCAGAATGAGAGTCCAAACTGCTGATAAAAACATCACAATAATCCACACCATTCCAGTCCGTCAGTTAGTATCACTTCATAAAAAAACTGTGTTTAGAAACCAATCCATAATTAAGAAGTTTTTAACTTCAAGCTCTTGAATCAGGAGAGCACAGATGAAGAGGTATTTAATTATGAGAGATCGACACATATCGTGCAGCCCTACTTTAAACATTGTACTAACTTTGCAACTACATGTCAACTAGCAGTCATTAGAGTATTAGTAGACCATCTGCTTAATATCTTCTAACACTTCGATGCAAAAACATACAATATACTGACTATCTGAAACTTTGCAAGTATTTGTCTTATCTTCTAACCGTAAACCTACCCTAAACAGTTAGTAGTCACGTAGTTGCGAGTTAACTAGAATTAGTTCATATATAGGTAGACATGTAGTTACAAAGTTACTTATAGTTAGTAGAATGTCTAAAGTGGACTATCAAAATAAACGGTAGGCGAGTTATCGTAAAGGATGGACTCAGATGTTTGCCTCAGTTTTCAGTCTACAGCAGCAGCTGAAGGTCAGAACAAGTCTGCAGGGTTTTGATTAGTCAGTTGCCCTGAAAACCAAGCCGTGTACGATGGAAATGAATCCAGTTCGAAGGATATCACACATTTGATATTTTGAGTCGATTCCAGCTCGTCTTTTTCATTTGTCATGCATTACTTAGCATCGATGTCCATGTTTCTCTGTGAGTTTGCTGTCTTGAAGTCTGGTATTGTGTAAATGTTGCTTATTGGTTCAGCATACGGTGCCTGTGTATGGTTTTTCTCTATAAAGTGGACGAGTGTTTAAAGCCTAGCCTTTTAAAATCCGTATTCCACTCTTGAATGAGCAGGGGAAGCATATTATTATTCGTATCTTGCACATTCTTATCTGCTCAAGATGTACAGAAGTTGAATCCATTTAATTAATTCTCAGTTGTTAAACTAAGGACGAATGGGGATTATGTCTGTTAGTTACTGTAGTGTTTCTGAACGTTGCTGGGACCCTGGTGACTCGCTGCTCTTTCACGTACTGACCGAAATGTCATGGATGGCCTTGATTTTGTAGGAGTTTGGGAGCCGAAGTGCTTTCAGTTGAGTGTCCAGCTGTTTTCTGTCCATTCAGTCAATGTTGACGTTGCTCACAAAGGGCAAAGGCGATGTAGACCGACCGGTGGGACCAAGTGTTTGTTGTCCACGCAGCAATAGAGACTTCACAGGGTGAAGTAAAATCTTGACGTTAGCCTTTGCACTACTTTAGCGTGTGATATTATTGACCAACGACTTGATCATTTCACAGAATTTGGTGCAAAACCAGGTAAATGCTAATACATTATTGGCTTGCAGTTTTGTCTTTTTTCCCTAAAAGAGGGCGGGAAAGGATTATTAACTAACCAAAGCCCATAATCTTTGCCTGAACTAATAAATCAAGATGAAGTGAATGTTCATAGAGGTTTAATAATAGGCCTTATATGTTACTGAATATAATATATAGTAGCCACCATTTCAAGTGGATCAAAACCTCTTATCAAAGTTTTCCTAAAGCCAGAATGCCTTCTTTTCTTAGGACAAGTCTGATTATTTTTTTTAGTCCACTTCAAATGTTGTCTACTATATTTTGGATGTATATTCACTAGCTTAGCCCCCTTAATGTCTGATTTGACCAGTATATTAGGTTTAAATGAATGCATTCCTTTACTGGATATGCACTTTTTCTATTTCAATTAACCATATGCAAAAATATATACAGGTAATTGTAAAAATAAATTCAGAATACTATTAAAAAAACTATTTGGGAAATAAATAGAGAGTTTAGAGTAAATCCTAATTATTTTTGAATTTCCATAGCAAAACTGAAAAAATGCTGTGGATATTACCATAATATTTATGAAAAGTTCCAGTCTTTGAAAAACGAGATCTTGGCTGAAAAAAAGCTAAATTCTTAATAAATTTCACAAAGAAATCTCAAGTAACACATGGAATTAAAAAAAGAACATTTTACAGTAGAAATCCATTTTTTTGTAAAACATACTCCAGTAATCTTACGTAATTTTTGCAGTGTGATTTATCACAGCTCCAGCTGTATTTAGGGCATTGTTATTTGTGCAAACACATGTGAAGGAGGCTTGTTATAGACGCACTTAATGCAGTTAATTTATGCGCATATTTCCAGACACGACATGTTGTCAAGTATACACTCTGCATTTTTAAGCCCCGTTCTGGTGTTTAGGACCATAGCAGTGCACCAAAGTACGCCAGATAGTATTAGTCTGCTTCGTTCATCCCAAACTTAGACAAACTTGGGTCACCAAGCGGCTTCAGCAGCCATTCAAACTGAACGGGAGGGTGTAAAACAGACTCTGTCTAGTCCGCTAGCCACTTCTTCTAAAAGAATGATGGTTCTGCCCGCTATCAAGTGCCCTGGAGTATCACCTAAAGACCGGCGGCTGAAGAGAAGCAGGGAATATGGGTGATAGGAGGACACGGATGGACAGAAAGCATAATGATGGGCTTTAACAAACAGTTCCTCCTCCGCTAAAACCCCTCTACGCTACAATCCTCCCCCCTTGTTCACCCCTACGTGATAGAATTATAGCTATTACCAGAGACCCCGCTGCTCCACAAATGCAAATATCACACAGCTGTACTAATCGCACTGTTTAATTGTGCATTAAAAATTCATGAGCGATGGCACACATTTGTGTAATAACATCCACTTTAGCTTCCTCCGGACTCCAGTGTTTACCATCACGCATAGTGTTTCACAGCTACTTAGAAACTGTAGCTTCTCAAGATACTTGCTGCTCCTCATTTAAAATAGTTACCACGCTCAATATGCGTGTGTGGGGATTTTTCATGCATGAAGATTGTCGAATGTCCACGTCGAAATGACCGGATGATTTTTAAACAGTAAAAAAACTGAAAAATCAACTATAGCAAGAAACAACGTTTATTTTTGTAGTAAAACAATGCTAAATTCAATATTAACAGTTTTACTGATCGTGGTTCAACCGTGATTTTAGTGAATACAAAAATAAACCATGTTTCCACTACTGTAACCAAGGTTTATTAATGATTTTTGTTGTAAAACCGTAGTAAATGTGCGCCGTTTGCAGTAAAAACATACTAACTGTAAAATTAAACGTGATTTTACTACAGCAACTATGGTTTAAATATGTTTTTGTAGTAAAACCCTAGTAAATGTGAATATAATACTAGTTCCTTGTATCATGCTTCATCTGTGATTTTTAGCAGTAAAACCATATCTACAAAAATAACCATTTTACTACAGTAACCATAGTTAAATACATAGTCAATCACTTATTTTTAGTACAGTATATGTGCGCACCTTTTTGTTTTCAAAAGGAAAAGATTGGCTTTTATCATTCAAACAATGCACGGGACAGTCGAAGCATAGACGCGATCATGCCTTTATGAGTTCTCCTGGCTTTTGTTTGCAGTTGTTTTGTTGACTTTGTGGAGCAGTCTTTATTTTTCATTTCCCAAACTGCAGGTTCGAGTCTCCCAGCTGTAACGCGAGAGGTGGATTAAAACTGAGAGAGAAGAATTGAACAAGCAAGCAATTAGCCGCTAAATGAATGTCATACAACAAGCGAACGAAAAGTCAATAGCTTTGCAACAACGATGCCCTCATTGTAGTTTCCGCTAATGGCCAAGACAATTGAGATCTTCCTCTTTGCTTGTCACTACTTCAGCAAATCACCGTGTATCAGATAGTAGTTGCCCTTTTGGGGCTATAAACATTAACCCCAGTTTATTCTACGAAACTCTGAGTTTAATTAAGGGCCATTTTTTTTTACTCTTGTGCGTGACTCTATTTGTTGTCTAAAAGTGAATAGATGTCACGACCTAGCGGTTAGCGTGCATGCTTTGATGCATTGAGCCGATAAAACGAACAAGTCAGATTCTTCAAGTGAAATAGTTTCATAGGGGTTTGGAATATTGCCTAAACCAGCTAGCTTAGCTGAAATAAAGTGTCTTAAAGTTTCCAGGAAATCTGTATTAATAAAATCTATATTGTCAGCAGCATTGTATAAAGCACAGATTGCACAGAAGTAGCTTTCTCTTGAACACAAAAACCAGATAAATTATTAGTGTTGTAATTGTAGCATTGTTTTACATCACATATAGTCATCACATAGTTGGGTTAGAAATAGGCTGGATTAGCCTGCATTATGTGTGGCTGTTGTGAGATATCTATAATTGGGTGAAGTATTCTGTCCCATTGCATTTATTTTTGTGCAGATGACTCTCGCTGTACTTACTTACTAATGATCTCTGGCAACACGCTGTGTATGGTTTCTACTCAAACCAAGACCGACTTATTTCCCCAGAGGGGAAAATAAAACTGCATCGCTCACAGTTTGCTCTTTAAAAACTTTGTTTAAATGGCTTTTTCATGTGTCAACTTGTTCCCCCTAAAATTCCTTTGGAATTCTAATGCAGGTAAATTTGAAAGACGACAACAACGACAACAACAACAACAACAAAAAACATATGAGTGTGTACAACTCGCAGCGGTTTCTAACTTTAATTCCGCGCAAATAATTTTATGGGGCAGTTATTTTTGCAAAATACATTTATTTATGACCTCAAAGCGCTTTTACCACTGTGTCTGATGTGTAAAGTAATATTTCCACCATATATTCAAGGCTTTTTAGATGAGGTAAACTTGCTCAGTAGCGCATCTGGTACAACATAGCACTTGCAATTTGAAGTGCTGCGAAACATCAGTATCAATACAAGTACTTAGTAAGTATAAAAGTTACACTAAAGTACTTTTGAATTGAAAGACGGGTGAATTATATGAATAATGTTTATAACAATTGAGTGTACAGCTGCTAGCGTGTTACTGGCTACTTATAAATGTTTTCTACATGCTATAGACTTGATATTGTGTTTTTTTGTCCACGTGGGCAGCCTTTTAAGTCTTTTACCTATGTAGATTCAAATTAATAAGCATCGAGACAGCTGCCAGGATCGGGTTAGTGAGCACAGTTCTCTGAGGAGCAAGTAGCAATAGATGCTAATAGACATTAGCCTTAATTACCGTGCCAATGGGCCATAGATAATTGCATTTACGTCCATCATGGGATTTCCCAATAGTTCTGGAAAAGCTATGTGAAATGGCCATTTCAGCAGCTGGGCTTTTGTTCTTCAGGTCCCATACACTTCATTTCCGCAGAATGGAGTTTTCACAAAATACCGTGACTTGACTAAAGGATGAGCCGGAGACATTGAGATCGGCACATTTTTCCTGCTCTTTTCTATTTGTCTAACGTGTTCTGCCATAGTATGTCCTCACTCACATCTAAACTAACCACCTCAGCTGTATGCGTCTAGGCTAGCGCTAATGAGCCCGCGGCTGAAGACATTATACGCTCCCAAAACTCCGAGGTCCAGGGCAGGGCAGAGCTTTCAGAGCTGTCGTTCCCACAGGAATTCAACAGAGAAATGCACGTCTGCTTGGTTTGAAGGGCCTAATGAAGCCATTACATTCCAAGGAAGCCAAACTCTGTCTATAGATTAAACACAGGCTTCTGTTATTTCGGGGTCGTGACCTGCGCAGACGGTTGCCAAGTGATGCCTAGTGAATGCCACGGGGGAGCAAATGGAGCAAGCTGCAAAGCGCAACCCATATAGTGTTTCCAACATCATAGATTTCGATGCAGTCAGATCTACAGAAAGTATAGTTCATTTCTTAAAGGGTGAAACTAAAGAGGTTATGTAGTGTGTTTTTAAGCCAATGCAATAATATGTTTGCTATTTGGTTTATATGTGAACTGAAAAAAAGAAATAATCAAAATACGAGGCTGGAATAATTCTATTCTTTATTTTGCCAATGCATTTCAGACATATAGGCCTTTAATGATCAAGATTGCAAATGCATTTGCGAATTCAAACGTAAACAAGATTCGAACTTGCAACCAACCAATCAGAGCATTAGAACAAATCACATCACGTACATTACACAATTTGGTTCATGCACTGAAAAAAAACTCATATAAAGACAAAGACTTCAAGACACAGGGAAAAAAAACATTTAAAAGAAGTTTTTTTTTTCTTAAGCAAAAGTCTAAAAGTGACATTTTTTTATCTTGAGGCATCGTGCTTCTCAAGTGTAAATGCATTTTGATTGATTGCTTTTAGAGTTTCACCTTTGAAAAGCAATGGAAAATTCTGAGTAAAAAAGTACATTTTGCAGTGTATATAAGGTATTTTCCTACTGAAGCACTTATTAAATTTCGAGTTACATAACGTATTGCAGGAGCGTCAAAACTGTCCCTCGGGTGATTTTAGTTATCAAGATCTTTGACAGTGTGTTAACTCATCATCATTATCAGCTCTCAAAAGCGAAAGACTCAACCACAGGACATAAAACGCAACATATGTTGCCAATTAACAGGAATTTCATTTGCTCATTTTATTTGTACAGGCATCTCTACAGACAAAGGTTCACAGATCATGATTTAGGATTTAGGATGCGCATGAAGATGTTTTCATGTTGCCAATTAACAGGAATTTCATTTGCTCATTTTATTTGTACAGGCATCTACTAGAACATTCATGGCAGGAAATTATCTGTTTTTCTATTTTAATAATGTAAAGAATTAGATTTTTTTTCTCCCTGATTCGCTGAACTAAGCAGAATCAATTTTCATGAACCAGAATTTTTGTGCTTTTAGGCACAATTCATTATAAAGGCATTAAAAATGTACAGCATTATTATTATTATTATTATTATAAATGTAACAATTTAAAATGCACAATAATATTGGCTGAATCTTGTTAAAATCTGTTAAAATTTGTCATTTTACATTCTAAAAGTGTAACAGTAAATAGAAGAATATAACCATGGCTACAGTTATTTATGATATTATAATTAATGCATTAAAATACTTTTGAAAGTGTTACCAGATTTGTTCTTGCACTTTACGATTATGATATACATATAAAAATGACTGAATATCATATTTTAGTTTGGAATCATTTGCTCATTGCATCTATATGACTGATTACATTAAAGGGTTATATTAAAATATATATTTTACCAGCCATATCACTCGCCTGCGGTATATCAAGTTCCCTAAAAACTTTTCTGTCTTCAGGTGCATGAAGACAAATCTCTCTCAGGCGGTTTTAATTCCACAATGCACCATATTGACAACAGAGTGGAATATGTGTGGGTACATCTGCCTCCACTTCCTAAAAGTGCTTTTACCATCTGCAAAGTTCCGCTTCGCTTGCTTTTATTTTTACTTTAAGCCTTACAGAAAACATCTTTAGAAGGAGGTCAGGGGTGTCACGCTTGAAATAAATTGCAAAACCAATACTGGCGTTATTATGTGCAGAAACACAAGAGCGCAGAAGTGCCTCTAAATGGAAAAGCCTGGAGAACTCATATAGAGATGAAGACTTCAAGGGAAGCTCTACAATGAAGAATGGTGTGATAGCACTCTTTATTTGAAGAGGAGTACGGCTTTGAGGGCTCGACGTGCTTTTGGTGTGAAAAAGAAAGAAAAAGGTGCTTAGTTATGAAGTTTTAGCTGGTTTCAGACAGTGTTTTGGACACTCATTAGCTGGGAACTGTCATTTCAGTCAGGTTACGCTTTCTCAAAGTGAACCTGTCCGACTGAAAAGCTGTCAGCGTGCATTGGCTAGTGGATATGCGATTAGGCCGAGGCGGTGGAACATCCATACTTTCTTGCCTTCATTGACGTCTGCAGATTGACTACGGCCATTGATCCCGCTGCAAGTGGACTCTGTTCTCCTTAACAAGCTCGGACAACTTTACTGTTTAGGAAAGACAAATGCCACAGAAGCTTCCCACCTGCCAGGCCGGATGAGCCGAGCCCAGATCTGCTTCGAAACGGCAGCTGGCGGCTGGTAATGAATCAAGGCCCGGCCAGCTGCGTGATAGATGTAACTGTCGGCCAGCGCTGATTAGCTGAGTCTGAACGCCAGAGAAATACAGCTGTGTGCAAGACCGAGGCTGCTTGTCCTGTGTGCGTCCTCTCACCTTCTACTTTGTTTTTCGCTAATATAGACGTTTACCGATAACTTGATGTCAATCGAAACCTTACCCGGTCTGATGGCATAAAGCGAGACATGAAATACGTAAGAAGCAAAACCTATTCCTTTTCATAAAAAAGTACAGTTTTGATCAATGAAGTGCAATTTAGCAATTTTCAAAATGCGCCAGGGTTCACGTATTAAACCTGTGTTTTAGCGCCACTCGGTTGACATTTCTCTTTGAAATTAATTCTATTTTAACGGTATGTAGCATATGTGGACTGTTTGATTGTTTGTAATGGCACGATTATTTAACAGACGCATTTTATCCAAAGGGCCTTACATATGCAATCAAAATCAACAAAAGAGCAATGATACGCAAATCTCAGTCAGCCTAACGCAGTGCACATTTTTCTTTCTGTTTTATGTATATATAATAAACGTAAGAGACCGAATGGAGCGAGCTAGAGGTCTTATTGTTTTTGTTAATTGAATAATAAATGAAAAGAAACAGAAGACAAGAAGATTAGAAAAGCTAGTGATAGTGGTTCGCTGTTGTTTTTTTTTTTTTTTTTAAGAGAACAAGCAGTAAATGAATATTTAATGACTGAGTGCAAGTCTAAACAAAAAAAGTTGTATTTTTAAATAAAATAGAATTAGAATAGAGCATGCTGGAGTTAGAGGATCAAATAAAGATGGAAGAAGGTGCGTTTTAGCCAATTCTTGTAGCTATAGGACTATAGTGGTGAAAAGTCTCGGCTTTAATTCCAAGTTTTAGGATTTCGAGAATAAAAATATCACAAACCGAGAATAAATTCCCGATTAATTTTTGAAAAGGTCTTAAGTGGAAACGCATCTATCCCCGCTGCTTAAGTGCACAGCTCCTGTCTCAGGAGCGTTTCTCCGCTCGGGGGTTAAGAGCCGTCGCTCCGCTGTCCCGTGCTTCCCGTCAGGCGCTGTGTTGACTTTGATGGAAACCTCTGACCGACCCTCTCGCTCTTTAAGACTTCAGAGACGTCCTGACATGACGAGAGCGGTCCTGACGTCTCACAAAAGTTCAACCAAACTGCCCCGGCACGGGGGTCAAGCCGGTTTATAGTCTTGATGAATTAGTCATGTAAAAAGTCATTTAATTAATGAATTGCATATGCATGTTTTATGATCCGGATACGATGCATTGAAGTTCCCTTAATAATGCATTAAAAACCCAGATGTTTTTTCTAATTGAACAAAGATATTTAACGCGATTTCAGAGCGAATGCATGTAGGAATGAAGCAAATAGGGTCAGTTTTGGTTTGGTGTTGACTGAAGGAAGACTGGGACTCATGAAGAATTTAAAGTGTGTGTGCAAACACTAATATGGTTGTGCTTTTTTCTCCTTTCTTTCTCAATTTTTCAAATGAAGCCATTTTGGCCCAGTCCATGCTTGACAAGTAATTTATTCCCCCACCACAAAACAGCATAAAAACCACGGATTTAAAAGTTTCATCATCCCCCAGCCTCTCATTTCTCACATATTTTATTATTCAGCCTGGGGATGTGAATTTATGCAGGGTTTAGGCATGCCTTTATATTCTCCGCCTCATCTCTCTATCTTTTAATGGCCGGTATCGATATCAGCAGAGATGGATAGCTTTCGTATAGCATTCATATTAAATAAGATTAACTCATTGAACCAGTTATTTTATGCATATTTAGTTTACAGTGCATTATTTACACAGCTGAAAAACAGTTGTTCATTTATTTGGTAGTCTTTAATAGTTATTTAAATTCAATAAATAATAAGTGATATTACTGTTTTATACAGTGGGAAATTACAAATTTAGTGAAAGTGACATTCTGTATATTTATAGACAAATTTATATAGCTGCCTTTTTTTTTTAGCCGTTTAAGAAATTCTAGCTGATTTTATTATTTGTATGTACAATATTTCAAGTTGCATAATGTGCAATTTATACATTTGGTTATTAATTTAATCTTTAAAAAAAATATCTAAGTTATTAGTTTAGTAATTTTGAGAAATAAATGTACTACATAATATGAAAATATGATCAGTTCATTATATTATTTTAATAAAATATTATTAATATATATATATATATATATATATATATATTCTGTTATTTTAAAACATATTATAAAAATTTTTTAAATGATGTACAATGCAATCTATAAATATCGTAACATTATTTATAGATGCCATTAATTTAGCCATTTATATAAAAACACATTTATAATCAATATCAAAATATCTTCATTGAATTTTAACTGTATTATACAATGAAATCTAAACATTTTGTGAAATTTAGATATACAAATGATTATTTTAAGCAATTCATATAAATGCATTTCTCATTATATTAACAAATGTAAACTATATTTATGCATGCAACTATATATTCTACTAGGCTAGGTTAGGTTGTGTAATACACAGTATGTTTGCAATAAGCAGTGTGCTTTTATTCCCCTTCCAACGGCCCTCATATTTTTCTGTTTTCCTGCCTAAAGGAGAAATTGTCATTTCATGATGTTTTTAATAATGTGTCTCATAATATTGCACGCCTCCAAGGCTGCAATATAAAGCAGGGTATATCTTTTAAAGAGCGCAGGTCGTGTTCGGCTCTGAGGGGATCACACGCTATACCGTTGAGCAGTCAAAAGGGTGAATCTTGTCAGATTAACTTCAATCGTGTCCCTGGGTGGGTTTTTCCGGGATACGCAATTAGCCTTGGATCAAGGTCTCAAATTGACATGGTGGTCCAATCACCCCTCGCAGATGCGTAATTTCATGAAGGAAATCGGCTAATTAGGCCCTCCAATTTCCACATGTTCCACGTTCCCGCAAGAGCGCTGCTGATTGAGTCGGTTTACCGTGGTTTCACCCAGACATCTGCCACGGCTCGCTCTAACTGTTCCTCTGTGTGCGCAGCAAAGCAAATCCATCTTATCTCAGCGAGTGAGCAGCAGCGTCTTACCATATGTGAATATACTGCAGAATGGATTTAAAGATCGCTGTGTAAAGCTCTTATCCTACACGCGCGTATTATTCTTCACAGTAGGCCACGTTTACACAGCATGCAGTGTACGAAACGAGCTTTTTCTTCTGTGGAATACGCAAACAAATCTGTCCCGAGTGACAGCTGATTTACATACAGTGTAAATAAAAAATGCGATCGAACCGTGACAGTCCGTGCATTACAGTGACGTTACCATAAGGTGCAGCGATCAGTTCTTAAAAGAACCATATTTAAAATGTAAAGAACGTTTTATAAATGTAATAATTCATATATAGAAATATGCATTAAAAAACCATGCAATTTTGGTCAAAATCCTTTATAGATGTATTATCAGTTTAGTCATTTCTATAAAAAAATTAAATTTGAAAAATCGTGGAATGTTAACAATTTAAAAATTGTATTAAAATCTAAAATATATATATATATATATATATATATATATATATATATATATATATATATATATATTGAATATATATATATATATTTATTGAAAAATGATAATGAATATTTACATTTAAATTACATTATGAAATTCAGTCTTTATCTTAGGTAAAATTATACAGATTTGTCAGGTAGAAACAGCTTATTATTATCTTAATTTAAATAAATGTGTAAAAATGTTCAATTTCAACACTGAAATCAAATTTCATAATTTTTTATCAAGTTTTTTCTGGTTGCTAGGTTGGTCTGGGTGGTTGCCAAGGATTTGCTGTGCGTATAACAGTACGCCTTTCCTAAACAATTTAAGTTTAAAGCACTTCTCATTTTGATGCGTGATGTTTAGCGAACGGCACTAGCAGCGTTTTTTCCTCAGATGCTGTCTCGACTCGCAGCTTCTGGATGATTGTGTGTTTGCCTCTCCGTCGCCGGTATTTCAGCTCCGTATCTCTCTCGTTGTCTCTCTTATCGAAGAGTCACCCGGAGACCCTCTAAATGACGGGGTTCGGCTTTCAGCGGCGGCGATATCAAATTGACACGCGAATCGAGACCCTCTCAAAGCACACAGTGGAAGCGAGTAAGTGGCGGTTGTAGTGTCAGACCTCTCAGCCGGTCGCTATTGTTAACAACAAAAGCTCCGTGACAGTTTGTTCCCCGCCAGCCGATGGCTCATTTGTCCGTGATTGGCAGTCAAACACCTGGTCGGGTGCGTGCGTGCTGTAATATTGCTCATCGACTTGCTGTATTCTGTATCTTCAACCGTAATACTGGCACCAGCTGAATCGCGATCGACTGAAGGTTTCGCCTCAGCGCCGGCTTTCCCGAGGGGCCTCGCTCTCATTGATTCCTGTTAGACAGACGGAGCTAGAAGCGAGTCTGGCCGCTGTATAGGGACGCGATCAGTCTGGAGACCTTGTGTTTGGGAGACCTGCAATCGCTCTGATTGTCAAGCCTGGTTAAAGCCTCGGTGCCTTCGACCGGCGGATGATGAGACAGCCTGTATGCATGATCAGAAGCAGCTGTGCCGTGCTGCACTGGTATTGCATTAAGATTAAGTTTAGCTCGAAGGGCTCATGAACTGAGAAAGCAACATTCACCCGATCTTTTGAAGGGTTGGTTCACCCCAAATTAGCCCGGGTTTTACTCACCCTCATTCCTTTTTGCTCCTATAAACAAACTCTAGAACCGTTTGAGGAACGTTTTATTGTAGATGCGTGTTGACGTTTTTTAGGCTCTTTAAAATATGAGGTCATTGTGCTAGAAAAACATCATGTACGTTTGAGTTGAAAACATTCTCGTTAGTCTAAAAACAGCTTATGTTGAAGGCAGTCTGCCAAAACAGCAGAATATGGAATGTGCCGCTCTGTGATGTCATAGTGTTGATAAGCACCGCCTCCACAGAAGATGATCAACGCCTGCTTCTACGGCGCTGCCCGATTAAGCCCGCCTACTGATTCACAAGTTGCCAAGTTGTGGAAACACAGTCTGTGCGTTGCTTTTCTTCCGATCCCAACATTAGGAAAGAGTGGATGAACTTCTTATGTGTTTTATTTTCATCTGTAGTTATTCATGTAGTAAAGAGTAGCTTGAAAATTCTGCCGGGTTTTTGTGCTCCACAGAAAAAATCTAACAACAGTTCATCTTTGGGCTGACGTCCCTTTAAAACGATGCATATCCTTGTCCTTTTAAATAAATTGGAATTAAATGGCCAAATCACTGTTTTCTTTCATCTTAAATCAATATTTCAGGCCTTTTCTATTTATGGTAATGAAGTGCCATCACTTCTCTGACAGGCACCAGGCTGCAAAGCTCCTCTTGTTCCCACAATCCCTTTCAGCTAATTTTCACAGCACAGAGAAGACAGCATGCCTGGAGAATCTCATTTGCGCTAATACAGTCGTGTTGGAGTCGCGGCAGAAAAATGACAGAAAGGGCATCAGCTGTTTTTCAAATGCGACATCTTTATCTAGATGAGTGCCGCCCCTCCCGGCAGGCTTCCCCTTCCCATTCATCCTGAGTTTCCTGAGAGCGCACTTGACTGATGGCCTGCCAGCGCTGGTTTGTAATTACCCCACATCTACAAGAGCTACTTCATTCCACAAACTGAATGGACTCGATAGGTGAGTCGACGCTAATGAACAAGTGAGAATATTTTGTCATATGCACATCCAGGCTCGCGTATTTAAAGAGATGACATGCGTGACAGCAAATGCAGTCTGTGCACTTTATCCTGAAGTCCTTTTATAACGTTAGTCTGGGTGTCTAGCATTTTGTTTTGAATGACCATTTCCATCCTCTCTTTGACAATTAAACGAGCCCCTTTGTCATTACTGTATATCTTCGAGACTAACAGTACATCGTTGTACTTGACTTGATGTGGTGGCCAGTTTAAATGAACGAACAGATTCAGACTGGTCCTTTGTGCATGGGAACGCAAAAAAAATGATTGGTGTTCTACCCTGCGTGAGTCCGGTGCCATAACCTTAACCAGCATTTTTGGGGAAAAAGTGAAAATTCTGTCTGGGTCAAAACGACCAGAACACAACATGATGCCCGACCACTTCGTTTTAAAGTGCTAGTACTTTTATTTCCAATTTTATGGATAATAGCTAGCATAATAACTCACTCGTGCCCTATGGAAACATCAACAACTAAATATTTATTTCAATAATCAAACATTATCAGGACAGCAATCCCTACCAATTGAATATTTAACTTTTTTGCTTTAATGAGAAAGATAGATTGATTGATTGCGTTAGGCTCTTGAAAATAGCTAAAAGTGGATGCAAATGTGTTTAATTATAATGAAAACCTATTTAAACGTATGAAAAGGCAGTTCGTTTTTCTTAAATAGGAAAGTGATATGAATTTGAAATGACATCAGAATGACTAAATAATTAAATGTTTCGTTAATGCAAAATTTTTTGATTAGGTTTCCAGTACAAATATTTAAACATTCTTTATACTTATAATAAGTCTTGTATTCTCAAATCAATAGATAAATATATATGGGAGTGTATTTAAAACAAAACAAATTTTCTTTAAGAAAACCGTATCATGCTTCTTAACTTAAGAATGAAGAAAAGAAGCCAAGAAATCGTTTGTTTGTATCAGTAAATTTTTGGTTTGCAAAAACAGTAGCAACTTGTGTAACCTAGTTTGTTTGAACGGAAGCAGTGGAGGGAGAATGAAAGCTTACAAACACTGCTCATGCGTGAACACTGGCATCAGTCGGATATCAGATTGGGCTTATTAATTAAGAGTATTTTTAGACCTGATTCACAGAGTATGTTTAGATCCCCGGAGGCGCTGCCATCTCGTGTCTGCTCTGACTCCGTCATCCCGCGATATGAGCTCGAGTGGATGCAGGACACGACAGACGCCCAGAGACAAGCAGTCTGTTATTTATTCTGTGGTGGAGTCCCACAGAATGAGCTTCCTGATGAAACGCGGTGATGTTAATAATGCATTCCTACAGTGTGAAACTGCCTTTGTATTCCCACCCACGCTGACATTCATTCCGCATGGAGCGTTTCTGCCGGGCACCGTGTCCAGAAGGATCCTGCCCTTCCCGATGGCCGTGGCTGGATTGTAAATTAAGAGAGAATGAGTCAAAGAAAAGTTTCGATGTTCTTTTGTAGTTCAGGAGACCTTCGCTTCATTTAAGTGTCAGCCTAGTTTCACGTGTTTCTCCTAAAATTCCTTTTCAGAAACGAAAGCCATTGTCGAGATGTGAAAGAAGAGCTACACAATGAAAGACAGTAGCTCAGATTTGGTCTTGAGAGAGAGAGAGAGAGTTTAGCATCTCCATTTGTTTAAACCTGTTGCTAAGCTGACGCATCATTTTTGGATTTAAAATAATAATAGTAATAATGGCTTAACAAAAACCATCTACTTTTCCTCTTTGTTTTTTCAAGGAGAGGATTTGGTGTTGCTGTTGTAACCACATTACAGTATCTGCGTCCGTGTTTCCGTTCCACCTCCACTCCTCCTTCATGTTTAATAAAAAACATTTAAGGAAAACCAGCTGTGACTCGCAGAGCTTAGCATGTTTGCTTGAGCTCTCTTACACCCAGCTGTGAGGAAGTGCTTTTCCCCTTCGTTGCGTCGCTTTTAATGTATTTCCTCCGCACCTCTGAGGGTAATGTTATTCCCACGTTGAAGTCAGCAGCTCACTGGCACGTAAAACAGATAGCTTGGACTGCTGGAATGGTGCGAAAAGTCAGCGGATGCAGGACTAATCATGTTTTTGCCAAAGCTGACTTGCTTGTCAGTTCCGTTTTGTCAGTGATATTCACTGACCCTGCTGAGCATCTGTAGCGCCAAAGACCAGCATCCTCAGGCCTGAAGACTTGTAGTGAAATCAGATGGGTTGCCAGATCTTCAAGTTCAGTGATACAAGGCAGAATTGGAATGTACTGTACTTTTTTCTTTTTTCCTAGACATTTGCAAGCTCCAAAAATAGCCCAATATGTGTTTAGAACACTTTAAATATAGTGCTGGATGACTTTTATAGTACTTTAATGACGCATTGTCTGTTTTTGTTACAATTCAGTATTATTGTATAAGAGCGAGCATATGTTTTCATATTTCAAGGTTTTCATCCTCGTTCATTATAACTGTATGTAAAACGTATCTAGGGCATTCTGGTAAATGTCTTCATATTTCAGGCTAAAAAGGCTGAATCTTCTCTAATGGGCTCAAATGACAAAGCAAGCTCAATAATCATGATTGCAGCCTCTGGTGTTTGAGAAGAGACCAAAAGCCAGAGCACTTTGTCATTGAAAGTGAAATCACATTGCCAAATCTTAATGTTCTGTGGAACATCTCTTAAATAATTGATGATTTTATGCTTGTTGTAGTTTCTACGCATTTTAACTCTAAAAAGCTTCAAAACTGACCGAAAATACCATAAAAGTGTTCTGTATGCCTTCAGTGTTCAAGTAATGTGGAGCACTTTTATAATATTTAATGTTGCATTTTGTCCTTTTTGGAGGTATTCATTTAATATTTTTGTATAAAAAAAGACAATCTAGAACAAGTATTCATATTTCTTTGAGTATGAGCTTTTCTCTATAGGCTCAAATGAATATACAAGCTCCATAAACAGGTTTAAAGACCCTCTTGTTTGGACCAGCATATGACTGTGCCACTGGTTTCATGTGTTTCATCTCTATGTCATACCTGGGGCACAGTACACGAGCCGAGCACAGAAATGACAAGACCTTATTGCCTGATTTTCTCCTCATCTCATGCCATGTTGTGTGAGTCAGACCGTTATCTCTGTCAGCTTTTCTCTTTTGCCCTTTAGAAACTTTCCTCTCTCTTGTAGCAGCTATTTTTTTAAAGGACCGCAACGCAACCCCTCTTTACAGGTTAGAGATACACGCGTCTGTCTGACCGTTGTTTACTGTTCTCTTTTCAGTTGATTTACTCATGTGTCAGCAGCAACTGAGGTGATGTATCGTTCTAGATTGATGGCACCTGCAGGGTAAGTGTGATGTATGAGCGCGCTGAGTAGGAAATCGGTAAATTACTTCCAAATACATGTCGAAATGTTACGATAAACTCATTACATAATGTCAACTTGGCCATTTTAACGGTCAGGGAAGTTAAATGTTGCTTTTTTTTGGTTGTTAGGATTTTCTTTTGCAGGTCTTAATGAGCTAAACACCCAAAAGCTGTCTATTCAAAAAGCCTTTACTCGGTCAAACATATCTGGTCTAAAACCTAGCTATCTGCCCATTAAGGCGTCATAGGCATACTGTTGTCTAGAAGACTACACAAACACAGATAGATAGATAGATAGATTTCACATCAGTGAGTTATCCATCATGACTGTCTTTTGTTGGACTCGAGTGTCACTGAAGAAGTTTATGTGGTCAAAATGGTGGAAGCTGTAGTCATCAAACATTTAGCTATTAAACATGTCGTTCGTTGCTTCATGGTTGAATTGGAGTCACTTTCAACGTGTTCCCTTTGATTAACTGTCCAGTGTGAGTTCCATCTTCTAGTCGTTTCAAGAAGTCCAGTAATTGTCTGGTTAAATATGTGGTCCACTGCTCTGAGTGGCTCCTGTACTCTCAGTTCTTCAGCTTTGGAGCTTTGCAGTCATATTGGTGTCGTAATGAGCTCATCGTGGAGGGTGCAGGAAAGAACTGGTGATTAGAATTAATCATCCTGCTGAGAGGCTTTTGAGAAGAACCCTGGAGCCGTAATTGGGGTGGGAGCACCGTCTTCCATCTCGCTGCTACATACTGCACTGGCCTCATTAATAACTGGGCCAATGGTGTTGTCAATTTAAGAAAACATCTCTGTAACCTTTGCCACCTTGCAAATCAACAAGGCCTTGTGTCTCTCCCAAGAATGCTAAAAACTCACAGTGATCTCTAAATGAATTTGTCTGTCCTCTTAGAAACATGCATGATTGGAACTACAAAAATCAGCCTTCGAGGTTAACAAGAAAACAAACCAGTTAATAACAAATCACTTGGATCCTTCCTTGTATGCAGTTCATTTTGTGCCTGTCTTGCATTTGTTCTTTGGGGCTTTTAAAGGGCACCTATTATGCAAAATTCAGAATTACATGTAGTTTGAACAGAAATGTGTGTTGGCAGTCTGTGTACACAACCATCCTATAATGATCAATATCCATCAGCTCCTTTTTTAACCCCCATAAATCAAACAGTGTCTCAGAAAAAGCAGTTTGCAGAATTTGTAAAATGTGACATCACTTTGCACAGGCCCCGCCCCAAAACTGTTGATAGGCACTGCCATATTAGCAGTGACCCCACCCTGAGCCGAAATTATCAAAGAAATTATTCATTCAAGCGCACAAATGCATGTTTCTGCATCCACTCAAAATTGGAATTTTCAGAATAATGTAATAGATGATCTGTGGGGAATTTTAACCCAAATTTCACAGACACATTCAGATGACACCTGAGCATTAGGCTACATGCCCACCAAAGCATTTTTCATCAGCTGAAAATGCTTGGCTGTGAGCACTTGAGACCACAGCTTTTTTTTTCCATTGAGTTGCTATGATAGCGGAATATCTTCTGAAGCAATAGCAGACGCATCGCGAATTAAACGTTTTTACAAACAGTGTTTTTCATAACAGTATTATGGTAGTCAGGCAATTCAATCCAGTAAAGAAATAAATTCTTGCAGACAAGCAATATTAACTTCTCCATTGTTGTTTAGACGTTGTACAATCGGTAGTCCCGCCCATCCTCCACTGTGATTGGTTGACTGACTGAGAAACGTGGTGCTCTTATTCTCATATATATATAAGTTTTTTTTTTGTTTTTTTTTTTGATTGTACAATTTTTAAGTGAATTGAATGAATGCTCTTTAGTAATCAATCAATCAAAAATTTAATTTCATTTAAATGTCAGTTCCATTGTCCTTTTAAGTAGTGTCTGATCCTGATCAGCGGATTTATAAAAGTCTGGTAAAGCCTTTTTTACTGACAAACAAAACTATTCCCTAAATTACAGCACAAACATATTCATTCAGAGTTCAAGAGGTTCTGCATAACAGGAATGACCCATTAAACATTGGAAAGAAAATCTGGTACGCAGGTCACCGGGGCGTCTAACAGCATCATTCTGTATCCCATTACAGAGCGGCGTGTCAGGTACGGTCATATACTGCAGAAATATGAGAGAGGAGTAAATAAAAGAGCACGTATGAGTCACTGACCAGAGCTGCTATTAGAGTCTGCAATCAAATTGATGGAGGTGATTACAGCCGCATTAAATGATATTCATTTAGCACATTAGTGTCATACAGAGATATAGAACTGAGAGGGCGTCTGTTTAAGGTAGAAATAGTTTGCTACTTAGTAACAGACTATAATAAGTAGCTTGAATAGGAAGTGAATTAAATAGGGCTGATTATACGTGCAGACACTAAAGAAATAGAAAATGGACTAAATGCTAAATGAATGAATACAAATGTTTTAATTTACGCTTGTTTACTGAAGATATCTAAAAGCATATTACCATTAAATCACTTCCTGTAACTTGAATGGATGCTAGAAGGTTGCTAGGGTGTTCTGGGCAGTTGCTAGGGTGTTTTGATTGGTTGGGGTTGTTAGTTTGTTCTGGGTGGTTGCTAGACAGTAAATAATACGTTTTTGGTGATTGGGTGGTTC
This sequence comes from Puntigrus tetrazona, assembly GCF_018831695.1. Taxonomy (NCBI): domain Eukaryota; kingdom Metazoa; phylum Chordata; class Actinopteri; order Cypriniformes; family Cyprinidae; genus Puntigrus; species Puntigrus tetrazona. The sequence goes on from NC_056702.1 coordinate 1,047,491, forward strand.
TACAGTATGCAGTTGCTAGGCAGTTCTGGGTGATTGGACGTTACTAGATTGTTCTGGGTGGTTGCTAGAAGGTTTATGTAATTAATAAGTGGATGCTAGGATGCTGCCATGAGTTTGCTAGGCATTCTGGCGGTTGCTAGGCAGTTAATAGGGTATTTTTGGTGGTTGCAAAGGTTGTTGATGTTTCTAGGGTGTTTGGGTGGTTGCTAGGATGTTCTAGATAATTGTTAGGAGGTTCCTAGGGTGTTCTGGAATGGTGTCACTATGTTATTTTGGTTAATTGCTAGAAGGCTGCTCACCAGAGTATTCTAGGTGGTTGCTAGAGTGTTGCTACGTAGCGGTTGGGGTATTCTGAATGGTTGGAAGTTGTCCATGGCAGTTGCTAGAAGGTTAATAAGCAGTTAATTGGGTGTTCTTGTGCTTTCTCCGGTGTTTTGGGAGGGCATTGCTATGGTGATGTCATTTTGGCTGGTTGCTAGAAGGTTGCTTGCAAGTTCATAGGGTGTTGCTATGTGGTTGTAATTGTGTTTTGGCTGGTTGTTATAGGCAGTTAAATGGGTGTTCCTATGGTTGCTAGGGTGTTCTGGCAGGGTTTTGCTATTTTGCTATGTTATTTTGGCTGGTTTCTTGGTGGTTGCTAGGGTGTTGCTCTGCAGTTGCTAAGGTGCTCTTGGGGAGTCATTGAAGGTAATATAAATAAGGCGTCTATCCAATTGGGATGAGAGAAATGCATTTAACTCACTATATATTCCTAGAAACAAGTCTTAACATCAAGTACAAGAATTATTTACTGGTAATAAGACAAAAATAATGCCTTGTGCTTTAAAACTCTAGATATGAACTCTGCTGATACAAGTTTTCCCAGCAGACAGCCTTAGTGCTGTCACTCACCAGCAGTCGTATCAGTGACAGACCGTCCCATCCATCTCCCTGGTGTCTTTTTCAGATGGACAGTCTCAAATAAACAAGCACATAAAGTCACATTCTGACCTGCTGACATTTTCGATTTATAGAGTGTGTGTGTGTGTGTGTGTTAGAATTCCACTCATGATGTCATCAATTCCAAATGTCACTGATTAAAATTTAATTTCCGATCTTGCTAAAAAAGCTGGCAGAGCTGGATGCGCACGAAGGACAGGGTAGGTAGTGATTGCGGTTTTGGCAGGCTCAGGTTAGCTCTGTTTTTGTCAGGGCCAGTCCACATTCCTGATGCCAAAACCACTGGATTATACGCGCTCGCTCTCAGCTTGCTAAAGAAGAAGAGGTTACGTTTCGGGTAGATATCATAAAAGAAATTAGGTTTTCGAGCCAAAATTAGGAAGCAATTTATTTTATTTTTGGAAGTAAGGTTTAATGGCTCTTACCAACACATGTGCTTACTTTGCATACTGTGTATAAATTGTTCTTCTGCACTTTTTATTTTAATTCATCTTTTTCTGTATTACAGTAAGCCAGAGTGAATACTAGGGGTGCGTGATATTGTTATAAAGATGCTCATGACAATTTGTTATAAATGCATATGTAAATGCATAATTATTTTGTATTATTTAGGAAAAACAAATGATGATAATATAAATGTAAAAATTGTCATGAAAATGGTCCTAACGATAGCGTGTATTTTTGTTAGGCTTTGCTAGGGACGTTGTTAGGCAATTACAAGGGTGTTCTTGGTGGTTGCTTGGGTATTGCTTTGATGTCACCTAGATCTTTGATGGCCTGGGTGGTTGATGAGGTGTTGCTATGCTCTTCAGGGTGGTTGGTGGTTGCTAGGATATTGCTGGGTTGTTGCTATTCGGTTTTTTTAATGGTTGCTAGGGTGTTGCTACGCAGTTACAAAGGTGTTGTAGTTGGTTGCTTGGGTTTGGCTAGAGTGTTCTGGGTGGTTGCTAGGTTGTTGCTATGCTGTTTGATGTGGTTGGTGGTTGCTAGGTTGTTGTTATTCAGATTCTCTTGGTGGTTGCTTTACTAGGTAGTTACCAGTGTGTTCTCAATGTTACTAGGGAGTTGCTATGTGCTCTGAGCTCTTGCTATATTTATATATATATATATATATATATATATAATTTCATTTAATGTAATATGGTTGTTATGCGTAGCTAGGGTGTTACAAGGATGTCCTGGGTGGTTGCTAGGGGGTTGCCATGCAAATCTTATTTCTTAATATTTTTCTTGTAATGAGTGTAGAAAAATAGGCAATTGTCAAGATTTTAAAGTACTGACTGAGTTTCAGGCCGCGAGAGTTTGAGAGGAAATGATTTAACTGCACACTTGAATGGAAGCATGTCTTTAATTTGCTCAGCAGTACACATACGTATCCTTGATCCACTGAAGCTGAAGTGCATCGCTGAAGGACTCCTGACGCGTGATCAAGAGGGCGAGCGGCACAAGAGGGTGTGTCGTGTTCAGGCGGCCTGTTTGTCCATCAGGTTAAAAGAAAGAATTTATTCAAATGAAGTCTCGCTGGTGCCGTCGTACATATTCATGAGCAAAGCGGCATTTGCATTCTGCCAATGTGAGAGAATGTGAGAAATCCCTTTCCTTCAGCTTCTTGTGGAAAAAGATAAAGCAGCTTATGGGAAAGTGCAGAAACAGGATGTTGTGTTTTCCTTTCGGCCAGGTTTTGTCAAATGAGAGATTAAACCCTTTATGAAATTTGGTTATTGGTTCCCAGAGGTGAGCTGTATTCCCGGGATGTGTGTTAAAGTGTTCTTGAGCTTTGCAAATCACATCCAGATAGAGTTCGGCGCCGTAAAAGTCCAGAATCGGTCTGAAATAGGTGCTTGTTTTCATTCTGAAACAAGATATGATGACTGTAAAATGATGTTGGTATTCGGCTTTACCCGAAAATGAAAGTCTTTATTATTCTCATTTCAAGTCATCGTGACTTTCTTTCATGAGGGGAACACAAAGGAGATAAAAAGCAGCTGTTCTTCTCTGTACAGTGAGTGGGGATAGACACTGTCAAGCTGTGAAAAACACAAAGAAAAAGCACAAAGAAAGTGTAGTAGAAATTTGGTTGTTACACATCTTAGTTTGAATATAAGTTATGGTGGTCTATTTACTTTTATGATATGGAAAAGACAAAAGAAAATCATACACGTGTGGAAAAGGATAATATATATATATATATATATATATATATATATATATATATTTATATAAATGATGTAATTATACTATACTTTTATATTATATTTGCCCATTCTGTGTGTATATATATATATATATGTATGTGTATATATATGTTGTTTTTTTTTTTGTTTGTTTTTAAGTTAATATTAGTTAACAATATTATTATTCAGCAGTTTAATGATGATAATCGTTCAGTATTTTATGCTGAGTAAATTATGTCATCGTTTACATTTTTCAGAGAACTGTATCTTTAAGTATATCTTGCGTTTTCAAAGTAAGGCATATTTCTGCCAGTCATTTGAAATATTCATTGACTCTGACTGCCGCTTTAAAGATTGTGATGAGTGTTTGACCTCAGTGTGTTCTGCTCGGCTCCCGATGCGAGAGGTTAGTCGAGTTCTCGTTCAGAAAGTCCTCTCGAAGGACATGGCCGTCCTTTCGAAGAACCTTTCTCTTCTCAGAATCAGGCATTCTGCGCCGTCTCTCTCCCAGGACCTCGGAGGTCATTTTCATTGCAGACTTTGAGAAATTTATGAAAGGATCTCTTATTATTCTGCACGTTTTCCATTCATCTCGGCTTTCCCAAACATAGCGGCACATCTGAATGAATAGCTGCCTTCCAGGAAATTGAATTAGTGTAATCATCGGGGCCGTAAGAGTCCGGGCATCTCAGCATCCCGCTGAACACTGGCACTGATGTAAATGAAGATTGTGCTTCTACGGGGGCCGTCGTGAGATAACTACCCCGCTTCTTCAAAGCCTGACTTGTGCATATGCTGTTTTGTTCTGTCTTATCACCAGAGTAAGACTTTTAAGTGATCGCCTTATGAAGTAAACATTATCCTAATGGCCTCAGGACATCTATTTTTCAGTGGTACATCTGTTTGCCTGAAGCAGAATGGCTACAGAGGAAACAATTAATTCATCTCAGCGATAGAAGAATGACATTGCTCTTGATAAGACCAGCATATTTTTTCCTTAAGGTGCTGATTTACTGGAAAAACCATCCAAGTCAGCTGCTTTAAGTACAAGGTTTGGAGAGGTCAACTAGCTAGACCAGAACATCACTAAACTATCTAACCAGCCTGGACGAGTATGACAAGTCTGGGTTCAATTGGTCTGCTCTGCAGGGGTTGTAATGGGAAAGCCAGTAATTATATATAAATTATAGATTTATTACATGTAAAAATAAAGGCTTGATTTTCTGAGAATAAAGCAAGAAAATGAAGAATTTATTAGCTGTGTTTCAATTTATGGAAATAAAAATGGGGAATTTTTTTACTGTTTTGTCTGATCGAAGTCTAATTCTGTCCAGTAAAAATTGTATTTCTTATTAAAAACAAAATCTTATAATATAATTTTTAAAATAGCTTACTTTTGGAATTAGAAACTGGTATTTGCAGGTTTACAAACTGTGGCGTGAAAAAAAACCCCCAAAAACGTTAATTTATTTTAGCATCGTTGTTTAGTTTTGCAGTAAAAAAGCTACTTTACTGAACGGTGAAACTGCATAGAAAATGTATTTATTCAGTTATACATAGTTTATTTTTGATTTCCATTAAAGAAAATTTACAAAACAGCACAGCGTTCATTATTAAGGCATTTAGTTGACATACATTTTTACTGTATAAAGTCTTTATATAAAGGAAGCTATTTATTTATTTATGAAAGGTTGAATAAATATGTTCACCTCCATCGCTTAGTCTGTCTCATTCAGATAAACTTTTCAAATGCAAGCAGAAACGAAGACAGGAATGACACGGCTCGGGATCGTTTGCTGTTTATTTATGGAGGTGACTTACGGGGCTCTCGATCGCCGCGTTAGGGGTCACCCTGTGTTACATGCAGCCCAGAGACTTTACAAGCCAGAGGAACACAGATTACTCTGAGGGACTCGGCTTTACAAGGGGACTCGGAATGATTTTTTTCCGCCGCTTTCACCCGCTGAAGACTGGCTTTCTGTGCATGCAATCACAACGCGCCGTATAAACAGCAAGGTCCACTAATAAAAGCTGCAGCTGTCTGGCCTTCGCCAAACATCACAACTGCTTTCGTTCAGCTTGGGAATGCCTAATGAAGCGGGCTATTTTATTATCATGTCCAGGGAATAATCATGCTGTTTTATAGGGAAGATGAGAAGATGGATTGCGTGAGTGTTTATTTCTCTGCTGGTTTTTCTCCGTGAATTAGAGGGTCTTGATTTGCGTGTCTTTTTCTCCCCGCTGCGAGGGCTTTGCTTCACACCTGTCTGTGGAGGAGATATAAATTGTGCGTTGATGGCTTGTTGCTGGAGCTTATATGCTGCGTCAAACACAGTGTTATCTTCGTGTCTCCTTGCTAGGGCCAAATGTGGTCCTGAACATTGTGGACACCCCCCCCCCCATAAAAGCTGTCTTTACGTGCAATTTTATATAGATGAAGTCGATGAAATGTAACTATAATGCCGGCATTAAACTCACATCATCACAGGTATGATCAACAATAAGTGTTATTTCAAAACAAGCATGTCTTTATGATTGCAGACAGTTCTCTCAGTGCATGCACTTGACATCATTTTCATAATCAGTATTGAAAATTCACATTTTACTAAAAAGCAAACATGTTTTAATTCAAATATAGTTTTTTTTTTTTTTTTTTTTACCATATTGACATTCATTCATCATCTGTGGATTTATACATTTTCCCATGTATGGATTTATTCGTTTATTTGTCATGCATTTATTTACACATTTTATGTATTTATTCATGCATTTATTCATGCGGGAATCTGGCAAAATTAGTCTAATTAGGTTAGACTTATTCGAATCGGTAACTTCAAGAGAGCCGTTTCATAACAGTGACTCTTTTGTGGATCTGGTCTGTTTTGTTTGCAGCCATTTAATTCAGACAGTTCAAGGAAAATATAATTTCCAAATTTTTAATACAATATAAAATACAACATCCTGGCAACTCATAGCATGGTGGTGACCCGTTTTGCTTGAACAAATACCGCTCTTTTCTACTTCAGAGTCTTCTAATTATCCTACATCATTTGCGCAAACTGTAATGTGAGCAAAAATACTGTAAAATATAATGTAAAGAACAGTTTGCCAGCAGGGCAGGAGTTGCACGGCTATTGTTACTAAAGAAAATCTGTTCTTTTCTTTCTTTTAGCTCGTATGGCAGAGCTGTTAAAGCCCATAAAGTAATTAAACTCTGCTTAGTCATGACACCCTGTGGGTGTAAATTAAAGCTGTTTGTGTTTAGTACCTTTAATGTTTTCCTGGAAGGTAACTCTAAAACTCTGATTTAGTTACCATATTTTTGATAAGTTACAAAAGCTCTGGGACATTATTTAGCATTTTGTCTAATCGCTCGGGGTCAGAACTGTGGCGTATTGTGCATTCGATTAAATCCAGTGTTTTCATACCTTTTCTTTTCATGAAGCATTCTTTCATGCGCTTTTTTTTGGTTTTAGATATTGGTTCAAATTAGCATAAAACAGCCCAAACACATCTTCGGTTTTATTCAGAAAGAAGCGTCTGTGACTGAGTAAACTTGATGGAGCCGGTGTGCAAAGCCTCATGGTCAGCAGCTAGTGCAGGTGTGTCATGGTGAGCGTCCTGATTTGATCCATCATCTCTTTGTTTAGAAGCTCTCCGTTGCAGCGGGTGGTGGAAAAAACAGCCAGGTTCATCCACTAACTGTCAGGCTAGTCGACAACTCCATCTGACAGCCTGTCCATGCCGTCCAGTCGAACTCTTCTTCTCTTTTTTTTTTGTCCGTAATAAATAAACCGGGCCTAAATGATGGCATGGATTATGAGCCGTTTGGACTCTCAATCTGACGGCACCCATTCACTGCACAGGATCCAACTGGTGAGCAATAATGCTAATAATTCCCCCGAACCTGTTCATAAGAAACAAACTCGTCATTTTTGGGTAAACTATTTCTTTAAATATTTCGCTACAATGCAAACGTCACCTTGGGGATGGATTCAGCTCCACTGCAAGTCTGTTTTGTACGGGCGACCGTGTCGAATGTTATAAATTGCTGTAGCGGACGATATTGCCCTTGTAATAATGCAATTAAAGGAAGGGTGATTCGTATAAAGGCGGACGTTTCATCCTTCAAATGCCAAACTTGTAATGCAGTTTTAATGGAAAGTAATGCGTAAGAAACATCAGACATCGCCCCGTCTTGCTGATTGTTTCTATAATTTAGAGAATCGTTTAAATTATTGATTAGCGTTCAGAACATGTAGTTTGCATAATGTGGATGTGTGTCTGTATTTCACGAGCGCGTGTTGCCAGCAGCAATGCTTCGTGCTCGGTATAGGCAGTTAGGCCGGCAGCTGCAGAACAGCGTGTTCACTTTAGAGAAAGACAAACACACACTTAGGCAGAATAAACACTTGGCATGTTGACAACACCAGAAATTGCGACGCGTCAGTCTGCGTACATGGTTTTTGACATTTACCCGCTATCGCAACTCAGGTGCTAACCTAGGTGTGAAAGGAAAGTACAAGAGCAGGTGGAAATAAACAAAGTGACAAGCAATAAATACAGTCCAATCATGCAAAGGAAGCGGCTGATTGAAATTGCGATATTCTTCAAGCAAAAGACACGTACTTGAAGCAAGATGATTTAATGTATTGAACATTGTTTTCCTGAGAACTGATTAAAATGACCTGCCAGTCTAATAAGAAACATAACCTAAACAAAAATAAAAAGTTTATTTTTCTCACTCCGTTTGAAGCTTGCTTAATTCTCATCATTTTAACTTTACGTTTATCTCAAATTATATTTCATATAAGTTCCAAAAAATAGCACCCCAAAGCAACGACATTTATTCATTTTCATCAGTTCATCAACGTAATTTTACTTTAACCGTTTTCAACTGCATTCGGTCTTTAAATGAACTTACTGTGCTACGATAGGCAGATAAATATGAAGAAATACTTCATTATGAATAGAAACCTAAAAAATAACGTTGCTTAACAGCATCAATGTTGTTATTTTATTTTAACTTAAAATAACTATCCTTTTCCGTACTCTCATCTGAGACCGTTTTCACCACAGAATATAAAAGGTACGTTTTTTTTCATTTTGATTTCATGTCTTTTCCCCTTTAGAACTGGAAATAATGAGGGGAAAAAAGTCACAATTGGCTTTTTATTATTTTAATTGAATTTTAGGAGCGAAATGTTCAGATTTGCAAGAGAACAATTGTCAGAAGTTTGTGCCGTCTTGCAATTCTAAGCGTTTTTAAACTTTAATATTTGCAACTCTGACATTTTGCTCTTGAAATTCAGACAGACTTTACCTATTCCTACATTTCTTTCCTCCAAATAGTGAGGAATAAAGTCAGAATTATGAGATAAAGTTGCAGTAACCTTGATTACTGTTTTATTCTGTCCCGTCCATAACAGCATATGCTGGTTATGTAGGTTTTGAAGCTTGGATGCTGGTTTAGTCCTTAGCACCAGCGCAAGACCAGCAAAGGACCATCTTGAACCAAGAAACCGGCGTTCATGCTTCCAAAACCGACCTGCATATGCTGATTTTCGAAAACCGGGTATTACTTCAATGCTGTTTAATATAGAATTTTCATTCTCAAAATGGCACTTTGCCGAACTGCACCGAATCCCACACAGTCTCCAGACGTTCTCTACCGTAACACAGTAGTTTTGAAGTGGCGGTATACCTGATGTGACAGTATTGTGACTGTTAAAGCTACGCCACTGTCACATCACGATCGCAGTTTGCCTGAAGCGTCTGACCTATAAGTGAATTAGTGCATACGGTCTCTGCTCTGAGCTCTTTTCCAGTAGCCGTGAGACCATCGACACCGCTGTGCAGAGCTGTCATTTCGGCTGCCTCGTGTCTGCCTGGGTTTTTTCGTTCTCTCGGTAGAGCAAAAGCAATCAGAACGGTGCATCGATCTCCCTTGTTCAAGTTTGCTTGAGGGATTTTACAGAATCCACACTTGGGTGCTTCTCAGACGGCTGAGGGCTGTCATATTTCGCTCTGGATATCAGCGAGAGGAAAGGAATAATTCGCACGCGGGGAACGGACGGAAGTCGGAGCGTCTGCCGCTATCCGCCGCTATCCGCCGTTCACTGTTTGACCTTATTAAACCAAAGCAAATGCCAGCGCGGCTATCGCGGGTCGCCTTTTCTTGTTCTCGGTCACACTATGTTGTCTTCACAAATAGCCATAGCTAAACGAAGAATGGCATTTGTTTAAATGCGTCCCGGCAAACAGGGATCAGTGTTTCGGGATTCAGGTAAACACGGCGTGTGTCCTGTAGAGATTAGCGTCCGCTGGTTTTCAGCGTAGCAATGTTGGGTCCGGGGTTCACACGAGTAGATTAACAAAACCTTGAGGACTTTATGATGTTACCGTTTACTTAGTAAAGCAAGAAACGAATCAAAAAACATTTACTTAGCTTTAAGTTGCTCCAAATTTGTGTTCTAATCTTAACGTCTTTCTTCTGCTGGATACAAACGTTTGTTGGACTGTGATTTTGTTCTGCAAAGCAGCGAAAAATGACAAAAAGCATGTGATTCAGAAAGAGTGACTCAACTTTTTTATGGTGTCTTTGTTTTTGAAGGAAGATTGGCAGTAAAAGTGATCGTCATATCTCTTTTATATATTAATATATTGTAAACATATAGTCATTAGGACATAAATAATCATTAGGACATTTACTAAAAATCATGTCTTATCAAAAAAAATCAAAGCTTATTTTGTGATCAGTAATATGGATTGCCAACCACTTCTTTTGCACAACTTTGAAGGTTTTCATAGTGTTTAGATTTTTTTCATATTCCAGATTTGATTGTTTCTGTATATTACCCAAATACCGTACAATAATAACAACTCGTACATCAATGGGAAGCTTATTTATTCAGCTTTCAGCTTTATGAATCAAATAAATATTGCGTTAGTAAGCATGTTCTCAACGGAAGAGAGAAAATCGTGGATTTGTGACGATAAAAGGTCCAGTAGATTCATTTAAGTTTTTGTGCGAACCATTCTATTAAAAGCAAAAGGATCTTGCGGTGCTATGGGGTTCTTCTTGTGAGAAACAGGCAGAGGTTAACATAAAGAAGTACTGAAGCATGTCTTCTGCTGTGTCTGAGCCGCATATATGCCTCTGTGAAGCACATTGATGTTTTTTACATGAGGGTCGTGGAGGTAGACGGGAAAGACGAGCTGGAATATAACGTGTGGCCTGCATGCTACACATCTTCAGTGAGACAGATGGGTAGTGAGAAGGAATACTGCAAGAATTCAAGAGCGCTTGAGCCGCTGGAGATCACGTCTGAGTGGACAGTAAAGCAGTGGAGAAGAAAAGATGCCAAGAGTCCCAAAACAAAGCAGCGAAATCTCCGAGCTTTCTATGTAATAGTACTTCATCATACAAAAGGCACACATCAAGCTGTGGAGTTGCATGACGTCTCGGATGGTAGATGGAAGCTAAATCAAATGCAAGCCTCAAGATGTGCAACATACGTGGTCTAGCTTCCGGGACCGTGACCTCTGAGCCAAACTCTGCTTAGCCATAAGCATTCAGTGTCACATCAGTTACCAAACTCCCTCTTGGGAAGTGTCACTTCTGGGACAATCAGCCTTATTTCCCTGCGTAGCCATTTTCTGTCCATGCTTTTATTATGCCACTCACTCTTCAGAATATATAGCATGCATTCTGTGCATAATATACTCGTTTTCTGCATGCATACTCGATTTGCTGTGTCTAAAATGAAATGACTTGGCTTGACTTGACTTTCCATTTCCAGTGTTATGAGAAGCACTTGTCCCTCTTTTAAAAAAATAATGGTTTCACACGATGCCATAGAAGAACCATTTTCTCCAAAGAAGTGCTCGGTTCTTAAAAGAACCATTGTTTCTTAGTGTGAAGAATGTTTTAATAATCTAGAGAACCTTTTGTGGTTCTTCTAAGATTCCGTGGATGTCCTTTATGGAATCATCAGTGACAAAAACAAAAAAATAAAATAACCAATGATGAATGTGACCGGTTCTTTAAAAAAAAAGAAAAAAGAACATCTTGGAATGAAGAACATTTTAAAAAAGAACCTTTTCCACAATAAAGGACCTTAGAATTAAATTATATAACCATTGATGTCAATAAAAAGCTTTATTTTTAAGACTCAAGTATTTTTTTTTACTCTTCATTACTTAATTAGATTAAGTAATGACCAAAATTAACCTCGTTTGCTTTCTTAATAAATGCACCTGGACTTATTTTGAGTAATTACATATTATTCTAAATTAGTCTTCGCTCAGCAACCTCTGAAATTACTTCCCTTTTCTGCTGCATAATTTAACCAATACCCTAGTAGCTATTTAATCATTATTTCAGAAATCAGCACCTAGCCGGTAATAAACAAGCCAATAACTTAGCCACTGATAAAGACGGGGTCTTTTCTTCAATTTTTACCTCACTGAATATCCTGTTTCCATGTCATAGATGTAAAATGAACGTGCGATTTGCAAAAAAAAAAATTTTTTTTTTAATATATAGCACATGTACTGTTTTAACATGAAGAAATGTTCCATATTTGAAGGCGTTTTATCTGCATTTTAAATTGCATATGTTTTTTTTTTTTTTTTGAGTTAACCTGGTTATGATAACCAATTCCTTTTTTCCGGATTTTTTTCTTGCAGTGTTTTTTAAGAGATTATAATTGGATGCCCCTCACAGAATTAAGCATGCTCTGAAATCATAACATTATAATGTCAAATGACAAAAAAAGCAGAGCAACTACGATTATGCACATCATGTTTTCAAGCAATTATTTTTATCAGCGCATACATTCCCCAAGAATTAAATGCATGACTTTATTACAGTGTTGCTAGCATGTTGTACAACTACATGGGCGGGTTTCGAAATATTTCTTTTTACGTAATGCGTACGATTTTACATAAGGTAGTATTTAGTAAGCAGGATGTTTATACTGCGTTCAGAAAGCGTCTTTGCTCCACACTGTTATAGCACACGACGGCTCTATTATGTCTCACTTTCTATCCTTTCAACGATCAAACCCTTAATGGTCTCCAGTGTTTCAATCTCTTCAGATGTCGACGTTCTTTTTACTTGATACAGTCCACATTCATAAGATCCCTCGGAGTAATTGGGCTACGGATCTAAAGGCGCATGAAGGCCGCCTGTGAATGCGTCGCTCTCTTTTTATGTCGTAACAGAGTCTCAGTAGCGCGAAGAGCCAAAGGTTCCTGCTTTGATTTGCTCTTGTGAGTGAATTGTGACTTTGTGTTGCAGAAGAATCAGGCGGGGTAGTGTCTAAAGCTTGTGTTTTTGCCTCTTTTAGGCAGAAATCAGATCGGGAGAAAGGAATGGACCAAACGATGGATGATTTAGGTCTCACTCATGACTGTAGCACATAGGATAGGATGCGATGTCATTTTGGATTAAAAAAAAAAATCCAACTCTAGGATGACTGAACTATCAGATACAGTAAACATAATAGCACTATGGAGTCTATTGAATATCTTCTTGTTGAGGTATACAACTTATTTTTAACATTACCTGAAAAATAAAAAAGTAGTAGTGAATAAATCAAAGATTACTGGAGTGTGTTTTACAAGAAAAATATGATTTGAGTCTCGCTGCTTAAAAATGTAATGTATAATTCAATGTGTTATTTCTTGGCAAATGTACTTGTCCTTTTAATCTTTTAAAGTGACTTTTTTGAAATGAAGGTGCAAATGAAGATTCTACCTCATTATGATTTAAAGTTACATACAACTTAAAATGCAAGCTTTAATGCAGATTCTTAATAAAAAAAATAAGTTTGTAGAATTGATCAACTTGAGTTATTGAGTTCATGCAACGTTTTCTTATACATATCGAATAAACTCAACTTAAGCCCTGAATCTCTCTTTTTTTTCTTCTCACATTTTTTGACAGTGTTCTAGGCCTATTAAATATAATTATAACGAAGCGTTTCACTCTGTGGAGTCACTTATTTAGTGACAGCATTTAAAACAATGGAGAAAAAACTGTGCATGCTTAAAGATTAAACCTTAATGTTTTTTACTTGCCTTCTATAAATTAGCCAAAAACTCCCACTTTTGTCAAGCATGGTGCCTGCTAGTTATACATATTTAAAGCACTGCCATTATTACCCAGCGCTAACAGTAATGCAGGGCTCGTAATGAATCACGACCCATCGCTCCGCAGTTTTGTGTATTATAAGTCACTTAGCGAATGCATCTGCTAAATGATATGTAACATCATTTCCCACTTTCCTATTCTCTTCATTAATCAGTCTCGTCAGAGCTCGTACTGCAAGCCTGACAGAATACGGCGTGCTTTAAAAATGTCAATATTTGAATTGCATAGTGAGACTAACAGAGCAGCAAAATCTACACCCAAAAAAATCAGCATACGGTAGAGAGCGTTGTAGATGGAGGAGGAAGAACTTAGTTTCAATGCTAATCGACTGACATATTCTTTCCTTTCTGTCACGGCACATTCACAACCACCGCAGTCTTATTATAGGCACTGAAAAGGAAATATTCTCACTTTATATTCAATTATATTCAGTTGTGCACCAGCAGGGGTTATGCATGGTTATTCTGTCATAATGGAGATGAATTTTTCATATCCTGTAAGAGAAGTCATTCAGTTGAAATCATAGAGATGTGGTTTTGTTGCATGTTGTCTGGACTAGATTTGAGATGCATGTTAATGATTTTCATCTGTACTAGAATCTCAACTAACTGCTTCGACATTTTGAACACTGGTCATTTTCTCTCTGCGTGGGGACCGAAGCTTTCGGGTTTCAAAAGTGATGCAAAGATAACCTCAAAAAATCCAAAACTTGATTTTAAGGCACTATTCGCTTATAAACTTTCGCTTCAGTGAACCGTTCTTCGAGTTGACCTTGAGAACCAGATCAGTCTCATTCATATTGTTTTTGTGAATTGATTCAAATGGATGATCGAAAAGTTACGGTTCAAGATCTAGAGTCAATGTCAAGACGTCAGTGTTTTTTTGGTCCTGTACTAAACGGCTGTATGGCTTTAGAAAAGTCTTTTGGACCACTTTTTGATACTTTTTTGATGCTTGAACACCCCGGTCGTCCTTAAATGCAAGGGTATTGAAGAGTATTGGCAGAATTTTTATTTTTGCGTGAACTTTACCTTTTGTGGTTATTTGTGAGTCGCAAAACTTTGTGTATTTGGACCCTTATGAAAGGTAATCAGACTATTTGTCTGGATTTCTTGTGTGTTCTAGTTGTTTTGAATGGGTTAATCCTAACTAGCATGCTTTTTTGCGTGTGAGTATGTGCTTAAAGCAATAGATCAGGTGAAGGTCATGTTCTTCTAAGGAGGAAATTCATTCCAAGCAAAAGGCACCATGAAATATCCTAAAATTCACACAATAGCTTGGCGTGTGAAACAAAGTCGGTATTAATCTGTCCAGTGAGCCAGTGAGTAGACCTTGAGAAGCAGTTCGGTACGACTTCTGTTGTTATCGTGAACTGATTCAAAAGTCAATGTCAAGACTTTCTGTCTCTTGCTAAATCGCTGTATATCTTTAGAAAACCCCCATGAAGGCTGTTTTATCATTTTTAAAGCAAGGGCACTTCATTCCACATTTAATTTGATTGCATGGAAAGAAAAATAATCAGAATATTTTGTGAAATTATCTTTCGATTAAATAAGTTCTACTGACAAATGTTGCATATTTGTGCGATTAAGAAAGCCGGGCACTTATATTGTCTTTCTGTCAGTTTGTTTCGCATTTGCTTTCGCAGGCAAGTTTAAGCCTGCTTTGATAGTTGGACAGTTGATTAGGATTCACGCAAGGAAATGAGATTTTTCTGTCGGAGCGGTACATCTTCGCAGGTTTGGTACAGCGAGTCGGAAAGAGCCTGTCGAACTCCTCAGACAAAACAAATCCCTCGGACTCGCTGATAAGTGAGCCCAACACTTAAAAGAAAGAAACGGCACATGGAACAAAACGGATTTATTACTGGGATTTAGAGTAGACATCTGACCTTGAGACCATTATGACCGGGAATCCACTGTCGGTCACTTCTCTCGCTTCGGATTCCAGTGTAACTCCTTAAAAGCCCGAAGACAATTGATCCGTGCTACAGACGAAGCCTCTGGCGGGTGTATCACTTACTGACCCAACTCAGTAAGCATGACCTCAGCATTACCTCAATGCTTTTCCCTTCAAAACAAGACTAAGTATCACTGTTCAGTTGAGTCGTTAAGGCAGCATGTTAGGAGAGAAGTTGCTGTACTAAATCACCAAAATCCTGTTCTCAGAATCCAATTAGACATGGTCCACCAAGCCCGAGTGAAGAGCTATATGTCCTTTTCTGTTGTCTAAGGCTCATTTCTACCACATGCCTCACTTCAAAGTCTTCCGCGGGCGCCATTTCCAACGCGCCTCTGGGCTTTTTTTTTAAAACCACAACGGAGTGTTGAAAGAAGCACTAACAGTATTTTTAGGACAAAAGGAATGGCACTCTAAACTCATGCTGATGCAAAGACTTCAACCCCAGATCAAGCGCATTTGATGTCAAAGTTCGGTTCATTTTGGCCGTATACAAGCTGTTTTTTCTGCTGTTCTTTATATTGCACGATTCCAAGTTTGTTTTTCAGAGTTATAACTTTTTATTTTATTCTTTTCAGAAAAGAAAATTTTATTTCTCAGAATTATGACAGTATATCTCATAATTCTGATGATTATATCTCATGATTATAACTCTACAGTATAATTGATATACTTAATACCTCAAAATTAGGATTTAATCTCATAATTTATTTCAAATTTTCTTTCAATCTCATAATTCTCCATTTATTTCTTACAATTTTGACCTACATTTCGTAATTATGACTTTAAATTTCCTAATTGCCACTTTATATCTCCTAATTCCAAAATTGTATTTACAAAAATGTATTTATTAAAATACCTATTCACATCCTAATTCTGACTTTTTCATATCTGTCATTATATCTCATTTATATCCAAGCTTTCTCAGAATGACCAGTCTCATAGTTCCAAACTTGTTTTTTTTTAAATAATTGCAACTTTGTTTCTCATAATTTTGACATGTATCTCAAAAATTCTTAATAATTTTTTTTTTTTTAGCAATTATGAAATTAATTATTTTATTTTTGCTTCGTTTTAACACTGTCTCATATAGTTAGTCATTTTATTGTCTGCTTTTAGCGCAATTGGACTTCCATACTATTGAATTCTTTTCTCAAGCCATTTTAGTCGTGCATTAGCGCACAGAAATGTAGTGCATCGAAATGATTGTCGTGTTCCTCAGCACCGGGTCGCGTGGAACGGCAGCGTATGGCGGTGAATATGTGGTGTGAAACGCATGGCGTCAGGCACGCGCGTGTGGGTGGATGCGGGTTGTATTCGAACACCTTTGTGATGCGCGTGTGGGTGGAGATGTTGAATAAACACGTTCCTGAAGCTTCTGTGCTGCTTTCATGAGCGAGAAACGCTCCCACATTTGATGTTTGGAGGAACTGACGACCGAATCACCTCATGCAGAGAGCGGAGGAGGTCAGCGCCATGGGGAAACAATACTACACATGAGATATTAAGCATTGCATTTTGGCATTTTAACACGCAGGCATTCTGACGCTTGGGTTTTTTGGAGCGTTATTGTCTTTGCCCGATATCCGGCCATTCTGGAACCTCTCAGAGGACAAATTCAGGCGAGGTTTCACCACCTCAGTGGTCCTTAATTTCTGAGAGTGTTAAATTTCTCAACACGGCACACTTTTGTCGCTTAATGGATGGTGTAATAAGCCACAGTAATAAGGATTGTGCTGCTGAGTTCTTTGCCATTACCGCCCTGAAACATGCTTTGTCACACAGGCACTAATGTGGAATGAATCAAATCTCCATTAAGCATACGTGTCAAGACTTGAGCCCAAATGAATGTTTGTGATTTTTCCTGTTTGCATTTCGCTTAAAAGGCTCAATATGCATCCCCACCAGCGTGACTGACAATAAACCCACTTCATTGACACTTTTAGCGACGTTTCCTGCACTGGTGACTGAGCTCGGTCTGTTTAATAATATTAGTGTCACTGTTTTGGGTATTTGAGTGTTTCATTCACTGGATTTTCCAAAAAGTATATTAAAAATGGCTTTCACTTGGAAATAGCTAGAAAAACTTCACAAATTATTGCAAATAAATGAAAAAAGAAATCGTATTATTGACTTTATCTCATAATTCCAAGCCTATCGGTAAGCACCTCCCCTCGAACGCAGATGTCAGTCGAGTATCAACTGCATGGAGAGTGGAACAAGACCCGAAGCTTGCATCGTTTTTATGGGGTTTGTACTTCAAAAAAGGAAAAACGTACATAAATGTACATTAATTTAACTGTACCCTGTGATGCAGGTCATTCTCCGCATGCATGGTGATCTGTAACCCCTCGCTTCCGGTTATCCAATAACTCCATGGAGTATTTAGTGGAGCATTTAGTGGACTTCTGTGTCCAAAAATGTGCAAAAACATCTTTTTAAAAGGTTTTCACACTGCAGCTGTCATTGTAAAACAGTTTGTTTGTCCGAGGTAGCAACAGCAACTAAGGGGGGCGGGGCTTACCGGTAGGTCTTTCTGACTTTCAAAATTATCAGAATTGAATTTGAGAACACATTGAATTAAACTTCACTCCATTTTTGGAAATTTTTGGAGATTGAAAATCTGGAAAAAAAAAAAAATGGTATTTCAAAAGATAAATTGGTATACAATTGATACAAAAAGTAATCTTTTATAGAAAGACTGCACTATATCGCACCTGACAGTACATAGTTGCCTTCGGTCAGTCACAAAACCAAACAGAAAGCTAATTACCTAAACGTTCAGTTTCCCAGCGATGGAAATAAATGACAGCATTAGCCAGCCCATGTGTGTGTTTGAGGGGCGACATGCGAGGCTGGATACAATTAGATAATTCATGATTCATAAAGCAGTGAAAATCCAATCATTAAAGATTAGCGGAGACGCTGGAGCTCGTCGTGTCCCTGATATAGGAGGGATCATTTTATTATCAGACCAGCTGCTTAAACGACTTCAAACCGCTGCTTTAAACAATTAGAGAAGTCGCCGTGCACTTCAAGTATTGTCGCAATGAATTGTTTTGAAGGTTTTGAGTGAGCGCCTGACAGCTTCACAGTTATTCTTTCTGTTCTTTCAGAACTAAAAATAAGCTGGGCATATTTAATGCAATTGTTCATGCATATTAATTGTGTAGTGACTAATTTCTGGAGCTTGACTCTTAGGGCACATGTATTAGTCACCGGTAGGCGGAGCTGCTTATCTCAGCGCTCGAGCCCAAAATCTTCCAGCTCACTCCCTGCAACATGCTGCAATGCTGATGTCTGCTCATGCAATCAATTTATGAGCTTTAGTAAAGCCAGTGTTTCTCTTCCTCGACGCTTAGCTGAATACGCGTCCCTCCGCGGCACAAAGACTGCTGTATCTGCCATTGAACGCCGAATAAATGGAAAGGCACAAAATGCAGAAGGAATTGGGTGTGCTGAAAAGCCACCAAGCTCCGGAATGCTAATTCATTGGCCTTTTGATGTTCTCCCATTTACGGCGCATAAAAGCCTCATTCTGTATTTGGAAAGAGATTTGGAGAGACATCAGTGAGTTAGAAAGACATGCTCTGTCCCCCGTGTTGTTGCTACATTGGTTCGGTAGCGTGACAGTAGCTTAGCTGTTTTCAGAACAGTGTAGCTTTTCTTGTAGCTAGCTACTTTTTCTGCCATGAAGCTCTGTAGCGTGACGAATGGGTTTTGATCATGTTGCAGTGAGCTAACTAAGGTTCGTAAATCTCATTCGATAGGTGTGTGTTTTACAAATAGACTACAGTAATTTTTTTTTGATAAAAGTCTATTACGCTCAACAAAGCTGCATTTATTTGATCAAAAATCAACAATTGTCTTGCAATTTCATTTTTTTTTTACTGCAAGAGCCTGCATTGCTCAATATAATCTAGAAAATGGCGATGTTGAAAATTCAGCTTTTCAACATCGTTAATCCAGTCTTTAATGTCACATGATCTTTCAGAATTATTCGGATACGTCTTTACTAGCAATTTAATCCATCCATCCATCCATCCATCCATCCATCCATCCATCCATCCATCCATCCATCCATCCATCCATCCATCCATCCATCCATCCATCCATCCATCCATCCATCCATCCATCCATCCATCCATCCATCCATCCATCCATCCATCCATCCATCCATCCATCCATCCATCCATCCATCCATCCATCCATCCATCACAGAAACGGCTCTTCTACATGTTTGGAAATGGCAGCTAATGGGCTAAATTTCCTCAGTAGACTAGCTCCGAGCAAATACCGCACTCCATAAACTCACAATCATCATGGATCGGAGGAGGGCATGAACGCAACAGATTGGTGATTACCATTGTGAGGGGCATTAATTAAGGCTAATTAGTATTTGTCATTGTGACAGAACGTATAAGGAGCCGCATTGGTTTGGCATTCAGTAACACGACTCACTGAGGAAAACGCCGGCGCTCATTAAATGGACTGTAACAGGAGGAGATTACAGGAGGAAGTCCATCATTCACCCCCGTTCAGGACGTTAATGGTATAATCGAGCTCTCGAAGGGACGGAGGCTTAGATATTACAGCTTACATTAAATATGAAATATGACTCTGTCCACCTCAATATGGCCTGTCAAGACCTGATTTCTGTCGTGTTAAGTTTGAATAAATGATGTCAAGCACCTGGAGACGAGATTTGAATGATGGAGCTTGATGAGAAGTACTTCTTTTATGTCCACAACAGCAATCGCTTGTAAATGTTCAAGTCATTTTGATAGACTAACTGAAAGACCTTCAGATGGGCGGCAGGAGTACCGTTGCTTGTGTATTTTTTCGACTACATGAAATACAGTATTGGTATTGGCGCTCTCATTTTTCAGATTATTTTGCTTGTTAAATGTACTATACGCATGGATGTTATTGGTTACACTTATGCCAGAAAATCCACTACAGTTCACAGTTGAATAAAAGCCTCTTCCGCTCACCAAGGGTGCATTTATATTTAATGCAAAACGTAAAATCATAAATTATTATTCCAATGTAAAATAACCATTTTAAATTTCAATATGCTGTATAATATAATTTATTCCTCCTATGCAAAGCTGAATTTTCAGCAGCAGTTACTTTTACTTTTTTTTCTTTTTATGATATAATTATAATTTATAATAATGTTCAAAGTTTTAACGTATAGTAGCATCAATAATAATATTTAACTATATTTAGTTGCATCTATTGTAAAGATGATGTTGCAAACAGTATTTCAATTGAAACTTTGACACCTTGATAAATAATTTTACAGAATTTACAGAAATAGAAATCTTTTGTAACATGTCTTTAATGTCATTTTTGCATCCTTGCCCAAAAAAGAATGAATTATTTATATATATATATAGAAAAAAAAAATAAATAAATAAATATAATATATATATATATATATATATATATATATATATATATATATATGTTGAGTTATAAACAAATGCTTGCAGCTACACGTCTGAATGAACAGACCCGACTGCATCACTTGCAGATGGCTGGATTTGGGGAACAAATGGGATTTTGTGTGCAGGCCGAACAAAGCCTAATTCTCAGTCTCTGTCTCTGTGTAGGTGGCGTGTGTATCGCTCAGTCTCTGAAGATCCCTCGGGAGCCGAGGCCTGGGGAATTCGACAAGATCATCCGCCGCCTCCTGGAGACCCCCAACGCCCGGGCCATCATCATGTTCGCAAACGAGGACGATATCAGGTGTCTTCTTGCTGTTCTCGAAAGACATTTCCTGTCTAACCGTTCACCGCTCCCTTAAAGATCTCCAGCTGAGAGAAAGCTTTTATTAGTGCCTTGAGGAAGAAAGGAAGGAGGAAGTGGAAAGGAAGCTGACTGTGTTCAGAATATAATACTTGCATAATGAATACTGTGTATAGTATATTTTATCCTTAAACCTAAGAACTAAAGCAGCTGAATCAGATAAATGTATACTATTATTCTTTGTCTGTTATACATCCTGGATGGATGGATGGATGGATGATTGGATGGATGGATGATTGGATGGATGGATGGATGATTGGATGGATAGATGGATGATTGGATGATTGGATGGATGGATGGATTGGATGGATGATTGGATGGATGGATGGATGATTGGATGGATGGATGGATGATTGGATGGATGGATGGATGATTGGATGGATGGATGGATGGATGGATGGATGATGATTGGATGGATGGATGGATGATTGGATGGATGGATGGATGATTGGATGGATGATTGGATGATTGGATGGATGATTGGATGATTGGATGGATGATTGGATGATTGATGGATGGATGGATGATTGGATGGATGGATGGATGATTGGATGGATGATTGGATGATTGGATGGATGATTGGATGATGGATGGATGGATGGATGATTGGATGATTGGATGATTGATGGATGGATGGATGGATGGATGGATGGATGATTGGATGATTAGATGGATGGATGGATGATTGGATGATTGGATGATTAGATGGATGATTGGATGGATGGATGATTGGATGATTTATCATATTATATGCTTGCCAATTTGAATCAGTGTTACTACGCAGAAAGTTTACTTTCCAGAAGAAAAATAAATAAACAAAGCAGACATATTAATATAGCAGAAGTGATACAGAGCGAGGAAGAGGGGAGGAACAGCTACAACAGACTCATTACCGCACTTCTCCCGAAGTACCGTCCCTCCCAGCAGCCTTTGCTCGGCGCCCGCCTTTATCTCCGTTGCCACCTGTACATCGTCCAACTTTACTGCACCTTCGTACAGATGGAAAGCAATTAAAAATGCTGCTGAGGATGTAAAGCGAGGCTCTCTGAGCCTGGAGGGAGGGATGCTGTAATTTCCTCCGCGTCTTCAGACCGCGCTGGTCTTTCCTGAGCGAGTCCCCGAGGTGCTGCTCTGTGCGCTGAGATTTGGCTCTGAACGAACTCGAAAATATCGGCTTTCCTGCCATCTATACATATGTTTGTTGATATAACAGCTGCTGAGCAGTACAATATTTATTTATAGGCCCTGGAGGCAAACGCTAAACTGACCTCGCAGTCGAGTTATGTAGACTTTTAAAACCAATGTTAAATGTTTAAATGGCTTATTAACTAATCGACTAAGGGCAGACTAACTAGTTCCCACTCAAAAATATGCAGAGAGAACATAAAAAATTTAAGAGTGAAAGTGGTTGGTTTATTTTCTATGAGTTTGATCCTGATCTATTTAATCTTTATCTTCTTCAATAATAACTCAATTTCTTTCATGATTAAAGTAATTGTCATTAATTATAATCATTTTTATTTTAATTATTTAAATAACATGAGTTTTTAACTTGTTTCCCAAGCATATAAAATATTATTTTGTTTAATCAATTTAAAAACATAAAAATATGGACAGTTTTCATTTATATTTTTATTTGTAATAAAATATCTTTGAGGGAAAAAAAGAAGTAAATGTACTAAAATTAATGTAAAAATTAATAATATTAATATATATATATATATATATATATATATATATATATATATATATATATATATATATATATATATATATAACAATTAGTTACAAAAGCTTTAACTAAAATTAAAAAGAAACAATTAATTGATTGTTTTTAACTATTTAATTATTAAACTAATAAAATGTATACAATATCTCAGTTATTTGATTAAAATATTCTATAATTATATAACTTTAATAAAAAAACATGATAAAAATGACATAACGCAACAAAATCACTACAACTAAAACTAAAAACTAAAAATCTAAATGAATTCACTTTCTTTCTCTCTACGAAACAAATATTAGAAAAACGACAATAAAACATTCCTCAACAAACGATCGGCTGAATGTCTTTCTTGAATAATTGCAAAAAAAATTACCTTGGGTTAAAAAGAATACTGCATATATTCAATCTAATTTGCCTAAAAAAGTAACTCTTTTTTGCAACTTCAAAAAAACGACTTTTGGATTAAAAAAAATATAACTATACTCTAAAAAAAATTATTTTTGTACTATATAGCTTTTTTAATATAGATTATTAATTTGATAGATGACAGGCATTTATGCGGCACCTTTCCATTACAAATTTCCCAATTTTGAACCCATGTGGCCTTGGATGACAAAATGGCTGGACGTAATCCTCCGTTA
Organism: Puntigrus tetrazona; assembly: GCF_018831695.1. NCBI lineage: Eukaryota > Metazoa > Chordata > Actinopteri > Cypriniformes > Cyprinidae > Puntigrus > Puntigrus tetrazona. The sequence goes on from NC_056702.1 coordinate 1,070,906, forward strand.
ATTCGCTCTTCTCTGGTCATGTTTGACAGTGACAGCATGTGCTAGCAGCTTGACAGCGCTCCTGTCCTCTCTCAATAAAATATACACACAATACACGAGCGAGAAGCAGACAGCTGGCTGACCGCTGAAATCCCAGCTTTAGATCTCCAGGGCTCTGGAGAGCGTCTTTCTTTGAATATCAGTCCGTGAGTTACAGCAAGCAGATGCTGCACGTTCATCTGAAGCGCAGCAGAAAGTCAGACGTGCGAAATGGATGTGCTGTGGTCCGAAGGTGATGCATCATTGTTTACGTCTGCAGACGAGTGCTGGATGCCGCCAAGAGGAGCAACCAGACGGGTCATTTCCTGTGGGTGGGGTCTGACAGCTGGGGCTCCAAGATCTCGCCGGTCATTCAGCAGGAGAGGGTGGCAGAAGGAGCCATCACCATCCTGCCCAAACGTGCCACGGTGGAGGGTACGTACATGGGGAAACACTAAAGCCGCATTTATCTAAAAGCAAGAAAAATGAGAAATATTCCAGTTTGAATATATCTTTAAATGTCTTTTGGTCCTTTGATGCAAAGCTGAATTTATATATGTATATGTGTGTATGTATATATATGTTATATGTGATCGTTTGACAGCACAATATATATTATATCGCTATTACGTGAAGTTCATTTAGGTTCTTGTTTAGGACTGATTCAGCAGATTCTCTCGGTGTTGTAACGCATTACTGTGCATCTCATCTTCTCTAGACCGCATTGCTCCCTCTTAGTGGAGATGTTTATTCCTGCTCTCCGCCGGAGTCACACTAGCATTGCGAACAATAAGCATCATGGTGTGACACTTAATACCATATCCATGTAACGCCAAGCGCATCCGAGCCTCCTTCTGGTCGTTGTCTGCACTCAAGTAATCATTGCGCTGTCCCTCAAGCGCCGGCTCTCAGGCCTGCAGGCACCAGCTCGGGAATAGACCCACCAATTAGAGCACTTTTGTCAGAACACATTGTATAATTGTGTCTGTGGGGACAGGGATTAGACACAGACATCCAGACAGGAATGCCGCCGAGGATTTGCGCATGCTCTGCCACTTCACCGACACGAAATGTGTGTCTTCCTTTCAGATACTTATCTTCTCCTTTCCCTCACCTCTCTCTCTCCTCAGCGTTCGATCGCTACTTCCGGAGCCGCTCGCTCTCCAACAACAGAAGAAACGTGTGGTTTGCTGAGTTCTGGGAGGAGAACTTTGGATGCAAGCTGGGGATGCACGGAAAGCGGCCGGGAAGCCTTAAAAAGTGCACCGGTGAGATTCGCTTGCGTTCAGTCATATCTTAAAGAGGGTTGTTGGTTTTAATTCATGCGGGGATAATTATGCCAGAAATTAAAATTGCTGATGGGTTTGGTTCTTCATCAGAACAGACTTGGCAGACATTTTAGCATTACATCACTTACTCGGCAACGGATGCTCTGCGGTGAATGGGTGCCGTCAGAATGAGAGTCCAATCAGCTGATAAAAACATCAGAGTAATTTACAAGCAATCCACGCCGCTCCAGTCCGGCAATTCATTTCTTGTGGAGTAAAAAGCTGTGCGTTTGTGAGATCCATCATTAAGGCATTTTTTTTACTTCTGGCTAAAATAACTTTTTAACTTCTGGCTTTCTGCCGTGAAAAAGTTAAAAAAGGGAAATCTGCATAGATGAAGAAGTGAAAACAGTCCAAAATAGTTAGTGTCAGTGGATTCTGATAGGAAAGTATATAGAGAGAGGAAGCTTTATTATGGCCTATTTTACCTAAAATGGTTTGTTCCTTACAAGCATGCAGTTGGGTGCATTACTTGTTTTTATCAGCTGTTTTGACTCCGACGGCACCCATTCACTGAATAGGATCCGTTGGTGAGCAAGTATGTTAAATTGCTTGAAATCTGTTCCCATGAAACTTAGATGGCCAGAGGGTGACTGCATTATCTGCAAATGTTCATTTTAGCGCAAACTATTCCTTGAAAAGAAAAATGCAACAAAAGCGAAATGGTTGGAAGCGAGGCCTAAGTGCGTCTCTTTATATGGACAGGAAGTGACACGTCTGTGTGAGGCTGTCAGGTGCCACAGCTTGAGCAGTCAATGCAAACAAAGCGTGTTCCCGCCGTAAGCCTTCAGACAGACGGCCGGGTGACATTTGGACTGTTTCCAGTGTCTGACTTCATCGCACCTTTCCTTCCTCGCTCCTGTCTAATAAGAGCCCACATGTGACAGTCTAGGGCTTTTTCACAGAGAACACACTTGTGTTAAAAACAGCTAAAAAGAGCACAACATAATTTAACAGAAGGCATGTTTATGGGTACGCTCTGTTTTCTTAGTTCTAGACATGGTTAAGGCTTGTTTGGTAAAGTTGCAAAAGTAACCATTCAGTAGTCTCGAGATATCTGACCCAGATTCATCCGATTGGTCCATTGATTTACAACTGGAATATTATTTGTCCTTCATAATTAATATAACACTGTATGATAATGTCATGTCCAATAACACATGCAAACAATGAGCAATAATTTTACAGCATTTATTAATCTTAGTTAATGTACATTTTTTATGCACTAGCACTTTTTTGTGTAACATGAATGAACAATGGCATATTTTTTAATCAAATTAATGCAGATGACTAAATGTTATAAAAAATAGGTTTAATAAGGATGCATTAACACGAATGAGGATGAATTTACAATAGCTTATTTTTAAATTAAATTAATGCAGATTGCTGTTCATTTTTAAACAATGGTTCATTAACATACATGTTAATGAATTAATCCTTAATGGAAAGCGTTGCCAAAATTAGTTGTGCATTGGTTGCCTTAATAAAAATAAAAATAACTAGTATTAGTGTTGGGCACATCATTTGTTATGATAAAATATGCCGGAGGGAATGTTGTAACAACAATAGGGAGGCAGTCTGTTGTCTGCCTGGAGCTGCCTTATGGACACACACACACACACACACACACACACACACACACACACACACACACACACACACACACACACACACAGGAAGCTCAGTGTGTGTCCTGAGTCACCGCACTAATTTGAGGGCAGCACAGAGCGCGTGACACAGAGAAGATCTCGTCTACCTTCTACGGTCCTACAACCTCAGCCCAGACAAAACAAAGAGGCCGTGACTGTGTCGCTCAACAGAATATCCATCTTCACAATTCCGTCCGCTGAGGCACACGACAGCAGGTTTAAAGGAATCGTTCAATGAACGTTCGAACTAGATGAAAAAAGGGAAAGCAGTGCATTGTTCATGGCTGAATACCGCACAGGCGATGATATGAAACGTAAGTGTTAATGCATTAATAAACTGATGTTTGCGCAGCTTAGTCGTAGACGGAGCTGCTCTGCTATCGTTAGACTATCTCTACGCTGCACATCAAACTTTTATCGTTTCAAATGAGCAGGAAAATCCACAATACGACCGACTATATAACACAAAAAGAAATAACACACTCGGAGCAGGGCTGCTATTAAATCTGCAACGCAGAGGAGAATGAAATTTGCCGTTGAGTTGTAAGAAAGCCATTGTGAGTGACACAGGATTTTAATGTCTCTGTGAATGTGCGCTTAGAAAAGTGCACCGGGGGGAACAAACGCAACCCTCAGCTTTTATATTAGAAAACTTCCGCCACTTCTGATAGAATGTGCTTGACATAATGAACATAATTATACATCACACAAACAACGGCGCCACATTTTGTGACGTCGCAGTCGTTCGCGGTACGAGTTGTTTTTCGCACTGGAAACACAACAACGGCGCCATCAGGAAAGTGGAGAACTTCTTCACACCCAGCAGTCCTCATGAAAGCTGCACGCTCTTTTAGCAACTTAGTTGTAGCAGATAAATATGGAAGCTTGTTTCCTCCACGGGATAAAAAAAAAAATAATAATAAAGGTAACTCTGATGTTTTTTTTCCCCCTCAGAATTCTTCATTTTACCAGCCTGACTCCAGTCAGAATTGTATGATAAGTCGCAATTCTCGGAATTCCTCTTAACGGTTGCAGTTAAAATATTTCCCCACAATACTGGGTTTAAAGTGCCCCTGTTATGGATTTTTGAAAATGAGCTTTCATGCAGTGTGTTATTGTCAAAAAAGAAAGAGTTGTCTAAATCATTGTCTCGAGCTGCTTCATGTTCACTCAAAACGAAACACTATAGAAATAAATGCATATTATAAGGAAAAAGAAGTGTTTTTTGACCTTGCATGCATGTCAACCTGTTGTTGGGGACTTACAAAACCAACATATAAACATCTGATAACCCATAATAGGGGCACTTTAAATCACAATTGTTATTTTTTCTCTAAATTCTGAATTTAGCTTAATTCAGTTTACATGTCCCAATTCTGACCTGTTTAGAATTCACGTTTTAAATCTTACAATGCAGATCTTTTCTCAGATTTTTTTTTTTTTTTTTACAATTCACAAAACCCAAAAAACTGACTTTTTATTTTTTTACTGCCCTCTTAAATGTTCACTGTGTTATGTTATTGATGTTTACAGCTTTGAGGCGTATCGATAAAGCAGCTCTAACTATAAACCTATTGTATCGTCGTATAAACAGGGGAACTTTTACTTTTTTGATACGTTTTGGTTTGTTTAGTGTTTTCTCTGTATGCAGCAGAGTTGTTTTAGCGAATGGAGAATCGAGGTCAGTGTGGCGGCCAGTGATGGAGTTGGCGGTGGCACAAAAAGCCAGGTGCATTTTTATGTTGCACTGCAGCGACATGCCTTAGTGCTTTAACGCCTTAACATAATCATCGCTGTATGTTTCGGTTTGCGTGTATTCGCCAATTGTATTCGAGATTTGCTATGTCGGATCTGACTTAATTTGTTCGGCTTGGATTTTACAGGCCGTTTCTATACGAAAATAACGATTGCGCAATGAATAATGACAGCTTTAGATGTCTAATTGATGTCGTTTTGCTCTCGTTATAAAGCTTCCATCCGCTTCCAATTGCATGTGGAAACGTTATCGACAGGCTGCCACAGCCGATGCAAACCTCTCTGCGTGCAACGCTCTCTCATTTTAATGCATGCCCTAGCTCAAGCCACAAGGCCAATGTCACACACCGAAAGAAATGAAGCGCAGGACTCGTAATGCAGAATCAGGGGACACTGAGCCCAGGGCTGTGTTTTTACAACGACGTTTAAGCTTAGGGAGATGTGGGTAATGAAAACTGACTGAATAGAGCACGTTGGTGTTTGCTAAGGTGAGCATGCACAGAATTAGACTTGGGGATTTAACCTTAAATATTAAACCTCGGTGTTTAACACATTTTCAACCTGGTCTCGTATAAATATGAGACGCTATGCACTTGGCGACACTGCTTTTATGTCCTTTACTTAGTTTTTTCGCTGCGGCTTTAAAGAGAAATGTCCAACGAGTGGCGCTAAAACTAAGGTTCAATACGTGAGCCCTGGCACGTTTTATATATTGAAATATCCATTGCTAAAAGCTAATGCTGTATCGTGTCGCATATATGCCCTACACCAAATCCAACCCTAATATCCCAGCATGTTAATATAGTTTTGAATCCGTAACATGATATTCTTCAAGTAAACTATGCTTTTTTTTTATGTGTGAAAAGGAATAAACGGTGTCTGCCTCTAGTGTTCATTTCTTTTGCAGTCTTATCTACTTGTTGGTACATATTTCGTGCCTCGCTTAAAAAGTGCACCGCGGTATGTTTGTGCCACGAGACCAGGCTTTAAAGTATCAAGGTTTCCACAAAAAATATATTTCAGTATTGATAACATAATGAACAATTATTAATACTTCAGCTTGAATAAATGAACGACACATTAAAATGTTTTTTTAAGAATTAAGTGACACTGGAGGCTTAAATGATGCTTAAAACTCAGCTTTTGGAACAGAATTACTTTATATAATACATATTACAATAGTAAAAACAACTATTTTAAGTTTAAACACACTGAATAAACAACGTGCTTATGCTACAGCGCCGACGAAAGAGTTGGTTAAATATAGGGTGAAAAAAGAACCGATATTTGAGTGAAAATATGCGTTGTGGTCATTTTTTTTTTTTTTTAAAGTGCCAGTTCAGTTAGTTTGTCGTAGAGTATATATGCGGCTGGATATTATAACGGTTCATCTCGTCCAGTCTGAATATATTTCCCAGGCGTCCACTCCTCTGCAGAGTGTCGCTCTTTACAAGCAATCAGGCCTGTTTTAATTACAGCGCCGCTGTGATCCGTGTCACTGCGACACGCGGCCTGCTGATTGATTCCACCAAGGCAGATTGTTTTCCGTGTTGATGATTCAAAGGTCACTATTCCGCCCACTTCTCGTTAATAAAATGGTCGGAGAGCGCTCTCGATGCTCGCTTGTGCGCTTCTGCACCTGTGCTGGAAGTTACTGTGCGACTAACAGCCCTTGTTTACTCACTCATTGACCTAATGAGACACCGTCTGCAACTTCATTACGGACGAGCCTGGCGCTTTAGCTCCGCTTCGCTGTCTTCGGTCATTAGACGTATCGATGGCGGCGATCGATGGTTTAATTTGGAAAACAGCGGTATGGAAGGCCTGCCATGTGTTGTATTTAACGTCTGGGCTGTGCGGGATCACCGGAGTGCTGAGAGTCTAACGGCAGACGCTGTCTACAAAAATGAGCCTATAAATATTTGAAATGACACTTCTACCTGGCTGAAGTGTCTTTGGATATGAAAGAGCTTTTTTTTTTTTTTCCTGAAAGGACTGTGGTTGACGGTGTGTCTTGGTGAGACGGGAGCATAAAGAATAAAATAAAAAACGTTTCACAAAGATACGGATGCGCATTAGGGTTGACATCGGCGGTGGGGGAATTGTGGCACTTTCCCGAGAGCCGATCTGTCCCTTTAGCTGCTTGATTGTGGGTATTTTCACATCGTGCAGAGTTACGCGTTTATTTAGTTGTTATTTGTGTCATCAAAAGCGCTGAAGGTTTAAATAAGATCACACTGATGCATAGGCGATTGTGGGCGGCTTTTTGTTTCTTTCCTTTTTGCGGCCTGTGCTAAAATATTGAACCATAGTTTGAATTTTGTTGTGTTTTTGTTATTTTTTGGTTTTAGTGCATCAAGCGTTTATACATTTTAGCGACATCTAAAATAGAAATGATGAAAAATTCCTTGGCAACTAGCTGAATTTAATTTTAAAAGTAATATATGTGTACTGTGTATGTTTATTATCTATATACCGTACATATATAATTTTTTTTTTTGTATTTACAAAAACTTTTATTTTGCATGTGATTAATTATGATTAATCATTCGACAGCTCTATTACTATAATTATAATTATTCATGTTAAAATGTTATAAATATTCAATATTTTTGTAACTGTAAAACACTTGACAATGTGTTATTTTTAAGTGCATTTCCACTTGAATGGATTCATTTCTAAATAAAAGTATATGATAAATGTATATGTTCTAAAATTGCAAAAAATTGCTAATTATTAATGAGTGAATTATAAAAAAAAAAATATATATATATATATATATATATATATATATATATATATATATATATATATATATATATATATATATATATATATATATATATATATATATATATATATATATATATATATATATATATATATATATATATATATATTTTTTTTTTTTTTTTTTTTTTTTTAAATCTTAATACATAAGTAATATGTGTGATTTGGAACTCATGCATGGTACAGATTTAAGGATAAAATATTAAACCCTTTATAGTTTAGAACTGTTTTGAGAGTTTGAGACCCTTCCCAGACTGCCCTACAAACCCAAATGCTGCTTGTGAACTTTTTCTGTCTCGTCGTCTTGGTTGTAAAGTTCTTGTTCTCACTCCGTCTCGGTCACACCGACGGCGATGTGCAGAGACAAAGCAACTGGAAGTCATTCATTTTCAACGAGAGCCGGTCATCTGAGGAGACGTGGGCTGCAGCTGCTCATTTTATGCAAAAATGATGTAGTCGACTAGGAATGCTATCTTTAACCGCAACATATAAGGACGAGATGCTATTGCGGCACTTTATTTCTGTTTTATCTGAAAGTCTGGATCAGAATGCGAAAGTGAACAAGCTCCCATGCGCGCCTGATAAAAAGACAAAGAAATGTTTCCTCATCTCCCTAAATAACAGCACTATTAGCTCTCGCCGGGTACCAGGCATGCTGTTATTAGCTGAACGTTCTCGGCTGTACTGAGAGTTTTGCGGTTCATCATCGCACTTGTGAAGATCACGCACTCTCTTCAGACTCATTGATCTCTCAGACATAAGAGCGCTAGTCTTCTCAGACACGAGACATAATGGAGTAAAGGGGGTTTTGAAGACAGCAGGCGGTGTTTGGAGTGCCACGCTGTGAATGCTAAAGGAGCTGCTTTTTACCCATCATGCCCTCAGAAACCCGGTGTCAAGCTGGTATTCACGTGCTCTGCTTTTAATACAACATCTTTGGGTCTTGTGACATGCCGTTTTAACCCTGTCACACGCACTTAACGTAGAGATGCAATTCTGGACTTGCTTTACCTTGGCTGATCAAACCAGACTAGTGCATGTAATATGCATACCGAAAAACAGAATTATTGAATTTTTGTCTGCTTTCTCGGAAGCGTGTGCTATCATGAAAGCATGCCTTGTTCACTCCAGTAAGTCTAGCTCGTGTAATGCAGAATAAAGATATTTTTTTATTTAATTATTGTAGTCGGTTAGTTCTTGTAGTTCTTTGTAAAATAAAATAACACATTGAAGTTTGTGCCACAGTGCTGCAATGATGTATAAATACTCATTTAAATATTATGATATCGATAATATTAATGCTTATATTGATTCATTGTTAAAATTACACTTTTTTAGTTTTATTTTGGACTGTATCCTTTTTTTTATTTCGTTTTATTCTATACTTTATCTAGTGCTGTCAATTAATTGCATCCAAAATATTTATTATGTATATAAATACACACCCATACATGTGTATATTTAAGAAAAATGTTAATATATATATATATATATATATATATATATATATATATATATATATATATAATAAATGTGTGTATATATACTGTATGTGTGTGTATTTCTATATACATAATAAATATTATTATGTGAATAAAAACTTTTATTTTGCATGTGATTTTTCACAATGAATCGTTTGACATCACAAATTCGATCATTTATGTAATCGCATATTTTTAAAACGCAATTATTTTATTCAGTTTTTCAGTACATGAGCTGGACACGTTTGCGCTTTGCTTATCATTTTTCACTTTTATTTCTCCACATGGCCTCGCGCGCCGAACGCAATGAATCCGCTCTCTCTCTCTATGTGCGAGACTCCTCTGCTGCGCTGCGTAATTTATTACCCTGACCGAGTCGTAATTAAAACCCGGCGTCCCCGTTTGGGACTCGCACCTCGCCGCGGTTCTGCAGAAACAGAAAGCCTAAATAAGCGCGCCGGCCTGACTTCCTGTGCAGACGCCACACCTGGCTGCTCCGGCTGACGAGACGAATCCGACTGTTGTTAGATTGGTGTCAAGAGCTCAGCTGGTCTCGCCTCCCCAGCAAACCGTATCCCAGCGAGCCCCGGAGAGCGCAAGGTGGCAGAACCTCAGCCGCAGCTCCTAATGCGATTTCACGCTCCGTCTTATTGCCAACAATAAGACCAGTCTCCAGTGCCACGCGCGCTTTGACTCTTTCTTCCACCGGCCCAGAGCTTACACAAAGACTAACCTGCTGAAAATTATAGAGAGGAGAACGGTTCCAAATAAAATAACCGATGTCAGGACGCGTTTAGCCTTTCCTCAAATAAATCAGAGCTGCTTAAAAACAGGAATTGGAGCGGGGCGACAGCAAGCGGGACCGTAATGACTCGGGGAAAGAGGGCATGGGGTCTCGGACAGCGTGAGTGTCAGTCTCATTCTGAAGTTCAGGAATCCCATCAGCTTGGAGCAATTGCAGCGATGGCTTCAGAAATGCGCTCTCCGATGGCAAACAGGATCGTCTGTCAGACGCATTGGCTTCTTCCGAACGGTGCCGGTTTGATTTTTGAGCGCTTTATCAAATATGCAATTTGTTAATAACAACTGCAGCCTTGCTATTTCAAGCTCGGGATGTTATTATGCTTCGAGAAAGACGACGCTCTATTATAAGAAGGCGCAACTATTATAAAGACAGTGCGCGCTTACATATTTACCCATTTAACCTGCGCTTATTATTTTATTTGATTTAAATGTTGTATTTATTTCATACATTTTTAATCTGACTGGCCCCTGTTGGGGATTAAAAAACGATTATACAAAAAAAAATGGCGGTAATAAGACTACGCTTAATTTTAATGGTTTTACATGGTTGACTAACTTATTTTTTTAAATATTTTTATCTAAAATATTAAATTGAATTAGAAATAGGGAGCAGTCTTGCTCATTAAACTTGCCAATATTATATTCGTGTGTAATTTCTGCACATTATATGTACATGTTATCATTATTTATTTATTTTATATACACTAAATACCGTATTAATATTAATAGGTATGTATGTTAAAAACTTTCATCCGTAATAATACATTATATATAAAATATAGGAAACAGGTTTCTGTTTTGTGTTTCTATATTTTTACAGATACATGTGATGGCAGAATACCGATTGGTGTCATTTGTTTGCGAATGCAATGATCCGTTTCTTATTTTAGCTTTAAAAACAGCCCTGAACGCTTCGGTTCAAGTGGCGATGTTGACAAAGACAGGTACCGATGTTTTTCCGAGCTTGGCTTGAGCAATGCACTCAAATGTGCATATATTACGTAGCCGAAAAGCGTCCTCATTAGCATAAGATAGCATATAGAATGGTGATTATTGTCTCGTAACTCGGGGTGAAAGAAAATTGGTGCATATTCATGTCACCGCCAGTCATTACGATCTGCTCTGAATTCAAGCCAGATATCGCTCTTTTTCTGTGACGCCGTCAGCCCGCTGCTAAACTATTTAGTGGTTTTAACAGTAGTCCTCCGGAGATGGGAGGGAAATGTGAGCAGGTCTTCGATGAAAGGGAAGGAATTTAATTTGCGCCACTAATTGACATTTAATTTCGACTCTTGTTGGTCTCATTAAGCTGTCCGTCATCCGCACCGCCGTCAATCACTCAACAAGCATCAGCAGAAAAGCGTAAAAACAGGACGTTGTTGTGCGATTACTGTATTATCACTCCGGCTCTGAAACACTTGTGTATCGTGGCACTGCTGGAACTGACTGCTTGCGAGTAATCGCTCGTGTTTGTATGTTTCCTCATTTGTAAGTCGCTTTGGATGAAAGCGTCTGCTGAATGAATACATTCGCAGCAAACAAAAGCCAAATGCTGCTGTATTCATGGTTGATGGAATAATAGCTCTATATTTACTAAATACTGCAATATCATATTATGCTATATTACATTTTTTATGTATACTTGCGTGGATAGTGTGCATTTTTTGTCATATGAGATGTAAAAAAAGTGTATTTATTAAGTATGTTATTTATATAATATATTACTATTATAATTATACAATATATTATTATTTGTCTTAAATATTCAAATATAGTTTTGTCTTAACCTGGTAATGTTGAAAATATAAAAATATTATATATTTTTTATATAATATTTTATATATATACACATTTACTTTAGACATGTATTTATAATATGTTATATTTATTATATTATTATATTAAATTAATAATTATGTATTATTTTGTACATTCTATATTTTTTTTTTTTTTGTATATTTTTTCAGATTACTTAATTATATATTATTTTTATTTATCATAAGTATACATTTTCTATATTGATTTTCAATCTTCTTTGAATATTTGTTTACATTATCGATTATGATTTATTATATGTTGTTCGTTTGAAATATTCATCACGTTTCATCCAGCTAGTATTGCTTTCCGAGCACAGCTCATGATTTTGATCGTGAATGGTGTGTTGTCGTGGAGGTGCGACCACAAATAAACCCGATGTTCACCTTGTTTTGACACCGGGAGACAGTTTTCTCTGGCCTGTTGTTCCGTGTGTCGTATTAATCACGCCGTTCTGGTCGGGTAATCCATCTAGTTTTTGGAAGACCAAATGCATCATTTTCCCATTGCTCTGAAAGCGCTATAAAAGTGGATTGGATTTCATTTACAGGAGCCTATTAATTCCTCTCTGACAGCGGGAACGACGGAGGACTCCAGGTCTTGCTAATTCACCTTGCCCACTTTTTATTTATCCTTCATTGTGTCGAAAAGCGTGGCGGGAGAAGAAAGATCTTCCCGGAGGCGTCCCGATGCTAAAATACACCAAGTTGGAAAGCGCTCTGATGATTATGAGAGAAATAATCATAGATGCCCGAGCCAAATTCAATTTTCGCACAACAACAGCTGGAATATTTGTTCCGAACGGCAGGCGTGATATTACTTTTCTCGTCTCGAGAGATATGGAAGAAAATATTTGTTTGGAAAGAAACACGTTTTTGCTGCTGTAACGGGAAAAACGCGCGCATCAGATGGCCGGCGTACGCGCCTCCTCGAGGATTTGATTAGCTAATTACCCTAATGAGTGGATGCATTCGAGAAACATTAAATAGCAATTTATTAAGACCAGAATTACTGCGTCTGCAAGAGTGGAAACATCTCGTGCTGAGCTCTCAAAAGGCCGCGTCTGTTCTGTTTTGTATGTGTTTGTGCAGGTCTGGAGAAGGTGGGCCGCGATTCCAGCTACGAGCAGGAAGGCAAGGTGCAGTTCGTGATGGACGCGGTTTATGCCATGGCACACGCTCTGCACCGCATGCACAGGGACTACTGCTTCGGATACCCCGGCCTCTGCCCTCGCATGAGCAATATCAACGGGAAGGAGCTGCTGGGATACATCCGGAACGTTAATTTCAATGGTGAGTGCGAAGAGTTGGATCTTCAAGGCGTAGGTCTTTCAGGGCGGAGTCTCGAGTTTCAGTGCTGTTTAAGTTGGTCAAGATACTTTCTTTTTCTGTGTACTATTTCTCTCAAATGTCTAAAGGTGTGTTAGTTGGACAGCATGATTATTGCCTGGCTGGCACAATAAAGGCCGCTCTAATGCTCACAGTCGATGGCGTCCGGCGCTTCGGAGAGGTGTTCTCTGTATATTCACCACGCATACTATACATTGCATATGACTTAATTATAGATTTGGCAGTGTTTAAAACGTGCCAGAACCGACGGCGTAAGAATAGAACAAAATGGCATTTCGTGTTTTTCAATGAAAGAATGTTTTATAGATGACGAAAGAATTGTCATTTTTTTAACTATTCCTTAAAGCGTTATACAGTATAATGTGCATTAAAGCCATATTAATGGAAGTTATTATAAAGTGTTACCATGCGGTGCCTGGGGCACGTCTATTAGCGATGCAGCTTCTCGTGTTAGCCGCCAAGCACTTGTCTATGCACATATTCAAGTGCGTTCGCTCATTTTTCGTATTTCTTACTTCCAGCTTCATTCATTAATTCTTGCGATCACAGATCGCCGTTCTTCCCTCTCGTCGTGTTTGCCGTTTCTCCGCCAAGTCTTACGACACCCCTCAGTGACCCTTAACATCATCGCACATGCATCAAAGCAGAGAGCGGAAAATGTGAGTTAAGCGCATGCAGGGACGCTCGTATTTCTTCTTAATGTTCCTCGCACGTCTTAATAAGAGAGCATTATAACTCGTGAGGCAAGAGCTGCGTGTGATTGACTGTTTTCTTTCCCCCTGTGTGCCTTGAATCGTGTTGAAACAAAAGAAGTTAAACATTCTCTTTGAAACCATATCAAACGATTCATTTAAATATTAGTTTTGCTCTGTGCGTCTTCGCTGCTCTTTCATTTTTCTATCCCCCAACTCCGGCGTTTTGTTATCATCTGCTTATGTTTGCCTTCAAGTTGTGTCATTTGCATAACTGCAGTTGAGCGATTAAGGTGGCGGGGCTGCGTGGGACCATTAAAACCTCATTAATTCGCTTTCTTGCGGGCAGTGCAACCTGGGTTATTTGTTCCACCACCTTGCGTTCCCCATAGACTGCGTTTGAAGTGAAAGACAGATACGGAAAATTCACTGACACTTTGCGCATTTGTGAATGTGACCAGAAATGTCATTAGAGAAACAGACCTGGTTGCTGTTATTCGGCTGTGTGAGTGAGGCGTGTATTGATTGCACATTTTGATGAAGTATGATCACTGTAGACTTCAAATTATTGTGATGCGCTGCCATTAATTGGAGGAAAAATTAGTTTTTCTGTTTCGTGGGCAGCATATCAGCATTTTAGAAATCATATATGTAACACTGGGCGTAATGATGAGGAAAATTCAGCATTGCATCAAAGAAATACATTTTGTTTATTGAAAGATCATTTATTTATAAATATTTATTTATATATATATATATATATATATATATATATATATACTGTATATATATATATATATATATATATATATATATATATATATATATAATAAATATATATATATATATATATTTATATTTATTTATTTATATATGTGTGTGTGTGTATTTACATACAACATTTTTGTTACATTAATTATATTAAATGTATATTAAACTGAAAAATGCAAAATTGTAAATAAAACGATTGAGTATGTTTTACAAGAAAACATTATTTTAGTTATTTAAATTTACCATGTTTAATTCAATGTATCACTTGCACTTTCTTTGCAATTATTTGTGAAATTTACTAGACGTTTCTGAGTGAGAATGTTTTTCATGACGTCTATCCCTCGGGCCATATATGTAGGTGACTTGTGTAGATTTGAAAAAAACTACAAAAAGAACACCTTTTTGGCTCCTGGCGAGACATTAACTTATGAAGAGAAACTATTTGTTTGTGCAAGAAACTGAACAGTATTTACTACATTAGTGCTTGCAGTCCATTGTCTCAGTCATGGATCATTCAGTTAATTTCAAAGAACTGGTTCAAATAGAGTTTCGCTAGTTCTATACCAGGTTTTTCTTTGAGATTTTTTCTTGATTTCAATGTGGAATAAATGGAGATTTTCTTTTTACAGTGAAGACCCAAGAAACGTTTTCTCTAGAGTTTCAAAATAGATATCTCTTATATACTGTATGTTATAAAGTTGAAAGTTACATGAAACGTAAGTGAGCGTCTCCTGAGCAACCTCTCAGCAATACAATTTAACACTAGAAATAGAAAAAGGAAATAAAAATCAAAATCGCTCTGACTCTACCCTCAAGCATTCTGGGAAAAGGCTATAGCTGCCGAAAGGGGCTGTTTAACGATCCCGTGCCTTTTTTTTTGAGCTGTAGTAACCTTTCTCAGCAGCATGAGATGGGCCGGCTGCGTGATCCCACGGTCCGCTGCAGACACTTTGCTGTTATTGACACCCTCCTGGAGAGAATCAGAAACTCCCGCAGATAAGAGTTCCTCAGAGGCCTGACACAAGAGCCTCAAATAACATCATGATGCTGCTGTAGTGAAGCAGACATGGACAAAAACACTGAGAATCAATGAGAACTGATAACAGAAACCAATAAAAATTAGCTGATTTTTAAGACCTTAAAGTTTCTTTTGCTTTCCAAGGCTGCATTTATTTATAAAAAAAACTGTAATATTGTATTTTTTTTTATTTATTTAAAGTTATTTTTTTTTTTTTTTATTCCTGTGATATATATATTTTTTTTTTGCTATTTTGAACTTTTTTCCACTTTTTATTATGAAGTTGTGTTTCAAACCTTTTTTTTCTCTTTTTTTTATGTATACATTTTATGCTCTACGTGGACTCATGACATAAATGAACCTTGGTGCACTTTTTAGCGAGACACAAAATGCATACCAGTAAGTAGATATCACTGCAGTTTCCAAAATAAATGAACACTAGAGGCAGTAAAACTCTGAAGTTGAAATGAAACGTATGCATCAAAAAAGGCTTTTTTATATCGGTTTTGCATTTGTTAACACTATCAGGTAGGTTTAGGGTTGGATTTGGTGTAGAGCATATTTCCAACATGATAAAGCAATAACTTGTAGCAACAATTCACCGATATTTCAATTCTCAACCAATCCAATACATACCTATATCAACGTGATTAAAACTGTGCCAGGGTTTACATATTGAACCTGTGTTTTAATGCCACTCAGTAAACATTTCTCTTTGAAGGCATTTAAAACAGGAACTTTTTTTTTAAAACCAGGTTGTGTCAACCTTTGCAACATGCTCACATCTGGCTCTATTTGAATTACCGTGTTTCAATATCAGTTATTCAGCTCAATGGTTTTGGTGCAGTTAGAGAGCAACAATCCGCTCTACATGGGATGTGTTTCAAGAAATCAGAAACAGAAAAACATTTACGGTCCGATCCGAGTGGCAAACCGTGCTGAAAGTGTGAATGAATGCTGATTTACATTGCAGTAGATCAGCATTACGCCTGTTTAGAGATCGCATTGCCTCTCAATGCCGTACACCAGCCATTTCTTATGATGACACTTTTATGGTCTGTTGTTAATGGCACGTTCCCAAAGCCATGCCTCCCAGACTGAAGTCTTCGTATGCACCAGTGTGTAGCCTGTCCTGTTTTATGTTTTCTTTGCAGGATCCGGACAAAATGATCCCTACTGTGAGAAACGGCATTGTAAACTAACCCCGTTAAGTGCCTTCTGAGCATGTGCCACAGAAATGTGCCAGCTGTTCTCAAGCTGAGCTTAGACTACAAAAATGACTGGATATTTGCATTTTTGTCATTCGTGAGCAATGAGCACTGATGTTTGGACGGACAAAACTTCTGGCATGATTCTAAAGTGTTGCTGGTGATTGCTAGGATGTTGCCATGTGGTTGCTAAGGTGTTTTGAGTGGTTGCTAAGTAACCCATTTAATACTCTGGGTTAATATTTAGGGTTTGGGGTTGTTCAAATCATTTAATATGCAATAATAATAAATAGTAATTACCTAGAATGATGAAAAAAGTACAATATCACAGAAGCTCAGTATCAATATGATTGTGATGTTTTGTATTGTTGCGTTACAAAACACATTTCCCCCTCCAAATTCTCATTACCATAATAAATGTTTTTTTTTAAATGAATTACAAATGCTGTTTAACAGTTAAAATATTGCTGACAAATAAAGATAAAATAATAACAGTGATAATAATAAATAATATAAATGATATATATATCGCGTGTAACAATAACCGTGATAGAACATCCGGATGCATTATAATAATGAGAATTCAATTTTAAAGGGTTTAATTTATATGTCATTAAAATATTATCACCATGCAAAGACTTGTGGAATGTTATCTGGGGATATTTTTAGTGAGATTCACCTTTTTGAACCTATTGAGCGGTAATGGTTGACGGATATCTTGGATGTCTTGGCGTTTGGCCAATGGCCGATATCACAGGGAAAGTGAAAGGTTCCTCATTAAAGTGTCTGAGTCTGCTGATACTGTGGAACAATTACATCTTAGCGCCGGGCTGATGAGTTAAGTCACCCGAACTGGAGCTCTCTCATTACTGCCCGTCACTGCACTTCCTCGGTCCCTTCGCAGACCACACACACTGCATTAACCGCTAGCCAGTGTGTGATAATGAACACAGTGCCGGTCGATTATGATGGGCGAATGGGAAGAACTGAATGTGTGTGCGTAGAGGTCCAAAAGAAGCCTTTTAGAAGTGTGAAGAGTTATAATGTGCAATATGTAATATGTGTTTATGAGTCCATTAAAATGAATGTTTGGAATTTGCATTGGATGTTCAGCAGTTAAGGTGTTCTGCGTTGTTTCCAAGGTGCTTGGTGGTTGCTTGAGTGTTCTGTGTGGTTACTAAGGCACTCTACGTAGTTGCTATTTCTTGGATGGTAGTTAAGATGTTCTGTGTTGTTTCCAGGGTGTTTTGATTGGTTGCGTTCTGCAAAGTTGTGAGGATATTTCTTCAAAGTTCAGGGTAGTTAGGGTGTTTTAGGCTGTTTCCAGGGTATTTTTGGTGGTTGTTTGAGAGAGTTCTCAGCAGTTGCTAAGACATTTTGCATAGTTGCTAGATAAATGTTCGGGGTAGTTAAGGTGTTCTGTATTGCTTCCAGGGTGTTTCCTTGGTGGTTCCTTGGGTGTTCTGCACGGTTGCTATGGTATTCTGCACAATTGCTAGGACTTTTCTTCAAAATTTAGGGCTGTTGGGGTGCTCTGGGTTATTTTGATGGTTGCTTGAGTGTTCTGGGTCGTTGTTATGGGTGGTTGCTAAGGCATTCTGAATAGTTAATAGGTAAATTATTGGATGTTGAGGGTCGCTGGGGGGGTATTTTTGCTGGTTACTTAAGGATTTTGGGTGGTTACTGGGGCATTCTGAGTGGTTGCTAGGGTGCTCTAGTTCAGTTGTATATTTAGTATGTGCTGAATCATCGCTAGTATGCATGCTAGTGTGACATTTCAAGCATTTCCATAGTTCACACAGTATGTATGCACATGCAGAAGCTTCTGAAGAGCAAAGAGGCCACAGAATCAGTAAATGGAAGTTGATACAAAGGCAGACGTCCAACTTGGAGCATCACTGCCTGCCGCCGAGGGGTAATCGGCAGCTCAGCCACAATTACACCCGCTCCAGTGGCTCCCTACATACGCTTATTTTTAGATTAGTGTTGTGAGATGGATGGAGCAGGAGGAGAGATTGTGGAAGTGTGCATTCAGAAGAGCTGGGGAAAAAGTGATGATAATTGTGTTGTGTAAAACAAATCCCCTTGTAAGTCAAGGCGGCGTGACGGTGAATCTTAAAATGGAGTGCAGCGGCAGGCGTTTAACTCCGTAACAGAACTCTATCCTCTTCTCAAATGATTCTGTGCTGAAATAATAAAGGAATGGCCTTAGGAGGTATATTATATCATGTTCACAGAAAGAAATTCTATGAGACACGCTGAAGTAAAGCAGTGTGTTTGACTTGCTTTGTAGTTCCAGGATGATGGAAAATGTTAAATATGAACTATATATATATATATATATATAATAGAGTGTCCTCGTTAGTTACTAGGTCCTATGGGCTGGTTACATGTTCTAGGCTGTTCCTATGGAATTCTGGCTAACTCCTAAGGTTTTTTGGGTGGTTGCTGAGGTGTTCTAAATAGTTGCTAGAGTAAGTTTCTAAGGTATTCTGGGTGGTTGCTTGATGTTTATTTATTGGTCCACTTCAAAACATTACACTGTGCATAGTAAGTAAGTATTAGCATCTTCATTAGCATACTTAAGGGAAGTATTTATGGGGTTTGTTCAAATAACTAACCCTAGATATGTGCAACTGTAACAGTGATTTTGGCCGACAGAAGCAGCAGGCAAGGCTTGGCATAAAGGTTAATCCCAGTGAGTGCTCCATTGTTACGTCTGTCCGGTCTCCTGTAATCCTCAATTTCCCGCTGCCCCCCATCCACCTGGAACTCCAACCTTTGATCAATATCGCTGGATAAATTCAGTAAGCCGCTCCATCTTCTGTGCCACTGTCCTCGCCAATCACGGCGACAGCATGAGTTTTCTTGTGCAGGGAAGGATCAGTTTGGTGTCGCTAGATTAATAACGGAATAATCTACCATCGCTGATTGCACACTGCCTTATTTACTTGTATTATGCTGATCTGCAGGCAGTGACGACAAGCTCGCAGTGATCCTTCGAGAGCTGTAACTACCTTTGCCATACAGGAAAGGATGTTTGCACCCCGGAGCAGAGATTTGAAGACGATGGATGTCGTATCTTACAGGCAGCTCTCACACGCACAGCAAACACAAAACACTCAGCATCTTGGGTTTGCAGAGAGAAGCTGTATTTTCTTTCGCTTGATGTCTCCTGAAATAAAAGAACAGGGCTGTCTGGATGCTCGCTACACAAGCTGTTGCCGAATCTGGCTCATTATATTCTCTGAAAATATTGCTTCTGGAGGCTTTGCCCTCCTCTGCTCTCACTTTCCTTCATGGTGGGCGAATCAAAGAGGCTTTTTTGTGCGTATAGAAACAGGATGCGGCAACTGGGGTCCGTGAAGGGTGCACTTGTGTCTGACCTCCACACAAACAATCCCTCATCAGCCGCAAGAGCGCCTCACTTGCTGTAATGAAGGGCAGTGATGAGAAAGACGATGGCGAAGTTGTCGAAAAGAAGTTTGGCTAATCACTGGCTGGAATCTCGGCTCCAAAATGAAAGGTTAAATGTGCGGATCCCAAGCAAACAAAAATAGAAACATCTTATTAATGATGGTTGCAAGATTTCTATGAACTCAAAGTATCAGGGGAGTAACAGCTTTTGGGAGAGAATCTTTCTGCAGTGGAAAGGAAATAATGGTAGCTGGCAGTATGAAACAATTTAAAGTAGCATTGGCATTGCACTAAATTAACTGTATTGGGTTTTTTCCTTTCCAGGTGATGTGGCCCTCAGTCATGTACGTAATGTACATATTCATATGATAAATTCTGTATAGATGGAGATTTTATCCGCGAGAAAGACATTTGGGACCCTGGACAACAAAACCATCAAAATCATAAGGGTCTTTTTTTCAGATTAATATATGATCTAAAAGCTTAATAATCTTTCCATTGATGTATGGTTGTTAGAATAGGACAATATTTGGATTAGTTGAAAATCTGGAATCTAGAGGTTACAAAAACAACAAAAAAACCCAAATCTATTATAGTAATCCAAATAAAAGCTCTTAGCAAGTTATATTACTAATCGGAAATTAAGTTTTGATAGCCTATATGCCTGTTTACAGTTGGAAATGCACAAAATATTTTAATGGATCGTGATCTGATCTTTACTTAATATCCTAATGATTTTTGGAATAAATTTTGATTACAAGTTTCCGTTTTTTATCGGTTTATATTTGAATTGGGATGTGCTTGGTTCGTGGTGTTTCAGGGCCGTTTATCTGTTTATGCTTTTCTTAAGTAAATAAATCGCCACATTATTTTCTCCCAATGCCGATAAAGCACTTCTAGAGCATGGGTTTCCATGAATGAGAATGAATTGCTTTATTACAAAATATTTGCATGCCTTTAAATGTTTTTCTGAAGTCAGGACATCTGTAATTTAAATGGAACACACATATAACCCCAAAGTAAATTGTAAAAAAAAATATACACAAGATGCTTTTTGAATCATAATCTTACAAGCATCATTAAGTTTTGTGCACTTCTTAACATTTATAATGAAAATATTTGTTAAGTTAGGGAAATGTCAGACTTTTCAACCCTAGTGTATGTATTTAATAACTTCCCTAAATTTTAGATGTGCAGGGTTGGTTATTGCACTCATAAAACTTTTATCAGAGATGAAGGCCTCGGGGTTTTAAGTAAAAGTGTTTTTACACTCAAAGTTAATGTGAATCTGAGTTCATTTGACATTTTTGGTTCATTAATTTGATCTGAAATTGGTTTTCGAGACGCAATGTGCATTTTTAGTATGTTATGCGGCAGCTTCTGTAGTGCACTACTAGCGCGTTCTGGATTTTCGCTTCATAAATTTGACCAGAAAGCGTTTTTTCGAAATTCGAATTTGAGCCAGGAAGCCAAAGTACTAAAAGCAGCTAGATGAAAAGGTGTGGAGGTATTTTTTAAGATGCTCACCTCAATGAAAGTTGATGAGTTTTATCACCTTTCCATCTTACTTCCTCACACGGTTGCGGTGATCTTTGCACATACAGAGAGGCGCTGCATATAGTATTTACACCTCTGTGACACCTAACGCTGAACACTTTCCTGCACCTCAGCTGTCTGCGAAAAATTCACATCTGTATGAACAGATGGCTCTCCTTTGCTGGAAATTCGAACTTTGAATTTTGCGTCATCTTAATCTCCTGATACGGCCCCCTCCATCCATTTGAATGCGAAAATGTGCAACAATCACAATTTTGTTGCTGTTTTACTATAAATCTGTTCCTTTAAAAAGCTGTCATATCCTGTTTTGCAGGAAGTGCAGGCACTCCGGTGGTCTTCAATCTGAACGGAGATGCGCCTGGGCGATACGACATCTTCCAGTATCAGATCACCAACAAATCGACGGCTGAGTACAAAGTGATCGGCCAGTGGACAAACAAATTGCATCTTAATGTGAGTGGAAAGCATTTTCTGGTCTTCACGACCAAATCCATCCATGCGTACACACATCCATTCATCCAGAGTATAACAAAGTATGCAAGCTCGAATAAGATACATTCAAGCATAAATGTTTGTAGGAAATCTTATCTTTGCTGATGATGCATGTGACATGAATACTCTCGGGGCTTCATTAGTCAACGGGATGGAAGATAAGCTTGTAATGTTTTATGCCTGGCTGCTAAACAAAATTAATGGAGCCAGAAACGAGCCGTGTTTTCATGGCCAAAAGCTCTCGCAGCAGTGTGGAGATTGAAGCTGCAGTTTTCTGATATGTGACGGAGAATCACAGCCTCCTCTGGGCTTTGTGTCTGTGCAGGTGAGTGGGAGGGGAAGTGGTCTCTGTGATCCAGCCCCCCGTAGTTCTTTAAATCTCGCTTCTTAACTCAGGTATCAAACCCTTCCCTTAAGCGCTTAAACAGATCAGCGCAGTGCTAGTGATTTGCATGCTGCTCATTAAGAGCGACTCGCTCCGGAAAAAAAGACTTCGTTAGCCTGAAAGGATTGCGGCTCCGAACAAGGTTAACGGTTCGTTTTCGGGAAAATCATTTTCACAATCAATACACGCTGTTTTGCAATTTTGCTGTTTACTGAAAGATGCATTCGGGTCACTTTAAAGGGCTCTGTTTGCTTACTGAAACTGCTAATAAAACATTCAATATGTAAATTGATGAAGCAGTTATATTCTTTCCACTCAGACGTAAAAGATTCAGGGTGTGTAAAATTAAATGCAATTTTACAAAGAAAATACAAGTGGTGTGTCTTGGCAGTTTCTAGAAGTTATGGGTGTTTTAAGCACGTTGCGGCTCTGTGGGTAGGGTGTTTTTAGAGTGTTGCTGTGTAATCAGTATGGGGTTATGGGCATTTTAACATGTTGCTAGGGAGTTTCTAAGTGCTTTCTAAGAGTCGGTTTAGGTGTTGTGTGCTAGCTGGTAGCTAGGTGATGTTTTAGGATATTCTGGGTGATTCTTTAGCATATTGCTAGGTAGTAACTAGGGTGTTCCTCGTGTTTTAGCAGGTTGCTAGGGTGTTCAACGTGTTTTAGAACATTGCTATGTATTTGCTAAAGGGTCCTGGGCATTTTAGCATGTTTGCTAATATTCTAGATAGTTTTAACATGCTGGGTGTTTTTTAATGTGGTGCAAGGTGGTTACTACAGTGATCTGGATGTTTTTAGAATAGTACTATGTGGGTATAAGGGTTTTCTTAGCATTTAACATACTTTTATGCAGTGTCTAGCTGCATGCTTGGGTTCCTCGGGCAGTTTTAACATGTTTTGCAATGAGGTTTGCTAGGATAGTTGCTTATGCGGTTGCTAGATGGTTGTTCTTGGTAATATTAAAGCATTTTCGGTAGGGGATCATTAGGGTATTTTAAAAGATTTTTTTTAGCATGTTGCTAGGTGTTTTTAGGGTTTTCTGGGTGTTTTTATTATGTTGCTGGGTGGATGCTAAGGTGTTCTGGGTGGCCGCTTGCTTGTGCAAATGAAGAGCCCACTCCCAAATCTCTTTTAGCAATGTATAAATGTGCCTTCTTCATTGCATACAACTTTATATTTCAGTTCTTTATAATTCAGGTCTCTTACACAGAGTAACACAGTTGGGGCTGCAACATTTAGTACTTTAGGTTAACCCTAACTATATGTAAATGGTTAGCGCTGATTCTACCAGCGTTTGAACCTGAAAACCCTTCTCACTCCCTATTACTGTGTCTTCAGGATAAATAAAAGCAAATTAAACGGCTTAATTGTCAATGGTCAGTGTGGCTTTTGTTTCAGACAGAATGGGAAGAATCAAATGAAGGGATTTGGTCTTTCAATTATTCTTAAATACCCTTCATACCCTTTTATGTGATAAGTCAAATTAAACTTCTGTTCATTTGCAAATGTTGTCTTTTTTTCATTTTAATATGTCCCTTCTTTTTTTGCTTCTCTAATTAAAGCCAATCTGTTTTTGCCAGGCATAATTTGTCTCAAGCATGAATAATTCATTCACAGCCATCTCTTTGCAGCAGGCGACAGTGAGAACCATAGAGCATAAGTATAGAGCTGTCCTTATTTGTCCCGTGGATTGGTCTGGCAAAATCATATTTTACGTGCAATTAAATTTCTTGCATAATACATAGCAGTCACTTCTTTAACTCGGGTTTGTCGTGTTATTTATTTCATCTCAGATGCCTCTGGCACAAGTTTGTCCCAAAATATATCTGTCATCAAAGTTGCACCCGGGAGCCAAACTGAAGCTGCACTTAAAAGAGCAGCGTTGGCTTCTTATTTTCCACAGCTTTCAGGCGCTAAGGGGTAATAAAGTGATTTCTTCTGCAAATATGACACAACCTACATCTATGTGGGTAATGAGACTTACTTTGAATGCACAGTTTCTCATATGAAAGTACGCCTCTGGTCTTCATCTCTGACAGGGCTTTTTTGGTTATGCTCTGCAAGTGGACAACATTTTTAGCGTGTTGCTAAGTGGTTGCTAGGGTGTTCTGGGTGGTTGCAAATAAAGAGAGCTTACTCCAGAATCTCCAGAAGCTTACTACGAAGACGTTGTTGCCTATTTAACTGATGAAAACCACAAGTAAGATTGCTTAGAAATGTAAATGTACATCTCCCCCCGATAGGTCAAGTATTTGATTTTTGTAGCACAAATTAATGCAAGAATTGTTCTGCAGATTTGAATCCCTATCCATAGTTGTCAGTCATGTGACCACGTTACATTCGCAAATATTTAGATCACCTCTCAAAACAATACAATAAAGGTATGTCAATAAAATATACGTTTTGGCCATTTGCAATCTATATTAAGCTCCCGTGATAATAATTCTGTCATTAAACAGTGCCAAATGTTACAGAAACACTTGTGAAGTAATATATTTACGACATTAATATTTAAATATCAGATTCAGTAATCTCTGTATTAACAGTGCATAGTTTACATAGGAAAGCAAGTGAGGCCGGAATATGAACGCAGTCCACTTCTTTATAAAGGTTTTCTATGGTAAAGCACATTGCATTTATAATCTGGCTTCATCTGCTTGCCTGTACAAAATATACATCAACAATAAGGTTTTTACAGAAATTTACCTTTTAATATCTGCATTTTACTACTAGAAATGATTGGCGGTCAGTGGAGCAAAGCTTCATTTGTGGTGTGACGCCAAGTGAAAACCTAGTAAGTACCCAGTACGTAAACCCCTAAGGCGATAGTGGTAAGGTAACCTAACTCCATCAGGTGTCAGAAAAGATTCTCCACTGCTCTAAGTGAACAAACACTGCGTTATATTGACATGGGTCCCAGTTGGCTGCAATAATATAACCCCTGGCTTCCGCATTTGACAGGATTTTTTTGTTATCCTTTTCAGGTGGATGCCATGCGCTGGCGGACAGGTGACCCCACGCTTCCAGTCTCGGTGTGCAGTGTGCCTTGCCAGATGGGTGAAAGGAAGAAGATTGTGAAGGGTGTACCTTGCTGCTGGCATTGTGAGCGATGCGAAGGCTACCACTTCCAAGCCAGTGAATTCAGTTGTGAGTTGTGTCCGTACGAGCAGCGTCCTGACCGCAATCGCACCTGTTGCATCCCCATTCCAATCATCAAACTCGAATGGCACTCTGCTTGGGCGGCCGTGCCAGTGTTCGTCGCAGTTCTTGGAATCCTGGCTACAAGTTTTGTAGTGGTCACTTTCGTCCGCTACAATGACACACCGATTGTCCGAGCATCCGGCCGAGAGATGAGCTACGTGCTTCTGACTGGGATTTTTCTGTGCTACGCCATCACCTTCTTGATGATCGCCACACCAAGTTTGGGCGTCTGCTCTTTCCGAAGGGTGTTCCTGGGTTTGGGCATGTGCTTCAGCTATGCTGCTCTCCTAACAAAGACCAACCGCATCCACCGCATCTTTGAGCAAGGCAAGAAGTCGGTGGCTGCACCACGCTTCATCAGCCCTGCTTCCCAGCTGGTCATAACCTTCAGCCTGATCTCGGTGCAGCTGCTCGGTGTGTTCGTGTGGTTTGCTGTCGATCCGCCGCACACAGTGGTGGACTACGGCGAACAGCGTACATCTGACCCAGAGAAGGCTCGTGGGGTTCTCAAGTGTGACATCTCAGACCTGTCACTCATCTGTTCGCTGGGCTACAGCATCCTTTTGATGGTAACATGCACTGTTTATGCCATCAAGACCCGCGGCGTGCCAGAGACCTTCAACGAGGCCAAGCCAATTGGATTTACTATGTACACTACCTGCATCATTTGGTTAGCTTTTATACCTATCTTCTTTGGCACCGCACAATCGGCAGAAAGGGTAAGTGAGGTTTACGAAATCTGTAGCTGAATGCACTGGTATTCTCAATGTCATTGCAAGTAATTGTAACCGCTATTAAAAAAGCACAAACAGAAAAAGTTTGCTCCAAATAACTTTTCTTTACAGTTTGATAATTTGCTAGATTCCCTGTCGGCATTAGGAAGAGGATGTGGTGCGGTGCTGTGATTGTTTGTTTGTGTGCATGTGAGCTATAGGTGGCTGAATATTGCTGTGGGCTACAGATAATAACATCACCTGCTGGTTACCCTTTCACCTGACCCAGCAGGCGGCAACCTACCGAACATTTCACCTAAAGAAGCCAAAACCAGGCTTTCACATACTCTCAGACTGATGGATATTAGCTTCAGGTGCAGGTGTAGGATGTAGACAAATGATACAGAGGCGATCAGGTGGGTCGTAATATTGATCAGGCAGTGTGCAACTCAGGAAGCATCTCTGAAATTTCTGAAGCTTGACTGAGCAGGACTTGCAGTCTGGATGGTTAGATATGAAGGAAAATCCGGTCATTATTTACTCACCCTCATGTCGCTCCAAACCTCTGTGCTGGTATTCCAGTTAAAAAAAAAAAATTGCCTGAGTTTGGAACAACATGGCTGTGTAAACAATGACACAGTATTCATCTCTGGATGAATTAATTATTTAAAATAGAGGCAAATGTGGTTTTGAAGCCTTAGAAGTATAATATCAATGCAAACAAGTTGTTCGGTAGTCTTTTGAATGCTAAAACTCTAGCGTTTGATTTCCTTTCTCGGTGGTTCATGATAAAAGCTCATTACCACGTTGCTCTTTAGTCACATTAGCCTCTCACTGTGACTGCTACACATTGTGCTAGCCAAGAGAGACAATTATGGATATACCAATTATTCCTTACACTAACAAGCTTATTTATATTCTTATTTAACATTAGAACTATGGGATAGATGGCGTTCTATTAGCACAGACCCCCAACCCATCGCATTACTCAAGAAAGCAATGACATGAATCGTTTGATTTTTTAAAAAAAAGGGATCCTATTGAAAAGAATGAGCAGTTTTCATTGTCAAGAATAACAAAACATGGCCTTAAGTCTGTTTTCATTGAACTATTGTCTGATTGGCAACCACACCAAGCGAAAGGACTTCATAATTGGTTTGTAATGAAAAAACGACTAGCTTTGAATTAATATTATTACAAAGACTCAATGTTGTATCGGCTGCTGCATTTGTGAAATGAACCACAGTAGATAAAGATAAAATCCCACAGCCTATAAAATATGCTTCCATTTTTAAGAATGTGCTTTGGTTAATGCTTCAAAAATCAATTTGTGTGGATTTTCATCGCAGCAACTATTACCTTTCCATTTCACACTAACATAAAGATATCAAGGCTGATATGATACCTACCTTCCTGCATTTGAGAATGGTATCACCCCAAAAACCAATACGTGCACTTTGACATTTCCAATGCAGAGACTCTGCAGAATCATAAAGAGTCAATAAAGTGCTGCATGAACAGCGGGCAATGTGCTCACGGCTCCTCAGGAAATCAATGCCTTCCAAAGGTGACTGGTTAAGATAATCACTCCACATATCTGTAGAATCAAATTATGGGCCTCGCATAAATCACTGGCAGATCATTTTATTGGGTTTTGTTAAGTTCGCCGTGTGACCCGATCTCCATTCGGGAACCCCATGTGTTTCTCTTAGAATTATAATGCATGCTAAACTGATTTAAGTTTGGGATATTTAGGTTATGCTGAAGTGAAGTTTACTTCACATTGATGCTATTGAAGTAAATGAGCCAAAATTGACATTATTAAAGCGGTGGTTGATTTCAGTTTTGCTTTTTTAAAGTTCCCCTATTAAGCAAAGTTTGAAATTTAAAAGTGCACCATGTATGAATTTATTGTCTCTCAAAAGAAAGAGTCGACGCTGAATCCTTTTTAAAACGAGTCACAAGCTGTTTAATTTTCGCATTGGTCCGCATGAAAAATGCGAATTCATTCTTTGCCACTAGGTGCCTGTTTTGGAGCGTTAAAAACTGACAAAAATAAATGCATGACTTTTTTGACTTTGCTTGTTGTTTGGAACTTCCAAAACCAAAATATCAAGCTTTCATAACCCATAATAGGAGCACTTTAACGTTAGACAATAATGTTGCTGTTTTGAGCATAAAATCTGTAATGACAGTTCAATGTATACAGAGATTTCACCTTTTAAAATGATGGCAGTTTAATGCACAAAATTGTCTCGTAAGGACTGCAATGAGTTACTTCCCAGGTTTGTGTAAATAGTCATTAACATTGCACTGATATGCGCAGTAATATTACAAAATTACCTGAAGCATGGCAAACAGTCTAACCGAAGTAAGCGCACTTTCGTTATGGTTCATTATTTGACTTCATCTCCATCCAGAAGCCCAGTGCGTTTCTCATATAATAGAAACGCATAGTGAATTAATTTAAGCTTTGCTTATTTGGATCTTTCCAAAGTCAAGTGTATTGTATTAATTGGAGTGAGTCTCTGTAGAATAACATAATGGCTGTTAGCCAAAATGTACATTATTAACAGCCATGGAGATGTCTTTCCTCCACACAGTGTTGTTTTTGTAATTGTAAATGGTTTGTTTGAGGTTGGCTCTGCATGCACGTTTCAAGCGGATCAGTGGGTGAAATACATTGATATGCACAGTAATATTACAACATTATCTGAAACGTGGCAAAGTTCTTAGTAACCGCACTTCTGTTATGGTAATCCCCTCGTGGGTGTAAGCATATTCTCACTGGAGCGTGAAATATTCTACTATTTTTTTTTTTTTCTGTTACGAATGATGTTATGAAGATTTAAGTTTGCATAAGGAATATTTTGCCCGAAATAACACAAGCGACTTGCACCTCCCGCGCAGCGATTTCAATTACTCCATCTCAGACACCGTACCTAAACTGGATCTTCGAGTGACATTTCAGTGTTTTTGTTTCACTTTAGTGTCTATAATTCCTTGAAGGCCAGCTTTGTTTTTTTAATTAGTTCTGCCACCTTTGTTCCTCGAGCTCTAAGACGATTTCGTTCGCTATCTATTAAATGCCGTATTTGTAATTTCAGTGACCTATGGAATAATATTCTGCTTTTTAAGTCCTGTGAAAAGAAAATCCACCTTATTTGAACCCTTGAAATATGCCAGCTAAGGCTGTTGCTTCTTATTTGTAACATATCGTATCTGTTGGACACACGCTCACACCTCAATCACGCCGTTTCTCCTGCTGCGTAGGATCAGTGTAGGAATTCATATTACCTCCGATTAGATAAGCTTTAGTTGCATTTGCCCTGCTAATATCATCATACGTGAAGGCGAACCTGCCACAAAAGGCACTGGTTATAATTCATCCTCCCCGGCAGCTCCTCAGTAGATGATATTCCTGCCGGTCGAGAGAGTGACCGCCCAAGTCCTTAGTGTGCCACGCGCAGCGCTATTAATCATGGGAAATCGCTGCTTCTGCCGTGACTTAACGTGCTAAAACTAATGCGGCAGGGAGAAGGCCCCATGCAGAAGAGGAATAGAAGCTTAGCGCAAGGTAGAGTCACAACAGCAAACAATAAGCCGAGGATGAGGTCAGCTGCAGTCATACAAACAACGCATTAGTTTGAAAAGCGATTGGCTCTGCTTGTGCGAATGGTTTCTTTATTGCAGTCGCTCGCTTTGTCTTTCACAGCCCAGCCTCGCACCGAAGAACAAGTCGGTAGAAAAGTTCTCCAGCGCACCGCTAAAATGTCTCGATGTGCAATTAGCCTGTTATTATTATTGCTATTATATTTTTGTGTAATGTGGATGTTGGTTACACTTCAGAAGGCTGCACTTCATTTTAATTCGAGCGTTGGTTATTGAAGTTAAACATAAATATGTTTAATCAAATTTGTTGTAAATTTGAACCTTAGTACAAAGTACAGCTAAAAGTTGTTTCAGCAGCATAGTAGGTTATTTGATTTTGATACGTTTATAAGCATATCATGTGCATCTATTCATCTTTTTTGGTAAAACAATGAATGCTTTTAAAGGTTTCTATAATTTTCTCATTAAAACACAGACAAATCACATGAAAAGCTGTCAAAGGCGTACAAAAATAACTGAAGCTTTAAGACGCAAGGTTTAAAAACAGCCACTGAAACGTGTTGGCAGCTCACAGAAAAGTGTTGCTAAAGTTCAATTTTCCGTATACATGTCTTTTATTCACACTCAAACACACACACGCAGTTTCCACAACACATTGATTTTTTTTTTCTTGTGGTCAGTTAAATGAATGCTTATTGAACAGGAAATATGACACTAAGCCATTGATGCCGATCATGGCAGGATGTCAGGACTATAACAGCATTAAAGACTGGGATAATAAATATCAGGGATTTCCTTTAAATATTATGTCACTCATAAGAATCATGACATGCCCTCATTTTTTTAATTTTTTGCACGCTCGTATAAATATTTGGGGATAGGTACGATTTTTAAATGTTTCTGATAAAACGCCCAAGAAAAATATATACAATTTATTTCCGTGACGCAAAGCTGAAGTTTCAGCATCGTTACCCCGGTCTTTAGTGTCACGCGATCCTCCAGAAATCAGTCTAATATGTTGATTCAAGAAACATTTGAAAACAGCTGATTAATGTTTTGTTGGAAACTGATGCATTTTTATTTTTCGAACCTTTCAGTGTGCGCGTATCCAATATAACTCCAGAAATAGAGATAATTGCCACAAGGCCCCATCGCTTGTCATGTTGGCAAGGAGCCAGAGATTTCAGGATACATTATAATTTACATACATTACTTACGTATGGCACAGACCTGATCTTTGGTTTGATAATTGTCTGATCAAAGTCTTTCTGTGTAATCATTTTGTGACGCACCGATTTGATGAACAACGCATTCAGGTTGCTTCTTCATATTTGGGGTAAATGTGCCCAGGCCGACAGCAGTGTCTCTGATCTTTACCTGGGCGGTCAGCATTTAGCTTTAGCATCTGTAGAGCGTGTTGCTTTAGGTAGTTAGCGCGCCGGCGGCTGGCACACGTGTGGCTAATCCTGCTTGATTAATTGTCGTTTAACTTCATGCTGTGTGATTGGGTGAACAGATGGATGTCAGCCTCACTTCCATCACTCTGATAACACACCTGAACAGCTACGAGCCTGTGTGTAACCTTACTTCTGAAGACGCTTTGATACTCGACGAGATTAAATCGAAAGATTAACGAGTCTCCCTAATGTTCGGTTACTCGACTAACAGCTCACAGTTAAAGAAATAGTTCAAATTAAAATATTTACTCAGCCCAGGGCTGTTCCTTTATCAGATTTAGAGAAATGTAGCATTGATCACTTGCTCGGCGATGAACGTGAATGGGTGCCGTCAGAATGAGAGTCTAAACGGCTGTTTTTGCGTGTTTTGCAGCAGTTTCAAAGAGTACGAAGAGTTTCGAGTAAATTGTATTCGCATTTTAACTTGCATGATGTTTTCTTCCACTACAAAAAAATAAATAAGGTGATGTTCAATGGGTTATGAATGCAATTTCATGTTGATTTAAAAGTTTTAAGCGGCGGTTGAACTTTCCTGTGAAGTTAATTTCTTCCGACAAAGATTCACAAACAGTTTAGAGAGCTTTTCCACTCCGATGCAAATCTGTTGTGAACATTAATTCCACATCATGTCAGAGTTTTTCTCTTAAATTTGATTTAATTGAGCGCTGCGTTTTTCAGAGTTGGCCTCTAGTTTGACTTTGGTGACACCGCCGAGCAAGAAAAAAGCTGCCGGTTTTAATTTATTCAAATGAATGACTGCAGGAAATCTCGCACACCTGTTTATACTGACCAGATGTTGTCAAGGTGCCGGCGCTTAGTTTTTTCATGCCGTGATAAAGTATGAATCTGCACAGCTGAAGAGAAAGCATTCAGCTGAAGATAAAAAAAAAAAAAGAGAAAATAGTTTTTGTGTGCAAGCCGTGAGCAGCTCACACAAAGTTAACTCGGTTGCCTTCGGACAGCTGGGTCTGTTTTTCGGAAACTCGTGCATTTGTTACACACATGTGCGCGTGTGCAGTTAAAATAAAAGTTCTACTGTTTTGAGAGAGATGCATGACTTTATCAGTTATGCAGATTTAACTTTTGTGAAATATGCATAACCGTTTTGTTGATTTGTCAGTTTAGTTCTGCAGTGTTGAACTGGCCAATAGGGACTTGGTGGATTATAATGTGATGAAAAGCATCCTATGTATTAAATCAGTTGTGTAGTATCACATTAAAATACCAGTTTATGCTTCAGAGATTTCACTTCAGCGTTTACTTTGGCTCGCTTTGCTCCATAGTTGCCATTTTGGAAAAAAAATAACTAGCTTGTTTACTAATTCAAGCTAATATTTAACTAAATGATTTGCATGGAATTATAATCGCCTATATGCATCAGAAATATTTACTACTTCAGGGTTACGTGTCTCAAAAGTTGCAGCCCGACTAACTATTATCTATATTCACACTCAAAGAAAAATGCTGAGTAACCCATTTAAAAAGGCCTTTCCATAAATCATAACGATTGTGACGTTAATTAACAATTAAAAGGTTAAGTAAATTGTCTCCTCTCTGTTTGTTTTAGCTAATTAGCAAACCGCAATGAACAACTTTCTTGAGATAACACTAGCTTGGCAATAACATGAGATACATATCAGATGTATTATAAGGGGTATGCATAAATATCATATTTCAACGTTGCCTGTAATGAGCATAATTGTTCTTTTCGCGCCAAAACTTGTAATAAAGCAGAAAAGGCAATTCGCGGTGAAACTACACAGCAATTTTCAAGGCACATTACTAATTATTATTATTATTTAATGTTTTTTTTTATAGTTTGTTGTTGTAGGATTGTAGGATAAGTTGGATTATGCAGGTTACTGTATGTTGCCTGTTGAGTGAAATATAATTTTGGGCATAAAGTGAGTACTGAGGGTTCTGTGATCTTTTTTTGAATGAATTTTACATTTCCTATCCCAGACTGCCCGTTTGCCCACCCTCCAACACACACACACACACACACACACACACACACACACACACACACACACACACACACACACACACACACACACACACACACACACACACACACACACACACACACACACACACGGGGGTTGTGCTCTCTGGCCCAGAAAATAACATGTTCCGTCACCTGAGAAATAGCCTTTACAAACCTGTTCAAATGAGTTCTGTGAGCTGCAGGCTTTGGAAACGGAGAACTATTAGAAGTCCAGGCTGATAGTCCGCTGGCTGCTTCTGTACGAGGATTCTTCAGAACTAATTAAGAGTGACACAGGGGCATCGAGAGGCTTCATGAAACACCAGGGGAATTGGCAGGCAGAGAAATGACTGACACCGCGCAGGTCGTTTCTGGAGACAGAGCACAATGTGAGCTCTGTGTGTGTGTGTGTGCACTATCATGCGGCAACAGTAATTCAGATTTTATTGCGATCCGTCGTTCTATTTGGGTGGGCGGAAAGGAAGCAGATCAGAAGTAGGGCAACTAGACCTCCTCTCCAATAACACACCAGCTCTGAGCCAAAAGCTGGAGCGATGCCTAACTAGATGTCAGTTTTAAGGAAGTGTACATTTTTTTTAATATCCATTCTTGATCATGTTACATCACAGATTTAGTTATAATGTTCTTTATCTATAATCAAAATACAAGAATTTGCTTAAAGTCATTTATTTATTTTACAGTGTCCTTTATTTAAATGCATATGTGTATGTGTGTGTGTATATATATATATATATATATATATATATATATATATATATATAGCACTGCAATGTGAAATTTATTAAATAAAGTGTAACATTCTTAATTTATATAACTGTATAAATATTACATATTCATATATATATATATATTATATTATAATATTATTTCATAGCCCGTTTCACATTGAAACCTTTAAGGAAATACATGAGGCACTCAAAACTGTCAATTTTTTTATTAATAATAATAATAATAATATGGAAGTGAAAATTTTTGCATATGTTGTTACAAATGTGATGAATAGATGGATGGATGTCAGTGGCAAGTTATAATATATATTAACTGTGCGCGTATACAAACATTTTATATGTTTGAGAATTAGTTTTTGCTGCATTTTGGGTAAACAGATATATTTTATTAGTATTGTGTTATACACTTTATAGCTCTGTGTGAACGTGTGTATCAGGATACTTGAATATACACTTGAGGATACGTACAGGTTGATTAAATCAAGTAGTTAAACCATTTCATTTGGCTCTAGTTTTGAAATGCATTAAGGAGAAGTGTAATTATAGACCCTACGGCTCATCTGTTTAACTTCAGACCGAACTTCTGTGTAATGGACACGTGATGAAGTGCTCGCTCGTATGCACTGCAGAAATTCACAAAGTGCTGGTGTGAGTTTTATTTTAATTATTCCTCTGACTTATATATGGCTGATTTGACTAAACCCGCTGGAAAAAAAATAACACCTTTTGAGATTTGATTTAACCGTTATTTGTCAGGGAGGTTACTTTTTATTCTTATTTTAAGAAGGGGGTCGTATCATCAGGAATCAAATTACATGCATTGAAAGAGTTTCTAAATTCTATGCTCTAAACCTCCTGCACAGATCCAAAATAACAGTGAATGAACTTTAAATGAATTGACTGTCACTGTGATGGGTTTTTGTTAAAGGTACAGTACAAAAAAAAACTGAAAAAAAGTCTAAAATGAAGTCATATATATATGTATGTATATATATATATATATATATATGTATATATGTATGTATATATATATATATATATATATATATATATATATATATATATATACTGTATATATGTGTGTATATATGCATATGTATACATACATACATACATACATACACATACGCATATACATATACATACAAATATAAATCATATTATACAATGTTTTTATTAGTCATTATTTGTTATAAAGAAATGAGGGTAGTTGTAGTCACCCAAAACTAATCTAAGATTAAAACCCTATACTAAAATGTATAATGTACTTGGTGTGTTCTGATATTCTGAAATAGAATAGAAATAGAAATTAGCCAAAGCTATAGATATTGAATTTACAAATTTAGAATAGAGCGCCAAAACTTAACTAAAAACAAAAATGAAAAAACCGATAAGAAATAGAACTTGTCTCCGGTTCAGTGACTGTCTAGATCCTGAGGGTTTATGGGAGTATTAAGTTCTAACAGCATAAGCCACTGATATGTGGCGTTTCTGCCAGAGCCTCTGGTCATAATACAGCACAATCGCTCCGATCGATACGTTATATTCCCACTGAGTGGAAGATGATGGCAAATAGCATCAGAGTTGTCATTGTATTCTATAGCTGTTCCCAGAAAAGCTGAAGTTGGTGAAAGCCCAGAAGTTTGGTGATTATATATAATGAGCAGTGTTTCCTCTGACTGGTATTAACGGGAAGGTTGTTAGTCTGAAGTGATTTCTTTGATCTAGAAGCAAATTAACGCTGAGCTTATATGTAGCTTTTAGTGGAAAATCTCCAATCTGTGTCAGACTGCTTTGGATCGATATCCACAGAGCCGGTCTCAGGTGATTACCTGCAATTTCTGACCATAGAAAGCCATTCTGTGTTGTGTGTGTGTGTGTGCGTGTGTGTGCGTGTGTGTGCGTGTGTGTGCGTGTGTGTGCGTGTGTGTGTGTGTGTGTGTGTGTGTGTGTGTGTCAGGATGATAAACACATTTACTTGAAAATTAAACTTATTCTCATTAAGACTGTTTATTTATTTAATCAAACTCTCAGTAAAAATTGTGAAATATTATTACAATTTAAGCTGTTTTCTGTTTTAATATATATTATAATTCATTCCATCATTACTCATCAATACAGTCTTCAGTGTGACAACATTTATAATTGTTGTCAGTGTTATTATTTTTGTGATTTTTCAGGGTTATTATATGTATGTGTGTGTGTGTGTGTGTGTGTGTGTGTGTGTGTGTGTGTGTGTATCACTAGGCAGGTTTATTTTGTGTGTTAGGCCTTATCTAGTGTGGACCGAACACTTAGCATGTCTTGGCAGCTCATATTTTAGGATCTTGCTGTGTTCTCTCTGTAAATGTCACTAAGCATTTGCCTCAGCGGACTGTTCAGAAGCACGCCGGTCTCCGCTCTGAACACGTTACACCCACCGATGCCGCCCAGTCCAGTCCTGGTATGGATCAGCGGGTGGCTGGAGCCGCTCTCTGACCGATGCTTTTCATTACACTTCTTCATCGCTATTATCTGTCTCTGGTTTCACTGTGCGTTTGGACTCGAGCGCGTCTCACCATCTGCTAGCAGTCGTTCTCTGTGATTTTTACCCCCTGCTGGAGACAAAGACACACATGAGTGCTTAGCCTTTGAGGATTCTTCTTCTGTTTGCCTGTGTGTGTGTGTGTGTGTGTGTGTGTGTGTTCACAGGAACGAGTGTGTTGTGTGCGCTCATGTCTGTTAATTGAGTAAGAGCTTTCATTTTTAAATTCTAATTAAGGAAAGTTGTAAATCTGTCTCTGAGTCTGAGCATGTGTCCTTATCAGCCGCTAATTATGCTTCCAGCATCTAAGAAGTCTTAGTGTGTGTGTGTGTGTGTGTGTGTGTGTGTGTGTGTGTGTGTGGAGGTCTCAGGGTTTCTGCAAAACATTGCCAAACTCAAGTTGCCTGGTGAATAGCAAGCATACGCACGTTCTGTAAAAATGATTTTTTTTTTTCAAAGTTAAAAGTTACCGTCTTACTATTTCAAAAAATCATACTTTTAATTATTTGTGAAATTTACAAAATTGTTTCTACACCACAATTTTCTTTCATTTAAACATCAAATCTAATTTAGCTGTTGCTATTTAGCTATTTAAATAGTTTTTTTTTTATGCAATATAACCAATTTATTTCACGTTACAGTGGTAGATTTTATTTTTATTGTACTGTGCGCACTTAACTGTGATGAAATTATTTATTATTATTATTATTATTATTATTATTTTGGCAATATAACATCGAGAAAAATGTTTCTTGTTTTTTGTTCTTTGTATCTGTGTTTGTCGCCTTGGTTAAATATGCACTCTATCATATAAATGTATGTGTTAAAATTCTGTTTATTTTTTTTTTTTACTTTATGACTTTATTTTATATCTAATTCATTAGCTTGGCCTCACAGGATCTGCTGTTAGAGTTCTGAAGGTTTTAAGTTGTGTTTTAAACGGTTGATCATCATGCATACAGTCTTCTCTGACTTACCTTGTCTTTCCCTCTCTCTCTCTCTCTCTCTCTCTGTCGTTTCCAGATGTACATCCAGACGACCACCCTCACCATCTCCCTCAGCCTCAGCGCCTCTGTGTCTCTGGGGATGCTCTACATGCCCAAAGTCTACATCATCATCTTCCACCCGGAGCAGAACGTGCCCAAACGCAAGCGCAGCTTCAAAGCCATCGTCACCGCCGCCACCATGTCAGGAAAACTGGTACAGAAGGGAAGCGACCGGCC
The DNA here is from genome assembly GCF_018831695.1 of Puntigrus tetrazona. Lineage (NCBI taxonomy): Eukaryota > Metazoa > Chordata > Actinopteri > Cypriniformes > Cyprinidae > Puntigrus > Puntigrus tetrazona. Next base: position 1,108,901 of record NC_056702.1, read on the forward strand.
TAACGGGGAAGTGAAGACCGAGCTTTGTGAGAGCATGGAGACCAACAGTGAGTATTTCAGCCATGTGGACCAAAATAGAGCAAATCCTGTCAAGACACACTTATCCTTGAACACTGTATATGTTAAAGTGCCCCTATTACGGGTTACGATAGGTTCATGTTTTGTTTTCTTTTGACATGCATGCAAAGTTAAAAAGCCTTTTCATTGACTTAGTGCTTTAAACGCTCCAAAAGAGGCACCTAGTGGTAAAAAATGAATTTGCATTTTCATTCAGACCAACACGGAAAGACCTCTTTTAAGAGGCAGTGACTTTATACACGGGGAACTTTCAGATTTAAAACCATGCACAACATTTTCTAAAATCCATAATAGAGGTACTTTAATATGTTAAGTTGTATTAGAAAGACATCAGAAAAACAGGCTGATTTTATTATTCCCGTTGCTTTACAGCATGTAGGAGTAGTTCATTCATTCGCTCAGAAAATGTTCATTTGTCTTTTTTTGCTTTGAATCCAAAGCCATGATTAATCTCAGAGCCAGGTGGTTTGTTTAAAGTTTTTTTTTTATGTGGAAAATTCATCGGAAATATGCTTTAATAATCCACGGTCACTCTATTTCTGCTCTGTTAGCGTCTTTCCTCCAGATGTTTGGTAAACGTTGTATGTAGAACATCTGTTTAGCGCGAAATGGTAGACTTTACCAAACACTAGTCTCGTTGTAAGACCAAAAGTTTCCCACTGAGATGTTTGCCGGAGGTAGACAGGCAAAGGAAAGTGTGACATCAATGTTCGCGCTTTGATTAGCATATATCCGACTAGCTGCATTATTTGCCAGCTTGATAGATTTCTGGCTTTTTTTTTTGTTGTTGTTCTCCAAAGTGCAGGATTATGGAGTGTTGAAAATTTAATCACTCAGAAGCGATCCAAAGCTTTGAGGGGAAATAAGCCCATTTTAAGTCATCAAGCCAATTACTTTGTTCTGTGCTGCGGGTGATGCTTTGCCTTATGAAACATTAAAGTGCAGCTCATGTATCAGTTTCAAGACCACCCAAAACTTCTGCTGACTAAATTAGACAAGTTTTGATTTAAGTCTTGGCCTTTGTGATCGTTTTATTTCGTGAAGATAAAAGAAGAAATGATTTGGAGAAGGGAAGGAAAATGCTCTCGACCAGTAATGGTGGACATTTTGAATCATTTCCGTTCCAACAAGACTATGCAGGTTTCATTGTTAAGCCAGCGAATAAATAGCCATGTTAATAGAATGTGTTGCTAATGCTCTTATTAGTGATATCTTTTAAATGTTTCATAAACATCTCTCTACATTATATCTTATCAGTTGCAAACATTGTAGGACTTTTCATTTTTTCATTTTTCAAATGTCCAACTAACATGTTTAATGAAAAAAGTTAAATGAACAATGAATATAAATATTAATCGAGATTAATTGTTTCCAAAGTAGTAGTGTGTGTACTGTGTATATTCATTTATAACACACACACACACACACACACACACACACACACACATATATACACACAGTATGTATATATATATATATATATATATATATATATATATATATATATATATATATATATATATATATATCAATTAATGAAATTACGGTATTTAACTTAAAACCGTAAAACCAAAAACGCTGTTACCGTATTTTTACTGTAGAATTCCGGCTGCCAGTTTTTCACCGTAAATTTTACAGATTTTTTTTAAAGCGTATATCTATGTAAAGTGTAGCTTCATTTCTTCCTCACCGCCCTTTAAAAACTGTTCATTGAAGGATTCTTTTTCTTTTTCGGAAGATTTTTATGAGCGGCGATCATAAAACGACGTCTGACCGAGACACTTGACTTGCGCAGATACTGCTCACGCAGCCGAATGTGATTGTCTAATGTATTTTTGCTCCTGCAGCATCTTCTACCAAGACGACATATGTCAGCTACAGCAATCACGCCATCTGAAGAGGGACACTCTCTGTGGGCGGAGCCGAGGGCGGGGCCCTGTCTGAAGCAGGACGTCTGTCATGTGACACGTGCTGACAGGCAAATGGACCTGGAACGGGCATCCGAGCATGAGATTTTTATATCGTTCTGCATCAATCTAAAACCTGCGGCATCCTGGGAGACAAACAGACTTATGGGAGCTTCCAGCGAGACTGCCATCCTGCGTTCAAGAGCTACCGATCCTGCCATGAACACACGTGAACACGCACACACTCACTAAACTGAAGGTGAAGGCTTGCAGTCATACAAAAAATAACTTTCCACAAATAATCGTGTAAACATTCTGCAGATGGAGACGTTCACGGTAAACTTCGGAAATGTGGATGTAAAAAAAAAAAAAGAAAAAAAAAAAGAAGAAAATATATGAAAACTACCAGAGTCAAACTATGTTTGTTGTTATTGTATTTTTGTGGTCGTGCAGATTTTTTCATTCTTGTCCCACTTTGTCAGAAACCTGCATTCTGAGATGACGTGTCTTGTATTGGCTGACTGAATCGTAACCGCGGGGTTGTGAAGCTGTAAAATGCCATGGTTGAAGCATGCTAGTTTTTATACCAAAAAAAGAAGATTTATTTATAATAAAGGAATGTTTTGCAAATGTGTAGCGTTGTTAGATGCGTGTTTGACAGTGAGATTTGTTTTTCATTTTGTCCTCGCTCTCGTTCAGTCAAAACTCAAACTCTATTTTGGAGCTTTGTATCTCATATAAACCCAGTTAGTTTGGGAGTTTTTAAGGTTCAAAAGAGGCTCTATAACCACAGAAAAATACCCGCGTTTCTAATGAAAGTTTCCTAAGCGAGGCAAAATTAACACGGTCGTGGAAGACCTGAAAATATCAAGAATTTGGGAATAGATCTTAAAAAGCCTGAGGAAAATTAAATGACAACATATTTGTATAATTGTAAAAATTGCTAGAAAGTCTCACAGTCAATTACGAAGACATGGCAGCGTTGACTTTTTAAAAATAGAACGACTGATATATTATTTCTTCTAAAACAAGCCACAATAATTTTTGATTTGTAGTCAAAAAAAACTATTTTTTTTCCTGAACATGGAAGTAAGCCTATGGGTGAGACCTGAAATATTGAGGTAAATAGCAAGTGGTTAAACCATACTAGACACCTGTGTGTTTTTAATTAAGAAATAATTCAATTAAAATAACATGATAGGGCATACCATTCAGTATCAAGCTGGATGGGAGATAGACCCATAAAATGGGTGAATATGATACAGTTGTATAAAATAGTTTGTGCTATTGTTATATCCTTAAATCCCAAAATAAGTGCCTTTGACCTTGCATGCATGTCAACCCGTTTGTTTAGGACTCCCAAAATCAAAATATGAGCCTTTCATAACACTAAGGAGCACTCGCTGATCAAATAATGACCCGATTACGAAATAATAACCTTTAAAAGAGCTTGTTGTTTAACGTGTCAGTGTTTACAGAGCTTTAATGAGTGCTAAGATTGTTTTTCCAGGTCGGTCTGTGTCTGCATGTGTCCGGCGGGGATATGCTCGTCTAGACCTCGGGTCCTGATTGACAGCGAAGCTGTGGACCGACTGAGCAGGTGTTGAAGCTCTAATCCCACCGCTATCTCCACCGAGCTAATTCAATTACTTTGCCTCCCCCCCCCCGTACAAATGCGTTTCCGAGAGCATCCGATCTCTTTCCGTCTGCCTCGCCCGCTCTTCGATACGTCAGACAGGAAGTGCAGAGGCAGATGTGTCTCAGGTAAGGGCTGAGATCTGGAGTCGCCGTGGCAGGCAAGCAGCAGTTGTGACTTTAGACCTTGATCTCTGGGTTTTCTGGTTTTCTCTTGAGGCTGTTTTTATCGCTTGCAATTTAAAATAAAACAACATTTAGCGGACGCTTTCATAGTGTTTCCAATAAAACCAATGACATATATACTAATTACAATTAAAAATATAAATAGCATTTATAAAAAAAAAAAAAAAAAGACAAAATGCTACAAATGACAAAAACACAAAACAGGAAAAAAGTTTTGCATAAACAGCATGCTTTTTAAACTCGTGCGCTAAGGCCAGACCTTTATGATACTCTAAATACATCCATTATTTAAAACTGTTCCAGTAGAAATGTTTTCCCAAGCAGAGAACTGCGAATTCAGATAAGTTTATCTTTTCCTCTCTGTGTTGTTCTTCCTCAACTTTGCGACCCGTGGAAAAGCTATTTTTGTGAGTGTTAGTTTTGCCTAATAAGATTTAGCAGCAGTGAAAAACAGAATAATTTTGAGTAGAAGCGCCGTATTATTGTTTTGCGGGACCCAGAATGGCTGTCCCCAAAGGAGGATGAGGCGGGAAATAAGTTTAATCTCCAGACTTCCAGCTGCCAAATTGCAACACAATTGCATCCGAATATGAACATACAATATATTTTGTCAGTTGTTTTATGAGACGTAATCTCTCCGGGGAACCTGCATGAAAGAGCCACTTATGAGTGAGACGAGCTCCTAAGCCCATGCAAAACACTGCCTTTACTGTCTTTTGTGGCTAAAACAATATTCCGGATATTTAGCTATTTATAATCTTTAGCTATTTATAGATTCAAAATTATTTAAATATTTAAGAACCTTTACGTGACTTGCATAACTTGCATTCTGATGCCTACAATTTTTTTTTTTTTGCATATTCAGTTGTAATTGCTCTTTATTTGCTTGCATTTATTTAACCATTTACAGCAGGATTTATTATTGCGCATTCAAATAATTTTTTACCATTTCTTTTATATATAACCACATCTAAAAGTTCCTTTTTTTTAGCCTTTCTTTACAAAATGTCAGTCTAGCGTTTTGTTATATTTAAATGTGCCAATGCTGCTCATTCTTGTTGTTTTTGGGTTGTTTTTTTTTTTCTTCACAGCTTTATGATTTCTCTCCCTTGGCTTCGGTACAAGACAGCGAACATATGAATGGCTCCAAAGTGTTTAGAAAAACACCACACTTGGGATGAGCGAGCTGTCAGAAATGCCATAGCCGTCAATCATTTTGTCTCTCTGAATACCGTCGAGACGGAAGCGTTACTGGTGCTTCATCTGGTTAATTACGAGCAGAGCACTCGGGATTCAACGCCATATGAACACGCACATGGTATCTGATGCAGAATCGTACCATTAAAAACTTTTATTCGAAACGCTTGTCTTAAAAATAAAATGCTTTGCAGGCAGATTTTCACCATGTCTTCGAAGCTTTGATCGGTTTTTATGTTACTGTGCCTTTAAGACTCTTTCACAGGGGCAACAGGTTTGCTGTTTGGGTCCAAAAAGGTTTGCACCATCTCATCTTCGTTTCTTAAACGGTGAATAAAGATCTGCAGAGCTGTAGGTTCTACACCAGAAAGAGCGGCATAAGGTTTGGTGAATTTTCTTCGTTTAATCTTATCACAGTTTCTATCCTTTACCTCACGTGACTTAAAGAACCAAGTGTTAATATGTATAAAAAAACTTTATTGCTGCTTGCTTTCGGTAAATGGTCTCTTTGTGCTGCGTATAAAAGTCACAGTATATTTTCGCAGTGCATTTTACTGTTTGATCCCAAAGTAAATTATCCATTGGAGAAATCTGACTTAACGGATCCCCTTATTGTGAATGGGTGCCGTCAAATTGAGAGCTACTAAAAACACCACAAGTAATCCACACCACTCCGCTCCAGCAATTAAAGTGCGTGTACGTGAAAAACTATGTGTTGGTGAGAAATGAATCCATAATTCATTTCAAACCGTCACTTCTGGCTAAAACATAAATCCGTTATATTGCTTTCTCCGGTGAAAAAGTCATGAATCAGGAGAGGAATACGCACAGATCATATCTACCAATACTTGCTGAATATGGCTGGACATGTGTTAATTCTTTGAGGACTGTGCGCTGTGGGCAGTGCAACTGCATGCTTCGTTTTATTATTTCATCCCGAAATATCAAGGTAAATTTCATCACAAGCGTAATAGTCTTCTATGTGAAACCTTCCATGTGTCAATCACGCTCTTAAAACCCTCTTCATGTCTGTTCAGGGCAGCCACAGGCACGCCGTATGTGGGCTCGCAGGCTCAGGAGCAGCTCACAGGCACAATCTCACATCTTGACAGCATCAGTGAGAAATGGCCGCACGCTACTAAAATCCCAAAGCTGGCAGAGAGCTGAGCTTATGAAGCTCTTGTTTGTCATGCTCGACTGCGGTCGTGTTCCCTCCATGCAAGCGAAACTGTGAAGAATGTACACGGTTATGGTTGAGCTTTTTGGTTTTTTTTCTGCAAAAGTGGGAACAGAGCTTCTGATTTATGAGTTGCGAAATATCAAGGAGATATTCACAAGTTTCTTTTGAGGTCATTTTCTGAACCTATTTTTATTTTTTTCAGATGTAAACGTGCTATTTTTGTTAAACCGCTTACACTAATTTATACAAAACATACATTTTATACATTATTTAAACTGTAAATGATCATTTTAGGTGAGGTAAAATAATAAAAATAAAACATTGCATTTAAAGACAGTACAACAAATATTATTACATTATTCATAAATGCTTTACAATTTAATAATTAAAGCTTAACTGAATAAATCTTTACAGAAATTTGCATTAAAGTTTGAGAATAATACACCTTCAGGCTATCATTGCTTTCTTGAGAGCATTGAAAATGAAAATAAAAAGAGGAATATGTTTAAATCAAGCAATGAAATCAGTTCTGTAAAAATATGGAGCACTTTTTTTTTACTGGATGAAGCTTTATTATGGATTATGGACTAATTAAAGTTAAAACACCTTAAATACGATTTAGTTTTTCCTGCAAACATACAGCTTTTTGCTTCAGAAGATGATGGGCTGGAGCGGAGTGGGTTACTTGTGTGATATCGTGATGTTTTTATTCTCATTCTGACGGCACCCATTCACTGCAGTGCGTCCATTGCTCTCCAGATCTGTGCAGACGAAGAAACAAACTCGTTTACAGACGGCCTGAGGGTGAGTGCATTTTCATATTTGAGTAAACCATTCCTTTATCGGTTTGAAAATAGTTTGTTTGTGTGGCTTGAGTGTGGGTGTTCAAGACTAAGAGTCAGGCTTAGGGCCCTTAAGGAAAAAGTCAATTAAAAAGACAAAAGCACCTTTTGTACTTGGGGAGTCATTGACCTTTTACCATAAAATGTGCAAAATTTATGAAAATCCCTTCGGTTTCGTCTCCTGTTGCTTGATGAGTTCTGACTCTCTCTGAATTTTCTGACCTTCGGGCGGTATTCAGGGTTATTGATTTAAGTCTGGTGCTTTGGACTGTGACACTTTCAAGCTGCAGACCAAAGGATGCAGAAGCATCTCAGTAGAGGGTCAGAACATCCCTTTGAGTTCCCTGCTGATCAATTGGCAAAGTGGACATCAACACACTTCATGCAGCGCAAGTCCTTGGTCTGCAACACCGGGCTGGATGCTCTTTTCTAAGTAATATGCTTGTTAATGTCAATTATGAATGGAGAGTATTGATCCGTGTGTATCCTTACGCCAGGTTCAGCCAACTAATTATTCATAAACTAAAAATTTGTTAAACGCGATGTACTAAAACAAGCGAAAATCAAATGAAAATGAATAAAAGCTAAAATAATGATCAACAATAAAATTGACCGAAACTGAAAAAAAACTATACAAAAAATTACTAAAATAATTGAAACTATAATTAAACTAAAACCGAAATATGAACTAACATAAAAAAAAACGCCAGTAAATTAACTAATAAAAATGACAAAGTAGCTAAAACTTTAAATTTCAATTAAAATGGATAACAAGAATAAAAAACTATTATAGTGTGTCTAGTATGTATGTTTTTGAGTGCTTGTGAGCAGGCGTGGTAAAACCTCCCGTCCTTTTCGGGATCACGATCAGCTACTTTCATCTTTTTAAAAGCCAGTTTTGCTTTAAAAGCAGTGGCCCGTTATCGTAATGACTCCAGACCCGGTCAAATGTGATCCTCAGAGTACCCACGGCAATTTTCCACACATAAAACTTTTCAGGCCTAACGGGATTTTTCCTCTAATGGCAGACGCGAGGGACAGCTACGCGGCTCGGCTCCATTTACAAAGCGCCGAGAGCCCTTTCACCGCGAGCCCCGACACGCGGGCTGAGCGTTTTGAGGGCATGTCGTCAGTCACACACTTCGCTGAAGTTTTAATGAAGGTGCCTGCTTTTGGTCTCCGAGTCCGCGGGGCTGTTAGAGCCCGTGTTCCCGGCCTCTGTATTGATGATCCTGCCAAATGGGTATCTTTGAACCCGACGGTTTCGACCTGTTTCGCCGTGTTCCATTGTGCGATATTCGATTCATCTCGGTGTTGAGAGATACAGAAAGGTGGGGATGATTGAAAAACGAGATGTGGATGACTCCGCTCGGTAACAAGGCCAGATCTGGTCGGAGTCGTCAGGGTCGAGTGGGTAGATGTTCTCAGCGCATTCATAAAGCATAAGGCTGGGAGAGGAACTAAATGTACGCTGCGATAACCAGAAACATGTACGAGCCGCTTTAAAGTGCGTCCTGTCAGCCTGTGTCATACGTTTTTTCGGTTTTAGCAGCACTGCCGAAGCTGTTACTACAAGCTACTACGTTCAATTACAGTCGAGCCGGAAAAGAGCACCTCAAACTGTTTAAAAAAAGAACTCTTTACACTAAATATTCCCAGAAAACATCGTACTTTGCATCTGTTTGTTTGACAAAAGAAAATCGGTGATTAAAAATGTTTTTTTTATTCGTTTTTATCGTAGTTTTTGTTTTTTGACAATTAGCTGGAACAAAATAAGCAGCACAAACTTGTTTTTTAACATCTAAAAAGGTAATTGTTGCATTTTTGTTGAATAAAAGCATGCTATGTTGTAAAAGGACCACCTTTATAATAATCTTATAGTGCTTTTTTGCCATCATATGCTGCTGTTGTTTCACAGAAGAAATGCATACGTTTATAACAATAAAATTGTAAATTAACGTAGTCAGTTTTTTATTTTTTTTTTTTTACAAATGTATGATTTTACACGAGATGACTATAACCAGATTTCCACAAAAACTATTAACAGTGTTATAAAATAAGAAATGCTTCTTGAGCGGCAAGAAAAGACTGGATGAACGATGCTGAAAATTCATATTTGAGCACAGTTCAAAATTTCATTTTTTAATATATTGCCGTAGCGAACAGCCATTTTAAATGATAATAATATTTCACAATTTTATATGCAAGCTTGTTGAGCAAAAGAGATTTTATCCTTTCCATAAGACACTCGTTTTGTGCTCCGTGTAAAGACAACATATGCATGTGTCCTCCTCAGTGTCTGAGAATTCAGTGAAATGTGGCAGTGTGAAAAATGAAGTAATGCACTTCTCTCCTGAATCGTGCGGCAAACGCATTGATATCAACTGCGTTTTGCACGCCGTCTCTAATTAATGCCACACACTGAGTAAGTTCAGCAAGGGTCCGTGCTGGTGACGGTCAACCAGAGGTTGGCATGGTAACAGATCTCCTAACAGGCTGATAATGAAGTGCCCACTAGTTCTGCTGACCTCTGCGGCTCGTATTCGATGCTGCCCGTGGGTCAGAAAGGTCACCTGCCGAGTGTTGACAAGGACCCTGAGGAATGTCAGACTGCGAGCCGGAAAAATATCATTGTGAGCTGAAGCGGCACTTATTCCAAACGCAATTAGAGCCTTTCTCTTGTTGTTTTGCAAGAAAACGGTGTGCCGTGATTTGTGCACAAAAATACAATCTTTGTGCGACGAAAAACAGTACTTGAGAACAAAAGTACTTATGCATTAACTATTTAATTTTTTTTTTCAGTCGGTGATACAATCTCTACATGTAGCTTTTTGAATAGGAATAAAATCTGATCCCGAAGTGCATAGAATTTTATGCCAGTTCGCTGCTCTATTCAGTCCTTAACTTTGTGTTAAACTTGGGGGGAAAAAAACCAGTGTGTTTGTTTGCTTGCATAGAAAACAGTGTTTGTTGAATTATTTGACAAACCGAAACGGCGGTAATGAATTATTGGGCAAAAAAATCAACTAAAGCACATAGCAAAAGTAAGACGTTAGTTCAGTGCTGTCATTTCCCCTCACATAAAACTCTAAACGCAGATCTGCAGTCTTTATCGCTCCATTTATATTGACCGTTCACCTTCTCCATGGCCCCGCAGTGCTCGGATATCTGATGTTCTGGAGCGCTTCCTTCTTTCCAGTTGGTCCAGGGTCCCAGCTGAAGCCCGTTGGACCAAATCCAGAACCCGAAAAGTCGACTCTGTCTAAGCCCGATCCACACCGGCCCCGAGATCTTCTGTCTTTTTAGCTCTCGCTCTGTTTCTATCTGATCGTCCTCAGACTCGATGCGCAGAAGCCCGGCTGTATTGTTTTGAGTGTTGCAGTGATCCAGAGCCTTCTCCCAAGACATGTGACCAGGACTGACGTAAATGAAGCTTTCTAGAAAGAAAAACAGATTACAGCAGCGTGCTAAACAACGATTTGAAATTCAAAGCGTTGCGTGTCTTACTGTAGCATATAGGATAGAATTTGTTGGATTCTTGGATGTCAACTGTCCAATTCGCAAATGCACTCATGTAAACATGGCCTTTATTTGGCAGATCTTCATTTGTCCATTTTCTGTAAGCGGATTGTCCTTCGTCACTCCATTTCACACCGTCCTCCAGCAGGCCGATCCAGCAAGTCTTTTGTAGTTTTATCTTCACTTGTTCGTTTTCCTTCTCATTTCTGATACTGACTAAATCGACGTGTTTCTCTCTGCAGTACAGCTGAGCTTCAAACCAGGTTTTTTTAACGTCGATGTACACGTAGTTGTATGATGCTCGTCCAGCTTCTGCATGAAGGCGAGAAAGAGATATTGCTTTGGCTGAATTAATTGTAAAATCATAGTTATAAGAAATGATTACCTTGTTCATAACACAGGAATGGTTTGCTAAGATTGCATGTGTTAAGGTACCAATCTCCATTAGTTAGCATTGTAGCGCAGCATTCGTTAGCACAATCCTTTTTAATATTTTTTGTAATATTTTCATTGACCTCGTCGCCGTTTGACCATTTTTTACTGCATCTTCCTAAATATGCACCAATCCAGCCGGTAGGGCTTTCGATAACATTACGTTTGAACAGTTTATCTAACTGCGTGCTGAGTTCTATATCATCTTCTCGGTCATAAACCGTGACGAGGTTAGTGTAGTTTCTCGTGCATTCTTCTACGGCAGACTTTATCAGACTCCGATAGTGTAGTATGTGGAATTCTCTCAGCCGTCCTTTAGCAGACGAAGGAGGAAAAGCTGAAGGGAAACATTCAGTTTTTAGCTCCAAAACCCATTTATGTTGTATGAACGAACAAAAACAAATAAACAAACGGTGATGAAATACTCACCACAGAGAAGGAGCAGCGCGTGAAGGAACATCTTAGTCGTGTTCAACGTGTTTAAACCAGCATCTGCCGTTAAACACAACAAAGCACAGAAAATTCAAATAGGTAAATATATTAATTATGATTGTAATTCAGATTTGCATCAATAGACAAAGCCTGCAAATACTCATTTTCTCAGATATGTAAAGAAAAAAACTAATTTATTTTGTTCTTACCTGGTGAGAAGACTATTTCATTTGACAATGTACTGAAGGAACCTAAAGACTTTTATATGTGATTTTATAGAGGGCAGGTGATGACAGGCAAATCGATTCTGGATAAAAGAAGTTAATTAGTAACTTTATTTTCAGTTTACAGTGTTGTTTATTTAATAAAACGGCAGCGTTGCTCATATGATAAATTCAAATGAAACTGATCACAGAAGCTGTTTGTGTTGTGTATTAATTGTTTTTATATGGTGATGTTGTGCATGTCTGTGAATATTCTAGTCTCAGAACAAATGTAAAAGTTATACTGTCAGTGCACACTCACACACACACACACACACACACACACACACACTGAGTAGCTGCTTTATGTTTCCTCCATAATGCAATAAATTCAAATCTGCTGTTTTGAATTGAGTAAAAATATGTCCCTATTCAAATACACTGGCCTGGTTCTGATGTGCCTCAACTAAGATCATGTCCAAACAATTTATCATGAAAATTGTTCATGAAAAGACAAACGGGTCTTAAAATAGACCGGTGCCTGAAAAAACAACGTGTCTTGTCTTAAATGGTAACTTAATAGTAAATGAATAAAATAATTCATATTTAACGCTTCTTCCTCAGTATATCAATGATTGCACATTTTAAGATTATAATGACATGAAATTATATGTGACCCTGGACCGCGAAAAAGATTTATACGTAATCTTAAAGCTAAACAAATAAGTTTTCCATTTGAAAATATGAAAATAGAATAGAAATAGAAAGAAAATCACCTTTAAATGAAGTTTTAGCAATGCATATTACAAATATATTTATTATATGAAGTATATTTACAGCAGGAAATTTACTAAATATCTTTAGTCGATATCCTAATGATGTTTGCCATACAATAAAAATCAATCATTTTGACCCATACGTATTTCCGCCTATTGCTGTAAGTATACCCCAGTGACTTAGAGAGATAGTTCACCCAAAAATAAAAATGACACCACAAACTACTCACCCCTGGCCATCCTAGGTGTATCTGACTTTTTCAAAAAATGTATCCTGGCTCTTCCAAGCTTGGTATGCAAGATCTGTCTTCTCGGCTGACCTCCGACTCGAAATATGTATGACGTAACTCCGACTGTGTTCGTCTGAAAGAAAAAAGTCAGATCCACCTACCATGGCTTGGGGGCGAGTAGTCTGTGGTGTAGTTTTTATTTATGGGACTACTCCTTTAAGACATTTTGGGTCTGTTTGCATTTAGCTGTTCATGACTTAATCCCGATTTATAAACTTTCTTAGTCATCCGTGCTGACGGATAAACTGATTCGCATGCTGTATTTTGAAGCGTTTACGCACTGAAATACCGTTTGAGGCCGCTTGCGGTTTCTTTGCTCGTTTTTGTGATTTAAAGATAAAAAAACGGGTCTGGATGAGGGCTGGGAGCTTGTGATGGATCGCATACGCCGGTCGAGTTTGTTCTCCACAAGACTGATGCTTCTGTATTTGCTCACACGGGAGACTTGGGCTGAGTGTAAAATGTGTTGCTCGTGTTATTTAATCACAGTGATCAAAGCACATCTTTTCTACAGTCTCAGCGTTATATAGGGTTGTCAATAGTGCAGTGCTGAGTCTGCTGTATGTGATTTAGGGTCTCTGTCACACATGCTCAGCCTTTCTCCCCATAGCTTTAAAGGCTTCTGATGTAAAATGTTCCTTTGGCGTATTTAAGGAATCTTTGTCTGAGAAAGACCCAAAAATGAAAATTCTGTCATTGATTGCTCACCCTCATGATGTTCCAAACCCGTAAGACCTTTATTCATCTTCGGAAAACATACATTTAAATGAGTTTTTTTTTAAATCCGAGAGATCCCTGACCCTCTGTAGACAGCAACACAGCTACATTTTTTTTTCCCAGATCCAGAAACACAGCAAGGGCATTAGTAAAATAGTCCGTGTGATACCAGTGGTTTAACTGGAAGCTACACGAAATCAATAACAACAAAATGTATTCTTCACCCGAGTTACCATCTTCTGCATATATATACATAATTCAATGGCTGTCCGTTCAAAAAAGACACAAGTAATATAGTTGGCAAAAACAATTATAATAAATCAATTATTATAATAGACAAGAGGTTTTTAAATAGCAGATTAAGATATTCGGTTAGATATTAGACAGTTTTTATTTTTTTTTGCAATGCTTAACATGTCTACTGTTTTACAACTTGATGTAAAGTTTATTCATGAACAACTTGTAATGTTAATTCTTAGTATGAGGCATGAAGGATTACACAGCAGGAATATGATATAATGAATTATTCAATGAGATGAACATGACACTAACTGCTACCTCAGAGCTTTATTACACAAGACATGGACGATACCATTGTTCACATACTAATTTACCTCACATAAAGCTCTGAATGTAGACCTGCAGTCTTTATCGCTCCATTTATATTGACCGTTCATGTTCTCCATGGCCCCGCAGTGCTGAGACGTTTGATGTTCTGGAAAGTTTTCTTCTTTCCAGTTGGTCCAGGGTCCCAGCTGAAGCCCGTTGGACCAAATCCAGAATCCGAAAAGTCGACTCTGTCTAAGCCCGATCCACACCGGCCCCGAGATCTTCTGTCTTTTTAGCTCTCGCTCTGTTTCTATCTGATCATCCTCAGACTCGATGCGCAGGAGCCCGGGTCTTTTCTTAAGACTGCTGCAGTGAGTGAAAGCGTCCTCCCAGGACATGTTACCCCGACTGACATAAATTAACTTTTCTGGAGAGAAGAAAAAAAAATAATTAATTGTTATCACGCTTTGATTCATTTCGCATGGGGTAGATGTTGAATTTGGGAGCGTAAAATACCGTCTTGACCTACTGTAGCAAAGAGGAGCACAGTTACTCAGAAGACTTGCGTTGCAAGGTTTTGTTGGACGGTTTTGGAGAAATGTAAAGCATGCTTTAGCATCTTGTTTGTAATCAAACGTTCCATCATGAAACCATACAATCTTGTAATTATACTGAAGGCCAATCCAGACAAAGTTAGTCCCGTTCAACGCTTCCTTCGCTTGTTCGTTTTCCGTCTCGTTTCTGATGCTGACTAAATCGCTTTGATTGTTTTTGCAGTACAGCTGAGCCTCGAACCAGGTTTTGTTTTCAGGGATTAAAGTACGATTACCTTCTTTATAACACATGAAGTACATTTCTGAGCTGCAGTTGAGACATTCCCATTCTCTACCAGTGGTCAGCGCGCCACAGCATTTTTCCACAGAATTTCTGCTGAAGTTGATGAATCTGACCGGATCGCCGTTCGACCACGTGCAACCGTTGGCTCCAATCCAGCTACAATCAGATCCATTTATTAATATTTTAGCTTCGGTCATATTCTCTTCTCGATCGTAGATTGTGACGAGGTCAGTGTAGTTGTGTCTACAAGCACTGACTGCATCGTTTATCTGCGTTTGTGGTTCTTGCAAGTAGAATTTTGTTCTTAGTCGATCTGTACAGCTTGAAAAGGGAGCAACTGAGAAGAGACGGTAAAAATACTACTGAAAAACACCTTTTAAAAACATGCAATAATTCAATAATTAATTTGAATATACATTAAAAGAGTTCTCATTTAGTGACTTTAAAGTCTTAATAAAAGAAAAGTACTCATGCATTTTTAACATGCGTGCATGTTGTGTGCACGGACGAAATAAGATGATGATTTGTTTTGCATTAGAATTAAAAAGAATGAAATACTCACCCCAGAGAAGAAGCAGGGCAGGTAGAAGCACCATGGCAATGCTCGGTTTATTTAGTGGTATCAAGAAATGGTCTTCTTCACGTGGTGCGATAATTGAATCTGTTAATTTGAATAGAACCGATCAGTGGATGTGTAAGAGAGTTTGTGAAATTAAATAATTCAATATTAATTCAAAATTCACACGCACGGTTGTTCGAACAAATAATTTCATATTGTTCAAATGCGAAGGCTTTGTGATTTTAATATTTTTAAATTTATAAATTAACGCAGTTACTGTTATAGGATTATAGTGTTGCTGTTTGCTGCCTTCATTTTAACTTATTTATCTGCTATACTGTGATGTACATTTTTTTTTTTTTTTTTTTTTTTACATTTGTTGATTGCCACCATTTTTGATGTTAGCTGTTTTACAAGTACGGACATACTTATAAGACTAACTTATCCATTGACTTTTGTCATTTATAAGCAAATGTAAGTTTGATAATGTGGCGACTTTTAAAACATTCTTGTTTCATTCCAAGAAGCAGAAAAACATTTATAGCATGAATGGAATTTTTGTTTCAGTTGTTCGACAAGAATTTGTCTGTTATATATATATATATATATGTTAAACGACAGTCGGCATCGCCCGAACAAATTTACATGTGCTCAAGAAAGTATCATTACCAAGCAGAACATAGCCTCTGTTGAGAACAGTGCGTTACGTCCTAGAGGATCGACAAAACCAATGACATACAATATGATCAGAAAACCGATTGTTACTGTAAATTAACTTCATCTTGATAAGGAATAGAGCTAATAAAACCCAGATAAAGTCCCATCCTACCTGGTTAGCAGATAATTTGGTTGTGTGCTGAACTGAAGGAAATAGCAGACTTATTCAAATCATGGCATCACCGTAGGGCAGGTACAGATAGACACAGCACAACTCCACGAGACGTCATTCCTGTTCATGCACGTCATTTTCTGCTGTATCACTGCATATACAAATGATGGTGCATATAACACAAATGAACATGTCTTGTCAAGTCAAATCACAAAAATAGTAGCTCATACCATACTCGTATGTTGTTAAGAAGCTATAGTTCATTGGTGAGGTTTACATCAAACGATGGTAGCATTAAACCAGTAAAGGCAAAACCATACTATATGTGCTATTTTTTAACACACAAATGATTTACTATCAAGCCATGAAGTGCTTTTCTTGTTTGTTTTAAAATGGCTGTATGTGGACAGCTAACAGGGCTGGAGCTGGAACTTTCCTCTTGATAGCCCGCTGTTTATTTTGGAAATATTTGCATGAACAGGCTGCCTTAGTCAAATATTAATAACATCCATAATGCGTCCTTATGCGTTCTATTCCGATGTGTCATTCGCTATTTTACCCTGTTTAATGGATTAAGTAAAAATAATAATAACTATAACAAAAAATGTGTGATATCGTAATTCGTATTGATGCTAAAGTAGAAATCAAAAGCTTGCGTAGCTTCAAAACATACCTAGCCTATAGCTGAATGTGCTCGACGGTGCTTATGGAAAAGTTATGGTTTATGCAGCGCTATCGAGAGAAGCTGTGTTGCTATGTGGTGGATATTAATGTCATCAAATGCCTATAATACTACTTGTCACTCACTATGTAGTAAATATTAACAGAGTGATCAAGGGACCTGAGGCTTCTCGTTCCAGAAACCGTATGATTCAATGTCACTTCATGAGTTCCTCTTTATTGTTTAGCCAAAAGTGAATGACTATCATTTTTACATTTATTGTGAAAACAACTTTTAATGTTTATAATAGCACTAGCACACCGATTATCTTAAAGATGGTATATTTATAGTTATTATGCTCTGCAAATGATGCTAATTTCTTAAAAAGAAAAGAAAAATATATAATTATTTAGTATTTAGTATTAGCATTATTTACCATATACCTGTGCCCTGTTGAAAAAAAAAAACACAGCATATGCTATATTCACAGCATTTTCTAGAGCTGGTTTGAACTGGTCATAAGCTGGTTTAACTGGTCAAGTGCTGGTCATGTGCTTAACCAGCATAGGGGCTAGTTTTATCCAGCTCAAAACCAACCTAAGCAGCCATTCTTCATAACATACCTAACCAACATACCTAGTCAGGTTCATTGTAGAGTTAAAAGTTTGCAAAGTCGTTAATGTGGCTCATGGTCACAAAAGCTGTGTTTCTGAGCTTCGATACTTTGTCACTTCCCCTCATTAGGTCTCTGCCAGATCATTTTCCTTTGAAATTCATCAAGTTTGGAATATGCTTCATTTGGCCAGGCCAGAGTTTGTCTCCCTGAAGAATAAATCTCAAAACACACTCTCTGTTTTACGGAACCCTATCAAAGTAATTAATCCACGAACACACGAGATAATAAAGCCATCAATTATGTGGAAAAAGCACGCTTTTGCAATTATTGGGAAACATTAGGAAATTACTTGACAGTCAAGTCGAGGATATGTTGTTACTTTACTTATTTTCACTTGGTGGGTAATAAAACACAGGCAGCACCAGTCAGATATTCTTTAGATTGCAAACATCTATGTAGTTTCAGTCTGAAGTGTGTTGTTTCAAGTGCACTTGTCTGTTATTACAGAAACCCGAGGAGGATGGACATTCAAGAGGTAGATGGAGAAAGCCTTTGATCCCTATTCCCTCGCCCGCATCCCTAGATCAAGAATCTAGAGGAAATCTCAAGAAGATTCATCCCAAGGAATTCTCAGATGCTGCCTGCCTTTCTCTGTGCAGGTGAGAACAAGCTGCCACGTTGTAATCTTCTGAACAGATGTCATCAGACTGTTATGTTAGAGATTCTGACACTGTTTTCTCTGCTTGTGTTTCAGGGAGGTTTCTGGGCGATTTTTTTTTATTGAGGAACTCCTTCATTTAAGTCCAACCTCACAAAGACCTGCCGTTACCCACAAACCACCTAATCTCCATGCACTTTGTGTTTTTCTACTTTAAATTCTTCAACATTTCAGCTAATCAGTCCAGACGCTTATCCAAAGATCTTCTCTGGAGCCTGATATTCTTACACACACGCAACTAGATTTTACATTCAGTGAGTATAAGATAAATATGATGAAATAAATGATAATATCTAAAGAGAGAGTTCAGTTTGAAACTAGGCTTATCTTTGTGTTCAGATCTTTGAATGGAACATTAAAAATGCATTTCATACAGTCAAGTGACCTCTTTTCTATAGCGTTTGCTATTTTAGGAATGAGGATGCATCTCTCCTCTGGCCATCCTGATGAACCTGGTAAGTGTGAAAAGCTGTAATGTCCACTGCGGCCTAAAACAATACACGAAACTCTTTTTCTTTCAGTATTATAGGAGTGGTTTCTTTTGCTAAGACTTGCTAAGGATGCAGCCTTTGACCTCTGACCTGTGCTTAAAGGAGGACAGAGAATAAGAGGTTTGGATGCTCAGTAGGAACATTTTCTGTTTAGATTTACAGCATTTGAGCTCTAAAACGCAAACTCTCACACAGACTAAAAAGCCCCAAGAGTTCTCGAGTCTAGAAGTTAGTTACTGGTCAGTATGTAGCAAAACAGAGCCTAAATATCTATGATATCTCACTGTTCTGTTTCAGTGTTAAAAAAAGGACCTATAAAATGGAGGCTTTATATAATTAATGAATGCGAATCAGAGCCATTTGTCAGAATTTGAGTATTTTTACCTGAAATGTTTGTTTTAGTCAATGGCAAACAGATGATTAGGTGACCAATACATTTCAAAGTGAATAAACCAGTTTTTTTTATATATTCTGTGCAGTTTAAGATAATAGTTTTTGAGAATCTGCTTCTGTTTTTCTATCTACTGTTGTATCGGTCAGCATGAATTAAAATGCACATGCTGGATTTACCGAGTGCATGAATCCAAAGTTTTTTGCTTCATTCAAAAATATGTCACATTAAATATTACTTCGGATGCATTTTGCCAAGTTCCAGAGAGTGTATATTTACATTAAAAGCTGCCATGACCTTCATTGTTTACTGAAAGACATTCATTATATGCTTTGTATTGAAAAAAGTAAACTATTTTATCTCCGAGGAACAGATTTTAAATATTTAGATATTCTGCCAATATATGTTGCATCGTGACTTTAATTTAAACACTTCGAAACATAAGCTTATTGCACGTCGCTACAAAAATTGCACGCTCCCTAATATTGCAGGTTTTTGAAAATCTAACATGTTTTGCAGCTCGCTGCTCTAAATTATGCCGATTGGGGATGTTTTAGGTGTTAATTATATTAATTAGGAGTCTTTTACAAGCAGAGAGCTGAAAACATTCATTTGTGGGCAAGTTCAAGATCAATTGCGATTCATAGATTTCACGTTCATTTTATGAATCGCACGTTTGCATATTGGATAAATTTATGTTTGTGCTTCTATTTGTGCCCCTCACTGAGTGTCTGTTAGCCGCCGTGCCACTGTTATTAGCTTCCGTTGTAGAGAATACTTCTTTAAGCTAAATGCTGCTGAATATGCCATTATTTTACGTAATGTTCACTGACTGAATCAGTAAAATTTTCATGTTCTGGATTTTAGATTCACGGTTGATCATATAAGCAGGGGACACATTCAATCGAAAGACTTTCGTTTGTGTTTAAAGGAAAAGAGAAACTGTTTAGTTCATCTGGTTTCTGACTGAATATGATAAGCTTCCAAAAAAGCTGTGCTCATATAGAAGAGCCAGTGGATCAGTTGTCTGAAAGACGGGCTTTCGTTTGTATAACCCTTGTTCAAATCGTGCTCTTTCCATAGTGGAAAAAAACATGCTTTACTTTGACTGACTGAATAAAAAAAAAAGCATGACTGCAGCAAAGTGGCTTGTCGGTGGAAACTTCTGCTCTTTATGTGGTTTGTCCAGGTATGAGCTCTTTATTTGGGTATTAAATAAAAAGAGCTGCCCTCAAGACAGCTGATGGCTCAGTGGTTTGCGTGTCAGCACCTGATGAGGGAGATCCTAGTTCAAGTCTCTTTAAGAGGAAGATTAGTTCCACTGGTTTTTGAATGAAAGACAAAACCCCAAAGTAAAACCAGCACAAACCTGGAAGAGCCAGTGTCTCAGTTTGCTGAGCAGCGCAGGCTTGCGTGGAAGATCTGGGTTCAAGACTCACTGAAACAATCTAAAACTAATGAATAAAGTTTTGACTGAATAAAAAAGACAAAATTATCACAGAGGGCCAAGTGGTCCAGCGGTGTAAGCGTCAGCATGTAACACAGGAGACCCAGGTTTGAGTCCTCTAAAAAGATAGAAACATACTTTAGCTTCACTGGTCTTTAAATAAAAAAGACAAAGGTCTATAAGAAAACAAGCCACACTTGGAAGAGCAGGTGGCTCAGTGGTCAGAGCGCAAGTTCTACACACAAGAAATCTAAGTTTGAATCCCATTTTTTTTTTTTAAACTTAAGATAATGTCACTGATTAAAGAGACAAAATTACCAAAAAAAGTAACAACACTGTGGAAGTGCCAGTAGCTCAGTGGTCTGAGCGCGTCCTCCCTGCAAAGGAAGGGTGTTGGGTTCGAGCCCCAGCCTGGTCACTGAAGCACGGTTGCATGACAGTTGTCTGGTCGTGAGCTGTGACAAGCTGCAAAGCGGATCAGAACACAACCTGAGACAAGAGAAGGCTAAACGACAAGGGGGAGTGAAGATCCAGATGCTCCCCCTGGGGTTTCCAAGAGAGAGTTGAGAAGGGGTTATGCAACAGAAAACAAACTTTTGATGTTTTACTTCTAAATTGATCCAGAAACACGCTAAGTCAACACATTTATTAACCAGCCCACCTACTTTACTGTCCATGCCGCAGTCTCCTCCCCCAGGCTTTAATGAAGGACTCCTGTCTCCAGCCCCAAGCCGTACCGCCTGAGACCTGCACATGAAGGGTGTGTTCAGCCTGCTCCTACAGAACATTATTGTAGGCCTGTAAATTAGATGTTCTCTCACACAGAGATGAACATCAGCTTGAGACTCTCTAATCCGTGCCAGAATCAGTGACGGCTGAACAATTCCGGTTACACAGAAGGCATTCGGATGTAAACATTGCTGACAAAGTGGAACTTACTTCAAAGCCCATTCTATTAACGTGAGCTAAAACTGATCATTCTAACTTTAAAATTACAACTCGCATCTTATCCAAAGACAAATCTTCTGATTTTGTCAGATGCACCAAAATCTTGTTCGAAAGATTAAGCTACAGATTAAAAATAATGGCAAATGTTCACAGAACCGAGATGAGATCTGGAAAATCAAACAGCACACAAATGTCACATTTACCCTTTTATTGTGCGCACACACACACTGCATTGATCATTCTGTAACGAAAGGCACTCGTTTAAACAAATAGCCCATCAAAGCATTTACCCATAGAATGGGTCCGAGCTGTAGGATCAGAGGTTTTCAATCCTGATCCTGGGGACCCACTGCTATTCACATTTTGCATGTCTCCATCGTCTGACGCACTCATTTCAGTTCATGGAGCCCTTTCCTAATGATCTGAATTAGGTCTGGTGTGTAAATTAGGGAGACATGCAAAAAGTGTAGCGCTGTGGGTGCCCAGAAACAGGATCGAAAACCTCTGTAACAGAAGGTGCACTACGACAGAAAAGTGCACTTCACTGCATGCAGAAAAAGTTCAAAAGGCAAATAAGGGATCAGCCATTGCTCCCCTCATTGAAGAATCCTTCTCGTGACCCCCAGCAGCTCTGGGAACAGAAAAAACAAAATATTAAAACTCAAAACTTAAGCCTAAAATGTAAAAAAATAAAAAGCCTAATGCAAAAATGTACAACTCAAATAAACGCACATATACACAAGCTACTCCAACTATCATTTCACCAAAAAAAAAAAAAAAAAAAAAAAAAAAAAACTCACAGTAAACATGTAGAGTAACCTTGGTTTTTTGGTGAATTGATTAACATTCATACAACTATGTAACAAAACTTAATTTATGGCTGCTATGATTTAACAACAACAACCTTGTCTTTTTGTTTTAGTAAATCAAACCATGGTGCGCCACAAACCAACCTGTTCATAATTATGACATTAAACATCAATATACCAGTTGCAACGTCAACAGGCTAACAATAATGATACAAAAATAATCTGAAAGAAACCCATATCAAAAACATTTTTAGAAATGTGTAAAAAAACAAACAAAAAAAAAGCCTTACCACATTCAAAGACGACTTCTCTCTGGACTCACACGTTCAGCAGCTTCTTGTTTGTCACGCTAATCTCTGACAGGTGTCGGCTATTAATCACATCTCAACCAATGGGGTTATGGCTTTTGAGTTAGTCCTGCCCACCGCTGAATTCAACCACCTGTGATGAAGCAAAAATTAACTTTTTAATACCATTACAAATATCAGTCACACGCATTTAAAAAGAGCAAACTAAATGTATAACGCGGTGTTGAAAGAAATATAGTGTTTATATATTTAACTCAAAGCTGGTGAATAAAACAAGCAGTTTCATGTCGTCAGTCTCATCACACCACTTTAATCATGTCTCCTAAACTCGAATTGCTGAATTACCTTAAGAGGAACTTTGTTTAGATGTGAATTATAATCTTACAGACACCAGTCACTGCAGGAAACCCGCATGCTAGAGTTAAACTAAAGAGCCGTCGACTGGTTGCTTTCTCGCTGTTGTCAAGTAAAACTTTTTGGTTGACTGTTGAACTTTTCTAAAAGCTCCTGAGAATGTATGTTTTTTTGTGTGAAAGCAACATTTCACGCTAAATGCCACTGCAGACGTGTCCTCCGTGTTCTTTTGCAGTGCTGACGGAGCTTACCACAAAATATATCCGCAACGTCTAACCTCCGGCATGCTTTAATTACATTATGGTTATGAAATTTTGTTCCAGAATGCATCCATTAACTACTTTTCCTCCCACCCGTGATCGTATCAAGAGAGATTTGATTGTGCCGCACAAAAATATCATTTAAAGTTTTGATTTACTAACATGGTTTCCCAATATGGTTCATATATGTGAGATCAATAATGTCGTGTGATACAATATTCCAAAAATACAGCCACAAGTGACGATCTTCGGGATCTAATTATTAAAGCATGCTGTAAAATTCAGTTATGTTACAACGGCAAAGTCTCTTTTCAAACGTAACACGAGATTCAATTACAAAATATTACAAAATAGTATTTTATTTTTTGTTTTAAATAGATTGCAATCCTGTAATATCCCACAACATTTTAATTTATTATTAATCTATTGAACCATTTACACAAATTATGCCATCTGAAAAAAATGGGTAGACATTAGTATTAGAGACCTTGGTCTCTCATTTCTATTGAAAGAAAGGTTGAAGGCTGGCATGTTAACTGGTTGGTTTGAGTACAATTCAGGGCAGCAGAACGTAGGCTACCGCGATAAAAAAGGCAACTTTTCATTTTAACTGGACAGGAAAAGTCATGTTATGAAGCTTGACAAATGTTTTTATCATTTGGATCATTTAAAATGAAGGTAAAATGTTACGATCTTTAAGTGTCTAGAGAACACATTCGTTTTCAAAAGTTTATTAAACCATATGAAACTATACTTTTTGCATCTTGTACTGTATTACTTAAAGCTGAGATACTGCCATGTTAATAAAACTGTAGGTTAGTAGTTTTGCTACTTAAATGCTAACTTTTAGTTAGTCACTGACAAAAGTAAAATAGAATAAAAACCCTACGTGATTAGCCTTAGGGTTCCTTGACCTGAACGCTGGGAAAAACAAACTCATCTTAGCAGCATTTTAAGACAGAGTTTGCAGCATGCACTTCAAACGGATAAAAGATCTAGTCTGCAATAGTTCGCTGAAGGCTTGGACGACAACTTGTGTTTCGCTCTACGGGTAAGGATGGAAAAAGGTTACCTTGAACGAAGAAAAGCACAAGGAAGACCTCCGGTAGCAGGCATTTCAAAGTTGGACAAGATGTTCTGTCTGCTGCTGCTTTTTTCCATTGTTCACTTACAACAAAGAAAGACCACAGACCCACCACGGCGCTTACTGTGAAAACACTGCATAACTGAATAAGAAATAAAGTGATTTTATTGAGCATTTCCTTAAACTACTACAATAAATGATAACATGGTTATTGAAAGAGAGCCACTAACTTGATTTCGATTATTTACGTCTAAATGGCAAACAACATGAAACAACACCAAAATCTCAGCACTGAGCTGCTTAATAAACTGAATTTAGCTAAATGCAGTCGTGTCTGTTGCTCTGTGTGGAATTCGTATCAAACCCCAAAGATGCCTTATTGGAAACAATGGAGGATTAGTTAACTCTATTGTTGCATGTTGCTTTATAAAAGCCTGCAAAAAATACTGTGGCATAAAGTGCATTCTCAACACATTTTCTGCTGAGTTTAGTGTATGATGCAGGCCAGTAAACGTAATCTTAGTGCTGCTGCTGCTGCTTCTGGAACGTAGCACCTGTTGCTCATGTGGGCAGTGCGAATACTGTAATGTGTTAATACCCTCACAAAAATAATATGTGCAACTTATATGTCACAGAAACAGAGCTGCTGCACTATTTACACACTACTTTCACTTCATGCTCTCGCGGCGCTTTAGTTGTTCGCACTGAATCTAGCGCACAGTTGCCTCATATTCAGCTGTGGAGGTTCCAGATGGTCCAGCTCTGCAGCCAGTTTATAAAACCGCAGGAAATGATGCAAGGCTGGAGCAAGTCTAAATACAAAACATATGCAAAAATAAAATAGACAAAAACTCAATAAAAAAAAGAGAAGGTGCTGATGATGATGACCACATATCATAACCATATAAACATTGTCAATAGTTGCAACGATTAGGGATGCACCGAATGCGAAAGACTACATTATGCTGAACAATGACGTGATGTGATCAAATATAGGCGCGCACTAATGCATAAAAAATAAACACTTAAAAGCACATTTAGACTATTTAATTTATTCATTGGTGAAAAAAATTGGCAAAATATATGGGGAAAAATTTAAAAACCTATGTTTGGTATTCAGTCTTCGGTGCAGTGTTTAATTTATTGTTATGATTTAACTTTAATTATGGTGCATCTCTAGCAGTGGTGAGTTTTACAGTAGATCTCAACCCCCTAATCATTGTGCCTCCCTTACTCCAGCAGGATCTTCTCTTTTAAATCTCCCCATGTGCTTTCGAGAACAAGCAGAAGTTTGTCCTCATCGAGTCTCTGGTGGGAAGGGATTCAATGCAACAGATGCATCACAGTCGCTCCTGGAGTGTCCAGTACTTCTGAATTTACCATCCCAGTGGAGCCAAATGTTAAATGATGATCCGGATGAGCTGAGAAAGCAATTACAGAGAAGAGGAGGAGAGACAGTGGCAGAACAGCAACGCTAAAAAAGTAAAAGTAAGATAAGACGGAAGTGTGTGGAAATAAAGTTATAAGGTATATTGACGTTCGCTAAAGACAGAATGGCTTCTTCTACCACGAGGATTAGCTATATTTCTGCACTTAGCTTATCTTGCTCATTAGAGTCAATAAAATAAAATAGCACTTGGTGCAGTTTTTGTTTTTTCTTTTTTTCACTGTAATGCTTTTCATTTTAGCCCATTTGGCCGTGTGATTATTGTATATTCAATATATGAAAATTGTATCACGCGGAAGAATTCTTTTGAACGACTCTTCTAAAAAAATAAATAAATAAGAAGTGAAACTTTTTAGGGAATCTGTCGCGCTGCCTGAGCTGCTATCATTGTCCCTGGTGTCTGTAGCAGTCTGTTCAATCTACAGTAATCCAAGTAACAAATTGAAATGGCCACTGTCCAAATCTGACCTGTGGCTCCAGTCCTCTTCCTCTGCCCCGTCTATGTGCTGACAGCATGTTATTCCAGCAGCTCAAGTCAAACGTGAGTGAATCTGCAGTCTTGAAGCTTTCTGAATAGTTTTGCTAAGCAAACATTCAGGCATGCTATCAGGCAAGCAGATGTATGTAACTAATGGTGCTGCAATGATTGAGGTAGCTTTTTTTTTTAACAATAGACGGTTTCAACGACAACAGCGTAGACAAACGTTACATGCATGCTTTTGTGGCCCTGATTTAACTTCCTGTAGACGCCACAATAGAATCAATAACAACAGCTAAGTCCTTTTTCGATAACAAGCTAAATGCGTTTGCTGCGAAGATTTATTAAAAATGCTAATTCATTTTCCGCCAGCAGGAAGTGCTTTAAGCCAGAGAAATGGAGGTTTCCCTGGTAACGGCTGTAGACAAAGCAGCTCTGAGCTTACAAACACTTCCTCACATACAGGATGGAATGAAAATGGCATCCTTCAGAAATACAGTGTGTTCTTTAAACTACGACCATGTTGTTTGTGCGGCCTTGTCTTTTTGGTAGACTATGGTGTAGCCTGAAGGGTTGACAGATTTTCACAGCAAAACTCGGCCAATTGCTCAAATATAGCCCAAAACTAGCCCAGTCGCATTTCGGTGGGGGTGAAATACATTATAAAAAATAAAACATTTCCCATCGTAGAAGTCACATTCCAGGGGCTAAATATCATGTTACTGGGGTCACCGAAGTAGCCCGATTTTGCGGGAAAACCACGCACTCGGCAACACTGAAAAATTGTGAGAAAGAAAAAGAGAAAAGCACAGAGAGATGAGGAACGTATACAAACCACGGCAAACTCATTTGGCCTCCATTGCCCCCTTCTGTTTTCCAAGGTTATTACAGCTACCTTTTCTCTTTTTTTTTTTTTAAATGCCCAAAGGGACAAGATTTCCCAATCAGCTCTTTCAACCAAAGGCTGACCTTATTTCTGCTCAGACAACCTCATCGTTCATTAGTGCTACTTGGCAGCTGCTATAATGAATAAAGTGCCCCAGTGTCCTGTCAGGCACTAAACCGTCAAATCAGACGAAATGATTCTAAGAGGAAAAGTTCTGCTTACGATTTAGCTGTTTCATACACCAACAGTATGTGAGGTGTTTCCGTAGGACCTGATATCGCTTCTCATCTTGAGTGTGGGCAGTACTTGGATTGTTTTCACTCTTCTTAGTTCTCTCTAATGTTAAATATCTATAACTAGCTTAATTTTTTTATTTAAGGAGGAATTGTGAAGTACACTTGTTGTTTCTGTGTGCACATGGGGAAATTTAAAAGTGAAATGGCACTTAACAGCAGGAATGTGTTTCAGCTAAGCTTTCTTTCTTTATTTAAAGATCAGACATTTAGGGGGGAAGTCGTGGCCTAATGGATAAAGTTGGACCTGTAACCCAAAGGGAGCGGGTTTCGAGTTCCAGGTCTGGCAGGGATCGTAGAAGGAGGGGAGCCAATAACCAGCACTCTCTCCACCTTTAATAGCACGACTGAGGTGAGACCCTTGAGCAAGGCCCAAGTGGTCCCCGGGTGCCGCAGCATTGCCTGCACGGGGTGTGTGTGCGCTTGGGTTAAATGCAGGGCACAGATTCCAAGCATGGGACACCATACCTGGCAAGAGTCCAATGCTACCTTAAAACGTTTCGCAGAATTTTCAATTTGGGCCACATCCTAATTTGTCCTAATTGAACCATGCCCCATCAAATTTATAATTAAAGCACCAAACAAAGTGAGTCGGCCGTCTCTGTTGTCGCCCCAAGGCTATTTCATCTGAGTTTTCATGCCTTTAAATGTCAGTGCAAGGGAACTCCTTTAAAAATTGAAAAAGTCCATTACCAGTGACATTTCAACGTGTGTGCAACACATTCAGAATAGATGAGAATAACTATATTCAAACCTTGCCATACTGCTTCTTATTTGGGTCAGTATCATCTTATGCGTGATTGGATGTTTTGTAAGTTTTTTTTTTGATTGTTTGTTCCCAACGTTACTGTAACCTGCATGCCTGATGTCATATCTATAGTCACAAATCTGCCTCGTGTGTTGCACCAGGATGATTCACAAAGGGTTAAAAAGTCCTCGTTATTTTTAGGCATTTTATATTTATGTGTAAATTGTCATTGTGGACTGGGTGGAAAGTGGTCATCTGTCCACTGTGAAGCCTTCATATAGTTACAATTGTTTCCAGCCAATCTTGTTTCAATTTCAGCACATTTTTATTCTTCATGTTTAGCTGTCGATCTCCATGTAAACACACACACATTTATTATTATAATTATTTTTACTTAAAGTTGGTTTGATGTTCAATTTACTTTCGATACAGCAATCATACAGTAATACCACTAATTGGCCTTCCGTCTTGCCTTATTACCACCTGAGCAATTAGCAAATATCTTTCTGTATACCATGTTTCTTTTTTGTAGTTCTTTATAGTCCTCATTCATTGAGACCAAGAATGGCGTGTCTGTAATAAGTTGTCACTTAGGAAACTAGGATCTGAAATTTTTGTCAGTTTCAGGGTCTTGGTCTACTCCATTAAAACAGCTGTCTGATTCAAAGGACTGACATCCAATTACTGAAAAAAATGCAAAATCTATATGTTTTCTGTAGATATGACAGACTACAATTTACGTGTTATAAAAGGGAAGCCAAATGGAGCCATTTATTCAATGCTACCTCTATTTCCTGTCATGCTGACATGTCTTTTTCATACACCCCAGTATCTGATCCTGAAGGTTATTGCAAGAATTTTAAACACCTAACTGGTTGTGCATCGTTCAGTCTTGTTCAGTGGCAGACTCAGTCAAGATTCTCTCCAGGGACACTTGAGATGAGATATAAACACAAGTGACAAGCCTGAGCTTAGCAACTGTAGCACAGTGTTTGATAAATGGATAAAACAAGCACATCTGAAATCACTTGCACAGGATCCTCCAAGGAATATCACAGATCTGCTAATTCTAGTTTTTGTAAATTCTCCCAAATCCTGACTCTTTGCAGAAGGGCAGCGGCGTCTTGTGAAGAAGGCGCCCGAGTTATAGGTCAAATCTTCGCAAGAACAACATGAGTAATATTTAGTATGGTTCATGCTCGTTTCCAATCTCTAGTTCTTTGACTGATGGATCTGGATTTCCTTATTCCTCCCAATCAAACAACACAACAGCGTCCGATATCAAAGAGCTCCGCTCATGTTTAACATTGCACGGTCTGCTGTATCTGAGAGAGTTTGCACAAACACGTTTTCTATCATATGCTGTTTTGGGGGTCCCTTTGAAGCCTACACTTGTGTGACCGTGCTACCACAAATTGATTTTCAGTGAATCCCACAGACGAATCGCTGGCCTGTTCCTGCTTTACCTTCCAAACCTTTTTCAGTCCAGGTTTCACTTTTGTGCACAGCGCTTGCAAGGCAGCGTGCTGAAACGCAGTAGTTAATTACGTTCTGCTTAACATGAAGACCATTCAAACTTTGCATGTAATTACTGCTTCTGCATGCAAATATGATTTTTCGATTTTCTTCCTTACATATATTTTCGCACGTGCAAGCCTAGAAACCACTTAGAACACTTCAGCAGCTTTACAAGCAAAGCATTTGCCATTGTAGCGGTCAAATCGGAAGTGGATAGAAACGTTCTTGTAGCTTATTCGACAAAGTAACGGGTCCGATTCTCAGGAGAATGCATGTTTGCGCAAGCGTCTGCATGTAAATGCGTGTATTTAAATTCGAAGGAAAGCAGGGAATTTAAGTAAACACACAAAACCGTTGAATGAGTTTTATATTTTAGCGCGTCTGCATATCTCCTCTCACCATAGCTATAACCAGATTGTAGCATGTTTTTGTCCAGCTAGGTGTGAATGTGCCAGAGACAGAAGCAGCATTTTAAAGCAGCACATTTGAGAAGCTTTCTCTCATTAGAGGATGCACCGCATGGTGAAAAGAGGCCTGTAGCAGCGCCACTGGTGTTCCTCTTGTTTATTCTTTTACCCGGCACTCTGACAGAGAGCTTGGCATGCCCTGTTTGAATGTGGAAGAAAGATTAGGTCCCTTTCTTGCCTTTTCCTCAGCGCCTGTGGATACTTTCAGAATGTAGTGGAGAATTTAGAGCACAAACTGCATCTCCTCTTGAATATAAATTGGTGTTCTCTGAATTTTTAAAGGAGGGAGAAAGAGATAAATAAATCTCATTTTCTGTCCCAGCAGAGTTCCCTCCGCTCAACTTTGTTTGTACTTTTCCCCCTGGCCTATAACCTTGGCACTGGGGAAATTGTCATAGAGCTCCGCTTGATGCACCGGGATAGTTCATCCTAAAATGAGAATTTTTTTAAGGTGCATTTTTGTTTGGGAGCACATTAACTTTCGATACGTGGACATAGAGGTTAAACAAGCTTACATTTTGTTTTATTGTATTTTAATCCAACTCTTTCGCTCTCTCAGCGGTGGTTTCAATATTTATCTCCAAAAACGTATAAAAAAACATCTGCAAACATTGCGCACTGACAAAGTCAATAGTTAAATGAAACAGCTCTGGAGACTTCGGCGTGAGGCTACTGAAATTCGGTGGAAGAAAACAGCAAGTGAGAGAGGAAAAGCATTTCTTCAACGATTATAGTTTTTTAAAACTAACAAAGAAGCTTTGTCAACAAGGCCCCATTAATTTTACATTCATAACTGCACCTATAATCTCTCTAAATGCATTATAGCACTCTTTCCCTGAGCGTCACTGGCTAAAAGAGAGATGAATCGGAAGTGTTTGAGATGTCCTAGTCAGTGATGACTAATGATAAACTGAAAATGTTTTAAAAGTACGTGTGCAAAGCACGGATACTGAGGTTGAGGAATCCTTAAACTTCGTAAGTTTCTCAGACTGAAGCAAGGCCTTTTTTTTTGCGTTTTACAAAAATACAAACAGAATGAAAAACTACAGCCACTTGCATGCAAAAAATGTTGTAGCGATTGAGACAGCTCATTGAACCAGATCTATGAAGTTATTTGTGTTCAATGAACTGTAATTTTATTTTAAAGCAGGTTATTTGATAAGCATCCATCCCCAGATAACACTTATTGAATTTCCATACACCTGGTGGTTTAATGAAAAAAATAAATAAAAAGATTTGTTTAGGCTATTCAGTGAGCAGAGGTGTGGGAGTGTCTAATAAATATCAGGAACGTGTGTTTATGGGTGGGTGCATGTATTATTCAGTAACTGCATACATTATACTGTAACTGAGCCTCCTGTTTTGATTGGCTGTTTTCGTTCCTCTGAGAATGATGTCTGGTTCTGATAAAAGCCCAGTCAGTTTCTTTATTTTTTTTTTTTATTTTGGAAGGTTGCTGCTAGGTCAAGCCCGATTAGTAGTCCTCAAGCACAGCTCTATGAGAAGTGTTAAAAGCAGCGTTTATGCCAGAGTGAGCAGTATTTTTCTCCTCCATAACTGTCAAGGCTGGACTTTTAATTGATCCAGTGATGATTTTTTTCCCCCCACTTCCTGAAGACAGGATTTATACTTCAGCTAAAAAAGTATTTTCACTAGCAATTCCCCTTAGCACGCATAACTCTGATTCTTTTCTAATTCTCATATTATCCAGCCTATAGTAAATGAAACTTCCATCATCTTCATAAACCCCAGTCACTCCAGAGGCTTAAGTAACATCATTGACCGATAATGCTTGTACATCATAACGATAGAAAGCCGTTATCGGTTCTCACAACTCTTATACGGGAAGATAACTGAAAGATAAATAGTTTTAATTTTCCTCTTCAGAACTTCACTGAAAGCTAAAACATGAATTCTTCAGATTGGATGATCAAGATGGTCCAGAATGGTTTACCTTTGGGTAATCTTAAGGTTTGTGAGATTTCTGTGTGTGATTCAAGTAATGCATTATTGCTGTTATATTATGCTGAACGTATTACATTTCATATTGCCAGTAATAAAATGCATCAGGTCATCCCATAACATTTGCCGTGAAGGATGCCTCAAAAGAATGTAGCTCGTTAAAGGAAGGCAATGCTATTTCATGTTTTAAGATTTTGTTTTACTTCACCTGCCAGGCAACACAACGTCACAAAATATATGTGAATGTAAAAAAACGCTACAAACTGCTCGGAACATTGCATTGTGCTGGAGAGTTTTGCATTGGCAAGCATTTCTCTCCATTTATTTATTTTTTTGTATCGGTTTTGAAGGCATGATGCAGTTTGCTAAATCCTTCACGAGAAGTGCTGGGTGGGAGAAAATGTGAAATCTACTTGACAAATTTACCCTACGCATGACAGTGTATATATGTGGTTTGTGTTGAGTAGGCACATAGCATCACTCTAAATGTATTTTTTACACAAATGCAACAGAAGGAAGCAAGACGTGGAGGGGGCTGGTTTAATGATTCAGAGGCTGTGGTCAGGGTATTTTTGTCTGGCACTTTGCCATTCTGCTCAGACCCTCCAGACCGCCTCAAGGGCTTTAAAAACTGTCCCTGCCTGCCCCGAGTGCTTACTTTGTCTTTCCGTCGTGACACAGACCAACTGGCTGCCCCCCCACTTGGCGCTTCCCCTAAGGCATTACCAAACTGCATCATCCTTACGCAATGTGCGTCTTCACAACACACACCATTCCCTTCGACGTGCATTTAGCATTCCTTACAGGCCATTACAGAATCTGTCCTCAGTCCAAACGTGTGTTCGCTTTTGGCAAGAAACACAGAAACCCCAAAGTCTCCAGGAAGCCGCCGTAATGCGTAACATTTACAAATAACCCCACGCTCCGGCAGAAATGCCGTTGTGTGAACAGCATTTGTAATGGAGCTACATAAATATTCTCCAAAAGCAAAACGCTGCTTCTCTGTGGTACTGATAAATAATTGATCCTGTAGGCACGAATCTGTCAAGGTTTCCACTCTTAAGGCACAGGGTTTGGGATGCACAGGTGTGTGTGTGTGTGTGTGTGAAATAATTGTAATTTATATGAACTGAAAACCACACCGATCTGAACCCAGCAGAAAAGCAATACATGCACATGGTTGTGCTGAAGAAATGAAGAGCCCTCGAATATCTTCTCTGCAATATAGTGTGTATTATAATTCAGTGATGACACACTCATTTTCAATTACATAAATTGGTCAGGCTGAGTTATCCTTTCTTATTGTTGTTGTAAGCTGTAATGGCTCTTGTTGTGCTTCTCCTAATAGGCTCATGAAGTAAACTAACGTATTTCCTTCAGTGCTGTACAGCTCGTATAAATCATTGTTATTATCCTTGGCCGAAAGCCCTAAGAAGCCACGCTGTAGCTCAGTTGAGTGGTGAATTCATCTGCATAAAGGCTCATCAGCCCTCAATTCTTCGACCGATGTTTACTCTATGGATCCTTCGTTGTTATCCGTAATAGACCATAATGAGGACAACGCACAGGTTTGAAGAAGCGTTTTATCATTCATGACAGGGCTTTAACTGCTTCCAAAATCTCAACTAGAAATAACAAGCTTTCTGGGACTTAGATCTATATTCTAAGCCAAGTACGGAAATCGGTTGAGTTTGCACTTGCCTGCTTTGGGAAGAAGGAAGAGACGATTAAAATATTTGAGAAAGAAATGCACGGAGCATTTCTGTTTTAAAATGAGTTTTTAAGCCGAAACATTTTTCAGGCTTAATGAGGCATCGCTAAAGGTGAAGTTTGTAATTTTCTCGGCGGTTGTATCTCCGCGTGTAATTACAAAAGAAATGACTATTTTCAGACTGGTTTTCGCTTCTGTCAGTGATCAGACGAACTGATAATCAGAGTATCTTAAACGTTGTACTGAAAACTTTGCAAACAGTTGAAGCTCAACGGTTCTTGTGGCACATATCAAATACCGTGGCAGTCCAGCTTTGCTTTTGCTAAACTAGGCTTATATCACATCTTCTAACAGAACTTGTGGAGCCATATGAGAGCATTTTAACATTTGTCTTACGCTCACATATTGACTCTGCAATCTTTTGAGGTCGAAGGCTTATTTGATAGTGCAAACTAGAGGGGGGGGTGACAATCAATAATGCAATTTTCCGTAAAGAGCGTAAAGCAAGAAATCTGTGACACAGCCTCTTGCAGCAAAAAGCGTGTAGAAATGTGCAAGAATCTGCGACAGGGCAAAAACAGAGTTCCTGCGTTAAAGGGCAGCCT
This sequence comes from Puntigrus tetrazona, assembly GCF_018831695.1. Lineage (NCBI taxonomy): Eukaryota > Metazoa > Chordata > Actinopteri > Cypriniformes > Cyprinidae > Puntigrus > Puntigrus tetrazona. The sequence continues at coordinate 1,143,271 of NC_056702.1, forward strand.
GTGCAATATACACATCCCCGTACACTCCTAATTACTCGTACTCCTCCAGAACTTGACACTTATTAATAACGCAGTTTTAAAACCGTTAAATGGAGACTCCCAAATACTCTTTCATTCAACATTCTGGACACGTTAGTGTAAGAGATTCATGGCAACAAAAAAAGGGTTTAAAAGTGACTTAACACTTTTGTGATTTCGGTTAGAAGCAGCTGAGTGAAAATTAATGGCTAAAAAAGGAGGAGGAAAAATGAAGTGCTGAAAACCGCAGTCCCAGGCTTCTCCCTGCTCTGTGCACACAGACACACACCCTTGTAAAGGGCTCCCGTTGCCATGGCAATGTTCAGAACCGGTAAAGATTCTGTTTCTCCAGAGCTCTTCCCCAGAGCCCGGCTGATTCCGTCAAACTTGTAGTCCAAGTGTCGACCAATTCATTGTGTTCCGTTGTTTCTTGCTTGGCTTGCGTTAGCGCGAGATGTTCATCGGCACGCGAATGCATTGCCGGCGTCTCTGCTGTCCACTAAATGAGTGTTTTTTGCAGTGAGAAATCGTAACTCCCACCTTTTTGCTTTTGCATGATTTTGTAATAGCATTTGCGAGAGCTGTACGTTTTTATTTAGATGCGCCTACAAGACTATCAGGGAGCAGAATGTTTTGTGTGTTGTGTTTGTACAGTAAACCCGAAGTGAACTTCTCTGACAGACCGTCGTGTTCTTGTCTCAAACACTGCACTGGTGAAAAGGTTACGCTTATTGTCATTTTCTGAGTGACTCATACCTGTACATTTCTTTAGGGACTCTACTAACTGTCTCTTTCTCAGTCTCGTTCTCTTTGCTCCCTGGTGTTAGAATCTGGGCCTGTGGTTCTCTGTCTAGCAGGGTGACATTTAATAGATGTCTCTCATCAGAATGTTAAAGGAGCCCTGCAGCCTCACCATGCCTGACAGATCCGGTGTGTGTGTGTGCGCGCGCGTGTGTATGTGTGTGAGATTGAGAAAATGAACGCATTAGAGATGTGGCGGTCCTTCACTCAGCCAGACATGCTGATTTACAAAAAGTCCTAAATGGGTAAATGAGTCAAAATGAGGATAAGTATAAAAACTGTCAAGTGCTTATATAGAGGGAGCAGTGTTCATTGATGTTGAAGATGATCCGGCGTAATCACGTATTGTACACACATTGTACTTGCAAGCAGTTATGGATACCAGTAGTTTGTCAGGAACAACAATTCACAAGTGAAGCTTAAAGTCCTATGACCTCCATCGGAGAGATAATTGGGGATCTGATCTAAATATCTTCCATTATCATCGTTTTTCATTATCATTATCAAGCCTTTATCAGGGGCTCTGCCATAACTGGTTTTATATAAGCTATTTTGATATATACTTAGTCTATGATGATATTGTAATTGTTGTTGACATTAATATTTGTCAGTAAATTGCAAAACCGAACACTGTTGTGTCTCCGAGCAACACACAACAGTGTTTCCCCGTTATTTTTCCCCATCCACCTGATATAATTTTATTTACAAAGATCATGTTAATTCACTGTATGTACAGTATTTTAATTTGCTGTGTAACTCCAGTCATCATAAGCTGCATTTGACATAATGATCAGTAATGCACTGATGTCTACATATGCTCTCAAAACCGAGAGAGAGTATTTTTTTTTTCGTGGACAGACTGTGTAACTCAGTTATCTTATACAGCTCTCAAGTCAATAGAAACTGACTCCGAGAATCTGGGAACGAGAATTACATGCATTGCCACAGCCATGTACCAGCGACATTACGCATAACATTTGCTTGTACAGATAAAAAAGTTTGTTCAGGGCGTTGAGTTGTTCCACAAGATAGGGGTGAAAAACTATTAACCCGTCTTGTCTTCTGAGTGAGTACTTTATTTATTCTGTGTTTACGGTCGTTTGTCAGCTTTAACCTGCCATGGATATGAATATTGAATGAGTCTACAAGCATTATATTATTTGGGTTTTTGTTTGATAAAGTCTTCTCTTTAAAACTGAGCAAATGTTTACAATATTTTTGTATACAACATTTCTGCAGCTCCCATTGGACAAGTATATAATTAATCGAGAGATATTTTCATACAGTTTAATAGCAGGCTAATATAGTTTGTGTGTGACAAACAACATCAGTAATGTGTGTGAACGATATATAATAATCATATGTGATCAATGGAGATTTGTAAAACTTGTATGTGGACTTTTCTTTAAAACCATTCAGACCAAAAACGGCTGAGTTCTAGATATTGATTCAATTTGTTGTTTATACATTCTGGCAGAAAAGACATCGACTAGCCATTTTCATTTTTAATTCGTCGAGCCTCCGGATGCCATGGAGAGTTTGTAGAAACAGGAAGTGAACTTCTGTATGCAAAGTACTTTTGGAATGGATTTGGATCGCATCTTCTAGCAGATACGGATAAATATGTATACTTGTCAGCTCAAAAATAATGCAAAGTCCCTGAACTAACAAATGGCACTATTTAACTTGCATTGCTCTAAAATATAGAATAGTTTTTTTTTAATGCATTGAAAGCTCTTCAACCGCTTAAAAAACAAATAAAAGGGACTGACCTGCAAGATGCTAATGAGATACAACTTGAAGGTTATGGTACTGCTGTGCTATGACTATTCGAATATGCTTTAAGTCCAACCCATTTTAATTGTTCACAATTTACATGATTACTCTGAACCCACTGATTATGTATTTCAGACCGTGAACCACAATTTGCACTAAATACGATAATTAACATAATTGTAGGGGAATAATTGGGCATATTCTTAATGCTTGCTTGCCATAATGTTATCATAATAATATCCCTTCTGCTTCAGTGGTTCTCTTTTAGCAAAGGTATTCTTGTTTTTGTCTCTTGGTTGCAGGATGAAATCTTCGCAGGATTAAATCTTTGACTAATATTCTTTAAAGATTACAGCGTTGGACCATTGCTGAAAGAGATTTAGTTGGGTGTAAAACAGACACAGACTCTTAAGTTTAGCTTGCGTAAAAGAGTACTTGACCCAGGAATAAAAATTCGGACTCATTCATTCCGATTCAGACTTGTTTTTCTCCTCCTTTCAAACACAGAAAGGCAAAATGGATATTTATTTACACCCCAAAATAAGTGTACAGCTCTAGTTTTCCCAAGTCACACAAATTTGTATTATTTTTTCCTTTTTTTTGTGAGGATTCAATAGAGATTTAAGCTTATTACAAAGTTTGAGCAACTTGGTCAGTAGATGACATAATTTGGATGAACTTTCCTTCAAAATGATGACCTTCTACAACTAATAGAAATGAAATGTTCTTCTCCCCGCTTAATTCCAGAGCTCTTAAAATAAGAGTTCTGAGGTATGTAGGCATTGCTAATCACTTCCACAGAACAGAGAGCACAGAGCCTTCATGAGTTTAAACATTGACTTGACTGAAAGTCTTAGGGCAAAGAATTTTTTTCGTGAACTTTTTTTGTTTCTATTTAAACAAAACCTCAAAGATTCGTCCTTATTCTAGTGCATGAACAGTCACCATAGACGTGCGTTTAGGAACTTTGTGTAGTGTTTATACCATTACTCATTTAAAGCTGTATGGAGGAACTTAAAAGGAGCCTCTTCATCAATACTTTACACGGCAGCCTCTCTCTTCTAACCTGAGAAATCGAGGAACAGAGACAAACCCCATAAATAATGTTTATTAACAAATTCATACTTCTTACAACTAATTAGGCACTTCAAACCATGCATTTGCATGTTTATATATTAATATGGAAATAGGCCAGCCACATCACTCACTAAGCAAATGTCATGTTGTCTTGTTTTCATCTATTTCATTAGTGACTTTCTTTCACTTGAATGGCTAGGCAACTCAGCGCATGCACAAGTTCTTCTCCAGGCTTGAGAAATTTAATTGGAATATGTGGGTGGAAGCTTTCAGACCACCAGAGGTTGAAAACCTTGCTCTATTGTGATATTAGTCACGTTGCACGTTCCCTAATATTGGACAATAACACTGGACGTAATTACATTGTGACAAAATGTAAATGAAAGTGTTTGATCTAATTTCACTGAATCCATGAGACTTCCACCGAAAGGCAATTACACAAAATAAAATGGATGTGCAAACATTATTGTGCAATTTAAATGCGTGCCTGTGCTTCCTGGGGTTCTGCTGTTGATTTGTGAATTGGTTTTTAAATACAAATTCTCAAGATCTCAGCTCAGGCAACGACAATGTATTTGACAAGCCAGCTTTTGTAAATCCATTTTTGCCATTTGCAAACAGCTGCTCTCCCCAAACCTACCACTGCTGTTTAGATGTGTACTGTACCTTATTGGACACATACAATCCAGACTATTTAACTAAGTAACACATTTGGCTTAAAGGCACAATTTGAGGAAATTCTGTATTTCACACTTGCTTCTCCGAAGCAGTTTGCCCATGCATTGCAGAAGAGTGAAGGGCAGGGAGTCTGGCGATAGTGTCCATGCCTCAGTTAACATGCCGCTGCGGTGGGAGGAACCGAGGGCTTTGGGAGGCTCGGGATTTGGGGGCCAGTTTGACTGACAGCACTGAGCTAGATGTTTGTCCACTGGTAAACGCGGAGCGTCTCTCAGGAGTAGGCCGTAACTCAGCGTGTAAACACTCTCAGTGCCTCTGCGTGAGCTGTCTGCTCGTAATGGAAACTCTGTCTCGGAGCTGACCAGCTGTGCTTCTTATTTTTCAGAGAGCTGGGATTTCGTTACAGTGGCAAGCCATGAATATTAGTGTTTAATGTGGTTAATTGAATGGAGTGAGCTTTGACGCTGTTTTTTTTTACGCGTGGGACTTTATTATTAGTGGTGCTTGCTTATTGCCCATTAGGTTGGAGCTTTGAACCAGCTTTAAGTATTAAACTTTGATGCATTCATCCCATAATTTGTGCTGCCGACTGTGAGCACATTTACACATGAAAACATACTTAGGGTTTGAGTAAGGGCTGTCACGATATCAGCTTTTTCATTACGCTATTATCATGGCTTCAAAAATTTACAACAATGATATCTATAGAAAACTTAATGGAAAAAAACATAGTATCGGTCTAATTATTCTTTATTTCTTTGTTTTTTTCCGATAAATCACACTCCATACAAAATAAACAGTTACGCTAAATAGAAGAGACTGAAATGCTGTTTTTAATTTAGCACAAGGCAATCTATATTAGTTACAAATTTTTATTCCAGACTGTTTGAAATTAGTTTGTTTTTTGAACTGATACTTGATTAAGAGTATACATTATCTATATGAAATACCTGTGCTGGCAAAATGAGTCATGTCAGCATTGCCTCCAAGTACTTTCTTAATATTAATTGCTATATTATTAATTACATTATTGCCATTTTTCCCTCCGTAGACAGCAATACAACTGAAATGATCTCAGATCCAGAAACGTAGTAAATAAACAGTCCATGTGACTGATCAGTGGCTTAGCTTCAGTTTTGCAACTCTACGAGAACACTTTTTATGCGCAAAGAAAAATAAACATAATATACTCAACCATTCTTCTCCCTTGAATTTACATCTCTCGCCATTTTTGAGAGTATCGCACACCCACGCTTTAATGTGTTCGACATAATCAGCTTTGTTTAGGTCCGGGGGGGAAAGCACACGCATGAACGAGATCCGCTGTTAAGCAGAGAAAGCCACACATATGCATCGTGATACTCGCTAAAATGGAGGTAGAGGAACTAATTTGTTATTTTTGTTTACTTTGCCCCCACAAAAAATGTATTCTCCTAGCGCCGTAAAACTGATGTTGAGCCACTGATGTCACATGGACCATTTTACTGATGTTTTTACTATGTTTCTGGACCTGGATCATTTCAGTTGTATTGCTGTCTATGGAAGGTCAGATGGCTCTCTTTGATTTCAAGTAATAATGACATATTTTTCATTATGAGGTGAACTAACTTCATGACAGCGTGAACCGGACAAACCACATGGAATCTTCTCCATTCTTGTTTGGGCCGCATCCTTACTGTATGTGGTCCTAAATCTGATTCAGGTCAGATGCTTTGCAGTAGAGCCTCAGTCTAAACGTCCATTTTGGGTCACTTTTATGGTTTCATATCAAATATGAAAACATGACTACATATATGACTAAGAAATATGACTGTTATTTATTTAAATTTGCATTGTAACCTAGTTCTAGAAATTGATTATATTTAAACTTCCTTTCCTTATACTACATGCACCTTTCTCTTCTCCACCTCCAAACATCCAATGGCATCTTTCTAAAAGAAAGCAAATTGTGTGTAGGAGCATGTCACTGTCCTTCACATTTAACCAACATGTCTTTTCATACATTTATATTTGACTGGAACAGCGGTTGCCATGGAAATGACGACGACCCTGAGGCTTTTTAGTCAGTCTTTTGTTTTGCTGCCTGCTTGTGTTTGCGGGATGTTGGCGGGACTGGGCCTGCAAGATAAGACGCAGTATCAATAGCAGGAGTCGTGACTGCACTGTGATGCACCTTTGGGAGAGCTCAACACAGTTATCATGAGAATGCCATTGAACAAAATGCACATACTGTCTCTGTGACACACCAAGACAACGACTTGGCCGTAATAACAAAGAATGGAGAGCAAGTGACACATTTATTGGATGTAGGTGCCATTCCTGGTTCAGCCTCAACAAATTCAATGAATTGCACTCTTATCAGGAAAAAAGGCAATTAATTTGAGTTCTGAATATGTTCTGTCTCTAATTATGCAAAATCGACACTGGTCTCATAGCTCATTATGTTCTTCTGCGGAGGGGGATTTACTGTATTGCTTATTGCGGTCATTGTCCATTATTGGGATTTTTACATCTGATAGCCTCCTGTAATTAAAATGAAATATTTGCATAAACATAAAACGTATTGTTTATTGTCTGCCCTTTAATGAAGACTCCACTCATTTACATTTGTATTTACTCTTTATTTTACAAATGAATTAATTCAGTTCCAGCAGCAGTAAACCTCTCCAGATCTATTTTAATCAAGAAAGGCTAACTCCCCGGAGAGGTCCGATGATTTTGGTCTTCTTTTTTTTTGTTTGCTTTGTGGTTTTTGCAGAAACTCTTCTCCTCTAACTATACTTGCTCAGTTCCTGAGTCGAAGTGAAAAGGTTTTTATTAGTCCTCAGTTCAACAGTTACATTTCTAAAAGCCCAGTCATACACCTGGCGCAATGTGGTGCAAGGTGCAGCGCAAGTGTGTTTGCTAGTTTCAGTCCAGCACAGTTCACATTTTCCCGCATTTTCCCAAGTTGTTTGACTAGCAAATGCATTTGCGCCCATTTTTTTCGCTCTTGGGCGTGCTGGTCTAAAAAAAGAGGTGCGCATTGGTGGCGTGTTGCTATTTTAAGGAACTGAAAATAGACTGCACCATAGATCAACTTTTTTTTGTTATTTAATAAGCACGTTAGTAGAAAATGTGCTTCTGGACAGGTCTGCATTGACTTGTCTTATTGACTTTGTGCAGCAGCACACATACCAAATATTCAAACCTATAGGATTACAGTGTAAAAGAATATTATTGTGTAGGCTATATATGTATAAATAGCAAAAGTGGATTTGGACACGCCCTTAGTGCACCTGCACCATGTGCTTTAGACTTTGCGTTTAGATTGTTAAAATAGGGTCCATAATGTGTCTGTTGCTTCTGAAAGTGTTTCCAATGAAGAGCCAATTGGTTTAGCTGGCTTCTTTGAAAGTTTATTCAAGAGTTTTGAAATTTCTTAAATGAGATTATTCTTTAGTGCACCCTTATATTCAGTTCCAGCAGCAGTAAACATCTCCAAATCTATTTTAATCAAGAAAGGGTAACTCCCTGGAGAGGTCCGATGATATTAATGGACTCCGTTTTTTTTTTTTTCTCTTTCTTGTTTTGTGAAACGCAGAAACTCATGCCTGGCACTGTGCAGCTGTGGGTCTCTGCACATTGTTTTGCAGCACAAAAGAAAATAAATGAATTCTGTTTCCTCCCGTACCACCTGATGGTTTGGTGTTGTGCCCGCGGCAATATGGAGCTCTAACAGGCAGCCATATTGCTTGAGTTAATGACATACTGCTACCTTTTGTGTCTGGTTCAACATCTAGTACTTCATCTCAAAGCTGTGCTTGGGCTCAGAATGGCAACATATCAATGTCTTATTTTACTAGCCCCATGGGCTGAGACAAAAACTAGCCACTTTCCCTTCTCTGGAGTCATTTGAATGCTTATACGTCTATGTTCCTGGCTATTGGTTTTTTAGTATTATTCCCATGCCTCATATTACTGCTACACATTCATAAATCGCAGTCATATATTTTCTTCAGGCAATACCTGGAACTAGAATATTCTTTTTTTTTTTTTGATTCTATAATGACCTCAGTTTACATGTGGCATTTAGAATAATGGAATTCTAGAACTTGGGATAATAGTGGAAATTGTTGGCATGCAATAAGTTCCCTCTCATTCTAGAAAGTGGACTTCCAATCCAAAGTTGTTTCAAATGTATGCTGCTTTAAGAAAATAGATTCTGAATATTAATTGCAAGCCCAGAATGTTTCGCAATAAACAGTGTAATAAAATTATTTGAGATTATACAAGCTAAAAAGTATTATTGCATGTGTATTTAATGTACTATTGATTAAATCTTTATCGCTTTGCTTAATTTACTGTATACTTTTATAAATGTGTTAATGGCAAATTTTATTACAGTAAACTCAAACGAGTTGAGTTGCTCATGCATGACTTTTTAAGTGCTGAACATTTCAAATTTGGCATTAATGAAATTCCAGGATAGTTTGACGCTGCCTTAGAGCCTATGTAGACAGCGAGGAAAGTCATGAGGTTTGGAACAGCTATTAAGTATGTCAGAGTTATAGCTATAAGCTTTGGACATTTGATATGGACCAAATCCTCTTCCAGCATGGAAGCAGGAATTTGGCTTCTCCGCATTTAGGCTGACACACAGTTAAACAGATCAAATTCACACAAGCTGCTGTAAACAACCTTTTCATTACACTGTGGCAGCCAGGCTGAACCATGGGATTGATCTGACTTCATTGCTCTCTTAGGTGGGTGGCAGACACTATTTTCATGTCTTTTGAGTAAATGAATACATTGATTGAATTCAGTATGGAAAATGAGATTAATTTAACCCTTTGGTGTGTAAACACATGTGGTCTCAAAGATCTCAAATTCTAAGATTAACAACATTTTATGTATTGATTATTTTTGTTGTTGTTGTTGTTGTTGTTGTTGTTGTTTTTGTTTTGTTTTTTTTACTGTAGATGTCCATGTAATTTCTCAATCTGTTCCTCTTCCAATGTGTGCATCTCTACTTTTATTCCACTTGATGTGTTTTTTTTTTTAAGAATCCATGAACAGTATGAATAAATCTTTTCCTGCATCACTCCTCTTTTTCTCTTGGAGACTGCACAGGCTCTGTCCATTTGCAAATATGTAAATATTGATGAAGTTCTTTAATTCCAAGATGCTCAAGCGATGACAGTAGGAAAGTTATCATCCTGGAATACATAATCCAATACCAGCTGTGAGGTGGAAGCAGAAGTGGGACTCTTTGACACTTCTATCTCACTCCGTGCTTTAAAGCTTCAAGTTTTGCTCATCGTTAAATGTAAATGAAACCCGATACAGAGCTCCCTGAAATCTTTCAGAAGCACACCATTCAGACTCAAAAAAACTGAATCCGTCTGAACAGTGCTACAAAAGAGCAATGGGTTCCTTCACCGACAGGAAATGACTCATGAAGTGTCTTAGCCTTCTTTAATTGGCATTGACGGAAGGGAAAATATGACAGGAGAAGCGGGGTCTCATGAGAAGCCACCCTCTCTGGCAGGCATGCCACCCTCAGGCTGTCAATCCCACAATCCTCAGGAGGCATCTCATGGGTGGCATTTGAACGGTGTCTCCCTGCTGAGCTGCACCTGCCTGTCTTTCTGCCAGAAAAGCTTACTAATGCACACATGTGCACAGCATACAAATTCATTCACAGCTGCACACCTTTGGGAATTACTGGCCTCAACTTTGTCCTGTATTTCAATAATCCCTACACCCTCCACATGTGCTTTTTTCAAAGAGTGCGTTTGTTAGGAAGTTGGGAAGCCCATTCCATGTGCTCAGACCACTAGTAGTAAGTGACAGACAAGGAGAAATCGATATCTTGGTCAGGGATGTCAAACCAAATTGTCATTTCTCCATTTCCAATTCCTTTTTTAAGCTACAAAGATTTGCACTGACAACACCAGGAAGGAAACACACACATAATTTTTTTTCACAATATCCAGGCCGGATTTGTAATGTTGAGGCATGATGTATTTTACATGTTCATATTTGATCTGTTAGCGTCTGGTGCTACAGCGCAGCAGAACTTATCTCAGATGTTTGCTGAGAGTATATTTGCTGTGACTGTGTTATATGTGAGAAATCTTCTTTGATAATGCTAACATTTCAACTGTTGATGTCTTCACACAATCTAAGAAGAGTTTCTCGTATATTTTTTTATATAGAAAGTCTGTGCCCTGAAAAACAGTTTGCTTTCCTGGTCCTAGTCTACAGACCACTTGATGAATACTTTTTTCCTGTGAGCTCTAATCTTATTAACTATTCTCGCTCAGTTCCTAAGTTGAAGTGAAAAGGTTTTTATTAGTCCTCAGGTCAACAGTCACATTTATAATGTGTTTGCTGCTGCTGAAAGTGTTTCCAATGAAGAGCCAATTGCTGGATTTACATAGTTTGCAAGGTTTAGATGGATCCTTTGAAAGTTTATTCAAGACTTTTGAAATGTTTTTTAAATTCGATTATTCTTTAATACACCCTTATATTCAGTTCCGCTTAAGGTCATATTTCGAGAACCAGTTCTCAGAAAAAGAAAACAAGTTTTTACCTTTTATGTAGAAACAAATCAACTTGTAGTAAGCTCATTTTTATTCCCCTAATCTTATGACTTAATTGCCCATTTATTAGGGATTGATTGTTAGCCCTACCAGATAGATTGCTGTTCACGATGACCGACGTTACAGCCAGAGATGGCGCAAGAGTCAGTCATCCTTTTTAATGGGATCCTTAACCGGTTCACACATGAGTTTAAAATAATCTAACCCCGAGGTTTTGTTTTGTTTTTTTTAATTAGGATCATTACTGCCGCTTCTATAAATGTATAATTTTCCTAGTACTTGTGTGTTTAAATGTCTGGAACCTAAAATAAACATTACAAACACTGAATAGTTGTGGTAATATATGACAAGAGCTCAGCACATCCATCTTTGGCTCTTCTTTTTCAGCTGGTCTTATGTGACCTTCACATATTTAGCTGGTTTCTGACAGAGCTTAAAGGGATAGTTCACCCAAAAATAAAAATGACCCCAGACTTGCTCACCCTCATACGATTGTGTTTTCCAGTCATGTGCAATCAGAGTTCTATTAGAAATTGCTGTGGCTATTGTCTATATAATGGTAGTGAATGGGTGTTGAGATTTTGAATCCCCGAAAAGTGCACCCATCTACCATTTTAAAAAGTACTTCACAAGGCCATGGGGGACAATAAAGGCCTTCTGAAGCAAACTGATCCATTTGTGTAAGAAAAATGGTCTTTTTTAAAACTTGCTGGTGATTACGAGTATGTTTTGCTCAGTCAAAGACTGTTTCAAGGACAACAGTTTTATCAGGTGAATATTAATTATTCCATTAGAACAGGAATTATATGTTTTATCGAACAATTTGTAATCTTTGTGTAGTATTTATCCAACAATGGAAAAAAAGTCCTGAACCAAGGGGCACAACAAGATCTGGCATGTTCCTTAATTAACTGTTATCTCGTACATGCCCTAAAACAAAGACTTTTACATTTTGCTGCAGAGATTCTGAATAAACCCTGACGTGGGAGATTCTCGCTAGACTGTGTAATTCAAAAGGTGATAAAAGAACAGCACGCTTTTAAGCCCGTACAGTGAGGTCTATTGGCAGTGGTTTACTGAATTGCACAAGGCAGGTTGTCTGGGTTCAGAGCATATATGTATTTAGTTGAATGACCACACGATTGCATTGCTGCATGGGTTGCACGTGTTGCGTTTGCTTTAACTGTCTTTTAATGAAGGGACAATGGGGAAAAAGGGCTGGTAAGCTTAACCAATCTGCAATAAAGAGAGACTTGACAGAGGCCATGAATCATATTTAACTGGGTTTCGTGCTGGTGGTGGAAAAAAAGATTGCCATGCTTCCTCCGTGTGAAACAGCTTTGGCATCAGGATGAGTCGAAAGGTAACATATTTCACTGCCGTTCTTACTCACAAGTCTTCTTAGCTACTCATTTTTTCAACCTTCTTGGCCACAGCAGCTGCCATCTCAATGCAGAGCATGGGCCGGGGGTGATGAATGGTCAGCAGAATGAAGCTGGACGTTCAGGATTACCGCAATCTGTTCCGCTCTGCCACGATAGCATCTTCATTAGGAAATCATCTCGTAATTCAATATTCATCAGTTTTCAGAAGCAGCTGTCTTCATTTGCCTTCGCATATTCCCCGGTATTATTCAAATATTAGTATTAATGAAAGAGAGGCTGTAATTTTTTTGAGAGAATTATTCAAAGGAGAGCACATTGATCTCTTTCAGTCTGTTTTCTCACTTTGTCTACGTCGGTCGTGTCTTGTTCTCCCTCACTGCACGGGTGTGTTTTCATGTTGTACTTGCTGGATCTGATCTGGCACAAAGCGTGAAGGCTCCCTGAAAATAGCTTCATAGTAATGCAGCATGCATTTCTGTGCCATATCATTAGTAGTCCATTAATTGCTTTTACTACTGCAGAAAAAGTACCTTGTCAGTTATTCATGAGCAAAATAACCTCCCACTCTTAATCGAGAGTAAATGGAAAAATATAACTTAAATTACTTTAGTCTTTCAGTGTTTCCAAGACATTTTGGTGCGCGTGGAACTTCAGTTGTGGCTTTAGCAGTGAACTTTAGTTATGAGTAATGGCCTTAACATTTGTAGCGTTTGTTTTTCAAGTTTTTATGAATAAGAGGATTAGCAATAAATTAAATTTCAGTTTTATATTGAACTATAAATTAGCACCGGCAAAGAAGAACGCTTCCATATTTCCAGCTCACTGGCTGAGCCGACTGTTTACATTTGTAAATGAAACACTTAAATTATTCCTTTTTGTGGAGGCCCAAAAAATTGCAATCTCTCAACACAAAAGGCTCAAGAAACCATAGCTTTCAGAAAGTGAAAGAATTGTATTGTGATGGCAGGCAATTAATTTTCTTTTCAGGTCAAATCCTTGATTGCTTCAAGATCTTTTGTAATCTTAATAGCGCTCTTGTGTTTTAAAGGTCCTCTGTACACTGCTTTCAATGGGTATTAGTGTGGTTTCCACAAGAGAAATAACGCTCACCTAAGCATTGATGTCTGCTTAAAGCTTACCAGATTAAACTCTCTGAAAGATTGTTTCATGTATCTACTAAATTGTTTTAGCGTAAGATGAAACGAGTTATTAAGGTCATTCTATATGCATTAAAAACACTGTCAGTAAGCAATTTTATGCCTTTTTTTCTCAGAACTGAGATAAGCTCAGTATGGCCCTCATTTCTTTGAGAACTTAAAAGAGACAGGGCTTATGGAACCCCTTGGATTTGTTGACAATTTGTCCTTGTGCTGTTTTCAGAAGCAGTAGGGGTGCTTCTGATGAAGAGATGAGACTTTAGAAGGATTGGAGGTCAGTTTGTCCTTTCCTTCTGACAACCATTATCGCTCTTGTTGTAAATGAGTTTCGAAATAAACATACTACAGTATATGCCACTTATTGGCATACCCTTTTAAAGCATCCTTTCCACTTATCATAGCCAGACTTCACACTATTAGCGTTAAGTCCGGGGGGCAGCTTCTTCCAGCCAAGATTTGCCCATTTAGTGAGATTAATCAGTGAGACTGGAATCGCTGATTTCAGCCAGTTCTTGTCAATTTTGTCTGCAGCATGTATAAGAAGCTCAATAAACAGAGCATGACGCTCCCTCCACTAGTGTTGTGCCTGAGGATCTTTTGAAGTACTCGGGCATCATCTGAAAATATTAAAAAAGCAGTGAGTTAATACATGCCAAATTGAAATACACCTGTGCCAAAGGTCGGCCTTTTCTTATATGGTCACGCTTTTTTGAGTGGTTGAAAAATGGGAAAAGAATATTTTATCGCTCATAAAGCGTTGTTGCTAATAGAAAGGTGGAGATTGCGTCAATTATAGGCCTAATAGCGTACCTCTACTCTTTAAACTGCCATTCTGACAGAGCCTGAGCTCGGAGTAATTTAATGACAGCTTAGCTGCCAAAATAACAAATGGCTGTGCCACACTAGGTTAATGTGCTGGAAACATGGTGGACCACTGAAGACCCCGGATTCCACGCAAACCCTTCAAAAACAAAAATGTGTTCTTCTGGCATATTTCATCTTCTTTCGAAACGTTAACTCTTCCGCAATATGGGAGTTGTCAGATCTAATTTATCTTTATTGACGCATTCAGAGTCCTTTTAAAAGCTGTTGATTCATTTGTTCTTTGCTGTTGAGGTTGCCGGAATGATTATAAGTTACCTCTGGAGTTGGCAGTTTTGTTCGCGGTTGGCATTTCCAGTTTTACCGCTGATGCAAATTGTCTGTTTTTCTTGGAAGCACCTGAGGGAACATTGTGCAGGTGGGTCTTTATCTGTGCCGTGTTTCGTATTGTGCAGCAATCAGGCTTGGCCAATGCTAATGATGACTGAAAAAAAAACACTTAATAATGCCTGAATAAGCTGCACAATAGCCCTCCACTGCATCTGAAAGTGTATTGTATACTGCAAATTAAAATTACTGGAAAAAAACAACCCCATAAAAGCTCATTAGGACCTGCTAATGAATATTGCGCCAGTGGCGTACTGGGAAGATGAGGCCTATACAAAGAAATCGGACCAGTGTAGGTGCATGTAAATATTTAGCTTTTTGTGAATCACACAATGCACTTTTGTGTTTCTAGTTAAGAATCGTATTTATAATGGAAGTAAACATATGTCTGCCGTGTGCATAGTGCTTTAGCAGTCAGTGACGAATTTAAAAATCAGTGTTGGCAAAGATCACTTAATGAGTGATAACGGTTATCTGCTTTCTGTGACGGCAAAAACAGAATGATACGTTTTAATACGTGCTTGAATATACCCATGCTAAGATGGTTTTTGAGAAACAAGATGCAGCGTAATGTGACAAGTTTTTGCAGGATTTGAATGTGACCCTCAAGAAGTCAAGGACGTAAACACAAATTGTGTGGAGGATGTTTTCGTCTTTATAAGTCGGTATGCTCAAGAAAAACAAACCGCAAACTGCTTTTTTTCTGACACGCATGCACTCACACACAGTCTGCTCATTTCCGTACTTGTGTAATGTGAAGGCAACCATCCCACCTGAATATGACCCTCTCCCTGAATGCAGTGCTGATTATTTCGATACAAGAAACAGTAATTTAAGGGCAGCTATTCATCAGCTGTTACAGCTTGGCGGTCTAATTGACTCCCTCCGCGGAAAGTAAATCACAGCTACAGGTATCATTGTGACACATGAAGAAGTGTGATAAGCTGTCACTAACTGCACCTTAATGACTGCACATATGACAGAAATGGCACAGCAGCGAGGAGATGGTTGAGACAAGAAAGCTATAGGTTTAACATACACGGCAAGCTTATGCAGCGCTCCGTTAATGCAGTCACCTTTCTAGATAAGGTATAATAAATATTTGTCAAACAAAATGGAAGAAAGCTCGTGAAAAGCACGTCACATTTCATCCTGAATCATAAAAGAATAAATAATATTTTGCGTAAGCAAAATGAACCAGATGTTTTGCTTTTGGATTTTGAAAAATCCCATTAGACTAAAAGTGATACATTAATTTTAGAGTTAAAGTTTAGCATGTCTTGGAAGTGAATTTTCAGAAATCCTAAAAGGTTTTTTTTTATAGAATAACCTTACTGGAGATGCATTGAGTTATTGAGTCCGAATGACAGTGACGGCTTGGCTTGCTCAGCTCTCTCCTTTATATTACATGAACGAACACCATGTCCTTAACACAAAGTTTCACCCTCTCTGAGACCACACTAAAGTTCGTAACAGATTTTTAAAACTGCCAAAGTGTTTCTCTTGGCCTTAAAACTCAGTTTCGTTGTTCAGTGTGTTGTATGAAATCTGGTAACTGGCCGGTTCTCCTGATGCATGTAAATAAACAGGAGCCCCTTCTTTTCCTTCCATGTTGGAGTCTGATTACAAACAGAAATCAAAACAATGATTGAATGCCAAACCGGAGCTTGATTTTCCAGCGTGTACTGTTGATTGTGACCGATGTATGGCTAGGGGTCTAGTTCATGTTACGCATAATTAAGTCGTGCTCATACCTGCATGTTAATTATCCATTGGTTTCATCCAAATCAGCTTGATGTATTGATAGAAGGGAAGAGTGTGCTGTAGTTTTCCACCTCCGTGACGAAAAGTGGATTAGCTCAGATAACACATGAATATGGGGATGGACAATTATTATGTGTTCAGTTCCTCTAGTGTCACTAGAGGTGTTACAGTCACCCATTTCATTGGGTTTGTGAGTATTGCTGTGTAATGTGCTTTTACAGTAGTTGCCTGGCACATATGCGATGGTGCACTTTTTTTTTTTTCACGTAATATATGTCCATACATTACCAAGATGTGCTGAAAGTGTTTTTTCCACCTATTTGATATGACCCTGACTTCTAGGAGCTCTAGAAAATAATTCAGCCAAGGTTGTGTAAAGTGAAACCAACACAGATTTCCACGTTCAGAAGATGCTATTAACACTTTGCATTGCACAGTTAAGAAGTGGACTGAGTTATAAGAACAGGGAATTTATTAATTCGGTGATTATGCAAAAGGACTGTGGTTCTGTCATCATCAGAGATAAAGACTTTGCAATTTTCTGAAGATTTCAATGGTAGTCCCCCCAAAAAAGTAAAGCGCAAACTTGTAAAACCTACGGTGCTTTCTTTTGTGGAAATGAAATCAAATGTTTGGAAGGCAGTGTGTCAGTCAGTAATGACAGAATTGTAATTTTCTGAGAGAACAATTCTTAAATTGATTATTTGTACCCTCTCGTGTTTAGGTTTTTTGTCAAAATGTTTCCAAGGATAATTTTTGAATCTGCAATGTTAGTATTCATTCGGCTCTCGGGTATTTCAATTTTGCAACAACCATTTATACAAACTAGGTGTAGCCAATTTGAATAAATCTATAGCGAGTTATTTGAAGCTGCTTACCAGTCAAAAGGTCATCTTCTGCGTCTTGACTGCAAACATGGCTGCGATGTAGCATTCATTAAAAACACAGACATATTTTAAGTTTCAAGCTGAGGCTATAAAATTACACAGCGAGACCCAGTATTCCACCTTTCTTGGAAGCCAGCTACTGTAATTAGAGCGGAGTAATTACTTGAGCTTTTTTTTTGCTGATTACATGACCTTCACGGTCACATTAAGTTAGCCCAAACAAACCCAGTCTCTGGCTCCCTGTGTAAAGGGAACACATGGACTGCGGACTGCAAAGAGTTTTCAAAGTCAAACCACCACCTGAATTTCGATGCACCTTGGGCCCAGTCTGAAGTCATAATAAGCACTAGGATAGCATGATAATTGCTATGGCTAATTAGCCTCTTGTGGCAACCAGCGGGATTTCCAAACAGTGGGAAAATCTATGCGAGTCTTGTTTCGTGTCTTTATAATTATAGAATAATCAACAGGAATTATGTACAGCTCCAAGTCTAATGGGACTTATTGTGTTAATAATTCAGAATATGCATTTATATGACCCTTTTAGTAATGCAATAACCTGGTACAGTGTAAGATGTCATGAAATATTCAAAAGTTGTCTTTTGAACATGACAGTAGAGGTTGCTACATTGAGCTATATTCTTGTAAATTGAACTGTGTATATGCGAATTGTGCTCGTCACTGTGAGCTGTGGAGGGTTGCTAAGGTTTTCTGGATTTGCTAAGTGGTAGTTTACTGTCCCAAGAAGAGTGCAGAGTGTCTCAAAGTAGAGTGTATGGTAACACTTTAGTATAGTGACCAATTGTCACTATTAATTAATTCTCACAATTCTCACCAATGCTTACTGTCAATCTTGTTTACTTGTTCTACTGTAGATTTTTGTCCTGTTGCTTGTAATTAGTTTCTTATTCCTTTTTTATGCTGGCTGTTTACTCGTAGCCAAAATTACTCTATTGTGATAGATATTGTTAGTGTGAAATAAAATTAATTATATCATAATTTAAGATTTTCATCATATTTCCCCCAAGGTGTTCACTTTGATTTAACGAATTGGGATATTTTGTTGTGGTAAAAATAATCCAGTCAGTGAATAAGGAGAAGTTTGCTGTAGAAAGACCTTGAACCTTGAGCTCCATGGGTACTGCAAGCCATCTCCCTTGCGAGGTGCATCGGTGAATTTCTCATTTGAGGTTATCATATTATTAAAGCTGACCTTTTGGTCTTGCTCCAGACCTCTCAGGAGAGAGGCAAGGGCGATTGTTTCACTATCATCATAGGTCAGGGAGGTGACATACAGCCAGCTCTCAGGATTGTTCTTGCAGGTTTCCTATCGTGTCTTCTCATCACACTGATATGCGTGTTGCTTCAAACTCAATAAGAGAGTGTGGTGTGTAAGGTCTGCCTGCAATCTCTTTTCATTTTCAGCTGACAGAAAGCAACTCTAACCCCCTTCCAACGAACAGCCTTAAATGCGCAACCTGATGATGAACTCGCAGATCCCATCAAATTCCAATGTGGATGCAAAGCAATTGCTGATACTTTGATAAGGCTGAAGGTTTTATTTATTAACTCACTCTTATATAATTCTTCCTGACCTGTGATAGTCTGAAATGTTCATTGGCCGTTACTCGGTAGGCATATCCTTCTTTGTCGAGCTGCTATTGGATCAGAAAGAGTCCTTTTAATTCCACTTTACACGTGAGATGAATTGCCTTCACTCAGGTAGTTATTGTGCCTGAAACAGCTCACCTCATTTCTGATGGCAATCTCCAGTGGCCCTTAGTGCAGAATAGGTATACAGACAGACAGGCTCATTCCTGGTGTTCGTTTTGTTATATTATCTTTCCAACAAACAATTATGTCTCAGACATAATTTGGCGCGATTGCAGACAGTTGCAGAACATAGTAATGGAGATGTCTCTTCTTTTGACTCCTGAGAGTTTCCGACTAATTTTAATTTCGTAAAACAATGTAATGATTGCTGTAATTATATAACTGTTAATTCTATGCGATAAAAGGCTTCTTGCTTTAAAAGCTGACATGCTTATCATATATTTTGATTGGAGTCAGTGCCACACCGTCACTTCAGATGTCACCCCCTCAATCCAGACTTGTCAATGAGAGAGATTGTAATGCAGGCATCTACACAGGGTTCCCACTAATCATAATTATTAGCCTTTAGTATTTTGATTTATTTTTAGCCAATTTCATTTAAAAGCATCTGTTTTTGCAGAGAGCATGTGCGCTAGCTTTACCTTGTACTCCCAAGTCCCTCTGCCAGATAAGAGCCAAGTCCCTCTGCCAGATAAGTCATCCATGATTAGTAGATTGGGGATATAATGTTTAGTTGGACTGCTGGAGAAAAGCGGTACAATTATGCTATCTGTCTGAGACATCAATTTTGGCATTTTTCACCAGTCACTCACATGTTTTGCACTATGTATAAGCATAGAAGCATAAACATTTGATTAAAAGATGGCTTCGGCTTACTGAAGAGTATTTGTATGAAACATTGGTTGAATGCTGGGTGCTTGTCTTGCCACGATTCAGACCAAGAGTCCCCTGCAGCCATACTGATAACTTTCCAGACTAGAAGAAAACTGAGCAATCATATTCTGTTGGTGGGTAATTGGACTTTCAAACAGCCATCAAGGATGAATAGAGGATTGTAATTTTAAAATCAGACCCCCTTGTTCTCTCCGACCCCCACACACACACATTTGGCATGCCAATGCAGTTGTGCTTCACTGAAGAACCAGGTGACAGAACGTTGTGAACGTTGGAGGTCTTGCTGGCTCTGAATCCAGAAGATAATTAGCTTGACAATGTTCCTCAGTGGCGCTGATGCTTTGCTTGTTTGATGCATTCTTTGAGCTAGATATTCATAGGTTCCAGAAATCCACCCCTGCGTTGCTGTTTTACAAACACCTTTCAGCCACAAAAATTCACAGGATATTAACCACAGAACAAGTTGCCCCTTTTATAGCTATAATATTTGTTATTTCCTAAATATAATTCTTATGTGACTTAGTACAAAGGACCAAATGATCAAATGTGTGTAAAGTTTTTTTTGTCCTAACCTACCTGCAGTGAGCATTTCTTTATTTGTTTCTATTTCTTTCTTCTATTTCTTCTGTTGCACTGGGTATCCCTGTACACAGTAAAATCTCAGTGGACAGAGGTACTGCTCCAAATACAATCGTGACACATTAGGTGTTGTATGACATATCCCTACATCTCTACAAGGAAAACCGTAAATTGACGAAGTCTTGCATATACAAGGTTTTATGTTTAATTATATCGTTGTTGTTTTTTTCATCGTTGTTATTTTGTGGCATTCCTATGGCGCTGGAATGGGTCACTGTTACATACACGGCTCAAACGACAGACTACAGATCAAATGTATGTCCCATGTTCTCCAACTCTATAGACCACCGAGACCTCCACTCTGCTCTGGTTCCAGCCTGTGACTCTTTCATTACCTATTTTTGGGAAGCTTTTGTCATTCTTGACAGAGATTATGCAGATGAGGCAGCCACACACATCCTGGAATGGTTTAAACGGGTCGGTGTAAACAAAGAGTGGAGACGGCTTACATGCTGACAGGATGTGCCTCTCCATCGCCACTTTCCCTCAGGGCTGCTGATGAAGGGCTGCATCTCCTCAATTCAGAGCTTGTTTCACAGCCAACGCAGCGTTGTAAGCTTTTCTCCACACCCACACACCTTTTCAGCAGAAGAAGGGGATGGTTTTTCTAAGCGATTATATATGTACTCACTATGTAGTGCTTTTTGAATCCTCCACATGGCTACTGTAAAATCACTCAAAGGGCTGAATAGGCTGAAGGCCTCGGCTGGATTCATTTCAAGCTGGATTTGTTTAACGATAATTTGCTTCCTGAGAATTCTGAGAGCTGGACAACGCACAATCGCTATGTTAGTCTGCCTGTATCTCTGCCTCAGATTTGTATTTTCAAGTGGTAAAGCCCACTTTGGTGTTTCTTAGATTCTAGGGCTCTGACAGTGAGGAAATTTCCCCACCGTTTAATCGATGTGTGACAACACCTGTAATACTGGTATCACCATGTTTGAGTTTTCAATCTTTTTCTTGCTTTCCTTCAGTTTTAAATATCCTGTAAGCACCGTGCTTGTTTTACTTTCACTTTTAAAATTCATCAAAAACCGTGGAACCAAATAAATGAGAAACAAATTTTAGTTTTTTATAATTGATGGTAGAAGTCAACAGGCTTTAAAATCCAAAATATTTTAACAGGTGCTTGTGCATTTCATTTTGAAACTCTTCCGGCATTGTCTTGTCTTTTTAACCTCACTCTGTGCGTGACAGTCATTCGTAGCCATGTTTTAATTGCCAGTTTTAATTGTCTGCTCTTTCACCGAACTAAATGATTTTTATATTATGATAAAAAAAAAATCAAAAGGACGGTGAGGGACAGTGTCTCGGTGGGCAAGAGAAGTATCCGGTATCACCGCCAACACCGTCTATTGCAGCAAGCCTAATTTATACAGGTGCATGAAGGCAATATCTCAGAAAATCAAAACATTTCAAGGTTCTGTTTTTTTGTTCTGTTTTTCTTGTTGTTTTTTGCATCACATTAGATTGTCCTAGAGAGGTTCTGATTCAGGGATGACCTAGCGCTCTATCAAAAATGTTTAATCAAAAAATCATTAATGCATTAATCATTTCATGATGTGGGGTCAAGGTTTGGCTGGATAGTATGGTTCCATTAGCTTCTGCAGATAAAAAAGCACCTGTCTTCATAGATGGCCATTGAAAAGTATTTGAATGTTCTAACAAAGTGTATTACTTTTTGTTAACATGAGCAGCTTTTAATATGATATAGAATACCCACTACTTTTTTTTTTGTTTTTTTTTAGAACGGCCAGGAGATCGTTGGACTTGTGTCTGTGTTCTTGTGGAGCCGCCAGTTTCTTTCTTCTAACTTTTATCTTTTAAAAGCTGTTAAGCCTATATGTTGTCCCACTTATATTTGAGCGTATAGTTTGTTCGCGTTTAGGTGTTTCCTTTCCACTGCCCTGGAAGAATAGAGATACTGTCCTAGACAGGTTCTTACAGCAGGTGTCCATTTATAATTTCCACAGCTCAGAAAAATTTAGTCCGTTTTCTGAAACTCATTAATTCTTTTACTTCAAAGAGTGATGATTTTGAAGAGGATCAAACGTGAAGGATGTGTATGAAGAAGCGGCTTGCTTTTCTAGGTCAAAGAACCTTTAGAGCTCAGGTCTGCCCTGAGCTTGGAAGAGATTTGCGTTCAATATGATGCGCAGACAAGATACTCACTGGTATCTACACATAAGTCCAATGCCCAGTGATTAGACTACAGCAAAGTGTAGCCTAAGGCACGCTTAGTGCAATATTCATCATAGCTAGAGGTTGTCTTTTAATAGCCCTTCCTTGTAGTTGTGTAAACTGACAAAAAAAACTGACTAAAAACTCTCACTGGTATTGTCTTTGCTTTCGAACAATTGCTTTCCCATTCTGACTGCGTTAGGAAGAAAGGCAGATCTAAATAGAAGACACTATTTCAATGCACAGTAACTATTTTGATGTGCAAAGTCCCTCCATCATTGAAAATACGTTTGAATGTAAATGCCTTAATTACCCATTATAAAAACCTGAATGTGTTTAAACCTGCTACAGCAATTTCAGGAATATAAAGTAGGGAAAAAAATATATATTGTGCTTTATATTTATAAATTATGCGTATTTCAGTTATTGCATTTTTTTAAAGCAGGTATAACATATGCAATTTTTTAGTGTGACTGCATCTTAAGACTTCTGTTAGATATGTGTGTGTGTGTGTGCGTGTGTGTGTGTGTGTGTGTGTGTGTGTGTGTGTGTGTGTGTGTGTGTGTATCTCTGGTCCATGGACAGGTCTTTTTACAGAGGTAAGTGATGCATCTCTCACTCCTACTTCTTAAATACTTCCATGTTTAGTGGACTAATGATGCCTGAGATTGTATTCTTTGAGAATTAGTTTATTCAGATCCCATTAAGAGACCAAATGCATCACAGTCTAGCTTTGAACCACAAGTCAGGATTTAAGAAGTAACATAGCAATCCATTTAAACGTATTAAACCATGTGCCCTTCCTCAGATTTTTTACAGTGTTTCTTTACAGTACACTTGTTGTCAGTCCACACTTAACATCAACATTTATTACTGCTTCTCCGAAGGTTAGTTTTTCTGCATTGCCTTGTCTTCATAAGATGAAGAAATTTTTTATTTATTTATTTATATATATTTTTGGACATTGGAACTTTGGTAGGAACATAGACATCAACAGCATCTGTGATACTGTTGTATAATTCATAATCATCCACTGTGCTTCCATCTCTCAAGGAAATATGTAGCAACTCTAGAAGACAGATGCATGCATACATGATTGAAGTTTGTTCTGTTGAGTCTTTGCCCCAAAGCATTCTGTTTTTCCGCACTGTTGTCACCCCACAGGCTTGCATTTAGTCAGAAAGTCAAATGTTTAACTGAAAAAAATCAATGAAGTTTAACTGAGCAACAGATTGACTAGTTTGGGGAACCATCTAAAATCAGAATACGAGCTTAGGCTATAAATTCACCAACAACTCTGTCGTGTCTACAGACAATTTTGCAAATTTTGGGCATTTATTGGCAATTTTCACTGAGTGGGAATCAGGGCTAAAATTGTGTGGTGTTAACTCGTAAATTATTCTTCTAATACTGCTCCTGGGCAGATCCGGAAAATCTGCATTTGCACTGATGCTCACTATAAAACAGAAGCTGTCAAAATATCTTGCTGGTGCACCTAAAGTAAATAGATTTTACTCCGAAAGAGTAACAATTAGAATATCGGTTTCAAATGCCGTTTCATGTTGACTCGTAACAGACACTGTAGGCTTTCAGTTATTCAAACAGATTATTCAGTTGCTGTTCAGACTGAAGTCACGGTGGATGGACAGGGTTTTGAACACAGAGCCGCGGTCAGTGAGTCATCTTTAAGCAGAGAGCTGAGTGCTGGTGAAGTAGTCAGGCCAGCCTTTGATGAGCAGATAAAAAGAAGTGCTGGAACTCTGGCTTTTACTTTCCCTCTTTCCAGCCTTTGAATCGAGAAGGGACTTTTCAGATGATGCCTGTTTGTTTGTCTTTTTTTTTTTTTTTTTTTTTTTGACAAACAAATCCAGCTCTCTGTAAGCCCACTCTTCTGTTTGATGAGGAAATGAAAGCCCAAGAGGGTGCATTATTCCTTCCAATATTTCTGCCACTATCAGCTTTGTTTGTCTGTTTTATCTTTGTGTGGCTGTATAATTTAACCAAACCCTCTGTTCAGCAGGAGAATTTGGCAGCGTGACTCTTTTCATAACCTCTCCGCGTTGCCTCCAGCATGTCATCTCTCACCCCGAGAGAGCAGAACCTCTCACAGCTGTCAGACATGACCGAGAACTTCTGGACTTGGGTTGTGTATGGCTCTTGCCAGAAGGTGATAAGTTATCCATGCTGTGCCTTGGAGCCTCTCATACGATTGCCTTATAGAAGTAATCGGCCCCCAGATGATTCAAGAGTCCGGATCTTTCCCAGCTCTCCTACACACATTAGGTAAGGTTAATATACTGTATCTGGAGACTTATTCCAGTGTGCCTTCCAGTCATGTAATGCTGCACTCCTATTAAATAAGAGCAATTATATTTATGTAAAAAGACCCAAGGCTAAACCATTGGGTGGAGACAATGCTGTTGATTTGTTGTGATGTAATGTGTGCTAAGCTAAACAGTGCTTTTACTGTTGCTTAAAGTTTAAAACCTCAGTATTATACTGTAGCACATGCAATATAGATGAATACCCCTATTAAACAGTTTTTGCTATTTTTCATATTAAGTTTCCTCCATTAACCTATGTGTTCAGCCGCATTTGTAATGTGTGTTTTTTTATTTTCTGAATCTGAAGCCCACAATGCAGACTCTGGTTTCTTACGATCCTTGCTTTCTTCATTTCCCTACAGACATCCCTTTACCATCATGTTTTATTCCCTTAGTCTTGCCGGCATTGTCAGCAGCCTGTTTTATTGCATAGACAGGTTTTGGCGCACCTCCAGGATGGCACACTTCCACTCCCAGGAGTCTGTCTGATCACAATAAGCAAATGTGAATCACCCACAGAAGTAAGTCTTGTACGCTACATTCAGGCGAATGTCCCATGGAGCAGTCACATTGGATCAGATAGAGGTGAGACTCTTTAATCATTAATTCCCAGGTGACTTTTAACATACATTTAATGGATTTCCTTTATTCTGCTTTCTCTTTGTCTTTCTTTTGTCTCCTGTTATCAAAGTCTCTCAATACAGTATGTGACCATTGAGAAGGCAAAGTAATCTACCTAATTTGTCTGGGTTTCTCAAAGTGTTGTCCTCCAATGTGTCAACAAAACATCAGATCACAATGACAATGCAGCTTTAAAGGAAATGTAAGCCATTCTGTGGAAATAAGCCGCTTGGACATTCATCAGCTCCTTTTGTAATTAGGTGAGTAAATTATGGGAAACGTTTTATTTTGGTTGACCTTTCAACAAATGAAGTTTATATTACAATTGTGTCATGGGAACTTCTCTCTTCAATAACCGTCACAGGTTAAGTCTTATTTTCCATCGGGGCACAGAGAGGCATGTATTTTCTACACGGCAATGATCATGACACTTTGCCACAGTGAGATATGTGTCTGCAAAGAAAATCCTCTGCCGAAAAACACTTGTGCGTTATAAATTGAAATGACAACCGTCATTTTACTTTAAGGTAATGAACCTCCTTCAAATGCTAATAACAACTCAATGGACCTGCTCTGGGTTTGACAGCCAGTATACATTAGTAACTATAAAGCACATGTTGCCCCAGAATCAGACTTACTCAAGAGTGCTATTGTGCTTTTTATATTTAGTGTTCTTGTTTTTTTAATTCACTGCAGCAGCTAGTTTAAATGAAGCCCGTGTGATGTATACAGACACAGAAAGTAATACCTTTAATTGTGAAAGTCAAATAAATCTTGTTGTTAAAGCCTCTGTATACAGTAGATAAACAAGTTTGATTTCCCAAATAAGAAGAAATTGGTAAAAGGATAGAAAGCATCCTTTGACTCTCCTTAAAGGCTTACCCCCGGGTTTCACAGACGAGGCTTAAGCCTAGTTCTAGATAAAATTGTAATTCTGAGCTGTTTCGGCTGAAAGAAACTTGCGCTGACTGATCTTAAAACATGTCAGTGTCTTTGTTTTGTGCCCAACAAAGTGCTCAAACGTTGTTCATTCCCATGTTGTGGTTGTTATAGCTATTCAGAAATGACTGTGCAGCACCCTGGGATGTCTTTGAGCTAGTGTGTGCTCTGTATCTCACACAGAAAAAAAAAACTAGTGGAGAACGCAGCCTGTCTCCCTTGTCAACTAAATAATGAGTTTCATTTAGCCTGACACCATACTGGGAAAGTTTCGGTATCGGCATCCAAAAATTGACTTCATTTGCCTGTCCCTTGCTCTCTCAGACAAGACTAAATTAATTAGCAGCAGATTGATATTGCACTTCTCTCTTCTTCTAATGTGGTCCGTGGAGAAAACGTGACCCGCTGCTTACACCTTGCCTGAGGACTAATAAGCGATCTGGGCGGTAGGAAAGAATCTAGGTCCAGGTTTTCCCTGCTGCAGTTTGCATTTGCAGGAAGACAGAACAGTTTTTAAATCCGAGAGCCATCTGCTTTGATGCGGACCGCCTGTTGTATTTGAACATTTAATTTTGTTGGAAGTGAAACAGAGATAATGACCCTCTCTAGTTGTCTTCACTGAGGGAAGCTTCACGTACCATTGCAGTTGTGTGTGTGTGTGTGTTTGAGCACCAACATTTCTCCCCAGGATTAATTAGTTTGATTCACACTGTGTCAGCCATGCCAACATCATTCCCGGGGGTAACTGGCAAACAAACAGCAAAAAAGAGAAACCAGATACCTTTTGTGTGTGCGCATGTTAGTTGGGCTTGGATATATGTGTGCGTTTCTGTGCTCTGCTTTGGCGAGAGTTTGTCAGATGCGGCACTCTGCATGCATTCACCCCCCTGAATTCTTTAATTAGCGTACGGTAAATACTTTGACGACAGCAGAATGCTTGGGAGTTGGAGGAGGGAGAAATTCAAGGCTGCCTTGTAGAAAAAAGAAAAGCCCCATCCAGTCTGACAGCTTGCCTGGCTCCTGAAAGGTAGCCAGCGATGCACCTCAACGATCTCGTCGCAAAGTGGGACACTGCACATTTACGCGGCGGTGCATATGCTAGCGTTTTGCAGCGTGACACTCTGCGGAATGAGGATTTAATGAGTCTTAATCCGAAAGAACAAATCTGAGCCCAACTGTTATTAGTGTGCGCCCGGTTTGCATCATCTCTGGGAGAAACGCTCCAAGGCCGCTTGCATGACACGGCCGGCCTGACAGTATATGTTTTGGGATTCATAATAAGCCTCTTATCAGCACTGGAAGTGGCTACTTGTTGGAGGCTGTAAGTAATTGATAATATGGAAACCTGATGAAAGCGCCACTGTCACTGAGGCCCGGAGGCTGCGCCGTGATATATGTGTCCTAGAAGACAATGTAATCGACTCCATAAAGCTAAGGCTCTCAGTTAATGGGGGTGATTGCTGAAGGAGGGAGGGGTAGGATTCATTCCTCCATTGAGCAACCACCGGGGAGCCATCTTTAGTCACTATGTAAAGTGTCACTTTCCCATAATGAAATAATGGTAGAATCCATTTCAGTTTCTCTCTCTCTCTCTCTCTCTCGATTTTAGTAAAAAAAACTTTTTCTGCTATTTTTAAAGAAGTGTATAATTCTGCACCACTAGCAAGAAAAGATTAGCAACAAAATACAAATCTCCAGAAAGATTTGTGCGTTGAATGTCATTACATCATTAAAAGCAAATTGTGTTGAAAATGTGCCGTTGTTCGAGACAAACAAATCTTATTAAACTTAAATATCTGCATGTTTACTGAAATACTAAGAGATTGTCTCTGCAAATGAAAACACCCAAGGCAATTTTGTCTTATCCCTCTCCATTTTGTTAGTTGCTGGGTTTAATTTTTTTGACCAGGCAGTAGTGAAAGGCAACCATAATAGGCCAAATAAATGGAACATTAGCTTTTTTTAATTTGTGTGGTTATCACCTTAGTAAAAAGTAGTATATTTAAAATGCATATATTATAGTTTAAATCTGTTAACATACTGTATATTTACTAACATATCACTCAGTACTTATAAATTATTGGCAAGCTTTATTTGGAGTATTGTGCACAATGCACAAAGCTTAAAATGTGTTTTAATTCAAACTGACTTGTAAGATATTTAAAGTACATCTAAAATATACTTGCAATAGTTTCACTTTAGAGCAATAAAATATACACTTGTCAACATTTGAAGTGCATCAAAGCTTTCATAAAAGTTGTCCCAATATCAATATGTGTTAGCGTTACTTGTATGGAAGTAGAGCTGAAGACCAGTAGTTAAAGTAAAAAATTGGTTGTTCCAATTTATCAAATTTTGTAAGTAATACCAGGTTAGTATACTTGCTTGTTAAACAAATGAAAGGACATGATGCCATTTTTTTTGTATCTTTTTCATGACGGATATGCTTTCAGTTTGTTCATGAACAGCATGTCTCGTTCGTTTATGTATAACATTAATTTACAAATAGCATTTTGTTTCCATTTTATTCATTGCCATTTCAGTTAGTTTAGTCTCAAAACGTGAACATAGGGACCAACCAAAAATACTGCTCTTCAACCAGCACATTATTTCAGCTTGCTGCATTTTGAAGGCATGAAAGCATTCAAATGCTTTAAATAACAGAAAATATGATTCAGCGCATAAAGGTGTACAAAAACGATTTGTTCACTTAAAGGATTTGTTTAAAAAAAAAATGGCTCACGATTGAAACACAGCTATTGTTAATGCATTTGTTAACTCTGCATCTCTGAACTTGCGGTCCGAAGAATATGAGTCACCTGCTAATGGTGTGTAGGAACCAGAGAATGCAAATTATCTACAACAACCGAGCTTGACATTTTATGTTGACCATTCATCTTGCAAATGTCTATTATGAAATAATGGCTTTTAAGGCACCGTGACAGTTACTCTGAGAGCGCGCTGCTTGCAAAAGTTTGTGTGAGAGTTTACTTTTCTGATTTAATCATACCACTGCATCATTAATCTTCATCTGCCGGACACTTTGGCATGCACATCAAGAGATAATGAGGAATGAGAAATTGTGGGAAGGGAGAGTTCGGGGTACTAGTTTGGTTTTGTGCTGACTCAATGGTCACCCAAAGGACTCTAGCTGTGCCCAGCATGACTTATGGAGTCTCTCAGTGATGAGAAACTGTTGGAAGTGCAGTAAAGCTCACACTTGGTTTTTCTTGCTGAGCTTAAAGTGCATTGTCTCAACTACAAGCTTCAGGGTTCAGAGAACTTGCATTTTTAATGAAGACTGCAGGCTAGAAAGGTTGAATTTTGATGTCTTGACTGCATTGCACAATTCAGTTTTTCATGCACACTGTCATGGTGAGACCACATTGGAATATTTAATATAGGTCTAGCCCAAAAAGTAGTAAGCGTTGTTCATTTTTTTTATTGACATGCTTAATATGGTGATCATTTTTTCATTAGCTTGATTATTTTTGATGTCGAAGTGCATCTCGCAACACTTCTAAAACACTGAAATACAATGAGGCTAAACACAATGTACATTTTAAAGCCTTTTTTTTTTTTTGGTCATTTTACATCCAAATTCTTGATTTGGTGCTGCAGTATGTAGGCTATGGAGTGCAGGGCCATTGTTTTACTACCCACAGGCTTGTCTTTGCTTTGTCTTTACAGCTGTTTGTGAGCGGGAGCTAAATAGGATTTTAAAGGGCTATTTTCCCATGTTTGTCACACACCATGTTAAACAAATCTCTCATCAAAGCCTCCTCTGCAATTAAGCCCACGGAACATAGAGCTCATTCACAGTCAGTTACAATTTACTCAAGCACAAACATGATAGCCAAGTCCATGTGTCCCAAATCCTTACAAGCTCAATGTTGTGACTATGCATGCCTTGTAAAAGTTGTCAGTGGTCATTTGAGAAAAAAGAAATCAACTTTATTCTCAGTTAATATTTGCACTTACTATATAGGAATGTTCCAGGTTCAATAAATGCATCTGTGACGTCACCCATTTTATGATCTTCAGATTTCCGTATATCGTGCACCATTTCAATAAAACCACTTTAGTCAAAACATGGCACGACTCATTTTGACTTTTTCTGTAGTAAAGACGACAGGCTGTTTATAAAACTTTACTGAACCTGTATATGGCCAGAAAAAGTTTGACCTAGATGGAGTGATAATGGCTGACATAAGGCTGTCAACGCTCTGATTAGACTTCCCTAGGAAGGCCTTGAGAGTTTTGAAGGTGTGCTGATTGCAATATCTTTCAGAAGTCCTTTGAGAAGTAAATTGCCGTAACCTTGGAGTTTGGTAATTACCCCAGACTGCTATCATTCTGGTAGTAAAAGAAAGGCCTTTCTAAACTCATGCACAGCGTCGTCTTTAATAGGATATTCAGCCGGAGGCTAAGCAGAGGGTAATGACAAACGTCTGCTGTGACTTCTAGACACTTTAGTGCTGGACGACTGCTTCTCAGTGGGCTTTCAATGCTAAGTGATGATGGCTTTATGAGGTTTGCATCTTGCATTCCATCTGTCAAGAGTCACCCTCACCCTTATACTTGGTTGGAAGTCATAAACTCTGACCGTTGGCATTTCATTATGCAACATTTAACTTATGCAAAGTTTTTGAGCAGTTTCATAATGCATACTTTTTTTGTAGCGAACAAATTATTCGTAACACCATCTATACACTAGTGAAGTTGTCAAAGCGCCAGTGTAAGCATGGACCAAAAACTGTCTTGGACCATTTGTGCTATATCATGTATTAATCTGTAAACGACAACAGCCATTTTAAATTGTAACAGCTGCACAATTTGATTGAACAGTAGTCAAAAACTGCTTTTAAACTTACATTTAACATCTGCGGTGTGTGGTTGTGTTCAGTTAATTCCAATGTAAATTCAAGTCCCAGTCACATTTGGTTACATAAGCATTGGTTACACTAATTACATTAATAATGCGATCGGTGTTCTGTTTGTTAAAGCCAAGTATGCATCTCATCGAGTTAGTGTTTTTAAGCATTTTGCATTTATTCCAAAATAATTGCATGTAACAATTTCATTAGTCAATCAGTCTACAATTAGGTCATTATTACCTGTTAATGTCGTTATATTATTCATTCAGGCTGATTGGAAAAAGCAGGACATGCACAAAGAAGCAGGATTTATCGCATGAAGCAATCACAGACAAAAATAACCAGTCACATACAATCATATCGTGATGGAGGCTTTGTCTGCTGATGTGACTTTTCCCATTTACTTTCTGTCAAAAGTTAACGTGCTCAGGGGAGATTGAGACTCCTGTTTCTTTAGAAAAACAAGCGATTTATACACTTTTAAATGTTATATTTTATAATATTACCGTTGTTTTATTTTTGCACTAAGGATTTTTTCTCATGTCAATATTTTTGCCTTCTTCAAGAAAATGCCCCTGGTTTAAATCTAGGTAACAGAGATGCATTTGCTTGTGGCTCTGCCTTTAAGGGAAAACAAGGAGTCGTCCTGAAAATCCAAGACTTTTCATTTTTAAAAGAGTTTTTAAATTTCTGGCCCAATTGCGACTCCTGCCCCAAAATATAACCCAATCAAACTATAAGCGTAGCCTAAAATCGTCTCTCCACAGCCGGATACGATAAAGCATTCGAACTTCAAAATAACTTTGTATGTTTAATTTGTATCTAAAGTTGGACTGCTCACCATAACCAGTGGGTTTACGTGTGAATGACAGTGGCGTGCTTGATTTTTGTCGTTACCAATTCTAACGTGTTGGCACTGACCAACCGAATTTCCGCTTTCAGACTGCAAATGCATCGCCAAAGGCACAGCTTAGACATATAGTCTGACAGCGCCTCTGAATATAAATGTCTTTCTCCTCTGCTATCCAGGGCACCGCTTGCCACAAATGATTAAGACTACCTGTGTTTCTATTGTTCTAGGTTTTTTTTTTTTTTTTTTTAAGAAGTTAAATTACTGGCTTGTCAGCATGTAAAGAGCAAAACCCTAGTTTATTTGACAAAGAACAGGTAATTGCTTTTTGCGCGAGACATTTACACCGTCGGGCAACAGCAACAGTTTGGAGAGTGCAAGCTAACATTTCTATTCTTAGCGCCCTGGCAGTTATGTTGAGTTCTTTACTTTTCAAAACACTCACAGGTGCTTATCTGAACCCCAGATAAACCAGGAAACCCAGTGACAGAGACTCCCATTACCTAAAGCTTGAGAGACAGAGCCGCCCTTTGCCTTGAGGAGAGTAATGTTGAGCTCTGCTGCGCGGCGGCTTGATAATGAAAGCCAGTGGCTCGGTGACGTGAGTGTCTTTCAGGCTGGCGCAATGGATGTGGTTGTCTGTGGTGACACAAGCAAACATGTCAGCCCTGTCAGATAAAGCGGGTGATGTGCTGCAAGCCGCTCTCCCTTTACAACGCGCTACTGCCTTTTTCCACCACGGCAACCGCTATTATGCGGCGTCATCTTGAAAGTAAGACATAGGGCGGCTCGGCGAAAACCGTGTAAATAAAATAAATCATCTTAGCAGAATTTCTGTTTCTGAAACCTAGTGTTTCAAGCGTAGTCAAGCTGATGAATCGCCCAGTTTTGTAACGAAACAAAGAGTCGGAGCGTCTGAAGAGACTTTCCCTGAGATGGTAATCTGCAGGCGTTTAGAAAACCCTCTTGCAGGGAATCTGCCGCGGCTTGTGCTAATATGGTTATCTCCAGTGTTTTGGTGCACTGCAGCTAGGCCTAAATCAGAAGCAGATAATGGCGCGCTGTCTTAGTTTTATTACAATGCTTTATTTCCTCACAACCGCGCATACTTTTGGCAAGCGGATTTAAGATTTTGGCTCAGTTTAAGACTTGTTTGCGATTTCAGCTGTATTATTACTAATGTAATAACTAAATTGGTTTTGCAGTTAATTTGTGAGAAACACATTTTTGCAGCTCAAAGTAAGTAGGTAATCGTTTGCATTGTTGTTCCATTTATTAATCGAGGAATATGCAGATCTTTACCTATTTGTCACAGTATACACCATATTTAAAGTATGCCTTCATTTATAATGTGCATTTTTGTGCAACGCTATAAATAGTCGTTCATCTATTTTGACAGGTGGAAAAATATTTTTCCAGTGGTAAAATAGAAAAAAAAGTGAAAATACAGTGAATGTGAGTAGTTGGGTGTTGTGCCATATATCGTGAAAAGAATGGAAAAATATAATGAATTGAAACCTGTTGACTGGTAGGTATATAAACAGTAATAACAATGAGTTATTTGACTCAGTATTGACCGGCTGTTTTTGTCATTTCAACCTAAAAGGCAACTGTTTATTTTGATGTGGGCTTAAAAGGTTTTTGGCAGGGGACAGACAGACAGCGCAATTTACCCGGCTTACCTGCAGCGATGCCGTCCCGTCTTCTGTGACAGGAAGTAATGGCAGGATATGACATAACAGACAGCTAAGCCTTGAGCACAGGTGGGGAAAAAAGCTTTCAACGATCACCGTTTTTTTTTCTTCCCAGCACTTTCTGTTTGCTTTCTCTTACTTGCTCATTTTCTACCCACACAGCTTTATCTTTAAATGAGAATATGCGCCTAAAGTGAAAGCCTGGAACGTAGAGATTAAATCTTCATGCCATTATAGGAATATACTTTTTCTATTTTGAACCAAGAAGTAATTTATTGATCTGACTTCCTCACAATAACTCCTTCTGTAATAAAGATGTTAATATAGTCTCATAAATAAAACTCCTGTTTAAGCTGTTGTTGCACACAAACGTTCAAACTTTCTTTCTTCGTTTCCTCCTCTCCTCCTCCTCACCTGTCCTCTTCCCTCTCATATCATCTTAATATCACTTGGTCCCGAGGGGAAGAGCTTATTTGTGTTTAATGCAGGATTCCGTGCAGCTCGTCTTTTTCCACCAGGATAGCTTTATCATTTGCAAAATGTATACGCTGCTATGCTGCTAAAGCGACCTGTCCGTTCTCGTCTGACTCGTTTCAGCAATTTAACAGGAAGTTAATATAGCGCTGAATAGCTACGCACTTGGAAAAAATTGTTGTTTATGACCACGCTGTTAAAGTGGGCGAGCATATGGAACTTTAAGTGTTATTGAATCACAGCAGCATATGGCGGAATCCATTAACTACAGTCCAGAAATTTCCCATCGTATAAAACAGCAATTCAGAGCGACTATTTGAATCAGCGCTAACTGCACTAACTCCTTACTCCAGGGGTCATTCTTATTCTGCTTTTTGAACTTTTTGAAAACTGTCAATTTAAAATAATCAGTAGTTGTTTGACTTTTCTTTTACTCTTTTTTTTTTTTTTTGAAGTATTTCTTTAAAAAAATTGCAGACTACTGTGGTATTTTGTCCAATAGAAATAAAAATGTTAAAATGTTAAAATGTTAAAAAAACTCAAATGTTTCAGACTACATATATGCCATATTAAATGTTATATGAATATGTTGCGAACCATTTTTTTATTCTAATAGTTAACTAATTACTAACTAACTTTATTTTGCCGTTTATTAAAAGCTAGTAATGAATTTATGTTTTAGTCATGGGATGGATTAAGGCTTCTAAAATAATCACGCAAAATAAGGTGTCAATATTTGCTTTATACGTACTTAATAAACAGGCAATATACTAGAAATATGCATGCTAATAAGATGGTTAATAGTTAAAATTAGAATACAAAATAAAGTGTTGCTATACATTTAAACATTTTCAGAACATCTTTTTGTGTTTCAGGAAAGTAAGTCATACAGTTTGGAACAATATAATGGCAATTAAATGGCATAATTGTATTTTTATTTATTAATTTATTTTCTTCTTTTTTGTATGTTTTTTTACACTGGATTTAGCTTGACAGAATGCAACGTGATAAAAGTTTAGTTTGAAGCACTTTAGTTAACGGGAATTTAAAACTAAAACGCTTTTCTTCAATAATCGGACAGTTTTTCGATGTTAGATGTTTGTGCAGCGTCAGCTCGATACATTAAATAAAATATTGAACTCACTGGGTGAATTATAAATGCTTTTGCTTTGGTTTAGGACCTATATAAAGAAGACATGAACATTTTATGACAACATACTCTTTAGATATCGCTCTGCATTAGACCCCAAAAATCAAAAGCCCAGCGATCAGCGCGAAATGTGACAAATGACACGGCATTGAGTCACCTTGTCGATTAATCTGTCAATGGATACCTTGCACAGGATGAGCACGTGTGACTATGTTGCTCAGTACGGGTAACTGGCGAGTATTGAGTGTGACGGGCCTATTAACTTGTGATATGCATAATGCAACTGACATCGTCTTGTTTCCATGGCTCTTGGGGTCTGAAACGCTCTGTTTCTACCACTCCTTGCTGCTCTCTACCTGTGGATGACAGCTCCTGCTCCTTAATAATGACAGATGGGACTGTGCCGAAAAACCACGCGGCTTCACATGAGCAAAGGAGAGAGCGGTTTGTTACGTGATCGACTCTGATCCAAAACTCAATCTCACAAAAGCTTTCGGGAACATACGCTATATTGCCAAAAATATTGGGTCAACACCTTCCAATGAGCAGGTTTGACTACTTTAGTAATATTCATGAGTACAAATCTTAATGTTAAAGCATATAGTGATATTCTAGGGAATTGTATGCTTCTACTTTTATAGCAACAGTTTGGACAGGACCATTTTCTATTCTAACGTGACAATGCCTCTGTGTATAAGGCAAGGTTAAAAAAATGTGGAAGAACTTAAATGGTCTGCATAAAGTCTAAGCCCAGCTGAACACCTCTGGTGTGACTTTAAATGCAGTCCTTGAGGCAAAAACTCATCACGCTTGTACATATGGGTTCAGTCACTTTAGACACTTTAAAAACTGTTGCAACAGAGAAGGAAATACATTTTTAAATGCATCAGTTATGTTTCCATCTATGTTGCCTTTTTCTGTTATACAGAAGGGGGTGCCCCAATACTTTTGTCACTATAGTCATTGGGGTTTTTGGCTCAAGCACTGCATTTAAACCTGTTCACTGAAAGGGGGTGAGCCAAATAAACCAATAGAAGTATAAAAGGAGTCTTCATTTTCTTTATGCAAAAACGTTTTATGTGTCAGCACAAAATTGAAATGAAAAAATGACCCAGTCAGGAGTTGCCATTATAGGTTGGTTTGAATAAAACATGACCTGCATTTTTTTACTAAATGCGCCATGTTAAATAAATGATTTGTGAGTTTTACACGCCTCAACCAATAGGTTGCCCTTTCCCTTATATATACTGAATGCATTAGTGAAATCATGTTTTCCTCTCTATAAGAACAGGGCAAGACATGTTTCCTAAGTATACTCTCCTGTTAGGTCACAGATTCAAAGAGCTTTTAAACAATTGATAAAGACTGTATTCACAAAAGCCTCAAAAACAGCTCAAAATAGACCAATTTTCTTCAGAGTCACGATGGTCTAATGAGTCTTGTCTCTTTCCTCGAAGAATCTGTCCATCTAGAGGTGCATTTGCTGCTTTTGAAAGGAGGACGTTTCACTTGGATTCAATCTGGTTGAGCAGGTAGTTTGGAGACTGTATGGAGTACTTTTCCGCTTGCCATCACTCCAGGTTTACAGGGGAAAGCACTCATGCTGTCTGACTGCTGTTTCTGCTTTCAATTTAACAGATCTGTCTGCTGCACTTACCTGCTCCCTGCCCGCCAGGTGCATGCTGGGTAGGGGCACCGCTGCTCTTCATGAGGCAAAAAGCAGCACTAATGGTTGACAAGAGAACTTTGTATGTCGTCACCAACAGGGCCACGAGGGACTTTTAATACCACCATCACCCCGTCTTTTATTCTTTCCAGTTCCTTCTGTTCCTCATCATAGTGTTGGCTTCAGGGTTTTCTACATTGTTGGACACAGAAGGTTCACAGAAGGCTTGTAAGCAACATGCTGAATGGAGCTGTTGTGTTTTCCTGCAGTTCTGTAGAAAAGAAAAATCACATAGGATTTACATCGTTTCATTTCTAGAAAGCAATGAAGGTGAATAGCTAAGGTCAGAACTGACCCAATGTGCCTTCTAAATGCTTGCTTTTGTAATATTTAATCAAAATCCATAATGGTGTGTTATACGTGATATATAAAATCTGCCCACCTTATTTTTTTCTCAATGAATTTCCAGTTTCATTCAGAAATGCTGATTCTCAAACCAAAACATGCTTCTGAATGACTTGAAATCTGGCACATGGACCATTGTAATGTCACTGTGTTTCTTTTAGATATCTCAGTGCATCAAATTGCGCTCAGATTTGCCAAGAAATTCCAGTTCGCAGTCAAGTCTCAGTATGAATGACCTTCTTCCAAGACCGTGTAATTAGGTATATCTTCATTCATCTTGAAGTTCCATACTCTCTCTTCCATATTCAGCAGTAGTCTCATTTGTGTCCATTTTATCTTTACAGAGCAATAAGAATGTTTTTGAGACAACCAATGTTTAAATGAAGTTTGGGAGCTCTCCAGAACTACAAAAGAGAATTCAGATGTTACTTTGGGTATGCCTGATGTTTTCTTAAATATAAAGGTAATGTTGCACTTTACATAAAGCCTTCATGTAAAATGCATTATAAAAGTAGTTTGCATTGTCACATTATGCATTATGGTTATAATTATTTACATAATTATGCATCACAATGCACATTATAAATAAATATAATGCATTATACCCTTTATAACTCTTTATAATTTGTTATACATGAACAGTTTAAGTATTAAGTATTACCAAAAGAACTTATTTTATTTGTCGTTTAACATTCATCGAATCTTCCCACTCCACACAAGGTTCCTTATAATGTAAAAATGTTCTTTAGATGTTCTTCACACTATCAGCTGTTCAGTGAAAGGTTCTTTGGAAAAACCGAAATAGTTCTTCTGTCAAAACCTGATTTTAGAGCGTGCAAGGAGTCGACCTGCGTGTGCTGCATGTGCTCGGTACACCCCTCTCACCTCACGCGACGGTACAAGAACATGATGATCCTTTAGGAGACACATTTCAGCATAATGAGAGCTGATACTCTTTTATTTACTGCTCTCTTTCACACGCTGTGCACTAATCTGTTTGAAGTTTGTTAGTAGCGCGCGCGCACACAGACAGCAGCACTCAAATATAATGAGCTCTTTGTCTGTGAGTTTGTGGGGCTTCCACCCTTGAGCCAGAGGAGGTGATGTCAGCAGAATTCTACCTCCGTGACTCATCTGCATCAAAGCTGCATGTAACTGACCTCTGACCTTAAAGCGCTGGACCCTGCTTTCTGCACTGCCTGTGTGTGCACATCTGTGTTTTTAGTCAAACTAATAGCAGCTCAACATTAGCGTAAAACCATATTGCTTTGCACCCGCGACAGGATGCGATGTTCAGCTCTCGAGCTTCTCTTTTAAATAAATTATAAATTCCATATAAAAAAAAAGTAATGGTAACTTTAGTACCTTAAATGTATTATTTAGTTTTCTCTACCATGCAGCGAGCCTTTGAAGTTTGTTTCCTTTGTATTGAGTCGTGATCGATACGTGCTATATGAATTCACGAGTCAGAGTTCACCAGAATTGATCTTTGGTACACAACGAAAACAAAAGTTGAGTTCCTACTCTCTCACAAAACGTAAACAGCTTACAGCTAAGCTAATAAATTATATTACATGATGGAAGAATAGTTTATTTCGTTAGTTCCAGATGGACACCCTTACCTGTGGTTACCGTGGTTACACATGGTTTCCCGTTGCTCATTTTATAATTTTGTGGTGCTGCAGATATTAATGTAGAAAATTGGTTGCTCAAGCCTTTCTCTTTCAGTATTAAGTGTTTTAGTCAGACAAGTCTGGCTTTCACAATTACAGTTTATTAAGATTAATAAGTAGCTTTGCCATGATTCTCTAATTGATGCCACCACTTGGGAAAGTCAAGGACGCTTTAAGACATTTCGGTGGTTTTTATGTGCACTCATTTCATAAATCATAATTTCAGCATTTATAGGAGAGTTCAATACATCATGTGTGCATGTATCAAGTCAACGCTCACATACTTTAATATTGACTAGGAGCTGGACCGATCTGGTTTTCTTACTTCCTTTTAAAAATCAACATCACAGGTCACAAAATCTGACAGCCCTCTCCTCTCTTGCCCTTTATGCAAGCCTCCTGCTGTGATCTCCATGGGACCCCTTCAAGCTGCTCTAGTGCAGCTCCATGCATTATGTAATGCCACGTTTTGCCAAATCATTATCAACAGGCGCTCACAAAGAAGGCAGCAGGTGTTTAAGTGTTGTTGTGCTGATGATCGCTGCACCAGGGAAAATAAGTGTCTAGTCATCGTCTGCGTGTCTTTCTTGGAGTGCACTTACTCTATGATGTTAGGTGTCTTCCTAAAGAAACTAAATCCTTCATCCTGAAGTGCCACTATTATGCCGTTCAGAATTTGGTTTTCACTTTACGTATTTAGATTTACCTTTATTTCCCAAGCGGTTCGTTTGAAGATTCATCTTTCAAGCTCCTCCTTTGCGTGAGGCTGCTCTAATTAGTTGGATCACCCAGTCCGTTTTGATTGGCCTACTGCGTACAGTGCGTGTTGTGAAACAGAACGCGCTAAACACCCAAACATGTATGCATTAGCTGAACACAGATATGGAGTAATGATAAATCA
This sequence comes from Puntigrus tetrazona, assembly GCF_018831695.1. NCBI lineage: Eukaryota > Metazoa > Chordata > Actinopteri > Cypriniformes > Cyprinidae > Puntigrus > Puntigrus tetrazona. The sequence goes on from NC_056702.1 coordinate 1,183,512, forward strand.
CTGCAGACTGTAAACCATCGTATTTAACTCCATCTGCCTCAATAAGAACGACAGACAGTCTATATTAATCAAAACACATTTCTAGACAATGGCGGGCCGCGGTAGGATGATTAGAAAAACTACAAGATGAGTTAGCCAGAGACGTACAGAACACATTTTGCATGCTCGACAGAACATGGAAGCAACAAATATTAATCTTTACTTACCCATCTTCAAGGACAACTGGTTTATGAATTCCACGTTGAGCGCTCAGATATTGGGGAAGCAGTTGACAGTCAAAGGGCGGGAACAGAACAAAAGTGTGGGATTATACGCATGGTGTGGTATCGTAGTAAAAAATTTTAACCACTGATTCTATTTACAGCCTTTTCCTTTAGAAGTGAAAATATACGAAGTGTTTTTGACGTTATTCACATGAACGAGCTACAGTCCTTGCAGATTACAAGTGACATTATTCAAATGTGATAACAAGTGACGTGTAAACTTTATGGAAATGGAACCAAGTTATTTTAAATAACTTGTTAAAGGTGTTCAGACTCTTTCTTCTGAGAGACAATAGCTTTATTTATGGTGCCAATTCGCCAGATCATAGTAGAAGTCATTAACAATAGCAAAAATGGCCAATAGAATAACGTGTGAAGTTGAGGTGAAGAAGGGAAGTTGGAAAATAAGTCATGAAAAATGGAATTACAACTTTTGGTGCAAGAAACTTTACTATTATAAGTGGACTCCAGCATGGTGAAATCTTTTAAAATGCTGTAAAGTGTAAATATGGCCACTTTAAGGTTTAAGTTCGCCTCTGTTCAATAAAGCAGCACAGTAGTCTGCCGCCTCAGGCAGAGCTAAATTGACTTCATTTCTAACTCTCTGCAGGCCTCAAATGCTAGCAACCCTTGGAAACGTAATGAAATTCTGTGTTCAGCAGAGATTGTTTGCTTTCGACTGCGGTGGGAAGTTTCGAGTCGCCCTCAGCAGACACGACTTCCACGGCAATATTTAAAGTATTAATTTTCTCCTGATATTCTCTCCTAGATGCTGCTGATGTAAAACTAAGGAATTAGCTGCAAGCCACCAACACCTGCAAAAGAAGGACAAAGGCGAGCCACGGCAAATCCATCAGATCTTCACACTGTGAGTGTAAAAGGATGGAAAACGTTGACAGCGGTTCTTGAAAGAACAAAGATTTAACTGTGACTGAGGAAGTGTGGCACTTATATGACACGCTGATGAGACCGGTCTCGAGGATCTTGATCATGTCTTGTACCAATCTGCGGCAGGTATGTTTATAAATATGTGTATACGGAATGTAATGTGTTGGTATTTTCTAGGTTGTCAAAGTGGAAACCTCAAGAAGAGAGTCATTCCTCTTTCTTTCATCTTATTCTCTGTAATCTCGTTTATCAATGATAAGATCAGCCACTCTCTTCTTCATGTGTTCTCCATAGATGAGCCACGTGTGACAGTGAATATAGATACTACAGCGCCATCTGTTGAAAAATATATGCAATGGCTTTCCATGCCGTCCAAATTAGCATGGATTTTTTTCCTACTTAGCCACGAGTACAATTGTAAACTCTTTACCTGCTCTCGAAAAAAATTCTAAACATTTTAAGGCTATCTTCACATCGAAAAATATTGCCCTGTTACTGTGCAGTCAGACCAGACCCCATGGGTTTTTGTATCACATTAAACTGACTTATTTTGCAATATGGCTATATTGCAATTTAGACAACCTGGCTGCGCCATTCTGCTTAATACACATGGCTACTTACCAAATAAAAAAATAAACGCTCTTGAAATATAGATTTGAATTGAATTGTACAATTGTGTTTTTATTGAGAAACGAAAAACGAGTCTATGAGGAACAAAAAATGCCCTCTTGACGCAATGGCCTGTGATTTTATAGAAAAAGTAGTTTATTTCTGTCTCGCAGCTTGATTAATTTTCCAATTTTTGGCCCTGCTCATACAAGTCTCACTGTCCCACAGTGTAGCTGTAGTGTGTTTGTCATTTGCAGTGAAATGCATCACCTTCATCTCCTGAATCCTGTTTGATCAATCCCTGTAGTAAATTGGGGGTTTGGCGAAACAGAACAGTTCAACAATCACGGCTCGTCCGCTTTGCCACATGGCACATGCGATTATCTGCACCTTAGCACATTCAAATCATTGATCTGTACTTGGCCACGGTCACAGTGTCAGTGCAAGACTGGCCCGACAGATCAATTTTTATTCACCACTGGATGTTTGACCGGGTTTTGATCACGAGACTCTTGGGCTCCTCTCATCCAGTTTTAATCGGAAGCTTTTTGTGTGGTGATTCAAAGGATCAATAAAGCCACCCAGGAACTGAGTGTCTGCACCGTGACAGTAAAAATGGAGGCTGATTTTGTCGTCATCAGTACTTTCCAGAAACCTGTTTTGATTTGTGAGACATTCTTTGAGTCAGGAGTCCCTCTTCCTGAAGAAATCTTTCAAGAAGCGGTGACTTTTCTGACAGATGATAATCAACACTGAGCCTCTAAGATCACACGAGAAGAAAAGCCATATAAATTCTTTTTGCCTTGAAGGGATCTATCACGCATTCATAGGACCCTCGAGGTGCCAACCAAATGCTGCCTGCCTCAAAAAAAAGATGAGATGAAGAGAGAAAGTATAGAGCAATATAATGAGCATTGCTTATGTATCACGGAAAGCATAGACCTTTAAATATTATTGAGCCTACAGTAAACCCCAGACATTGCCCATCATAAGTACTTACTCACCTCAGGTACAAACATCATAGAGATTTGTAGGAATCCCATTAAACAAATCAATGGATTTTTACGCATTTCAACAGAAATTCTGTTTACTTCCAGTGTACAATGGTCTAGTAGTTTCCAGCCAGTTTAACTTCAGGACCTTGGATTTTACATCGGAGACATCAAGCTGGGACCCAGTACAGTACCAGAATTGTTGCTCTTGGCAGTCAAATATTTACTATTGGCACAAACCATTTTTTCAGCTTATGTGAACTCTTGTACAGCAGTTTGGACTTATATTTTTATAGATTTCCCACCAGTTTCTATCACAAATCCTGCAACGGTGGCATGTTTATGTTTAGTTTGTGCAATGGATTTGTTTAAAAATGCCAATTTTGGGTGGAAACCTGTTTTAGTGTATGATTTGCAGGGTAGTTGTGTTTCATAGTTTTGGGCGTGGCTGATGTAAGCGCATGCATTAGACTGGCTGACTGAGATACAGGCAAGAAATCTCCATCAGTGAGCCCCTGTTGGGCGTCCTGCTAAGTGCCTGCTGTAGTAGTGAAACACGTTGAGTGGCATGTGAAATCCCTGGATAGCTAACTTACACTGCATGAGGCTTAATGCCTCGATATCGATCTTGCACTAAAGGGCTCTATTCTTAGCATCTTTCCATCAAGCGCCACAAGAGAAGGCCCGTTTTAGTAGATAGAGATTTTAAACATTGCTCCAGGTGTTTCTAGAGTTATCACTCGATATCAAGTTGGAATTGCATGGATAGTGTGCAGTTATATAAACTTGGCGTCTGATTTAAGATCGAGCATGCAAAACATTTTTTATCTGAAATAAATTGGAATTGTACTTGTACTTTATTGGTCATAAATAAAGCCGTAATAATTTTTTTAATCTGCATGCTGAAACCGTTACGGCAGTACTGTGTACACAATGCATTGTTTCTAAAATATTGCATCAAGTAAAACCAGGTCATTTATATAGTTATAAGTAGATGTGTGCACCTAGGTTCATTCAGGTTTATATGTCTGAACCAAGGAAATAAATAGGCTATCATGCACCATATTGAATTCGTGGTATCTATTTTCCATTGCATAGAAATGTTTGAATCGACTCACATTGCACACATTTGCATATCACGTACATATCGCATCGGCCTCATTATAGAGATGCACATCCTAGTCAATAGTGATATCATGGGATTTAAAATGGGGTAAGGGTTGCAAATGATTGTATAATCCATTCACATACTATGAAATCACTTAGATCAAGCGTGTTGTATACCACTCAAATTCTGTCAAGAAGCATGTATTTCATTCCGTCTTCACACAAGTTATCGTATAACTTAAGACTGCTAGTGCAGTGAGCAGTGCGCTAGTAAACAGAAAAAAATGTTCAAGGAAAGAATTAAGGATGTTTTCCGCTCAATAGATGAAAGGGCATAAGTCAAAGCTTGATTCAAATTGACAATCTTTAGCTGTGCATATTGATGTGATTATTTATTTTCCAGAGTGGAGTGCAGTGGATATTTGTTTTACCAAATGCCAGAGAGTCATTGCTTAAACGTAATTTTTAGCTAAAGACAGACTTTTTTCCTATCTGCTATCATCAGTTAGTTAGTTTATTTAAAAACATGTAATACACTTTTTGTGTGATTTTCTCTATATGTCTGAGCTCATTTCTGAGGCTGTAAAGCACAAACAAGCGCACAAATAAGACATTCAATATCCCGTTTCTGCTTTGGTCAAGGCTTCCATTGAGACCAATTGGCTGAGTCGCTCCTGCTTCAAAGAGTAAATTATCCTTTAGCATAGAGTCTTGATTAGAAAAAGGGCAGAGAAAGCTCCTGAAAGACTCCCCCAGGGAATGAGTCTTATAAATTGACAAAGAATGCATGAGGGTTTTGTTGTATCTGGAAGGAAATGTCAGGCAGGGCAATCCTCCATCTTATTAAGGAGATGAATTGTGACATTAAGATGGAGTGCTGGGAATGACTTTTTTTGTAGGATGGAAAGCCCTTTTGATTTATCTGATCCACGCAAGTTAAGTGACACCATGAAGCCGAAAATAAATGAGATCAGCGTGATAGATGAACAGAGAGAGTGATGGAGCACTAGCAACTCAATTGGCTTGTCGATCTGCCAGTGCTAAAATGATGCATGTTGTCTTATGGGTCTTACTCTCTATTAAGTAGATTCAAACTAGACTCCATCTCTCTAATTGGATACAACGTGGAAGTAAAATGACTAAAACAATCTCTTAATGCATTTTACTTCAAAAGCCTGTTTAAACTCAAAGTCGTTGTATTACAGCATGGGATTAAGTGAAACCTCTTAAATCTAAAATGTATTGTAGATGGGTATATGATTCATATTTAACGTTAGTCTGTCATTAGAAGCACAATGAGTCTTCATTGCATGTAGCATTTGCTTGCCCTTGCTAAAGGCACTTACGATACATTCCCATTGCTTGGACGCAACAGCAAATAAGGAGCATCCTAGTTGTTTTAATCCTGCCTCTTTTCAAGACCAGTTCTGATGACATCATTGACCGGCCCAGTCCATTGTGACCTCTTTTTCTTATTTTAGATTGTACTTTTGCTTATGTGATTAATACATGAAACACATGAATTAGGTTAACACCTGCACCAGCCACAAAACAGCCGCTTATCACACAGGTGTGTCGTATTTTGCAGTGATGTGGCATTTCCAGACGAGGGCTAGCCCGCTGCATCACCAGATGATTGCTGTTCCTCTGCCCAGCGGTATGCATTAAAGACCCGGATTTAGAAGGAAATATTGAAGATACTGGGAGAAAGCGCAGCTGATATTATATGAACTTAGTAAGTGTTTTTTTGGATTGTGTTTAAAGGGAAATACAGTTGCAGTATATCAATTTAATATCATTTTCTTTATAAATGTGTGTTTGTCGATTTTTACAAACTCATAGCTTGCGACATCTGTATTTGTCTTGTTCAACCACTCAAATCATACTTAAAACTCAAACATTAACACCCACAATGGGATTTGGCTCAAGTCCATTCATCCAGTGTGTGTTTATCGCGTTGAAGTTTTCCAAAATGACAATGCTCCCTGCTAAATCTTATTAACGACAATTTACTCTTTTCCCTTGCTCCTACTTACACATGGCTCGTTCCTCTTTCATTCTCAGCTTCTATAACCTGACCGATGGTGATGGTGTTGTTTGTATATAGTGAAGTGCCTAATTCATCTATTATTAGTCAGGGTTGGTGTGTTATGGTGCAATGTTTAAGGCCTTCTATCAATTCAGTCTCTGTCATCCAAGCGCCTCCACGGCCCTTCAGTGTATGCACAATGCCGTAGAACAACAGGCAGGTACACAGAAAACAAAAGCTGTCCTCCTCCATTTTAAGCCATCTTTGAGTCTGCTGTGTTGTCTTCCAGCTGCTTTCTACTTAGCAAGGCTGATAGACATTTCTATTCTCAATTGCAGAGCATTTGAAGATAGTCTCCCTTTCATTTATAATAAACGGTCCTACTTTCTTAAAAGACTGTGGCATTGATGGTTTCATAAGACTTTTAGCATCCATATGTGGCGTTGGGAAGATGGGAGTCAGGTGTAGGAAGATCAAAATTCCCCACAATAAAGGGACTAGCACTCAAACTCGCCACTGTAGAATTTCCACCCAAGGGTAGAATAACCACCTAAATTAGGCTAACACACAGATTCGTACCACCAATTAAGGTCAGAAGTTCGTCCACGACACATTTTTTATTAACAAATCTTAGATGGAATAACATTTAAAATAGTCTAGAAGGTTATTGGATCTACAAGACAACCTAAAAGTTGCAGAGAGCCCTGGGCTGGAGCTTACCGAAACTAGGGAGGGACAGGCCACACCATAAAGCAGTGAGCTTTGCATTTCACTGTGTAGACACACAGGCACTATACACACACACACACCACAGGAAGGTGATCACGCTGCTTGAGAATGCCACCACCTAAGAAAATTCTCTGCCCAGTGCTCCAGGCCTATCTATCAAAGAAAGCCAGGTCAGCGCCTTGTCACTTGAATGAAATAGCATCATCAACAACCAATCAAAAAATTAAAGGCACAAAAGAAAACAAACAAAACAACTTGACCAAGTCATAATTGGCTCCTGGTACTAAAAGTCAGTTAGATAAATCAAAATGTCCGAAAATAAAAGAAATCAGTTCAACTTCAAAGGAAGGCAAGCCAAAAAAATAATATTAAACCAAAGTTTAGTCTGAAACAGGACAGCACTGCAACCGTTAAAGCAAAAGGCGACTGTAGGTACGGTTGGACCTTCGCCTTATCCGAAAGTTTGGATTTCAACCACGTCGACGATGCGTGTCAACGCAGGAACAAAAACTACCATTAGCGTGTCCGGTTCTCCTGGCTTCTCCAGTATTTGAGTACTTCCCAGACCCCTCAGGTGGCGTAGGGAACATTGGTTTCAAAACCAGTGCGATCGCGTCTCGAAGCGTACTCCAATTAGTTCGGGAGATAGCGGCGGCGTGCGCGGGCGCTCTACGATTAGTCAGCGACACACCTCAGCGCATCGTTCCACGTTTCTGTACGTGATGGCTGACGCAACAATAGCGCACCATAAAAGAGACTTGCTCCTCCTGCCACAATCTACCCCTCGTTTGCGCCGGGCGACCCGGCGTGGGTTAATAACCAATCACCAAAACCTCTCAATCCACTAATTCCAGGCCTAAACAAAGCTACCGCAGTGTTGAACTGTAGCTTCAGGAATTGCCAGTGGTTCTCGCCGCTCTACAGCCAGAGAATGAGTACAGGGTGGAATATTTGACCTGCTCCCCATGCAGGCTGACCTCCGAGGCAAGCACTTCCTCAATGCCAAGACCAGGAAATTACTATCCTTTTTCCCTCACACAATGGGTTCCACCACCTGTCCTCCAGCTGCACCAAACCACCCCTGAGGCAAACCAGTCAACATTCTTGACCCCCTCAGGCTGTTGGACGCTCCAACATCCTGAGCCCCCGCTCCACAGGGGATGGGTGCAGCAGCAGGGGCATGCTTGGTACCAGCATCATCAAGTCGACCTGCGTCTTCCTCTTCCATCCTCTTGAGGTTTCAGCTCTCCACAACCTCCAGCAGGCTGCTCCGTATACATCCTCCTGAACACAGGCTTTCCAGCAGGAGCGATGCACTCCTCCGTGCGTAGCCTGATCGGTAACGGTGCAATGTATACACCACCCTCCTTCTTTGGCTGACCGCGATGATTGAACTCACAAATCCTGGATCTTGTGGCGGCCTCGCACTCCAAGATGCACTAGATAAACTTAACTGACCCTCCCTAACGAGGCAGATCTGGACAAATTGGTCATGCCGTTTCTTCCGACCAGGCTGCTGCAGCCTTCAGCCGGACCTGCCTCAAAGGCAGCCTGTAATGCTTCGATGTTCTATAGCAGCTATATGCCTCCTGCACCAACTGGCTCAGGCACTGCAAGTAGAAGTCTATCGACAACTGCGGTTCTTGGCCAAACATTAAATAATAAAGAGGATTCTCAGTCGCCGGTAGAGTGGTATTATAACAAGAATATTACCTGTGACAATTATAAGACGCAGTCCCTCTTCCATAAATTAAGCAATGTTACTTGATAAACTATACAAGTCACGATTAAATCTCTCCCACATTGCCATTGCCGGCGGATGGTAGGGAGTAGATGCGAGATTTCTTACCTGGTAAGGCTACGCAGAGTTGTCTAATAAGGTAGACTCAGAGAAATTCGACCTGGTCGGAATGAATCAAGCCGAGACACCAAACTTATAAAACCTCTTGAACCAATGCCTGGGCCGCGGTCTCAGCCCTTTGGTCATGCGTGGAGGCTGCTGCCGCCGAAAAGGAATTTACTAAATCGTCGGTCATCACCAGGTATGTTCCTCATGTCCAGATGTAGTGGTTCCAGTGTTGTAAAATCAATGGCCGAAAGCCCGTTAGGCGTGAAGCGTCGGCCAAGCGCAAAGAAGCATGTGCCACTGGCTGATTGTCTTTGGCCAGTTGACAAACCATTGCTGACACACAGGTGCTCCGGCCAGCATATTTGTATTAACACGCAGCTGCGAATCAGCTCACTGGTCGTTCCACCCTTGATGCCCATGTCGTTGGTGGCTGCATCAGAGGCCTCTTCCCTCAAAACATCAGGTAGCACCAGCTGATAACACTCCTCCCCTCCATCTGGTCTAAATATGTCCTCGATACAAAATCCCTTCTCTTCCCTCCAGCTCAGTTCCATTGTTGTAAGGAGGGTCCAAAAGCTCCCGTTTTGTAGCTGCCGCCCTCCTCCGGCCCTGGGCGTGGCCCACCCCAGAACTTTGCACTGGTCAATAACGGATCATCCTCCTGCATGAAACGCCAGATCAGAGAATGAATGCCCGGCAATGCACTCACCGCCCCTAACATCTGCCTGGACTGCCTTCAACGCCAGCAACCTGCTGCAACGGCTCAGGGACCTAATGCCCACTGCCAACTCCTTGGCTCCACATGGCATAAATCCAGGATTCTGGCGGGAGGCATCACATTGCCGTACTCTGCGGATCTATATCTCACCTCCAAAGTCAGAGAATGCAAGCCAGCTCATAGCCACGCGTTGGTTCATGTGGCACCAAGCTTCTGTTAGCTAGTGTCAGAGGTTATTATCAGTAGACACAATACATTTTATGCCCCAGAAGATACTCCAAGATTTTCTACCATGGCCACTTAGGCGAGAAACTCCAATTTCATGGAGCTATAGTTAGTCATGTGCGCTCAGTGGGCCTTCAGGCTCCCACGAGACTAGCATGCGCTATAAGTCGAATCTTTCCTTCCCGACCTCTTGGGAAACACACGCCCCAAACCACCATGGCTGAGCGTCTGCGCCAGGATAAAGGTTTTATTAAAGTCTCGTAAGCCAGTACTGGGAGCAGATATTGAATTTCTCTTTTAGGAGCCTCAAATGCTATCACCTGCTCCAGTCCATGCCTTGGCCCAACCTCTGCCCCCTTTTGTTTGCCTGACTTACACTCCATGCCTCTACCAACCAGCCTGGCAGGTGCAGCCAACAACCAAACCCTTCCACAAGCGCCTGTAATAACTAGGCCCAGGAAAGTTCGTAACTCTGGCACAGTGGGGCAGCGCCATTGCGCAACAACCTCAGATTTCCTGGGTCAGTTGCAACGCCTTGCACAGATATAACATGACCCAAGTGCCCCACCTCAGGTCTGAAGCGCATTTCTCAGTTGCGCCGCCAGTCGCCCTTCTCAGGCGACCCAGAGCCATCTCCAGTCTCTCCATTTCTGTGCTACTCCGAGGAAAACACCCACCATCGTCAGATACAGCATGAGACCCAGCCTGCTGATCACCAAATAAGCGCTCCATTAACCTCTGGAGCGTGCTTGAGTGCATTAAAGCCAAAGCATGCGATTCCATTCAAATAATCGAGCAGCGTGCAAAAAGCAGTCTTGGCTTATCCGGCTCTAGGCACTGGAACCTGCAAGTACCACTGGCAAATCTAAGGTAAACCAGAGCCCCAGCCAATGGGTCAAGACTCCTCGATCCGAGAAGCCAGGGAGACTTGCATCCTCTAGTTTTGGCATTCCAGGTGGCGATGATCCGCACTTTTGTCGCAGACTACCGTCGCTAACACTAGCAAACTATCGGCGATGCATAAGGGCTGCAACTCTCCCGAACAGATTCCGGCCTCTGGCAGCACTCAGTTATATGGAGTTTTACTGCCTCATATTCAGAAGAGGATCCGTCGATGTCGTTATTTGTACTGGGACATATCCAATAGCGGGATGTCATGAGAGATGGTAGTGCAGCCTGAATGCATCTCGTGGTTGAAAATACGTTTGGTATTTTTCAATAAAGAAAACCCTAACCTGACCTGCTCCAAACAGAGAGTAAAACAGACAAATCAAGGACTCAATCATTTTGGGACGGAAAAGCCCCTGCTGCACTGGGGACTGAACAGTAGCAGCTGCAATTTCTCTTCACTAATCCCTGCTGGCAAACTGACTATAAACCTCTTTCAAGTTTCCCACCACACGTTGTAGGGCAGAGGTTATCTCCACTGTGCCAGCGTTCACTACTCCTTTATAAACGGTCCCTCGATTTACCTTACCAAAAGCAGGTGATGCCAAAGGAGCCTGCTGGAAGGCCTGGTCAGGGCTCAAACCGGGGCCCGATATTCCCAAATGCTGGAGGCGTACTCAGAACAGGTTTACGTGGCCTGCTTCATTGTACCACGGAATCACGGTACACCTCGCCCACGCTTTGCCCGCCCACACCATGATGGAAGGTCAGCACTTACTTTGTGTAATCACTGTAGCGCGGCCACCGCAGGGAGCACAATGTGATTACTGGAAGTCCGAGAAGGCAATGCCGTACTGTCCGAAAGCTCCACAATGCTTACCGATAAGGATGTTCATCCAGCACACCGAGGACATAAACTCATACCACAGAGATCTCGAACCACCAAGACACGCGCAGCGACCAACCTACCTAAGTTCCACATCTGGCTCAAATACCCAGCATATGGAATAGTTAGCCCATTGGCAGCCAGTTGTAACCACTGGCAATTCAGCGGAGGCGATCCTGGCCCCATGGTTCAAATGCTGGTAGGAAGCAGCTTCGGTAACCGACACCATTGAACGTATCCACCAGAGCATTGCGACGCACCCCCATAAGGGCAACCACGTATGGACAAGAGGAAATCAACGAGGCGGAGTGGTATCAAACACTGCCGCCGAGTCAATTTCACTTCCGCAGGCTGTGACTCTGCGGCCTGGTGGGAACTGTAGTTTTCGACGGTCTGGAGAGCGCGACTATCCATTGTTTCTCAGCTGTGGAAAGGAGCCAGACATAGTCTCTGCGGGCGTGGGGCGATTTCTTTCAAGCACGCTCAGGCAAAATGCGGCCGTTGGCGGCACGATCTACAGATAAATGGGGCCAGACTGGGGAGGAAACGATTACGTGCATGAAGTTTGGAACCGGGCAAATGTTGTGTGAGTTGATCCCCAGCGACATTGCTGCTGTATGACATTTCTCTCAATTCACCCAACTCGGCTATTTGCTGATGTCCCTACTTTGTCTTTTAACAGATGTCCACCCGTACCCCGCACTGAGGCCATCGCTGGGGACTGACCCAGCTACGCCTCAGTGCCCCCAGGCATCCATGCTTGTTCCCATCTAATCGCCGCAAGACCACGCCAGCAAAGGTGGCAGTGGGCTGGCGAACCAACTGGCTGATTCCACGCCTCAAGGCGCCTATCATTAACTATGCTCAACAAATTAGTCCATGGCAGAATTTCTGCGTAGGGATGTGTGGCGCTCTGTTCTTACCAATGGGCCCGCAAGTGCAGAAAGCTCTATTAGTGTCTCACCTCTTGTTGCTCTAGAAAAGAAGACCATCTTGTAATGCTACATATGACTGTGAACAGCCATAAAGCTCATCAAAGCCTTAATGATTTTATCGGTCTCAGCGTTCTGTTTCAGGGCGATGCCTGATCTCTTCGTGCCTCTCCTCCAGATGGTCAGATAAAAAAAGACTTGGTCTGCAGGGAGACATATCGCGATGCCCTCATGCAGCCTCGCATCACTCAGCATTCATCAATGCCTCAAACTCGTTTACCACTAAATTTGGACATCTGCGATCACGGCCATGTGAATGCGTTCGGGTGCAACAGCACCAGCACTGGGGTTGAATTATAACGAAAATGAACCGTAGAGGTACCTAGGCATGGCAGCATCAGGACCGGCAACTGGCGCCTGTGCCTGTACGGCGATGCATTGTAGCTCTTGTTGACTACAAGATCCCTCCAATTCTTACAATTCTTCTTCCCATTTTTCTCACTTTAAACCCCACTTACCACTGGAGGAGAGAGAAAACCATCAATTAGAATCACTCTAATACAGTGCCACTGCGTCATATTTCCAAAAAAACAAGCACAAGCCCTAAGACGAAATACAAAAGCACCCAATATCTCTGGCGCAAAATTGGTACAGATGCCTTACCTGCCATCCTTACGATGTAGCGTTAGGGAAAGATAAGTCAGGGCGCCACTGTAAATTTCACCCAAGAATTCAAATAACCACCTAAATTAGGCTAACACAGGTCGTACCACCAATTAAGGAAGTCAGAGAGGTTGGTCACAGCACATTTTTATTATAAGATCTTGAATGGAATAACATTTAAAAATAGTCTAGAGAAGGTTGTTGGATCTACTGGGACACTTCTAAAAGTTGAGGGCCCTAGGCTGGAGCTTGCAGGCGCTAGGGAGGACAGACCACACTGCTATTGGTGACTGCATTTCCACTGTGTAGACACCTTTAAAGACTTTATCTTACACACACACACACACACACAGGAAGGTAGTCACTTAGCTGTGAGAAGATACCACCACCTAAAGGAATTCTGCTGCCGATTGCTCAGGCCCACCATCACAGCAAAGAAGGCAGGTCAGTAACATCCTTGAATGAAATAGCATCATCAGCAGAAAGCCAGTCAGAGAGATTAAGGCACAAGAAAGAAAGTAAATCAAACAGCCGGCCCAAAGTCACATAATTGCAAGCTCCTGAATTACTAAAAGATCAGTTGAATAAATCCGATCCGAAAACAAAAGAAATCAGTTCAACTTCAAAGGGGAAGGCATATGGAAAATAAAAAATAATATTAAACCAAAAGAAAATTTGGTCTGAAACAGGACAGCGTACTGTTTAACGTTAAAGCAAAAAGTGACTGTAGTGCAGTTTGTGGACCTTCACTTATCACGAGGGATTTGGATTTCAACCGCGTCTGAGCAGTAAGTGTATCAGCGCGAGAGCAAAGCTACTCGGTGGCGTGTCCGGTTACCACAGCTTCTCCAGTATTTAAGTACGCCTACACGGAGCCCCTCAGGTAACGAACGGCCCCGGTAATAAAGGAACGTTGGTTCAAAACCAGTCGCGAGTCTGCGTCTCAGCTGCGTGCTCAATTAGTTCGGGGAGATGGCCGAAAGCGCGTTACTTGGCGCTCACGATTAGTCAAGCGACACACCTCCAAAAGCGCGTCACGTTCCCGTTTTTATAGCACGTAGTCGCCAGCGCAGCAATACCATAAAAAGAGACATGGCTCCTCACCACACATGGAACTTTTTCATTCCTCAAAAAATCATTTAAGATGGGTGAGTCACCCAAAATGAAAAAAAAGCCATCAAGTCATCCTGGCTGTATGCAGCAGCTTCTATTTCTTCTTGGATGAATACAGTCAAATTTATATTAAACATGTCAGTGATTAGGGAGCCTGAAATTTTGAAGTCCAAAAATAAGGTTTTTGCCAGTGCATGGATGCCTTTTTAGGCATCAGTGGAAAACCAGGACTTTTGGCCAATGGCAGCTTCCTGCCAAAGTCTGTATTTATAATGCAGTATAAAGGGCTATTCTTAAGGCATTATAATGGGTGCCAAATGCTATTTATGATGCCTTAGAATAACCTTGTAATGTATTATAAGCTCTGAACTTCATAAAGCTTGTCACGATAAATCTTCGTGACTATTAGTAACCTTACTAATGCTGGTTGCTAGTTTTGAGAATATGAAAATGTATAATCTTTAAGAAATAAACATAGATTCATCCTCTTAAATTATAATAGATTATATTTCTCATAGCTATATATAATGCATTTAGCAAGTCTCATATCTGCCATTTTTATGTGCACTGCTTAAGCAAAATACACTCATAAATAATAAGTATTAAGCAATACTATTTTTCTCAAACTGTCTACGATCAGATTTCAGATGAATTAATGTATAATATATAATGTAATATAACATTTGCTTTAGACATTTTTTTATAATATCAGTTTGATTATTTTAAACAACACCCTTTGGAGCAACTGTAATAAAGTAATTATTAGTGTCTCTGCTAAAATTATATGCAAACACTTTATTTGAATGGTTTCCTCTCAGCAGACACTAGGACTCTACATACCCTACCTAAATCCATACCATTTTTTTTTACATAACTGATTGCTTATTTTTCATAAATAAAAAGAGAGTGATTGAATAATTAGAGACTTTTTCATTTTTAGGTGGAACTGTCCCTTTAGAGTGGGGAAAGGGTTCTTTATTTTCGTGATGAACTGGATGAGACATTTTCAAATTTTTAGAAAATTTAAAATGTAGTTAAGATGACAGTTTCCCCTTTTCCCACTACTGGAAGAAGAGTTGGCATGAAACAGTGGTAGGGTTACATTCTCCCCGTGTTGTCGTTGTTTATCTTTCTCCTAGTGTTTCACAGGATGTAGCCGGTGAAAGCGCGCTGCAGCAGATGTATCCTAACAGTTTCCTTTTTCTCTTCCTCCACTTTCTCATCTTATTGGAGCCAGGAAGTGGCGATGTTCCTCATATTCCCCTAGCTGACACGGGGTTGAGTGCATCTAGAGAGTCTGAGATAGCTTGTTTAGAAATTGTCTTATGCTTAGGCGCTTTCCTCAGTTGTGTAGCTGCAAATCCATCCATGATATCTCACCTTTCTCTCAGCTCTGTAAATATTTGAAGAGAAGTTTATGCACTTGACAATTTAGGAGAATCCATGCCCCTCATGCATGAAATGATTTGATGTTCTCGAGGAAGAACCTTCTTCTATCTAAATGGCTGGCAAGGTTTGATTCCTACACTGTGATACAGAGAATGGTGACAGGTTATAAGCAAGATCCTGTAGACCTGTGCCTCATCTTTTTCCAGAGTTCACTGTGTCTCTGTGTCAGACACTGCGCGTAGTGCACATTCATCGATGTCTTACAATCTTTCTGGCATGAGATGGGAATACTATAGCCTTAGGTATGTTTATTTATGAATGCATGCATATTTCATCCCATGCCATAAACAATTCGCAATAGATCTTCTTCAGATCACTACCAATTTACACTTCACAGATTGAAAGAGTCTCCCACCATGACCCTTTTTCAGGGGGTATTTTGCTGTACCTTAATATTTGTTCTTTTTGTAGAGATAGAATCCTTATATAATCAAATCACCATGTGGATTTTTTACCACCATTGGATTGATTTATTTTTTTTGTTGCATTCTAGGATCCAGCTTACTGCCAAACATGTAAGCCAACGTCATTTAGAGTAAGCCCACAGGCAGTAGTATACTGCATAGCTTTTAGGCAAGATTTGCATCAGAAATACCTATGATGCTCACAAAAGAAATATTTTTCTAGGTCATGTTTGGAGATAAACAAAAAATCTTGCTATTCCTGGATTTGTCACATCAACATGCCAAGTGCATGTAGATGCAGGCTACAGACAAATTATTTTTGTTTATTCCTTCTTTATTTCTTTAGTACTACCAGTATATCTATAACGTTATCAATATTTCATTGTCATTCATTTCAGTCAGTCAAACAAACTTGATAGATATATAGAGATATTACAGTATCTTCAGAAAATTGTAAGGAATGAATTCACCCAAAAATAGAAATTACTGCATATTTTACTACTATTAAGCCATCTCGTATAATCATACTTTTAGATAAACACAGCATTTTTTTTTACTCCTGGCTCTTTGGCTTAGTAATGCTGTTGGATAGAGGCCATTGTTTTAAATAAGTAAATCAGATATATCATCATCCATCCATCGCCGGAAACTTCTCCTATACACGCCCGGGGTTATCACATATCTTCTGAAGCCAGATCATTGGGTTTTGTAACCAAAGTTATTTTCAATTTAAAACCCAGAATGTTTAAAACCATCGATCTGCCTTCAGAGGACATTGAAAACAACAGGCTATAGGTTAGTTTGCCAATGTTGTGGATGCATCCAGTTTGCAGGCTTCAAAATAATGACCGCTATCTCAGCATTACCAAACTTAGGGAGAGCCAGCATACGTTAAAATCGCTGCCTTTGCCTGAAAGGAAAGTTCATACACCTAGGATAGCTTTGGGTTGAGTAAAATGTAGGGGTAATTTCATTTTTCTCAGTCTTTGATTAGTGTCACATTTTGCATAACTATTGTTAGTGATGTCAAGAAAGCGCTACATTTAACATTTTCCTCAGTAATCTTATTGTAAAGATTAGGCAAACACATGAAATCAAGTAACCACAGTTTCTTAGTAGTTTTGCTAAAAAGATCAGCACATTTATGTATACTATAAAACAAACAAGCTATCATCTTATAAAAAAAAACCGTATACAAATAAATTAACAAATAATATTTTATCTCTACAAAAAGATGATAAAGCCATAAAAATGTGCTGATAAAAAAAATTGTAGAGCGCTTGAACCATTTTGCTCAATTCACAGATGCTGTCGTTTTGGAGGCAGTGTAGTCAGGTATAATTCCAATCAGGAGATATTAGATGCTAGCCAGCAATACAAACATAAATCATGTGTGTGAATATTAATGAATCGCGAAATCCCACCTGCAGTGTGCTGCATCGATACGATCTCAAAGTGCCTAATAAAGCTCCTGAGATCAGCTCAATTGCCCGAGTCTTCACCTCTGTCTCCTCTGTAGCTATCCTCATTTTTAGTGCCTCCCCTCCCTGCCGGAGCGTCGGATACTCAGAAGCAGACTGCAGCACCTCCACCTGGGCGGTGCTGAGACAGCAGCCACCTCCACCCGAGCCTCCAGCGCCTGCGAGGAGATTCTCTGGCGCCTCCATCAATATCTGCCGCGAAACTCTCCCACAGGGAGAGCTCACGATCATTAACCTTTTTCACATGTTAATAGTTTAGCATAATGCAGAGAAACCGGATCTAAATCTGTAGTTGCGGCGTAAAGCAGAGGCTGAAATCAGTGCATGGATTGGCTTAGGCATAGTCAAAAGTTTCAATTTGCGTTGATTTATTGCTCTCAGGTTATCCGGATATAAGGCAAGCTTTTTTTTAGTACTAGTATGTCTGTAAAGTACAAATAGTACGCATCCATTCCAGCCCGCATTCTCACTTAAAATAATTATCTTTTTTGAAGTAATAAAGCATAGTAATCATATTTTAAAAATGTTTTTAATGCATTAATTTTGCCTGAAAAGGTATGCATTATCTGCGATCCATAATAATTCTAACATACTCAATTCATCTACACTGTGCATAACAAATTTAGCTCTAATTATTTATGACAAGATATAATACATTATACTTCGCACATTATTATACTTTATAATGCCTTTGTTAAACTTGTGACTTGACTTATAAACCTTTGCCCATATAGCGTACATAATGCAGCTCTGCAGTACAGTTAATGCTAAAGTCTACCAACATTTTAATCAATATTTATGCTTATAAAAATAAAAGTGCCAGTGGGCTAAATAAACATGCTTTCTTTTTAATTGAATTGGAAACATGAAATAGTTTAATTCACGCCACTGCACTTCCTCCGTCTTCACTTGCGCTTGCATTTCTTCGATCAACATACGCTGGCCTGCTTTTCATTTAATTTCTATTTGTTTTTGTAGTTTAGAGTGAAGACACTGCAGAGATAAGTATGGGCTTGTGTCCATGCGGCCCGTGCTTCCCTCCTTAGTATCCATGTGCACAGTCAGTCATCAGTTCGGAGGCGGTGCTCCAGCGCTGTGTGCCCAGGAGACTCCTACGCTGGGAGTGTTTTGTAAATAAGCTCAGTGCAAGATGATTGCAGGCGAACTACAGAGTATTTTGAGTGTCAGTCTCTGTTACAAGGATGATGGGAAAGGATTGGAACTGGAGTCACTCCTGGTTAATGCACTGGGCCACGTGTGCTTAGGAGTCTCGTGAAAACCTGTCATTTCGCATTTCTACATAGCCAGACAAAAAAAGGAGATTACAAGGAAATAGGTCATATTGCATAAGAGTTTTGGTCTTGTTTTAATCATCATTTATTTAAATTATGGCTTCTTTAAGGACCCTTTATGCACCTGCAGTGATTTAAATAGGTGTGAATGCAGTTATTGTGCACATCATATTTGCATTGTACCTGCATGTAATTACATTTTTCTGCAATTAATTTCTGTAATTATGTTGATCAGTATAACACGACAACCACCATTAAGCATTACTAGAAACATCCCTTATCTTACCCATATTGCACCTCATCTTGGCCAAAGTGTATGGCCCAGGTCCGCCTATGTTGAAACAACTCTAATCTCAAATACCACACCAGACCAGCTAATCAAAGTCTTTAGGATTTCTTATGGGTTGGAGCTAGACTCCAGAAGAGTAAGCCCTGCCTCACACCTTATCACCTTTAAATCCTGCAACCTGGAACCTTTATATATATATATATATATATATATATATATATATATATATATATATATATATATATATATATATATGCATACATCATATTATTCAGTATAGTACGAATATATAATTCATTTGCATGTTCATACCAGTATGCACTGTCTTTGCATATTTGCATTATTCAGCCGTAATTTCTTTTATTAACAAAGTGTCATAAATGCTGAATGGGAGACTCAACGCACTGAACACAAATGGGTGTAGCAGTGGAGCTCATTTTTACAAACAACTGTAAACAGGATTGAATCACGGCAGATATAACATGACGTTGAAATCATGCTGTAGGGCGCGCCAATGTTGTATCGTTCTATCATTTTTCTCATCCTGTACAAACACCCTCGTTGATCGATCTGCGTTTCTTGATTTTTGCGAAAGACTTTCATACAAGTCAACCTTGGGCTTTCTAGAAGTGTGATGGTTTTGGCAGGATAGAAAGCGGGTGAAGAAGATCAGAACAAATTGGCCTGGCTGTCTTTTGCGAACGCGCCACGTGAACTCTGGCCACAGGTAACTGGAAACCACTAAAGGCCCAGCTGAGGACACGTGCCGTCTTTTACCATCTTTTCCCCACGATTGGAATCTATACATGTTACATGAAAGCTCAAAACATGCTATTCTATCCCAGTAAACAGGGTTTGTTGCCAAACGGTTGATGAATTTGGCAGGTCGCCACTGTGTGCATCAGTAAGTGCAAGAGGGCTTCACAATGCAAGATTAATGATATATGTGACACCACGCCACTCTGATTCTGTCATGCTGCTGTTAGCCGCCTTATACGCTAACAGCCAGACAGACTAAAGCCACACACCACAACGCCAGTGCTATCATTCTCCTGTCTGCAAGCTCTCAGCGTAGCACGTACGCACTCTCATCAGACGTTTGGTAAGTTAAAGCATCATATTGCTGGTTACTGTTACTGTTGCTCATGCTTTGGAGTTTCAAGGGATTGTCGTCACAAACCTTAAATTTAGTTTAAAGTGTCCCAAAGTGTTTTTGAAGCAAGCGCCCTAAACAAGCCACAACAACCAATACAAGGCTGCTAAGACACCACACTTAACCCACATAGCGATAGTGATACCATCAGGACGTCAACAGCCATGGTAATGTGATAGTCACTGACATCTGTATAAGGCGCTTTTGGCCAGAGCGAAAAACACTTTTACAGGCCTCTAGAATACACAATGCACCAAACAACATATAGTGATTAAAACATAGAGATAGAACACCATAGTAGTACCATATCAGTATCTGAAACAAGCTCCTCCTGAACACCTTTACCAGAGCATATAGTGACATTTTAAAGTACTCCGGCTCATCAAAGAAACCACGCCTGCAGCAAATACAAGAACAACCTACCAACCACACAAGCGTCAAACTAGTATCTTCGACTAACGCGCGCCAATGCACTTGCAACTCGAAAAAACGCAAGCGCTTAGTCACTCAGAATGATTTTGAATCTGTGCAGAACAACTTCAAATGTGAACACCTAAGAAATGCTATGCCTAGCACGACTCCAGTACCAGCAACCGCAGTAGGTTAAAATATTTGAACCTCTGGCTGTTTAGCAATCTCAGGCCAACCAGCAGTGAGTGTAGCTGTCTTAGAGCAACACGGAACAGATAAGATGCCTCAGAGAAGCCAGGTGTTCGCTCTGCTGCACAACAGGCCAACGTTTGTCAAAATGGGTTGTTGATTGAATATTTCGATTTTGTGTTGCCGCTGCAGGTTGTTGAAACATAGATGTGTGCTCCAGAAAGTGTGTCATACTCACCGTTCTATCATGATGATGCTTTTCTTATTGCACTGGTTCCTTTATCCAGTGGGCTGTTCTGAGTTGATGGTAGACTAATGTAACTTTGCACAGGCCCTCCGCTAAGAAAATGTATGCTCTATATATAGCTACAGGCGCGGCAATCAATGAGCACTACGTGCCTGTGAGGACATGCAGCGCTGGCGTCTAGCATTATAGCAGTGACTTTCTCTTAAGAAGATCTTATTTGTATTATTTGTCAGTTTTGTCTGCGCGTGCACATTCCCTCTACTGCCATCAAATGCCATCGCTTTAGGCATGCTGCAGCCTATTAGTCAGCTAGCATGCGCTGCAGAAAGTCTCTCTCTTTCTCTCTTGCCTCTGCCTCTTCCCTCCACCATCGCCTCTGCAAAAAGTACACTAAAGCTGAAACACAAGTGGGCTCTCTCGAGACTGCAAGCGGTGTAGGCTCTACCTCTACCCTTAATTCTTTCCCCAGTAGTTGTAATTGCATTCTCTCGCACACTCATGTGTTCACTGCATCTGTCACTGGGCCACAGTGCCATCTGTGACAGCTTGGAGTCCATGAGCCTTCCCACCAAAACCCTACTTATAATAAAGTCAGACACGCCAGTGCGACAAATGGCTCTTTTTTTATAGGCCAAGATAACAGAAACTGCATTATTTACAAGCGCCGAAAAGCGCTGATCAAGCGTTGGAAGTCTGGAACCATTTCATCAAATTATAGCATTGAGGCGTTAGATGGCGTGGTCCGATCTATCAGAGAGATATCAAATTACGTCTCTTGGCCCGATCTTCTGTCTGAGCTTTGGATCAGAGGTTGAATTAGACGGACGCTACTCGCAGCAGGCTCAGCCTGAGGCTTTGGGTCATTGCCTGCCCAATCAAGTATCCATAATCCTCACTTAGAAAGCCCCCGGGCTGCAGCTGATGGGCACAGAGGCCTAAGATTACAGAGATTATCAAGTCAAGTCAAATCCTGTCATTGGTACCCAATTTGGAGAAATATGACATTGTCTATATTTAATTCATATTACTTATGCTGTACACGTTTGTACATATATATATAATAAATATTGGATAAAAGTATTTACTTAAAACCCACATGAGAAGCAGAATTGTCCCAGAACTGCATCGCTAAGCGTCTTAGATTTTTATTTTAAAGACAGCAGTATCTGAAGCAAGATTTGAAGATCCCTCTCAAGTGCTCGTTTAGCTTAAACATTTCTAACCAGCGATTCCCAGGACCAATCGAGCAACTCTAAATCAGGAAAAGACAAAAAACCTTTATTTTGAGGAGGAAGCGGGGCGGCCTCTAGATGTAACCACACAGTCTTCTGAAGATTTATTGGATGCACACTACAGTTCTCTATCTCTTTCATCTCTCTGCTCTACACACACACACATTCTTTATTTTTTCATTTACCATGCTGTCATGCTTGCGTGTTTTATAGCAAATGACACATCGTTTCTGCAAGCGCTACCCAGTTCTTTGGGTGATCACTTTTTCCATCTCTATGCATTTTTACACTTTACGCTAAATATATTGTGTAGATCTGCCCCATTTTTGTTGCTGGCATTTATTTATGTCTCTAGTAAGATCGACCCCAAATGATCCTGCAGATCTAGCTATGTACCATCTCACTTTGATTTGTCTGTTTCTTTACTCTTAAGTATCTTAAAGTCAGCATATCCCGTGCTCTTATTTGATTTCAAACCTTAAAACCTCACTAAAGTCAGATGCTTTCTGAATTACTTTTCTTTCTTTTTTCACTTTCCCTTAGTCTTGTCTTGGCGTCCGTAGTCTCTTATCACTACAGAAGTCAGTGTACAGTATACCAAACGCGAAGCGCGCGCAAAACTTCAGCCAAACTCATTTATTAAAGCAGCAAGCGCTTTGCTGTCAGTTTGAATAGACCTTTAGGGGGTAAAAAATAAATCCAAACAAGCGCCTTAGAATGTACTTAAATAATTTATGTCGTGCTTTTTGTCTTGCATGGATCAGAATCCTCAATCCGTTGTCTTAGAGTGTGCGACAGAGACTTTAATGAGGAGATTTTTGATCTCGACTTTTACGTTTGGGCAAAGCGGTGCAAAGCTGCCCGTCACGTCGCGTTGGTAATTCTCTATCTTGAGTCGTACGTACGTAGCATAGAAACTTAATTTATTGGTGGCATTAAAATTGTAGTTATTCAGAAAGTTAAAGCCAAACTTTCCTGACATCACAGCTGAAGGCGGTACAGAGTGTACGCTGCGAATCTCCCTCATCTCGTCTTCCTTATTCCTCATACCGCCTCTTTCCTCAGCTCCCTTTTTCTCTCCAATCAACAGTTTTACTTTAAACTGAATCCAGAATAGGAGCAAGTACTAAGCCGGTATGAGGCAGCGTTTTTGCCATCGCTGGCATACTTTATGAAATATGACAAGGGAGGCTTACTGCAAAAAGTTATGATTTATATAACAAATCATATGGTGTCTGCTTTCCTTATAAGAGGCTATTGCATAATCGCCACGTTTTCATTTAAATTATTTTTGTTTTCTTTTTGTTATTTTTCTATCAAACGCCAGTGAATTTTTTCCTTCAGTGTTGATGAATTGTTTGCGTTTACGGCTTCTGACGTATGGATGAATTATTCCTCGGAGGATGTTTCCAGTGTATTTATTGCCGTCTCATTAGCGCCAGGAACCCGTTCAATAATCCCCAGTAAATATCTTGTTTTGATCCGCTTAGTCTTGCCCATCTACTTTGTCACTGCTTAGTTTGATGCTGCTAAGACAAGCGCCATTTATCTTCTTGTACTTATGTTGAGGATTGATTGTCCCATAATTTATACCATTCGTTGCCTAACCCGTCCACACTGTTTGTGCTACTGGCATAGATGATGCGCCTGTGCACTCGGCTTCGAATTTACATTTCCAGGTAGTACAATTTCAACGAACTCAGAATATCAGACGGTGCCGTTTTTAGTTTTTTCTTTCCAGGTTGACGTAGTCGTAAATTAAACAGCGTTGGAACCACCAAAGCACCCATTTAATTCAGTTTGGAAAGCGAATGTTTGATCAATGTTTGGTCACGGAGGTTGATGTATCCGAGCCGTGAAGTCATAATCAGAAGTGGATGATCTACAGCAGATGGGTTTTTTTTTTGGTCACAGGAGGGGAGGCTCAGTGGCTCCAGTCGTCCTCTGGGCTCATCTCCAGTATCAGTGTGTGTGTGTGTGTATATCATCCTTCCAGCGCTGTCTGCAGGTCAAACCTGCAAACCTGGTATTCATGAGCTTCCTGTCTGACTGTAGCACGCTCCTAAGCCTCCTGGCTCGACTTCAGCCTCATGATTGCATAGCCCTGTAATGAGAGACCATATAAGTGCAATGCTGTCTTTTTTTCTCCTTTATAAAGGCCTACAGTCAGCTGAGATGATAAGATTAGAAGCGAAGTTGCAGTCTTGTAAAGAGAGTATCAGATCTTCAGGTATGAAACTTGAAGATCTGACCAATGAGAGCTCCATCATGTGGCCAAATTAAAAAATACAGGTTCTCTTAGGAGGAGGGCTGTAAAAGCGATACAGTAAACATATAAATGTTAAAATAATGTGTTTTTGTGTGTGAGGATGTGTTTATATATATATATATATATATATATATATATATATATATATATATATATATATGCATCATTTATATATATATATATATATATATATATATATATATATATATGCAAAAATGATGCATATTTTCTTTCTTTTAAAAAATTTATCAGTAAATAACATATTCAATTACCTTCTGGGTACAGTAAGTGAAATTACTGAAACTAAATATAAGCTATTAAAAATGCACATTAAAACCATCTTAATAAGTGTCATTTAGTTCATATATCATGGACTGTTATTATATTAAATGAAACTTGGGAGGCATATCATATACATTCCCTAACACTATATTGTTTGGCGTAATAAAACATTTGACCATATTTATATTAAGTATTCATATTAATATTAGCTCACATATTTGCATTTTAAATTTTCTTATTTATTATTGTGATTACATACATATTGTATCAATATTAATATGTGTTTTATATTACACTTCATATCATCGAAGTAAATATATGTGCATTCATGTGACCATTACATTTCTTCAAGTGCCGAAAAACCAAGTTATCAGTGTCTGCTCTCATGTTTTACTGTAAATGATTTTCTTTTACAGTGTACTAGGCAGCTCTATTACGTTTACACTTGAGACGCTTGCAGCACACGCTCCTGTCAGAGCTATAAAAGAAAGTTGGACTATACTTTATAGCGGGCAGGGTTATACTGTAGCTTTGTCTGTAGCTGATAGAGGTGGGAGACATTCACTGAAATATGTGCAGGGCTATATGTTTCTCCCTCTGTCTTCAGCCACTCGGCCTGTTTTAGCCTGTTGTATCATGCACTTAATTAGACTGCAAATGCTGGCAGAATTATCCCTTCAAGACAATTATTTCATCTTCATGTAAAAGCATATTGCTTGAGAGAATTAGAATGTTTTTATCGCTCTTTTCAAAGAAGTCTTAGTAATGAGTTATGTTGAAATAACTGGCTTTTTTTCTATTTATATCCTGTACGAATTCTCTCAGCAGGCGCTCCAAATGGCTTTGGAACAAGCTTGTATGCTTATTGAATAGATGCGTGTTTCTCTATATATTTTGCGTCGAATCAGTATGTCGCGAGGTGTGGCATCAGAAGTATTATAATGATTACTACCAGAATGAGGTAAATGAACAATATGGATATCTAGCACATCAAATTGATGCAGAAATACGACTCCAGCGATGGGTAACCTCAGTCTGATGATTAAGTTTTGTATAAAGTGTGCTTCTCATGATCCTGCTATGCAAAGCATTTCAAAGCCTCATCAATTTAATGGACAATAATTACAAAATTACACTGCCCTCAACTACTCTCTTAAATAGCGTCACATGCGCCTCTTATTTACTATGAACGGGCTACGAACTCATTTAAATAAGTGGGTCAGCCTAGAATAGGAAGGGCCTTCATCATCCACGGAACCTTTGCCGCCAAAATAAGGTTCCAAAGTTTGCACCAGTGCCATAGGTAGAACCATTTATGGGTCCTAAAAGAACCTTTCAGTAGAAGCATTCTATACAAAGAAATGTATTTATTTAGTTTTAAGATTTTAAGAACTTTCCATTTACAAAAAACTATTTTAGTGGAAGGGTTGCATGTGTATAAAAAAGGTTCTTACGTGGTTTTAGGGTACTTAGCTGCTCAGACTGTTATAGCCTATTAGATCCAGCCCTCCACTTGGGGGCATTGACATCAGAATATCATACTTGATCTGATGGCGTATCTAGAGGCACCTGGCAGCTTTACTTAGTTATCAAAGCACGGGATCTCAAACTGCCAGCGATGGCACAAAACACCATAATACCAGCACATTTATACTAGCATTCATTTATTTATTCTAATCCCATTTTTGGTATAAAGTTGCATGTTTCTCTTTTGTTATTTGCTTTCGAATAACATTTGTGCTCGGTTCAGTCAGTGCATTTTGGGAAAGGAGGATCTGGAGTCATCAGAGCAATCAAAGAGGCCATTTACCAATGATCCTCTTCCATTAAACTCGCGCTGCACTCACCACTAACTGCTGTCATCTACATGCTTCTCTACATTGATCGATCTTCCTATCCTATTGTAGAGAATTGAATGAAGGCACACTAGGACCTCTACTTTGGCCAGTATGAGTGGTCATGTGGCATCAATTTGAACTATTAGTATTGTATGGAGCTTGATGCTGACGCCCAGGAACTTATATCGTATATAAAAGCAAGGAAATCTATGGGCCAGTTTTGCTAGGCGTCCTGCGTTCTAAAGAAAGAAAAGGATTGCGATAGTTTTTAGGCGACGCTGACTTCACTTTCAGATAATGTACTTACTTAAATAACTTTTAATGAGTTGATTAGTTGATTCCTTCTAACTCTATCTATGATTTTTGTGCATGGCATTAGCAGTGAGATATTGCCGGTGCTTGTTCGGAGATAAAGTCATTTTATCATCGGCGCTCGTGGGCAACGGTGATTGATCACGGTAATCTGCAGTATCGCTCAGGTTGCTCGAGCTTCATTCCCTCAGTGAGTCACAGCGGTACGCTTTATACTGCTTAGTAGGTTCACTGTACTTTGGACGTGCAGTACACCCGTCTTCAGGCGATTTTGGGCCAGAGTCTGTTCTCGCGCTGATTTTATTTTTGTTTATACCAATACTCTTTTTACACCGCCAGGTGGCACTGGAGTGCCGCAATATCTATCACACTCCTGATATCCACGCCCCAGTTGTAGTGATACATGAACATCCTGTGTTTATAATGCTTTTGAGTCTGTATCATATCCTTGATTTGGGAAGTAATATCAACCTCATCAGAAAGCATATGCATTATAAACATTACTTTTGTTATAATAATGCAGTCCAAATGATGTTGCACATATATCATATGTGATGTGGCAGCCAGTGTGTGTGTGTGTGTGTGTGTATGTATGTGTTGTGCAAGTGAAGTGTATTTTTATGCTTTTCATCTAAGTTTGGGTTAAAATGTATGCTTGAACAACATAAAATGCTGCATTTAGACAGGGCCTAATATATTTTATGTTAAAGATTTCAAAAATGCATAATTTTTCAGTACCAGATTTATCATAAATTTTTTTTCTGGCATTTCCCAGTTGGAAATAATCACTGCAGTATTTATTAGGAGGGCACCAAAAGAGGCCAAATGGTAGAGTGTTTATATTTTAGAGATGTAAAGCCTGAAGTGTAAACATTTTTCACAAATATAATCATCTCAAACATCTAAGCTCATCATACTTACTGCGATCATTTAAGAGTCGATTCCATTAGTTCCATTTCCACCAAAACATTTTCAGTCTCAGCTTCCGGTTTTTGTCAGATATCTGACCTTCGCGCTCACGGCTGACTATTTAGCGTTTTGAACCCCATGCTTAGATTGCAACGGGCATCGTTCTCTCGAGGCTGTACCAGCAGTAGCTTGTGTTCTGCACCTGGCCTTCCTCTTTTACCTTCAAATATTCAGCCAGGCTTTGGCCAGCCATGAGACTTAGAATGAAACTTTGGACCTGATGGAACAAAGAAGCTAAGCCATGTCTGATGCTAAATAAGGCGTTCCACATAATCACTTATATTTTGCAAGGCAATGAAAGGCTGTTTAGGTGTTTGTGAGCGTGCGTCTCTAAGCCCAAGTTTCTGTCCGGCAGGAAACAGTCAGCTCTTGCCCTTCGCTCAGAGTGCTTTGTCTGTTGTGACATTGCCACAGGCAGAGAAACCTGTTTGACACACCAATGCGTCCCAAAAGCATAGGCCCTAGAAACTAACAGATGCAGGCCCCACATGAACATCTGATTGTCATTTGCACTGCATTGCCAATGATCTGCCAATTCATAAATAAGCGTTTTTCTCTATTTACTATCAACTGTGCAGTTGCATGTTCAGAACTGCAAATATAACTATGATGACTCAGTATATATTAATGATCACTATTCTTTCATACGTTTATTGGCCATGATTGTAATCATTGCTGCAATGCGCAGCCCTTATTAATATCAGCAATCTTGTTTTAGACATTTATTTACACGTTTGCATGTACAGTTCATTCATTATCATGACAGCATCTCGTCATTCATTTTTGTTGTGGCCATGCACCATAATCTGCGTATAGAACCGCAAATCATAATCTTTCGCCCATTTATTCCGTCATAGCTCGTATTCAGATTATTTGCAGTTGCACTTTTTCCCTGCATGTTACTGTGACCGCAGCTGTAATTGAACACGTATCGCCCGTATTTACTCGCCAGACCCCAGATCGGATTATGATTCTGTTGTGCATAATTACGCGGCAGTAATGGAAGAATATGCTACGCCACGGGCGGGCGGGAGTCGCCTCCAGCTGCGGTGGTCCGAGAAGCTGATGCTGATGGATCCGGCAGCCAGAACAAGGTTATCCGCCAGGAAGGGGAAGTCCGTCCATTTTCTTACGGCTCTCCACTCCTCCTCCTCGTTCCTCGCGGCGGCTCGCCTCACGCGCCTGGCAGGAGGCGCAGGACAGTCGGGTGCCGCCTTAATAGGGCCAGAGATGCGACCGCTCCTGCGGCTGGCTGGGATGCGCGAGCAAAACGCGAGAATGATGCCGTTTGCAGGAGATCTCATCTTTCTGCCACTTTAAGACGAGGATCGCAAAGAATCTCGAGAGTGCTTTGTTGCACAGCAGCCGAGAGTGGATGTAGCGGGAAAAGTCATTGCATGGATCCTAATTAGCCTCCTGCGATCGCTCGCGCATCCTTTTCCTTTAACAATGAATCTAGGAAAAACGGCGCGCGTTCACTTCTGATACACACCACGCGGAAGGCGCTTTCCCTAACATCTCCGAGCCTTTTATTTGGCTCAGTGAAGATCACAGGCTGCTGCTTTTCCAAGAACAAATCTTTTCATTCACCGATTGCACGTGTTTTGTTGCAGAAAGCCGTAGCAACGCACTGAAACCAGTCACTCTTCGTGATGCAAGCCCCAGTGCCACGCACCCTGCGAGAGCATCAGGCAACTGACATCAAACGGGCCAGAGGCCACGCGCTAGCAGTGCTTTGCCCTCTGGCTGCTTTTTGAAGCGGAGAGGAAGCGGTACGGATACAGACGTCTCTTGTCAGACAGAACGCGCTGCCAGTCACGAAGTACTGCGGACCTACATAAGCGTCTCAGCGACGCAAAAGGAAAAAGTTAGACTGACATGAATGCCTGCCGCTAAAAGGAACAGTTTGCTGGACACAATAACTCTAAGCTGCATTCAACAAGCAGGCGAGAAAAAGAAACCACAGACGCAAAGAGGCGCAGAACACACAAGAGCGTTTAAGAGCTTGAAAAGGAGCCAGGATAGTGTGCCCCATTGGCCACCAGTCAGGAAACTTATTATAACGCCCACAACATCCTCTTTATCCATGTAGGGCGTGCCCAAACTCTAAGCTCACCTCACTGATTTCCACGATTGCAGCCCTCCTGCAGATATGCAGATTCCACACCAAACAGATAGATGATGACCGTGGTGAGCTCCGATAGCCCTCGTCGCGAGGCGAGAGAGTGAGTTTTCACAACCCCTTTCTGCATCCTCAGCGGGCGTATGGGGCGTCTTACGCGATCACCATCGTTCCATCCTCATTTACTTCCGTAGAATAGCAGAACATGGCAATAATGTGTGTGGTATTACCACCAACTGCTACATGAGGCATCTCGAATGCTCTTCTGTTAACCTATTTCTTGGGACTTTGCTCTGCTCTTGTTTGCCTGCCGCTCATGTTGCATTTCACGAGCTCCTGGTTTGCTTTCCTGGCTGCTGGGCCAGTTCACCTGTCAAGTCGTGCAGTACATTGAATGTGGTTCACGTTCATTCATGACGAGTGTTGAATGTTGCATGCCGGATGATAGAAAAAAAAAATCCATAGAAGAAACTTTATTACATTCAAGTATTTGAATTTCTTTCCTTTGTAGGACAGGAGAGAGATGTTTCAGAAAATTACCAAAAAAAGTTATAAAGAAAAATTTGAATAGACATAAACTTGAATGAATGACAAACAGTAGATTTCTGCACTCAAAAAAAAAAAAAAAAAAAATTATGTATCTATTTGATTGATTTAAATTACTGTATTTTGAAATGCATTTATACAAATCATGTTAAATCTAAATATTAAAAAAAAATCTAGATTAGAGGCCTACAGTTTTTTTGGTATTAATCCCAGTATTGTGCATTTTGGCCCACGTCGTTTCTAAGATATCATCTTTTGTGTTCTTCACATACATTGCAAAGTCTAGTTTTCCGCTTTGAGCAGCGTTAAGGCATCATTAGTAACTGGGTCTTGTTTGGAGAATGGCGTCAGTGCTCATGCAAAAGATCTTCCCACCCCTGCCTCGGACGCCTGCACCACGGCCTCTGCACTCCATGCATGTTGTATGCCTGGTTTGCAGCAGCGTTGCCAGGTGAAATCTGCAGCAGCGTCTCCTCCTACCAGTTTCAGCAGCTCTCAGCCACACTGCGCCTTCCAGTGTCAAATAATTGTAGACATTTTATAGCGCGACCTGTCCTGGTGGGAGCCTCCTGCAAAAACACATCTAGGTCATATTTCTCCTTAAAATCAAATGAGAAAATATTCAATTATGCATGAAGTAAAATATGGGATTTTAAGATATGCTAACTTTATTTTATTGTGCAGTTTACCTAGATTTGGATTTGTCTAGTTCAGTTTCTTTCTCCTAATAAAGTCAGTTCATTCTGCATTTTCATTTATTCAATTATAAAGCGATTCATTTAACGTAAAGACAGTGCCTTTACATTCACAGTAATCGGAAAGAAGAATATCTTAGTGCCTGAACAGTCTGTTTGGTCTTAAAGGGATGGAACTTTGCAGACTTTCTGTGGGAAGTTTCTTCTAGCCAAGCCCAAAGAGATATTTTTTGAAGAGATGTGAGTAACTAAACAGTACACTGGCTTCCATGGTTGGAACCATTCTTTCTTCTTTACAAATGTTCATATACATTTATTTGACTCTCTCTTCAGTATTCCTTAAAGACAGAGGCTTCCATTTGTATTTGCTTACTATTGGATTTAGATTTAGAGTTAATACAATTTCAGATAACCTTAGCTTTGTACCTTGAGTCTTTAATTTCATGTGAGGCAATAATTACATTTGCTGTATTTGTTATTGCTGTATGAGTACCTTTTAAAAGTGTATCAAGTACCTACAAAAGGTACATATTAGTATCAAATGCCTCGTATTTTTCCAAAGGATGTGGGCCCCAGTCTAGCCTTCCTCCATTCAGGCAGAAAGGAGGCTATCTTTGTTTTCGAATAGCTGTCCCAGGGCGTCACCAAGATGGCCACCGATTAGACAATCTCGCCAAAGAGGCTTTAGTGAGACTCTCATCCATTGCCTGTAGAGTAGACGTGAGCGTGGAGAGGTGTAAGGGGTTTTGGAGAGTCCTGCAGCGATTGTATGGGACAGGCAGAGAAGGCCGGGAGGCTCAGGCCTGACGATGGCGAAGCGGTAGGAGCGAGCCACTGTGCATGCGTGCATGCCCGTCCCTCGACCTTCTGCGAATGCTGATGCGGCGACTGTCTAAAGTAAGTGTCAAGTGAAAGCCAGTCTGAGGGCAGAGTGCTCCACAGGAGAAAAGCGCCTCCGGCTCAAATTCTCCACACACACACACACGCCGTGCGCAGTGCGTGATAGTTAAAAATGAGCTGGGAGTTTATCCAGACCAGACACTTTTCACTTCACCGGCGTCCATGGCAGTGCCGTCTCTGCGGAGAGCTGCTGCTCAAGGGTGGAAAGTGTATTGTTGAAGTTTTGCTCCACTGCAGGCAAGTTCAGCGGTGCAGTTGGGCTTGTCTGATCGATGAGTTTGTTTCGTGAGTCTGACATTTCTAGTGTGCGTCGAGGCGCATCTGAGAAGCGATATCAGTGTGATGTTCGCCAACATGTTTGACATTAGCGCTGGGTTTTGGAGATTGCATCAGTCACAACTTTCAGATTGCAGGGAAGACGCTTGTTGCGTCTGAGCAGACATAGTTCAGATGAGTATCTGACGAAAGCTGTCGGCTTCGGCGTCCTACCACTGTCATACTTGACATATGATAACATTCTGGATGTTTTAGGAGAAGCTGGATACAACCTTAGCATCATGGTGGTATGTTGATCTAGCAGACACCACTTAAATCTTTCCAAGTCATTTATTTTATTTCCATTCATTCTACAAATACACTTAGCCAACATGACTATTTGTTTCATTCAAAGTATTGCTTTTAAATTTATTGTTTGGAGTGCCAGATTTTGTTAGCTATATTCTATTAGTAACTTTCTTTTTAATGATATAATTTTCAATTATATTTTATTTGCACCATTCTCCAAACTGCTTGTTTATAGTGCTACCAAGTTAGTTTAATTTAATTGTATTTTATTTTATTTTATTTTATTTTATGAAACACAGCTTGTAAAAGCGTAAGATGCATTTAATTTGATCTAATATTATTGGATTTGCATTCATTAGCAGGTTTTTGTTAGATTTCTCTTCATTATTAATCCACTTTGTGTGCTTGTTTTGATCCAGGCTAATCTGCACTCTTCTAATGCTCTGAATTTATGTGGCTGTATATGTATTTGTTTCATTCTGTGGTCATCATATAGTAATAATATTCCTCTAATAGCTTTTTTGCTTCTAGCCTGACCATGCCTCGGTGCATCCCATTTGTCAATGCAAAGAATTATTGCTGTCCCTGGCTGGTTCGGGTAGCTCCAACAATGGCCCTGCAGTCCACTCTGTCTAAAAGCAGCCGCTTAAACCAGATTAATAACCAGCACCTCCATCGGGGAGTGAGAGCCTCTTAATCAGAGAATTTAATGAGCCAGTTTAGTAAAGACCATTGCAGCTAACGCTTATCATCACCTGCTGCTAGGAAACCTGTGTGAGCTAGAAAATGCCTCCAAACGCATGTGAATGTGAGATCAGACCGAGAGAGAGAGAGAGAGAGACTGGTCGGGTTTCCAGAGCGTGAGGTGAGGAGACAAGAGAGACCTTAAATTTGATTACTGTGAAAGGTAGGGAAAGTGAGCTTCTAACCACATGATCACATGAATCTACAGCCTGTGGGCTTGACTTTGAATTTATTTGATTTGCCATCCAGGAATTTTTTTACCTTTATTTTAATAATGTATGTCTATGGTATTGATGTATGAGAGGTCATGCTCTTCAGCCATACGTTATATTTATCATCTTTTATCTTGAATTGTTTTATTTTGTTTCACCATACTTACTTCGTGTAACTAAAAACTAGAAAAACTTGAAGTGTTCATGCCTGTTTGGAGCCTAAGGAATGAATGGTATAAGCTAACCCCGACACGGTGTGTATATATTCTCATTTGCTCTTTCAGGAAAAAAGTTTAAGCAAATCTACTCGTTTAATTTTTGTTGTTTTAAATTGATTCATTGAATCAACTGATGAACTGATTCACAGAAATGAATCTAACTTACAAGCTACAATGCCATTTCGTGAGTCCTTCTAATGCTCTCGCAAGGTTGTGTGAAGAAAGGGCCAAAACCAGTTGGAATTACCGCTTTTTCAGAAACTTGTATGGCCCAGAAAACACACAGGGAAGCCAGCGTAGTTTGCAGTCCACTTTTCTGACTTGCTCGTCCTGCGAGAAATAACTCTCCTGCGCAGTGAACGTATGCTTGAGCGAATAATGGGGCAGGATGGATGCATTTCACACCTATAAAGTAAATATAGCACCATTATAGCGTCTTAATGGATACAATGGTCCATAATGGATTCTGAACAGTCTGCTTTGTCACAAATGATAAAGGATCTCAACGATCAGCTTTGGAGATGAAAGAGGCGGATCTAGTTTTCATTTAGCCGTACGCGATGCACAACCGCATGCCGCCGCTCCGCTAATTGTTCCTCCTTGATGCTGATGTGCCTGATTGCTCTGTAATTATGATAATGAAGACAAACACTTAGTTGGCTCTTTTTCATTTGGTTTCGCATCATCCGCAGCAGACGCAGCGCCCTCGAACGCTGCCAAGAAGCTTCTCCAGTTGTCTCTCATTCATTGCAGTTGTTTCCTTTTGTGTCATTCTGTAAACACTCTTTCATTTCACCCACCTGAGTATGGTGGCAATAGTCACGCAGGAATGTCCTGCTTCGCAGTGGGAAGGGTGCGTTGGGAGA
Organism: Puntigrus tetrazona; assembly: GCF_018831695.1. NCBI lineage: Eukaryota > Metazoa > Chordata > Actinopteri > Cypriniformes > Cyprinidae > Puntigrus > Puntigrus tetrazona. Next base: position 1,218,087 of record NC_056702.1, read on the forward strand.
GTTTTAGGCCTTCCTCTGTCCAGGCTGAATTAATTGTCGGGCCTCTGCAGAGGCGTGACTGGTCTGTCACAATAAAAGTCTGTAAAAACCAGAGCTGTTTGTTACTCGCTCGCGAACCTGCTGCTATGTGCTGAATGATTATTAGGAGAAGGTCTCCCAGCTGTAGGATTGGGTCCAGCGAGATGCCTGATATAATTCAGACTTTCCTTCAAGCGGTTGTTTACGCCACTGGCCTTACACCATTTACACTAGACTTACTGATACATAACGCAGCTCTCAAAGACATCGCAAACAGGGTTGGCATGATGCCGACTTTGACAGCTGATAAAATAACAAAGAAATGTCGCGGTTTTCAACGTTGTTTTTATTTAGAAAACTAAATGGTTATTTAGTTAGCAATTGGTTAGCTGCATGGTTACTGCATACTAAATATAATGCTGCCTCCTGTAAATTGGGTGTCTCTGTGTGTGTGTGTGTGTGTGTGTGTGTTAGTGAGTGGGTGGTTTGATGTGTGGTGTATGGGACACCAATTTATTTAATGGCATGGGTATGACAGAGGTATTGCAAATTTAAAGGTGGCTTATGAGTGACACTGCCAATGCCACTATAGTTCAAAAGGCTTAAAAACATATTACTAAATGATTTTGTTTGTTTTTGAAAATCTAAAACTGCACAGTTTCATAAGGGTGTAGGTTTAGGTGTAGTATAAAACTCATGGAGGCAGTGAGCTTCCTGCTCTTGTATTTATATGGCTGGCTAGCATCCACTAGAGATTCTTGCTGTGTGCTTTCAGATTCTCTGAAACCTCCACCTTCCCAGCTCCACTTGTATAGGTCTGCTACGGTTTATTTTATATGCTATTTCAGCAGCAGCAGTTTGTTTTAAATACTACAGCACTGTATAACCATATACATTGGCAGCAGCTCCAGTGGTTTGCTGCAGCAGCCAGCAGCAATAATCTACAACTACAGCAGTAGGGTAGCAGATATACTTTGCCAAAAATTATGCCACTATTTTCCATATTTGCTATGTGAATTTAAAGCTACAGTCCATAACTTTGACGTTTATGTAAGTTAATAAACAGGACTGTGTGCATCTTGCAGAAGAACGTTGTAGCCGGAGCTACTTTTTCTGATGATGTCTATGATTTAATCAAGAAGGTACCGGGCTGCTCTCAAAACCAGTCTAAATAGTCTGAAATATAAACACGTATTATAGGCGCATAGAAGTGATTCAGTACGAGCCAAAATCTGGAAAGCCAAAATCATGGTGTACTCGCTGTTATATCAATTTTTGTACGACAAAAAGTATATATATTTGAGTTTGATAGCGTAAGCACCAGCACTTTGCCACCCCCTTTATAAATCTAAGCGCGCTTTGTTTTTGCATTTGTCCAGGTGGCGCTCTCGGCGCGTGACCACCTTTCACCCTCATCTTGGCGCGCCTCCTGCATCGACCATCGCCACGCGCCACCAACGCTCAGATGTACTACGAGATGATCGAGAACTGCACTTCCACCGCCAAGCTGGTTGCCATCTGATCGGGGGCGCCTTGCCCTCGCCTCCCCGAGCTCCTGATCCGCCAGCTGGTGTCAGAAAACGGGCGAGGACGAGCCGGGCGTCCGAACGCTGCCTGATCCAGGCATCTCCACGCCCCTCCCCGACACGCTGTAACGCGGCTGGGCCTGACCTAACGGCGCGCCGTCTCTGGTGGTGCTTCGGCCGTTACTTCTGCCTGCCCACGCCTTCACCATCGGGCAGCTCGGTGGCATCGCTGGCGAATCCGTCTACAACGCCGCCGCGCCAGAGGCAACAAGAAACAGATCCGACTGGAAAGCCAGATGAACTGCACGTGGTGGCGCTGGCGATCGCCTCACGGCGCGCGGCGCGGGTTCCCCGAGAACGCGGTGCAACATGGTTTCGGGCGCATATGGCGCCGGCGCCCTCAGAGCACCATGGCGCTGTTGCACCTGCTCAGTCAGCTGCTGCTGTTCCTGGCGCGCGCCGCCACGCCGGTGCTCCTGCTGTGCCTCTGCAGACCCTTCGCCGTGCCTTTCTGGAGTGTTGCTGCTGCTGCGCGCCGGACGCCCGCGGATCGCCGCGCACAGACTCGCCACGCCAGCGACGCATACAACGAGCACGCAGTGCACGCATCGAACTGGAGCCGTCGCCGCTTAGCACCATACGCGGGAAATGTTCAACTACACGCCATCGATCCCACCGCTGAGGGAGTCCCGCGCCTAGTACTGTATTGTACTCTAGAAGCACATGCTTTTGTCTTACTGTGTAAATACTTTGATTACCACCGTGTTGCTCTCTTTAAAGAAGGTAACGAGACTGAAAATGATGTAAGTACTTTTTTTTTTTGTATAATTGTCCTTAATATATATACATATAAATATATATGAATATACACTGAACTAGTGACTGCTTTAATTTTGCAGTTTTTTTGCACTGCCAAACACTTTAGCTCTTCACTCTGTTTCGTGACTTGCACCGCGCCTACACCCGAGACGGTCGCAACCGAGTCACCCGCTCACATTGAGTCTGGAAGCGTGACTGTAGAGCTGCAGGTTGAAATTTAAGAAATCTGTTAATTAAAATGATGTTATTTTCAGGGGAATCCAAATGTAGGTTAAGTATATTTATTATTTAATTTTTAAAATGTTTAACTTTTTTCAACTTTGAGCAAATAATTGATTTGACGTAAATTCAATTTTTTGATTTCAACAAAATGAGTGAACGAAGTTGTTAGCAAAAACACAATAATATTCAATAGTGTTAATAAAACCATTGTCGTGGAAAACAGAAATGGAAAATATCAGCTTGACAGAATGAATTGCAGCTATTTGTCCTTCATATTTCCAGGAATTTGTACACATTTTGACATATTAAAAATTCACTTTTGTCTTAATTTAATGCTGTTTAATTGCCATTTAATTTTTACTATAATAACATAAATTTTTACGTAGTTTTTTTATTTCGATATAATTTTTTTGGTAATTATTATTTTTTCCAATTAACTGTCAAACATTATCAAATCTGCAATGACCGAATGAGATTCATATTTGATGTAAAAAATTTTTTAACCAAAACATTTGATTTGATTTGAATTTTATTTTGGCTGGCAATAGATTTTCATGAAAATATCTAGAAATAATCACTTCCGATAAAGTTAAATCGCCAGTCACTTTCCCATGACTTCCATTTTTCTTTAATTCCATGACTTGAAAAATCTCTTTTCCAGATTTTTGATCGAGTAGCCCAGACGGTGTCCGTGTAGACGCGTGTCACTGTCGCACGTGTGTTTCTGCATTTCTTGAAAGTAACATTTTCTAATGTTTCTAAATGGCTGTAAAAAGTGCGCGGCCGTGATCTTTCTCTTTGATGAAGGTGATTCTTGTGAATCGCTTCTTGAAGTCTGTAGAGCATCTGTACATGTCTTATACCTGTCAACACCTACACGATGCTCCTTCTAGTTAACGGTTTCTAAACGCTTTTATATAACCCAAACGTAAATGTCTCTTTAATAAACGTAAACACGCTTGCTAAAAACGCAAACTGATATATGAAAGTGCCAGTGTGGTATGCGTGCATTTCATTTTTGTAGCGTAAAAGCTAATCATAAAGCTGCTTTTGAAGCGTCCCGAAAGATAATTCTGAATACAAACAGAGGGTTTTGCCTCCAACAAAGATTTCCAATGTTTTCCTAAGCTGTCAGCACTCTTTCCCTGCATTATTCAAGGCCAACGGCTCACATCCGTCCGGCAAGCAGCCTGAGGAATTGTTTATCCACATAAAAGCATTAGCTGTCAGGCTTCACACTGAACAGGCCCAGATGAGATCTTACTCCAAACATGGCCGACTCTCCACAAACCGGAGGAGGTGCTCTTTTAGGTTTCAAACGATCTGCCGATTTGAGGTGTCAGAAACGGAGCAATCTGCTATTTTTGGGACACTTTGTGGGAAGATTGTGACAGACAGGAACGTTTGTGTCGGGATGATTTACATATGAAAATGTTTCAGCAGAAACGCCACGCTTTGATTTGTTGCAGAGTAATCAGACTCCCTGAAATTTGTCACCTTCTCGTTGCTTTATCTCAATCGCATGTGGGGAAAAATCATTCTTTGAAGATCTGGCAATTTTGCTGAAATTGATAGATCTCAAGCAAAACACACACACACACACACACACACACGCACGAACATGTCTGGGTCATGACTGGCCCAAAACAATATCAAAAACATTTTGCATAAAAAGGCAGGCGATTTTGTTACGCACATTTTCCTTCAAATGTGCAAATGTCTTACTTTTTGTAGTACAAAGTAATGTGCCAAACGTTATTTCATTACGTGAACAATAAATCAAAATTGCTAGCGAAAATACAAACATTGCAAACAAAGTCCTTCCCCGCCTCCTTTGGAGTTAATAGCAAATATTGTTTTAATTTATAACAATTTTGTTAAATGTATTATATTTTTAAATCTTATTAAAAATATTAGAATTGATCAACAATTATGCACTGAAACAACTTTTGACCATTAGTTGAAATAACAATAACTCTATATACAGTATATATATATATATATATATATATATATATATATATATATATATATATATATATATATATATATATATATATATATATTATATATATATATATATATATATATATATATATATATATATATATATATATATATATTTATTTATTTTAATTTTTTTTATAGTTATATATATATATATATATATATGTATATAGTTTATATATAAATATTTACATTAAATTATATGAAACTAGCTTTAATGTCATATAATAAAAAATTCTCAAATTCTTCTAATTAGTTAAATTAGTTAAAAGTATTGTAAAACCTTAAGTTGTCATGACTTACTGATGATAGTTTTACAGTGAAAAACTGATTTATAAAACAAAAAAAACACCACTAAATAAAAATCACATATAAAATCAAAAGTCTTTTTACCAACTTTTATTAAAGATAAAATATGAGTGAAACGGGATCGAGACTCTTTCCCGAGGGTGTCCTTTGTTCTGTCCTCTCGCCTTCACGCCAGATGAATCTCGCCGCTTTGTCACCATTCGGTCCGCGCCGAGAGATTGATCTGCCATTTTCGGCTGGTAATTGTGGAGGAGCAGCATGACGCCTGGTCATTACAGTGTCTCCGGCAAATCTCTCCTGCGGCCGATGGCCGTTGTTTCACCCCATTATCCTGAAGCCCTCCTCCTCTCAGATGCTCCGCTAATAAAAGCAGAACACGTTTCTGAAGCTCTACAGCTGTGGAGCTGACGCCGGGTTCTTCCTTCTTCTCTTTATGGCTTTATTCCAGCCCTGTCCGAGAGGAACAGGTGTTTTGTCGCCTTTAATGAGGTTAGTTTTTGAGAAAATGCCAGAAATAAGTTGCCCCGGCCCTTGTTAGGCTGCGCTGGACGTCTGCAGTCTTCATGGTGATGGTAGCGTGGAGAGCACAGGAGACTTACTCAGGCAGAAACTCAGCTATTCTCTCCCCATCGCTGTCAGAATCACTTCTCTTGTTATGAAAAAACAGCTTCAGTGTTCTGTGCACGTCGCTGATTTTTCACAAACTGCTGTTTATAAGGGAAATATTTAAATAAATATATAGGCCTGTTTTCTATTTACATTTGCATGGATGTGTTCGGTGTGTTGAGCTGCTGCCAGAGCCGGAGAAGCCTCTTTGAAATCTTTACGTTACTACAGACAACACGTTACATGATCGGTTTGACGCTTAACGAAATAAAATAAAACAAAAATAGGTATAGCCACCATATTCAAACACTAATGTGAGATAATCATTTGTAAAATGATAGGTCAGAAAGTGATACAGCTATGCTTTCTAGAAATTATTATTTTAATATTATTTATATACTGTCATTGTCACGACTACAAAAGGAGACGCGAAATAAACTTTCTTAATTCCAAACGGGCAAAAATAAATATACAAAAGGCAGGCAGGACAAAAATCACGTGGGGACATCGACGATCGGACCAACGGAACTGAAAACACAGGACTTAAATACACCAGGTTAGATGACTAAATTAACTACACACAGCTGAAGACAATCATATAATTAACATGGAGGGAAGGCAGGCACAGGGAGCACGAGACAAAAGAACAAAGACGTGATAGTCATACTATTTATTCGCATTTTTGATTTGGCCTTCTAAGATTTTAAGTCTTTATATATATATATATATTTATTTATATTTTATAATATAAATAATATTTAATGTAAATAGTATTTAATATAACAATAAATAATATATATATAAATATATATATATATATATAAATATATATATATATATATATATATATATATATATATATTGATATTTGTGATTTTAAAATGTCTTTATAGATAATTCATAATTTTCATATTTTTGTGTGTGTTTTGTAGTGCTCGTTTTAAGTTGCCATGGCAACATTTTTTGTAAGTCATTTTTTTAGTAATCTTTTTTTATTTTACCAACTTTTTTGTAGTTTTAGTTAACCATAACGATACAGTAGTCTGACCACTATAATTAAAATAAACTTCTGCAGTATATTCCAAATATTTTATGTATACCATTATTGCTTTTGTCGTAGTGATTAAATATTTTGAATGAGCTTATTTTGCTTTACATTCATTTCCAATTTAATGTTAGTTTAGCTCTAACCATATATAATTGAATGACTAAAATATACGGCTTTAATCAAAGTTCTATGAAATCACCTTTCACTGGACATGAAGTTCTCCATTCGCTGAATTTTTATATTCGTGAATTTTTATAGATATAACGCACAGAAACGCCAGTGTCCAACTCCTCGGTGAGAAAATGCATAATTCAACAGCGCAAATGAATAATTGTTGAAGTGAAAGAAATATTTGACCGATTGCTGGGCTGTGTGGGTTCTGGCACGCTGGAGCTGTGTGGAGGAGGAGCACTTTTCCCATGTTTATTTATAAGGGCTCAAACAGGATCTGATCCAGTGAATCGAAACTCCACAAAATCTGTGAATGTACTGAAGATATTTTAGTTTGTCAGAAACTTTCTCGACGGGCTTAAAGAGATACGCAGTGAATGGCAAATGTTATGTAAGATGTTTTTTCCATCTCTTGATTTGCTTAAAAAAATATATATGTACTAAAAAAGGTAAACTGACTGGATTTTTTTTTTTTTTTGCTTGCTTTAATTGTTTAAATACGAAAATCCTGATTATTTATTCATATTTCAGAGGTAAATTTATAAAAGGTAAGTTAATGAACAAAAGTTTCAGAAATAGCCGGAACATATTTTACCCCAAATGTAATAACAACAATGAAAATCGTATAATTATTATTATTATTATTATTAATAATAATAATAATAGTATATATTTAGGATTTAATTTACGATTATATGAATTCAAAGTATTACATAAGGTTATTAAATATTCTATGTGCTATGTAATAAAACATTTTATTTTAAATAATTGTAAATTCTCCTTTGATATACATATTTATATCTACTTTTTCTTTGAATTGCTTTGATGATTATAAAAAAGATTATGAAAAAAAGATGATTATATATAGTTTATATATATATATATATATATATATATATATATATATATATATTAGGCTTATTTTTATTGTTGTTATTGTTTTCATAATCATTTTTGAATATTATTATTATTAATGTCATATTTATTTTTACATAAACATTATGAAATGATTACGTTCAATGACAAATTGCTATATACGTGCTGTATAAGTTTGGCCTTCTGTGAAAAGCCCTAGTGCTTCTTACGGCCGGTTTATCCACCGCAGAAGTTTAAATGCGCTTGGTTCTTGTTCAGTGTGTGTCGTGGTGACCTCTGAAAGTCCTCCTGAGGGAACGAGTGGCTCTTCTTTATGATTGTCTTCATTTCTGGGTCAGCGCTGCAGCTGAATGCTTGAATGGCTGCAGAGCAGTTCCAGTTTAAGAGCGTGGTTTCCGCTGGAATAGGTGGAATAAAAATGCAGCAGTCGTCCTTCAAGAGCCATTTTTTCTCCTCCGTGGCTCATCTAGGTTAATGAGAATGTAGGTTGATGCTTGGTCTGGTTTATGTCATTCCCTCCTCTTGCGGGATGGATTCATGGGAGTTTTCTATTCATCGGTACTTTAATGTTTTTTGTTGTTGTAAGAATGGCTCATTGCCATTGACCTCTAGCCGTGTCTCTTTGGCACAGTTCAGCCGACACCTTCTCTCATGGCTGGAGACGCGGATGAAAGAGATGGTAGAGGGCACGATGCTTGTACTTTCGCCAAGCTAAATATTATTCATGATATGGATATGAAAAGGTACAGTAAAGTAGCTTTTACTAAAAAAAATTGCTTACCCAAAAATGGTTTGCTTAGATTTGGAGAAATGTAGCAGTGCATCATTCACCAGCGAATGGGTGCCGCCAGAATGAGAGTCCAAACAGCTGATAAACAGAAATGAATCTATTATTAAGGCAGTTTTAACTGTCACTACTAGAATATCCGTAATATAGAAATCATCTCGTCTGAATCAGGAGACACATCAAGCACTGTTTACAAATAAATACGCTTTTGTCAGCTGTCTGGACTCTCATTCTGACGGCACCCATTCACCGTGATCAGTGAGCAAGTGATGTACTGCTACATTTCTCCAAATCGTATGAAATGTCCCTTTGAAGGAATGTGAAAGCGTTTTTTATTATGCTTTTTTAAAGCAAATGCGTCCTGTAGATTAGTCAGACATCTGTGGCTTGACTGTGTGACGCTCATAATACCCTTCTGATGGCTATTCTTGTCTTTGGCTCTTAGGTGTGCTTCTGTTGTTTGTGAAGCAGGTGCCAGTTTATCTTGTGATCTTCCAGGCTTCTGTGTTCCCGTGGAGTGTGTGAGGATTAGGCGTGTGTTGTGTCGTTCCTCTCGGTCGGATGCGGCTCCATCTCCGCAGGCCCTCCTCCTCGGGTTTTTTATGCCAGGAAAGGTTGGGATAATCAGACTCTGGACGGCTCCTGAGGAAACACCTGCTGCTCTCTTTAATTGACTAGCCCTAATGAGCAGGGAATCGCCATGGCGACTACAGAAGATGTGGGAGGGTTTAACACGATTGACAGACTCCCTGCCCCGGAGGTCACGGTGTTTGGTATCAGCCTCGGGGATCATTTTGTGCTGTCTGTTTACATTAACATTTATGACATTGTTTCTTCACTTTGTATTTAAAATGCTGATCACGTTAACCTGATTTTTTGAAACGCTTCTAAGGAAGATGCGAGCTGTTTTCGCCATTCAAAAGTCACCCTGTACGGTTCTCATGGGTGTTTTTGGTGCTCTGGTGAAGTTTTTAAAGGATTTTGTGGCCATTATTAATTCAAGCGTAAGCATTAGCACATCTCTCGCAACAAACTGTAACGATTTGAGGCATCGCTTCACTTTCATGCACCAATTCTGTAAGATGAATTATGCATCAAAGTGTACACTGCAAAAAAATGATTTTCTTCCTCAGTATTTTGTCTTGTTTCTAATATCTAAACACTTGAGTCAAGATGCATTGACTTGAAGCAAAAATTAAGTTAAGTCTTTTCTTAAAAAACAAAAAAATGTAGCAGTTTTCGCTAAAATAGGAAAATTGTAATCTTTTTTTATCTGTAAGCAGATATTTTTCATGTATGAATGCAATGCAAATTTCAAGAAACTAATGACCTCTTGCACTCCAAAACATTATCTTATTATTACTTGCTTTCCAGTAAAAATACCTAAACATGCTTAAATTAAAATATACATTTACTTCTAAATCAAACTTGACTTTTACTTGAAGCAATAGCGCAATCTTGTTTTTCCCATTTAATTAAGTTTATTATTACGCAACTTGCAGATTGTTTTTTAGTTACGTTTAGATATTTGTACACTGTAAAAATATTTTTGCACAATAATTTACGAGGAATTTTTGAGTGAAAATTGATTTATTTCAAAACTACTTTTTAAGTAAATGACGCAAATACTAATTAGACCAATTACTTTCCTAAATAAATGTATTAATGCATTTGCGATTTGCAGTGCATTAATGCATTAGGCAGATATTTTAATGCGAAGCCATTTATTAATTCATGCATTTCTCAGCATCAAACCCGTGGCGCCGTGTCGCGAGCGCTCTACCGCTGATGCTCATCTCGCAAACAGCACTAATGCACCCTGATTGCATTAAAGAGCAAAAATTCCTATTCGAAATAACTTGATGGCTTCAAATCAGACACACATTCAGTGGGTTTTTCACACCGTGCTGCTAATTGCATCAGACTGCAATAATCATTCATCGCTATTACCCGCCACTGACTGATGCGGCGACGGGCTGAAGCTTAACGCCGCAATGCTTTTCTAATGTCTGTAGCAGCCAAAGTTTGTTTCATCTGCATCCGAAGAACATTAATTCAAGCTCACGGCAGGCTGGCTCAATCCAGACCTGATGCTCGGCCTTAATTCGTAATCTGCAATACAGCTGGAAGGCCTGCTTTTACACACGCGTCCGCGCTACATTAAGCTCCCAAACAATGAGATATCGATTGGCGCTTGATAGCGAGCGCAAGACGTGAGGAGTTTACGGCCCTCGTCCGTTGGCTAAGGCTCGTCGGTGTGGTTTCGCGAGTAACGCAGGTATCGTAATCCTCCTCTTCAAATGACATGGATGTTTGGCAATTTCTCAGCCCACTGCGCAGAAAATACCTCCAGATGCGGGAGCTGATGGAAAACTAATGGCATTGTCACGGCGGTCCCGAAGCCTTCGGGGGCAGTGACGGATACGGGAGTCGCTATCGCCGACGAAGGAGACTCCTCATCGCCCGAGAAAGAGGAGCTCGGTGTGAATGACAGCTTGTTGCTTCGCATCGCCGTGTGCTTTTAAAGACAGTCTATTTAAAGTTCCCACTCCCTGCGGACGCATCCCACCAGCCGCAGTTTGTACCACACGCACACACACGCTACTAGTAACTAACTAAAATTAGCAAGGCTACTAAATACATTATTCAATTGCATGACAGCAGTGCAGCCGTTTTAAAAATAGTGGCCCTTTTTCAGTAGCAAGCTAAATTCTCTAACAAACAGCCAGCGGATATCGGATATTCATTTTAAGCCATTTATTATTTCAAACACTCTCACCTGAAATGCGCTAGTAATAATTCAGTTACTCCAAATGGGTAAAAGATGGATTTACTAATTCATATTCAACAGTGTATCAGTCAGTAAAGTTCATAAAAGATCCTTTGCATCGGTTTATTAATTCTTTACCAGAACCTGCATAAATATTAATGCATATGTTTTTAATGATTTTAGTAAGTGTGAATTTAAATGGTCAAATATTCACAATTATATAATTTCAAATACACTGGACTTCGGCGATAGAACTTACTTTTGTTGATATTGTAGTTTAAGGTTTCGTTTGGGTAGAATCACACAAAATGCATCTGAAAGTACACACACACACACACTCGTGTACTTTAATATGTCTGCCCCTTTAATTATCTGACCTCAGAATGTGCCTCTAATCATTTCCTGTGTTGACTCCTCCTCTTCCATTTTTCAAGGTAAGTTGTAATCTAGCTGCATTGTATTTGCTTTTAAAGTCTGCTTTTCTACCTTTTTCTATTGGTGAGAGAGATATTTTATATAATATGCGTCAGTTAATGGAAATTATTATTAGTTTTGTTTTGTATCATACTCTATTTGGTTTGGTTGGTATAAGGCTGACCATACAAACATATAATGTGTCATATTCTGCTGTTTTGGAGTCGATTGCAATAATGTATGCATTTGTTGTAGGTCTCAATTATTGGACAGTTGGTAAAGAAATATATTTTATATCTCTGTCTCATTAATGATAATGACATGTTCGCCATTATTTGGTCTTTATGGATGTATGAAAGGCGACTTCATCAGTTATTTTCGTATTTCCAGCTTTTCTGGAGTGATGTGGATTATTGTGATGCTTTTATCAGCTGTTTGAACACCTATTCCGACGGCACCCATTCACTTCAGAGCATCCATAGCTGAGCGAGAGATGCTACGATTTCTCCAAATCTGCTGAAGTAACAAACGCCTCAACATTGCGGATGAGCAAATGGTGAGTAAATTTGTATTTGTGGGGTAAAATGATTCCATTAAGGACAGACATATAATGATAAAACCATACAGAGACAAAAACATCATAAATTCCTGAGATGGGCTCTTGTGGTTCGGGCCAAAGCATCCACCCACAGCACCACATAGCAGTCTGTTACAATGACTCAGAGCACCTTAGATACGGCTCTGCATCGCCATAGCAACCACCCACAACTCCCCAGCATCATGACAGCGGGTTTTGCAAACACCACTGCAAAAAAAAAAAAATGACTAACATGTGAACCTCGCCTGACATGACATTGGATGCTACTCCGTCCGCTCAAAAGTCGTTAAGATAAGTGGTTTCTAATCCATTAATCCTTCAGGATCACAACCTGAGTCTGTGTTCATTACTTACAGCCTGCGTAAAAGTTGGTCCTGAGTGTTTCCAGAGCAGGATATTTTCGACACTGACTGACAGTGAATCTCGAAACAGAAATGTCACAGAATGTCAGCAGAATGAACCGCTTAGGCCCGGAGTACAGTATGCCTGACATTTCTTGCACCTAAGAAACTGCTGCGAGGCTAAAAGTGCTAAAATTACACCCAACTTTTTTCCTTGATGCCAAGTTATCTGTCTTATTCATGCGGCAGTTTCCAAGACAACCTTTGAAAGCGGAGGACGATATGCATTACTGGTTTATCAAGGACTCTAAATATAGTTCCCATTGTGTTTCACATCTCTTTTCAAATCAAGACTCTTAGTTTCGCAGTCTTTCAAGTTCTTTGAGATGTCTGGTGGTTTAATGAACCCGTTGTTTGTGTGCGCCATTGTCTTGTGACGAGAATCTATTGAATAAGTTCAGCACCTGTATGTTTGCAATCTCCTGGGTCTCTTATCTATAGAAAGTCCTCATTTGCACCTCTTTTTGTCTCTTCTCATGGATTCGCATACCGAGATCAATGTTGGTGGTGTTTCAGATTCTAGTGCCGAGTTGGAGAAAATCCTGCTGATCCATTTTTAATGAGGGTTCTCTCGTGAGACGCTCTGACCCAGTATCTGTCGTGCAGAGCAGGAGAGAGTCAGTCTGGAGGAAAGCAGGTGGTAATGGAGACTCCATTTATAGCCCCTGTGATGAATTAGCCTGCTGACACGAACTCACAACACACACATGTTCATGCAAACACACACAGTCACACACACTTCCTCTACCACCCTCTCTAGCCTTAAGCTGCTTCCAAGAAAACCGCCCCTAGGGGTGACATTGGTTTGAAGCTGTAAACACATCTGCGAGTGTGTGTGTGTGTGTGTGTGTGTGTGTGTGTGTGTGTGTGTTAGTGTTCAGGTTAGAGGTTGGCTGTGAAAGACCGCTAAGAAATTTTTAATCCATTTAAAAGCCTGCAACATTATGTTGAGCTTTCTTTGAAATTATCATAGGATGCTCCGTGTTCAAATGGATGAGTATTTTTAAATGAAACAGTTGACTCACTCTATTTAGTCATTTTGCAGACTATTTTTACTGTTTCTGTTTAAGAGAAGTTGCTCTTCTAAATTGAAAAAAATCTGTTGAGTTAATGATTCAATGATTCATTAATAAAAAAAAAACAAAACACTTGTTTTGTTCCTTAATGAATCAGTATTTTTAAATGAATCAGCAGTAAATGACTCTCTAAGAAAGACAGTTACTTGTTTAATTGATGAATTAGTTGCTCATCGGTTAAATGAATGATTTAATAACCGATTCATAAATAAAGGCACATGTTTTGTTTCAGTGAATCAGTGTGCTTGAATAAATCATCAAGATCTTACTACTTTTGGCCATTTCACCATCACTTTATATGGCATTAGATTTCTATTGCTAATTCAGTCAGTCAACTGTTTTGTTTATAAATTAATCAGCTTTTTAATGAATCACATTAGAATAGATTATTTAGTGACTTGTTATGATGATACATATTATTTTGTTTCTTAATGAATCAGTGTTTTTCTCAGTCATAAAGGCAATTACTTTTTTTGATAAAAGAATCAGTATTTCTGAGCGACTCTTCTAAATGATTCAAAATTATTTAAACAACTTAATTGATTTCCTCATAATGACAAGCTTGTTTTATTTCAGGATGAATCAGTTTTTCAGATAAATCAGTGATTCCTCACAGCTTCTTGCATCGTTGATGAATAAGTCAATACTTTTGAATAAATGAGTAACAATAATACACAATACAATATGACTCGCTCATAAACTTTAGCACCTGTTTAGTTTCTTAACAAATCAGTCATTCTGAATGAATCTGTTGCGAAGTCTGTATAAGCTGTAAATAAATTGTGTAAGTTTAAAATCACATTAACATGCTTTGTACATTGAAAGGCTGTTTAAAAAAAAGTGCATTTTATTGTAGGATAGAATGGGGTGGTTCTTCATTAATTTCAAGGAAATCGAGTATGCAGAAAAACAAACATCAATCACAGAATAGGAAATAGCAATGAGAGCAGTTCAATACTGTGCCACAATAACAGACACACTAAAGATGACAAAGAATGTATAAATAAAATGTTATATATAGATTGGTTATAAAACATATGGGTGTAGTCTTAGTGATCATATAATTGTTACATTGCATGAGATTTTGTTAGTTTAGTTTTGTTAGTTCTGATCTAAACTGAAGCAGTTTCATTGCACTATTTTTTGAATTATGCTTCTGCGTGAAGCAGAGCTCATCTCCTGAAAGCTCGAATGCCGAAGCAGCTCATCAGATCAGACAGCCTTGCGCTTCTCTCTCAAATAACCGCTCCTGCTGGGTATCAGAGGCGATCAGAGGCCGCTCGCTTGGGCGATATCCAAGCAGTTGAGTCAAACAGAATTGAGAAGTCACATGCTTATCAAGCTTTAGATCGGAGCCCTGGAGATCATCTGAGAGCCGGACCTCCTCCTCCTCCTCCTCCTCCCAGAAGAGTGAAGCCTGCTGAGACGGGAAACACAAGAGAGAGATGGAACACAATGCACCGGCCGAGAGCCCTCCACAGAGCGCTCATTGTTCCCACTGTATAAGCATTTGTGCCACAGAGACCCTTCTTCTGCTCTGGCCATGCCACGCCACTGCTTTTATGGGGCGGTGTGTTCGTTTCTCTCCTTCTCTGCTGCTTTGTGATTTCTCCATCTCAGCTTTCGCCAGCTCTGACAGAGAATCGGGGCTGGGGGGGGACGTCAGCCGGTGTTCTGTGCACAAACATCTCGTGCTCTGCGAAAATGAGTTGTTCTTCATTGCTGCCGGGAAGAGAATCTTTAAAAGTTCCGAAAGTGGAAACATCACAGTCTTGCAGCGGAAAACGGTTCTTTTATATTTTTAAAAAAAGTGGAACTGCTCAAAATGTTCGTTTTTGGTAACGGGCGTTGTTTGCGTAAAAACTGTTGGTGGCATTTTCAGAGGCGATCGGCTCAATGGGCGCACAAACAGAGGTGGCAAACGTGCGTCATTGTCGAAGTCACATGCCAGGCGTGAAACAATGCCCGCTCTGTGACTCTTCGCACGAGTGGGATGTGCAAGACCACATCACCTCTTTCTCAAGACACGTGCCAGTGCGGGACGGAGGTCAGATAAGGAGGAAATGACGGACACGTTTAGCAGCTGTATATGAACACGTACACCACAGCAGAAGAATGAGGAGCACCAGCATACAAACAACCGGCTGGATGTGCTTTACGGATTTTACCATCTATAACCAGATTAATTGCATCCAAAATAGTTTTTATTTACATAATATATCTGTGTGTGTGTGTGTACTGTAAATACACACGTACAGTATAGTGTTATATATAAACAGATTTAATATACAAACATATTTTTCTTCTATACATGCATGTGTTTGTATTTATATACACAGTATAAATATAGACAGTGAACACTCATATATTATGTAAACTATAACATCTGTAACATCCATAAATATATTTATTTATTAAGTTATTTATTACAGTATTATGTGTACATGCAATCCAAATTATGTAATCAGATTCCAAAAAACACTTGTAATATAGATTATGTAGCAGTAAATTATATATTTTTTTGTCTCTACCCTAATCTGGGAAATAATGTTCTGTTATAGTAATCCCATTCAAATCTATGGGATAAATGTCAAAAGTAACAGATTAAGTAACTAACTACAACAGGTATGTAATCTGTGCTCAGTAACTTACTAAAATTAGCAAGCAATCTACCTGGCACTGTTTATTATATTGATTTGATTGCATTCGATTGTTTATTAAGCACAAAGGAAAGCTGTAATGAAGAGAGTAGATGTCATTGCTTTGTGCAGCTGGGTTTCTTGTTCATTTTTATCAAATGCGGCGATAAAGAAAAATGTGGTGAATCAGATTAAGGTAAACACACTTTGAACAGGTAGAAGTAGTATCAGAAGAAAGCCGACTGACATTGGGATGGTACTGAAGCGTGATCGCGCGACCCCCCAAACCTCCTATCAGCGGTGATTTTCTGCTCAATTTGAAACGAGGACAGGAGGCTCGTGCGTTCACGTTAACGTGTTAAAGTGCTTTCTCCTGGAGTGAGGTTACAGGCCTCTCCTGGGCGTGTTCCAGCCATCGGCGTAATTGCTCGCGAATGGAAATTTCCTCCTCGCCTCTCTGTTCTTCAGAAGCAGACGATCCATTCATTTCCTGCCATTGCCATAGTAACCGAAACATCTCCCCTTGACTTTGCCATCCCAGAGTTCCTTTCAGGTTGAAATGAAAGCCCTGTGTGCGCACGTCACATCTCTATAAAAGGCTACTTAGGTAAAGCCGGGGTGCCGTGATTCTGAAGTCGTCTTAGTGGTTAATAAGCTGAGTCGGGGAGCAGAGATGCTTGTTGCCGGGTGAACCAGAGAGAATATGCGGCGGTTGTCGTAGCGTGACAATATGACCAGTTCAGGCTGGGGTGGAGAAAAAGAAGAGAAAAGAAAACAAAAAAATGGGAAGTACAGCTAGAATGAAGATAAATAAACACAGAAAACAAGGGCTGCTGCTGAGGGAGGATGGGCTTCTGGTCGCCCACTGTGATGATTCATCAGGGCTTACAGAGAGTTGCTACTGGAAACACTGTGTGTGTGTGTGTGTGTGTGTGTGTGTGTGTGTGTGTGTGTGTGTGTGTGTGTGTGTGTGTGTGAGTGAGTGTGTAAAAAGAGAGGAGGGTGTGTAAGAGAGAGAGAGAGAGAGAGAGAGAGAGAGAGAGAGAGAGAGAGAGAGAGAGAGAGTCGTTTTTTTTGCAAGGCCATCAGACTCTGGTTTTATTGACTGTAAAATATCTGAGTCATATTTCACCCTAAAGTCAAAAGAAAGACTGAAATTATGTTTTGATTGGGGTAAATGAAGCCTGCAAAGATTTGTTTTTTGTGCTGTGACATTTTTGTGACTATTAAGCACATTTTTTCTGCAAAATCTCATTATTGTGCAATGCAAAAAAACAACCAAAAAAAAACTCATTACTGTTATGAAATCATTTTAACGACAAAGTATTTACATATCAGTATTCATTGTAATGCCTCTAGTTTATATATTACACTATTTCAGAAAAACATTTACTGACTGAATTACAATAAAATGTACTTTAATTGTCATAATATTATTCATATATATTGATCTTATATATTGACCTACATGGGGTATATATTTTGAAATTGTACTATTTACTATATTTTATTTAAACTATTGAATGTTGTAGGTATTATAATACATATTATTATTATTATTATTATTATTATTATTATTATTATTATTATTATTGCTGGGTTTAGAAAAGCACATTGCAAATAAAATGCATTATTATTATTGTTGTTATTACTATTATTAAAACAATGCACAAACATTAATATATAACTGAAAAAAATTATCATTTAAATTGTTTAGTATTAACACTGATGTATTATGTATTACAGTATCTTTAATAAAAATAAATAAAAATAAATAAAATAAATAAATGTTCACTGCAAAAACATTTGCTTAAATCATGAAAATGTCATATTAGTTTCATAAATTAACTGAAATTATATAAATTTGTTTTAACTTTTAATTATTATATTAGTTAACTGTTTTAATTGTAATATTGATAATATTATATATATATATATATATATATATATATATATATATATATTTTTTTTTTTTTTTTTTTTTTTTTTTTTCTTTTGATTTTTAGTTGAAATATGAACTGTGCACATTTTCACAAGATTCAGCCAAATAGATGAAACAACCCAGAAAGGTTTAGAGGGATGATCTCTCAAGTAAATACGGATTTGAAAACCTTTTATTCTGCGGGAGATATCACTCATGTCACCTCGGTTCAGCTTTAAAATCTATTTTCTTTTTCCGTCGCTGTCGTTACGCGGCGAGAGCAGGAGAACGTGAATCGAGTGAGCGTCTGCATGCGTATAAATCACCATACATCATCCGGCATGAAGCCTGTTACTTTTATTAGTCTGATCTGATATAATCATCTCCATGCTCATCTCTGACACCTGCTACTCAGAAAGCGACGCTCAGCCGCATTACAGTGAAAGCGCTGGGTTTATTCAACTCCTGAAGATGTCATTTTGTGATAATGTGAATCTGTGTCAGAGACGGATGGTGTTTTGGCAGCTGGATTTATGTCCGGCCGTGGCTGTGACGTTAAACCCACATTGACTGACGGCACATTATCTCAGATTAGCGCCGCTCATTAATCAATTAGTTCCAATCAATTCTATCCACAGCTACATGTTTGCATAATTTATGCACCAGTGGCTGCGTATTCATAGTCTGTGGTAATCTAACATAATGAGAGCAGATTTGGTTCATAATTAGCTTGAGTATTTCAGCAAGCATTGGCATGTTGGGGTGAAAATTTGGTTGTTTTACCAATGAAAATAGTGAGGAATCTGATAAATGGACATGTGAGATATTATACGCGCTTAAGGGATTCTCTGCAGTGAATGGGTGCCGTCAGAATCAGAGTCCATCACAATAATGCACAGCAATCCAGCCCATCGACAAAGCAAAACACGGTGTTTGTGCTAAAAGAAATGTTAAGGTGTTTTTAACTTCAAACCCTTTCTTTGTGGAAGTAGCACGTGAATTGCTTTTTCCACTGAAAACGTAATCTTGTCTGAATCGAGAGAAATCTGCACAGATCAATCTCTGTTTACAATTTTTTTAAAGGCAATCGGCTTTAAACAAATGATTTTTAGCAGCTGTTTGTATTCTGATTCTGACGGCACCCATTCACCATCATCAATGGATGGTCTCTGGGTGATGTTTTCATTTTTGAATGAAATAACCCTCTAATGCATGTCCTGCTTCTATTTTTTTTTTGTAACTGTACCTTTAAGACATCTTTACGTAAATAATGAGTATTTCTGCATGGTGCAATAAACTCAAAAAAAAAAAAAAAGAGCAGCAGCAGCAAGAAATCAATTGTTTTCATCACTTGACCCACTTAAAGATGTACATGTGCACATTGCAGTGGAGAGAACACTAGTAGTGAACTAGTCAGAACTAGTATGAGAGAGCAAGATGTTTTCATTTCCGTCTGAATGTTAGCAGCTTTTGCTGTGTGACGCTGGGGAACGGTGACAACATGGAAGCAGACAGTGTGTGTGTGAGGCTGAATAATTTATATAGACTGGCTGGGACAGAGAGAGTAAATATTAAGCTAGTTAAGCGATGCATGCTCACTCGCACGCACACACACGCACGCACACACACTTTCTCTCTCCTGTGATTTAGAGGAGCTGGCACTGTGGCATTAGTGTCTCCAGCGGAGTCTCAAAAGCAGATGGATGTTCAGAGGGTGTAAGATGTGTGTCAGTGGGTCAGAGACTACCCAGCATCCTCTGGGGCTCAGTGGCGAGGACCTCTGCTATGATTCCTTCCTCCTTCAAAATCAAAAGATATATTATATTACATTATATTATAACTCTGGCATGTTCAACATATTGTGAGATTCATATGATATCATGATGAGACTGAACATGAACACTTGTTCAGGATTTCGACCGCATGCATGTATGTTGTGTATTACGCCGCTAAAGGCCGCGTCACTCAGGGAGATAGGCCTCCGCTTGAGGCTGTTAATCTTTTATTATGCAAATCCTAATTGGACTGTTCTGATTCACTTCGGCCCAGTGACCCCGGCGCAGGGGAGCGGTCCCAAAGCTGTGACATTTCCCAGCATTCCCTGCTTTACTGCATGACACCACCTTGAGCGTCATGCTAATGCGGCTGTTGGAGCAGAACTTTCGCTGGCACTCGCCTGATATCCAGCTAAGCCATCCGTCGCTTCGATACAGTTCCAGATACGGTCACGACATCAGAAGAGCGCTTTTGATTCGCCCCGTGAATGTTTTGCGTTTGTATCGGCGCAGGGCTTTAATAATTTAGCTTTTGTGGAGCTGACAGAATGATTCTGGCATTTTAATGGATTAACATGAAGCCAATTTTCATTCTGGATGGGCGATGAGTGATGTTTGTCCTTCCGCAGTCAATCAATCGACGGAGGTCCGGGATTTGAAAATGGAAGAAGACGCCTCACGCCTCAACAATTCAACATATAACCTCCAGCCCGCCCCGGAGATCACGAGCAGAGACAGTTAAGAAACACAGATATCTTGCTTTGTCCTTCTTTCAACATTTCTTCCAATGTTAAGTTCTCCATCTTAACTTAGAAACCCCATAGACAAGCCACCTAGCAACCACTCATAACACCCTAGCAACCAATTACCATTCTAAATGAGTCTATGAATGATGAGTGCAAAACATTGAGTTTACTTCCATTACATTTTATTAAACTCATAGACAAATTACTGGTTACTTTTACGGATTATATGGTTAGAAAATATTTTCATTTAGCTTTCTAAAAGTTGTGTGTCCCATGCATCTGTCGAGCACACCATCTATGAAAATAATAATCGATATTGTATAATTAATTATGCAAGTTCCTTTAAACTGGCAATGACCAAACTGACTAAAATATTTCAAACCCAGAAGACTTTGACCGTCTCATTGGTGTTTTATTGTTTATTAATGTTTGTTCGTGAGATCCTCAAATTGACCTAAAATACATTCATAAACATTTATATATTTTAAAAACGTTGGCCTAGGATTTGAAATGAATAATTTACACATTTGCATGTCCTTTGTATGTTGGTTAACGGTCATGTATTTTATATAGCAATAAACCCATTCGAATCTATATACACGTTAACGCCAAAAGTCATTTTAAAGTAGTCAGAACGACGACCAATATAAGTCAGTCATCTACGTGAGATTCATTGCTGACTGGACTTTTTACTGCAATCAGTAACAGACTGGGATTTGTATGTAATAAACTCTAACAGCATTCTAAAACATCCTAGCAACCACAAATCAACATTCTAAAACATCCTAGCAACCACAAATCAACATTCTAAAACATTTATGAGCACCAAAGCAACCATATACAGCAACAGCATTCTAAAAACCTTTATGAATATCCTATCGGCGTTACTTGATCTTTCTGTAAAAGCGCCACGCGTATTTTGTTAAGAAACTAAAAGAAGTGTAGTTATTAATATATGAGTCTCCAGTTTTAAGTCAACGCTGGAAGGCGAACTGATTTGATTTGCTCTGTGCAGGTCTGTGTCCCTGGTGGAGCAGATCCCTGTAATTAGATTTGAGCGTTCGGTCCCTCTGTCGCTGCCGACTTCTCTTCGAACGCTAAGTTTTGTCATCATCTCGCCAGAACAATTAATAACTATTAATAAAGAGAAACGGTGGCGCGAAAAGCCTCCGAAAACAAATGCTCCTGACTTTTTTTTAGCAAGTCTAATGGCTTTTCTCATTAGATGGATGTGGCAAATTGTGACTTCACTCTAATTGCTGACATTAGTTTGACATTCTTCTGGCATTTTAACCGAACGTTTCTGAAAGCGGGGGTTATGAAAAACCAGCCCTTCGGATTTCTGCGTTTATTACGAGTAACGCTGTGAATAATAATCGAGTTCTCCGGGGTGAGCAAATGAACGCTCAATCCGGCAACAATGCATGACCTTCATTTAGCCAAACCTCTGTCCTCTGCACATTCTGGTCAGTATATCTGAACTCAGCATGGCCACTCCCTTCTGATTTGCATATTCATGCCTCTGTTCTCTTTATTCAACAATTGCACGGACACTGAAATGTCAGCAGTTTGATACGCTGTCCATCTCTGATGAAGCAGCTTTTTGCTCCATCCCTCAGCAATATTGTCCAATTTAATGAACAGGATTGCAGCCATCTTTGGTGTTTTATACCAATTACGGCAGGAATATATCAAATAATATTTTAGGCGAGCCAATTTGTAAGAGTGCAGATCTTGCACCGCACAGATATTAGCATTCTTAAAGATTTGACATCCCACATTTAGAATCGGCGTTATTTTAGCATTAAATGCTGTTGAGCAGGACATGCTGTTATAAATGTATGAATATTTAAAAAAATTTTTTGAAATTGTTTTTACTTTTACTCTGTTGACTTTTTATATATACATTTTATATATATATATATATATATATATATATATTTTTTTTTTTTTTTTTTTTTATATGTTCCATAAAATTCCATAATTTCATTCTTTGGCTGAACTAGCCATTTAGTAAATTATCTCATGGCATTATTTAATTGCATATAATAGTGTGATTATATATATATATATATATATATATACCTAAGAATAAATAAATGAATAAATAATGGCAATTGCATCTATGATTAATACAAATACTTCTTTCTAAAGCTGCTTTTTTAATATCCAATTGGATTCACAATAATTACTTTATTTGCGATTAATCTGATTAATAATCACCACATTATATCATTAATTAATTTAGTCTTATTAGCTGCAATAACCATGCTCATAAGGTTGTTGTCTCTGTAGGTAACAATGAGCTCACCAGCGTTAGGAACCCAACTAATACCCTCTCAGTTATCACTAAGTGGCCATATCCTGCAGATAATCTAGTTGCTGACGGCATCGTATCCTGTCCCCGTGACCTCTCAACGTAAACCAACACTAACCATCGATAGTAATGTCCATCTTCAGCTAGTTAAAATGTCTCAATGCCCTTACTGTATTACATATTCCCAGAGTTACCAGTCACTCAAGCGGAAACACCAGACATGCCAGACTGCTTGTAAGGCGTTTGCTAACGCAGGCATCACTGTGGCTATTGCTCAAATCATGCTATTCATTTTTAAGCAATCCTACATATGATTTTCATTTGATGGACAATAAAACAAACACACATTATCCCAGTGATTTGAAGGCCAGTATGTTAAAAAAAAAAAGGGTTGAGATCAGTAGACCAGGGTGTTTTTATGTTTATATTTAGTCATATTTAGTTATATTTAGTCATTTAGAGGAGCGACTAACCGATATTAGTACAATTTGAAATAAGTTTTCTATATATATTTTAAAATGCAATATTTCTGTAATGAATGCTGAATTGTCAGCACCTTTACTAAAGCCCTGCGATCCTTCACAAATCCTTTTAATATGCCGATTTGTGATTTTTATGAACGCTCTAAACAGTTGTGCTGCCTCAGATTTTTGTGGAAACCATGTTGCTTTTGTTTTTTTAATTGTCAAGTTTAATTACTTGAAAGCTAAAAAGTACAGCACCCATTCGAAAGACAGCTGCCATGATAAATGTCGCCTTTAACGCATCCTTCTTGAAGAAAAGTATTCATTTCTGCCCTTAAGCTTTGAATAGCAACCCTATCGTTACTTAACTTTGCTCATGCAAGCATTTTTGGTCGCTGGCTTCTCTTGCTCCGTTTCTAGCTCATCTTTTGTCAGTTCGTTCTGTATTCTATTAGCAAGCGTGGAGTTTGGCGGCGCGTTGTTCTCCCTCGGCAGCAGTCTCATGAAACACGTCCTGTAGCCTTTCAACCTGACACG
The DNA here is from genome assembly GCF_018831695.1 of Puntigrus tetrazona. Taxonomy (NCBI): domain Eukaryota; kingdom Metazoa; phylum Chordata; class Actinopteri; order Cypriniformes; family Cyprinidae; genus Puntigrus; species Puntigrus tetrazona. The sequence goes on from NC_056702.1 coordinate 1,242,134, forward strand.
CATTGTTACCTCCGGTTCGAGCGCGAGAGCGTTCAGCCTAGTTTCCAGCTCATCCTCGGGCCGCCGTGGGAGCTCATTAAAAAAAAAAAAGAGCTACGGCTTGTGTCTTTATTCAGTTCTCGCACGGGGCTATCTCGCCGTTTAACGCGAGCAGATGTAAAATGCGAAGGTGTGTTTTTCCGGCCGATGACGCAGCTGGACGCCGAGACGCAAGGACGTGCCGAGGACGCCGCGCAGGCCGCCCAGCATCTGGCTGTCCTTCTTTCCCTACCTTTCACCTCCTCCCACGGATGCTTATCCGGCCTCGGCTGTAAACACGCTAACTGACCGAATGTGAAAATGTGAGGAGAGAGACTGCAGCTGAAGTCGCTGTCTCCATGGCGATGACCTTGCTCTGCTTTTAACGGCCTTAGAATGCAACCTCAGAGATATGAATTACAGATGGGAGGTAAAGATAGCGCCAGGCAACTGCTCCGGTCTCTGTGTAATGGAGATATATTGGCGGTTTTCGCGTGATTCAGATTCGGTCCGAGGCTTCAATCTGCTCTTGAACCGGCCGTCTAGACCGGGCGCGGACGCTGTGGAAATCTCGGCCGAGATCGTTTAAAACCTCATTACGGATGCGAGGCTCGGCGCGGAGGACCCGGGGAGAGCGGAAAGCGAAGGGAATGCCTAATCAAGCTTGGAAACGGTAAACAAGAGTGAAACCCTCGCGGGACTCTGTTTTTTCCTCCCCCTCGTGACCCGGCCGCGCCCCTCTGACACGAAACAGAGCCGCACAAACCAATAAGACACTCAAATTGGAGGAAATGGGATCTGAAATTACATTTTTAGTTACCCATGCACTGAGTTCATCTTTTGCACTGTATAGATGACACCATTAATCATGCTGATCGTATATCTCTAAATAAACGTATTTTTCAGGGCATATGTGTATTAATGTATCGTAATTATAAACGTGCAAAATAGTGCAAATAGTTTTACAGTCTACCGTGACTTTATTGTTATAGCTAGCCGTTTACCAATAGCAGCTAATTAATTGAAAGTTCAGCACATTCGTAAAAAAAATAGCTCGATTCAAAACAACGTGGGCATGTCTGTTTAAATGGAAACGACCTTTCAATAAGCTTCTAACTCAGATTTCTGTACATCCTATCCACTTTATTTTTCATTTAAAAACAGGCATCGGATGTGCTAGACTTAAAACGGAAGGGACATTATTTTAACGTGGGCAAAATGAAGTTGCAAATTATTTAAAGGTATAGTTCACCCAAAAGTTAAATAGAACACAAACTGAGATATTTTTAAGGCTTTCTGACCCTTACAAAAATGAAGTAAAATTAAACCAGAAACCACGGTTACTATAGTTAAACCACGGTAACCACAAATGAACTATGCTTTTGCTACACTAACCATAGCTTAACCACGGTATATGGAGTTTTATGGAGTTCCCGTTGAATATTTTATCTTTCGTCTGAACTACGAACCATTGAATGCACAGCCTCGTTTTCATTCATGCCACTTCCCGCTAACGTCTGTTAATGTGAGTTAAAACTACGACAATCATAAGCCTGCACAAAAAGGCCTATTTTAAAGTGACCGTGGCGTCTTTCAACAAACTATCCAAAGACTTAACGTGTCTAAATAAAGCAGGAGGGAAAAACAATCAAAAGAACGACTGATAGCATATTAACATGATCAAGCCAGGCATTCCAAGGGGGTGAGATTTATATAATTCATATATATAAATTTATATAATATCATTTTTTTGCTGCTCTGAAACACTGTGGCCAAGCTGGGATAAATTAAAGCGATTTATTGCTTTCAGCATTGCTGCAATGCTCTGAAAGATCATGTAGCAGCTTGCTAATAATTTGCCATTCACATACAATTATGTTTTCCTTCCTAAGGGCAGCAGAGCGACGCCTCGAGTTAAAATCTCGCTTTGCTTCCATCTAGTGGCCGCGGTGAAGAACTGCAGTGTTGCTGCAGCTATTGTGAAAAATAAAATATTGTAAAAAAAAAAAAAAAACAGTAAAACAAATAAAATGTACTCCTGCATTTAAGAAGTAATTTGTTATTTTCTTTCAACTTAATGTAGTTTGTTCGTTGACAGTGGTCTTTTAATTAGCAGACGCTTTCCTTCAAAGCAACTTGCAAATGAAGAATATAACGTGATTCAGCATAATATAGTCATGGAGCCGCTGAGGACCTCTGACCGCTTCCCGTTCCCTGTTATCCCCGGGGCTCTCACAGATAACGGTTTGCCCGGATGGGTGCTCGGAGCTAATCTGTCACCTCCAGAAACACCGGAGGATCACTGGAGCTCGGAGATAACAGCGTGTCGTACTTCAGCAGAAGTGTCTCTAAACTCAAACCTCTCCGGGCTTCATATTTACAAACGTAGTGTAAAAAGCTAAATGAACTCTTGAGCGTACACAGTTTCTGAATTGTGTGTTGAGTTACACTACAACAATAATGAGGTATTTGAGAGCATAGTGGGCTTTTAAATATGGATGAAAAAGACTTTTAGCCCAGAGGAAAGTGTCCCTTGTGTCATGATGAAGAGACTGAGGTTCAGGTTGACTAATGTCTAATCCCAGAGAGAGATATTACTCCAGTTCATTAGAGGCAAACCCAAGTGAGGCCTGGTGATAACATATGAGATATCAGTGCTATCAAATGATTAATCACGTCCAAACTAAAAGGTTTTTAAAAATAATGTATATGCATGTGTGCTGTGCATATTTATTATGTATATATAAATACACATATGCATGTATATAGTCTGGAAAAATACATTGTTTCTATATTGAATATATTTATAATATAAATTGTATAGACATAAATATAATATATATATATATATATATATATATATATATATATATATATATATATATATATATATATATGATAAAGATAATGCATTTATAAATTATAAATATATGTATGTATATATATATATAGAGAGAGAGAGAGAGAGAGAGAGAGAGAGAGAGAGAGAGAGAATATAATTAAATATAAAAATATAAAAATATAATTGCAGCAATAGCAAAATATAAAATATCATATATATATATATATATATATATGTGTGTGTGTGTGTGTGTGTGTGTGTGTGTGTGTGTGTGTGTGTTTTTTATTTCTTATATTTTTGCTATTTTATATTTAATTATATATATATATATATATATATATATATATATATATATATATATATATATGTGTGTGTGTGTGTGTGTGTGTGTGTGTGTGTGTGTGTGTATATATATTTTTTATTTTATTTATTTATTTATTTTTTCTGTCTATACAATTTATATTATAAATATATTCAATATAGAAACAATGTATATATAACAATACGACGAAATTATTTAAACTATTAATAAAATAAACATAATAAATTATTATACATTCTAAAATAATACAACAACGTGAACTGTGTATGATGAGTTCGGATGAATAGTGCAGCGCCGCCTGGTGGTGGGTTTAATATGACTCGTCCTTTCTTCCCTGCGCGTCTCGTTCCTTCCAATGACCGTGCAAGAAGAAATGCGGCTAGTGAGGTTTCGGGCTTCGCGGGGGCGCAGCGTGTCACCGGCGAGCCGCGGCGTAAAATGACCGTCAGACAAAGACGCGGCGACATCTGAGCGCGTTCGAGGACAGACGCGGCGACGATGAAGACGACGAGGCGAGCGCAGCCCGCTTTACCGCAGTGGATGCGCATGTATTTCTACGGGATGCACGGAGTCACGCTGGACGTCCTGCAGTCCTCCGCGCGCCGGTTCCTGGGTGACCGCGACTTCAGACTGCTGGGCTTCTCCTCTCCGTATCTGTGCGTCGTGCACTCCATTGCGCATCTGGTTCTGGAGAAGATCTACCTGCAAAAAAGATGCTTCCGAGAGCGACCCGTCGTCTTTCACCTCGTTTTCTACCCTTCCTTGTACATCTGCCTGCAGATCTTAATAGAGAGCGTGGTGACCTGCACCGAGAACATCAGAGCGGTTTCCGTCACGCAGCTCCTTGTGCATTACATCCTGGCTTTGTACTTCACGAATGTCTTTCATAAGGGCTTCCTGAGTCTGCAGTACCAGGAAAAGCGGGTGTTATTGAGGTCGTCCCGCCCGAACGGGTTACCCGGCGTCCTGCGCTTCGCGTTCTTTGGGATGCACGGCTTTCTGGACGAGGTGCTCTTCACTTCTGTGTTTAACTTGTTCGAGAAAGCGGACGGGTTCTTGAGGGGCCACACGTCCCTGTGGTCCTTCCTCATGTATGGGAGCTGCAGCTTCGTGGTGGAGAAGCTCTACCTCCACCTGCACTTCAGGAGAGGATGGGGAACCTTGCAGCGGCTCCCCATCTACATCTGCTTCATCTACACGTGGGAGTTCAGCTGGGGCTTCGCTCTGAGGCGGTATGACGCCTGTTCCTGGGACTATTCCCACTATCCTCTCAATTTTATGGGGCTGGTGACGTTGCTGTATCTTCCAGGATGGGTCTGCCTGAGTCTGTATCAAGACGTCTTGTCGAATGTTCTTCTGAGGGTTGTGTGCAATGACAGGAATGATGAGGAGATGCCGAACGCTGGCTCCAATGGACGCCTGCTGCCCAAAGGGAAGCTGGAGAAAGACTAAATGCATGTGGGCACGTTTTCCTAATATGTCCTCCTGGGACCAGCGGAAAGGCTCTTGAACGAGGAGGTCAGGGCTAGTTGTCACTCCAGGTTTAATTGAAGTCGTCTTCCGTGTCGAGATGCTCCTAGAATGTAGTGGAAAAAAATATATAGGTAATTTTTTGGGGCAAGTTGTCACAACGAGAACCCGATTTTTTGCTATATTTAAATACTAAAATAATTGTGAAGCACAAAATAGCATGAAACATAGCCAGTAGCATTATAGATTATAGTATTCAGATAAAGCATATTAGCAATTTTATAGTAGATAATAACACTACAATATTAGCGATATTCGTATTGAATAAATATATATATGACATTTTATAATTTTTATATTGATTTAATTTATAAACGTTTGTAATTACACATTCAAATGATAAATAATAATACTAATAATATATAATTATATCATTTAATTTATGATTGACCACATTAGGAGAGCTTGCCCTGGTAAAAAAAAAAATATATATATAAAAAATATATAGTATCAACTTTTGCTTGAGAACAGCATTTTAAAAAAATATATTAAAACAAACAGCTGGACTACATGTGTGACAACTAGCCCGTCTCCTCCGACTTTATTTGAATGTATCTATCGTATGAGGTCACATGATGTAGTTTCTAAATGGTTTAGTAATAATTCGCCTTACTGGCCCAAAAAGATTTGACAGAAAAGCCCAGGATGTGAACACGCGGACAGACTCGCACGCTCTCAGAGGCATAAACGTAAGAAAACCCACAACTTGCTGCTCCTCAGGGGGGTTTTGTACCAGCGTCACGCCCTCAGAGAAACGTTTCCTCCGAGAAACGAGGGTAGCTGCGTTAGCAGCCTTAATGTGCTTTAAACCTAATGTGTTCAAGACGAACCTCGCGGACTTCACGAATTACTAACGCAAATAACACCGCTGGGCTTTGATGGTTATCGAGTATTGGCCGTCTGGGTGATGGTTTTACTGCATGATGGGGTTTATGAGGACGGTCTCCCCTCGTAACTGCATGCGTCGGGATTTTTTTTTTTGCATGTGGAGACCGCGGCATTGGTCCTGATAATGAGCCGCTCTGCTCGGACCGTAGCGAACCGATTGTGAGATAAACTGTGACTCTTCCTTTAGCTTTGAACGGGACGAGAGCAACCGAGTGCCTTCATTAACACTTCCAGGCAGCTGGACTTCTGTAACTCTTTTGAAATATTGCATCCGCACCGAAACGGGTTCAGGCGTGTCTCGGTTCATCTGCGATTAAAAACCAGGCCTCGGGGTGCGGAGTTAAAGAAAACCGATTTCACTCACGGCAGCTAAAGCCGAGCATCTCTCAGAGTATTGAGGCTTTCTCGATGGTCCAACTTTATTAAACACGTGAGCACCGCGCACTGTGAATGACTACCGTGACCTCTCACAAAAGAGCGGTTATTCCTCGTCTTCGAGACAAATTAGTCACGATTTGTTTGAGAGAAACTGCCAAAGCTTAGAATAATGAATTCTTAAAGGGCAGCTCACACAGAAATGAAATTGCGTTGAAATGTACTCATATCGTTGTTTGTTTTCAGTTTAGCATTGTATCGCTTGCTCTGCAGTGAATGGGTGCCGTCAGAATGATAAAAAAAGCATCCAGTCTATCAGTTGGCATCTTCTGAAGCGAAAAGATGTGCATGTTTATTGATTTATCACTGCAATGTTTTTATCGGCTGTTTGGACTCTGACGGCACCCATTCACTGCACTGGAGGGCGAGAGGTGTGACGCACGTTTTAAGCACATTTTCATTTCTGCGTGAGCTGTTCTATACATCAGCCTCAAAACTTTTAGAAAAAAATTAAAAATCCAGATTTTGTCCTGCAGAGAAGAACAGACAGCTTTCTATAATACATAAAGGTGACTTTATATGAACTCTTTTTTCTTCATGCATGTGGTTACGTGTTGAAGTAAATACTCTCGGCAGCTGCTCAGATGTACTGTTTTGTCCCTCCGACTTCGAGGAAGAACATTTTATATAATTGAAGGAATGGGTCGGGGATGATTATTATCATTTTCCTGTGTTTGTGTAATTAGCCTCAGAGTTAGATCATTTCATGGATGTTAGTGCGAGTCTAGAATAATAGAAATCATTCGATGCACTTCTTTAACTTATTGCATTTGGAACGTGTAGCACATCTTTGTCTCTGTTCAATCTATGCACTAATTACACTGATCAAATTAAAGATCTCGAACGTGAAGTTTTGTGTATTTTGGGGTGTATTTCCGTGTTGCCGTGGTGACTGTGCTCTTCATGCTCCGGTCAGGGCAGGAGAGATTTGGCTGTTACTGAAGGGACCTGCATATTTTCCATATCTGACGTCAAGAAACAAAACAGCCACGGTCTGGTTTACTTACACGTCCCGTGTGATTCTTGTCCTTTGAGACTCAACAGACTAGAAGAGGTGCAGATCAGCTCTCCATGGCTCCACTGACAGAATGTCTTGAAGCATTCACACAGAATAATGTGTCCATTAGGTTATAAAAAATTAAAATTTCTATTCCATTTTAGCATTTTGCAAACATGATAAAAAGGTTCAATTTGAATGTTGAAGTTTTTTAAATTAAACAATTTTGGTGACTTAGTTACGAAGGTTTTGGTTTCAAAACTATCCCAAAATCCTTTTTTTTCCTAGATTATAACCATTTGTATATAATTTGTATACCATATTACATATCATTTAGCAAACAAATGCTTTTAATGCTCTTAAAAAATTCTGAAAGTAAACATTGTTAGGTTTTAGATGCGTTCAAATGTTTTAAAAGCGCTTTGCAATATTTTTAATATTTATAAATATAAAAATATATTAAACAGATGGGGAGGGCATGATGAAAATGTTCAAAATGTACATTTTTCTTTACGTTTAATTTTCTGGGTTAAACATTAAGGGGACATTCCATTTAATAAAAAGATTCAACTGTAACATTTAAAAAACATCGTATTAAATGCTATGGAATGAAGTCCACAAACGATGCATAAATAACATTTTTGTGTTATGTTAACCTTGAATGAATATTCTATTGACGTTACCGGAAGAACATTGAGAGAACCTTCCCGGAACGTTCTGAGAACGTTCCCTGTTAGTTGTGCAGTTTGTAGAGAAGATTGCTCGTGCGTTGCAGTGTTCCTAAAACCAAACAATGCATGGCTGCTATTCAGGGTTGGTGTAAGGACATTTTCTTGCCATAAGTAAAGGATAAAGTATCAGCTGTGATCTGCTTTACTGTTTAACAGGGCTTTACCGAATGCCTTCGCTGCCCTCTTTCAGCCGCTCATTAATGAGCAGTGCACACGCATCCGTCTCTTCTATTGTGAATCATTAGGAATCCGCTTAGAAGTGATTGCAGGTTTGCAATCAATGCAGTGTTTCTCAAAGGTGCCAAATGCAGCGAATTAGCAGTTCTCAGTCTCGACACCCAGCCATAACATTTACACTTTGGATTTAAATATAGTCAAACGATATATTCAAAGCATCATGCACAGACGGCTGCATCCTTTTGCTCTCGTCTCACCACATATCTGAGGAGAGGAGCTGAGATGCAGTCACGTTACCGATCCATCAATGGTTTGATCAATAACTACAACAAAAATTCAGAAATAGTTTTAAGGTGTGAATCTCACATAACTAGGTTATATTTCAGAAATAAAAGAAGAAATTTTTAAATATTTTTGGCAACATTCATTTAAATGTTTTTGTATTTTATTATTATTATTATTATTATTATTATCATTGCATTGTGGAGTTTTCTGTCATTTAAATAAATACAATAAAAACTAATCTAATCACACAATTTTTAAATTTTATACATCATGATAACATTGCTAATTACTGTAATAGTTTTATTAAATTATCAGTACAACAAGCTGCATTTGTCATCGGTTTTTATTTTATTTATTATGAACTAAAGACAACAATAAATGGTACATTGAAAAGAGCTGGAATGAATGTCTTTAAAAACTTTTTAAAAAAAATAAAAATTAATTGCATGTAACAAAATTACTAAAATGTAAATTACGCGATACAACTAAAAAAAAATAGAAATAAAAGCTAATTCAAGATATTAATGAAAATAAAAGTGCAAAGGAAAAACGTTGATCATATTTAAATGGCCTTTATTTTCTAATTAATAAAAAATAATGCGTTGACCCTAATATTGTCCCAAAACATGTCAGGTCATATCAATGCCTGTAGCAACTCTTGCATTGTACATCAGGCCGTATCAGGCCCCGCTAATTGATCATACTGTAAATCTGGCAGGAGATGAACTGCATCCTCGTGTGATTGTGAGAGTTTGGGGTTCACAGGCACGGAAAAGCTCTGCTCATTACTTCCAGGTCAGCGGTGGTTGGACGTCCCGCCTGGCAGCGCTGAGACCGAGTCTGTGGTAGAAGCTGAAAGTGCTGTTGAGAAACAGGAAGACAGAGTAGATCCGATCTGATAAAGCATGCATATGATAAAGCTAACTGACAAGTGGCTGTTAACACATTACTATGCAGCTCGAACAGACCAGGCAACGAACCGAAGTAAAAGTTAAAGGGACTGAAATATTTAAAACTAAATAAATAGGTTGAGTGTAAACCTTTTTTAATTATTATTTGCAAAAAATGTAAATGCATTTGTAAAACATTCCATTAAATTATAAGCTAAGTAAATAAGTACTACTATAATAATTATTTCTATAATCATCCAGTGCACTATATATGTATGCGTATGTATGTATGACATTATTGTCTGAATGGATTCAGTCAGACGCTTAAAAATCATTCCATCAAACACAAATTTTCTGGGAAATCTGTCTACGTATATTCTGTATATATTACAATGTGATAAAATTGCTCACAATAAAAATATTACAGTGAAATATTCCTTACGTGAGAGCGGTGTAATAGTGGTCTGATTGAGTTTCAGCAGTGGCCCCCCACACGACGGCTCCCGCGGCCCCCGGCGCCGTTCTCTCGCTGACGGCTCCTGAAGAGCAGCACAGAGGTGACGACAAACCATAGTGTGATTTTACATCCTGAAACCAAATCCCGACATGCTCACAATAATGGGCTGTAACCCCAGCTCTTGACCTATATGCTCTTCACAGACACCTACAGAAACTTCACTCTGATCCGACAACGTCAGCGGAGTTTACCTAATACAGCTAAAATAATCAAAATCATGTGTGAAATAACCGTGTAATAACGGCTATGATATGTTAATGGATTGAAAGACACTTAATATCAGTTATTTTCTATTTTTGCTTAGAATTTGAGGGACATAAACATGAAAGTTATGTCTTTTGGCCAAGTCATATTTATAGACTGCACGTGTGTCAAATCTTTCTTTTTTAAATAATATTAAAATTAAAAAAAAAATTAAAAGGACTTTTTTTAAAATATTTTATATTATAGTAAATACAATGTTTTAGATTTTTACTTTTAACATGAAAAAGTACTGTTGTCAAATGAGTGCGATACACGTTGTTATATTTTATATTATGCATAAATATATTTAACATATAAACATACCATATTTCTCTCAATTTGTTTGCATTTATATATACAGAAATATGCACAGTATACACACACGTTACTTAAACAAAATCTTGGATGCAATTAATCACGATTAATCGTTCGACAGCGCTAATTAATAGTAATAAATGTGTAAAGTATAAAAACTGTATTAAAACGAATCATCATACTACCCAGTCTACCTGGTTGTACCGTAAGTTGCAATTTGCGACACTTGTCGATTTTGCAATCTCTCCGATGTGCATCTGTTGTGCATATTTTCTTCTTCTGTTTTTGTCTGGGCAGAAACAGCTCTGAACAACTTGACATAGTCTGGTAAACAAGCCTGCTCTTGCAGAGCTCATGAAGAGATGCGCTAACTCTCGATGCAATGTGTCAACGACTCATGTTTACCACAAGAGGGCGCCACGCTTTATACATTTGGGGGGTATTTGTGTAATACGCAAAACAGAGGCTACGTCACTTTCTTGTGCTCGTTTCAAAACACCAAGGGTGAGGTACTTTTCGGTGTTAAATCTGTTGTTGTTTCGCATTTGACAAAGAACGCGGTGTCCAGCGCCGCCCAGAGGACGCGAGGAGAAGCGCAGCCTGGTGTGTTTTTGCCGCCGAAGCGAAATACCGAGGAAATACAGTGCTGACTTCTTTAGGTCAATATTTATCCAGTGCCGATGCTGTCAGCTGTGCAGGATACGGTTCAGCTGCCAGATATTTGTAGGATGTGACATCAGTATTTGCCCCGGGCTGTTAAAGTCATGCTTTGAAAGACACCTCACTGAGAGGACGGTCTGCTTCAGTGCTGATGTCTGTCTGAAAGGAATGGTTCACCCAAAAATGAAAAGTACCCCATGGTTTATTCACCTCAAGCGATGTATGCTTATTATCCTGGCCCTTCCAAGCTTGCTAATGCTTGATCTGCTCAGAAGACACGAGTTAACCCCTCGTCAGATATATATATATACCATTTATAGCGCTTCAAGGTAAGGGCCGCTATCCACCAGCATTACCGAGTTTGGGAAAGCCAGGATACATTGGGCTTGGGTGAGTAATTTTTGGGTGAACTATTCCTTTAAGTCTCGTTTAAGACGTTTCCCTCCATCACGTCTTCACGTGGAAGCTTATTTCTGTCACATAAGGAAACGACGCTCATAATTATGTCAGTTGTGAGTTAAAGTCATAATTGTAGCATAATAAGTAGAAACTGACACAAAATATTGATTGTGACATACTGAAAAATAATGAGATGCAGTCGTTACTGTGACCTATAATTTTCAACTAGTCAAAAATTTCACTTTTATCTCATTTTAGGAGGTTATGTGTATTTTCTCAATTATTTTGTCATTTAATAAAAACATTATTGTCAATTAACAAAAAGGTAATAATTAGAACATTAAAAATGTTGACTTACTGTATGTCATAATTTAGGCTTATGATATAACCTTTTTCTTGTCAGTTTGATCTTTTATATCATAATTATGATTGAAAATATTATCGCTGACTTTACATTTATTTTTGGCTAAATAAAATCATACTGTAATAAATAAAATTAATTTAATAGTTATTAAATATTTCGATTTTTATCTTGACGTTTTATGTCCATTTGACAGAAAAATCCTAATTATGTTAAACTTGTTGACTTCATTATTTTGACTCGTGTCATAATAACTCTTTATCTCATAATTTTGACTTTTTATCTCATAGTGATTATTTTTATCTCTATGTACTGTATGTCTCTACCTCTATATTTATCTTTAACATATTATAATTATAATGTTAAACATATTGACTTCATAATTTAGCTTTTTATGTCATAATGAATTTTCCTTTAAGATTTTTGGCTTTTTATGATTTCTATGTCATAGTTATGACCCATGATTTGTGTGTGTGTGTGTGTGTGTGTGTGTGATTTATGTAAATGGGCTTATGGACTTCTCACTAGTTTCTTTCTATGTTCTTCTTTCTATTGTTACTGTCCTCTATCTTTCTGGCATTTATCATTTTTCTTATATATAATAAATTAAATTTTGTTGTGTGGGCATGTTGGAATTTCTCTTGATGCGTTACTTCCTCCTGGTCTGTTTTAATGCTTACAAACCAGCTGTGTGTGTGTGTGTGTGTGTGTGTGTGCGTGTGTGTGTGTGTGTGTGTGTGTGTGTGTGTGTGTGTGTGTGTGTGTGTGTGTGTGTGTGTGTGTGTGTGCGTGTGTGTGTGTGTGTGTGTGTGTGTGTGTGTGTGTGTGTGTGTGTGTGTGTGTGTGTGCGTGCGTGTGTGTGTGCGTGCGTGCGTGCGTGCGTGTGTGTGTGTGTGTGTGTGTGTGTGTCCTGAGGCCAGCGCTTTCAGGCAAACACACAGCTGCTCTCTGACTCTCATGCATGTTCTAATCTTGTGAAACAGTCTAGTATAACATAGCCTTACATCATCTGGGTCTTCACCTTCCGAAAAAAGCACAAAGTCTCTTGTTTTTATGATGTTGTATCTCTCTCTCTCTCTCTCTTTTACGAATTACAGTAGGAGCCCCGACCAGAGCCACACAACACACATTACGTAACTCAAGCAGATTCCCTCAGAGGTCCGCTGTGTGCTGCTTCCAGGAAAAAACAAACCAGCTACTCCTCCGTTGACCTGTTTAACCCTACAGAAGGCAGTACTCATGCTGTCTTGGTGTGTGATTTTGGGCCCGGTGTCAAAACAATATCCAGTTTTATAGTTCTAGCTAATCGGTCCGGTAGGGTTTGTCTAAACAGCATTGCATCAGTGCTCTTTCAAGCGTATTTTACAACCATGTCCTGACTGTTCATTTAAACTGTTTAAACTAATAATAGTGATAAAGACAGTGACTGAAACCTCAAGACAATTATGAGAGGATAAGTTTAAAAAAGAAAATCTGAAATATGACAAAATCTTAATTATGACATTACAAATTTACATTTCAATCTCATGATTTTGACTTTATCTTGCCATTTTGAGTTACATGTCACAATTAAACAATAATTATTATTTTGACAGTGAAAATTATAAAGTGAAATGATAATAAATATAAAGTTGGTATAATTCATTATTTATAACGATGACTCATGATCTCATAACTTTGAATTTGGGCTCATAATTGTGACTTCCATGTCTGTTTCTTTGCAGGTTTAATTTTTAGGTTATAGTAGTAATTGTTACCGCTCACTTCCCCTCTTAAAGCGACACGAAGCTAACAGCTGCTCTTCATGAGCATAATCTAATACTGCAATAATTCAGATGAGCGCATTCAGCTTCCTGTGGCCAAGTCCCTCGCTTGTCAGCATAACACTACGGAGCAAATATTATGCTTGCCCTCAAATAGCACGAGCAAACATGCAAAGGTGAGAACTCAAAAAGACAGAAATAGCAAAGTGAGAAGTTCGTGTGAAGGTACACGCAACACTTATATGATTTCTTATACTACATTTAGTACACAAAAGTACATTTAAGTGTAGATTTGTCTGGTCACAGAATATGAGGTCATGAGTAGATGTGTCCTTTTGACCAGTAGGTGGTGCTGTAATCAATTAAAACTGCTTTTTAAAATTATTATTATTTATTTATGCATTTTATTTATTTATTTATTTTTTGTGGGCTAAATTTCATAATTTTAACATGTGGTTCTAGGGGCTGTTACAGACTCTACTAGAAAAACTACTACTACTAATAGCTAAATGACTATTAAAATAGATAGATAGATAGATAGATAGATAGATAGATAGATAGATAGATAGATAGATAGATAGATAGATAGATAGATAGATAGATAAAGCATGTAGGGTTAGGGTTAGTTAGGGTCAAGTTTTAAAGATGACAGTATTAATTTTCAAAAAATAAATTAATAAGGAAAGGAAGAATTTAAATTAAAAAAATACGTGAAGCTGATTTAGAAGCAGTTAAATTCTTCTGTCATTCTTTTTTTTCTGTTTTTATGAATGTTTTCATTCCTTTCTTTTGGCATGTTCAGTTTTGTCTAATTCTGACCCACTGACTCTCTCTCTCTCTCTCTGTCTCTCTCTCTCTCTCTCTCTCTCTCTCTCTCTCTCTCTCTCTCTCTCTCTCTCTCTCTCACTCTCTCTCTGTCTCTCTCTCTCTCTCTCTCTCTCTCTCTCTGTCTCTCTCTCTCTCTCTCTCTCTCTCTCTCTCTGTCTGTCTCTCTCTCTCTCTCTCTGTCTCTCTCTCTCTCTCTCTCTCTCTCTCTCTCTCTCTCTCTCTCTCTCTCTCTCTCTCTCTCTCTCTCTCTCTCTCTCTCTCCTCTCTCTCTCTCTCTCTCTCTCTCTCTCTCTCTCTCTCTCTCTCTCTCTCTCTCTCTCTCTCTCTCTCTCTCTCTCTCTCTCTCTCGTCTGACTGGTATTTCAGGTTTCTGTCTATTTACCTCACAGCTCAATCATGTTTGGGAGTGACTAACTTCAAGCCGGGACTGGAAACGCTCATAAGTCTTGTCAGCAGCAAATATTTCCCCACATCAGCCCCTTAAGCACAAATATTCACAATTGAATTATCGAATTATTGCTTAAGCTGAAAACACAGACTCACTGCATACGGCCTATTACCGTGTCAGTTTGCATGCAGCTTCATTATTGTTTGTTTTACATGTTTGATATAGTCCAAAACTGAAAAACTATCACCTCTTGTTGTATTTTGACGTAACTAACACACTGCTGATTACACCAACAAACAGGCCAGCAGTATTAAAGAGTCCAAGGGGCAGGAATAGTTCAAGTGCTATTTTTAATTAGAAACGACTGTTATTTTGATCATTTTGTTGGCTTGGATTTCATGTGAAAACCGGCCTTAGTCACAAAACCTTCTCTAATTAAGCTTGCCTTTATTGTTATGGGCTATTTCCTCTTATTTTATTTTTCCCCACCTTCTCTTTTGTTGTTGTTTGTATGGGAGGGATTGCTTCATAGATTATTATTGTATTGCTAAAAATATTTGCAAAATTACTTACAATTAAAAAATCACCCACTTGACCTTACGTCATGACTCCTCCCACACCGAATTCCTTTGTGAAACTGCTTTTTTATCATCGTTAGATATTCCTTGACTGCGATTTATAAGGCTGCGGTTGTCTAATAACCAATTTTAAAAGCATTTAATAGACTCCTTTACGTTATAAGTAGACGAAACGCGACCTGCCTCCTACTATAGCTAAGGCCTAGCCCTTAGCTTACGCTATCGTTGCCTGGTAACCTTCCCTGAGCGTCTAATCGAGTAATTCATTCAATATTCATAAATCACGCCCACACGGCTCTCTGATTCGCCGAACCGCTAACGCGCGCGCCCAAAGCCCGCCCTGAGCCAATCAGCGACGGCTACTTATCGAACGCCAAGGCGCGTCATTAATATTCATAAGTTACGTTTTCGTCGTAGTAGGATGTGTAAATTCTCCGCGTCTCACTGTCATGCGCAGCGGCGGCACTGCCATGTTGGATCGAAAGCTCGGTGCTCAGGAGTTCAGATGAAAGTTTAGAGTCTCAAGACGACGTTGGACACGCAAAAGAGGATCGCGTTTTATTTCTGGGACGCAAGACCTCTCTCAAACCAGCCCCGGCCGAAACACACAGGTCTGATTATGAGAGCCTCCGGATCCGAGCTGCGGTGATCAGAGATCAATGAACGCATATTTTCTGTTTAACACTTCCTGATCACAAGTTCACGCCAACGGATTGTCAAAAATGAGCGGTCCACCTTCGAACAGGAGGCCTACGAGCAATGTCGGCTCCATTCTTCTCACCCAGCAAGAAAACGAAGTGCTCTTCAACCATCTGGGCAGGAAATGCACCGTAAGTCCGCAAGCATTTGCTCGATTTCTTTGCCAGGTAGCGTTCAATCATGCCGCGCGATGTTATCGACTCGATGCGGTGTTACTAACGAGTCCGCCGAATAATGCATTAACAGAATAGATATGCGCTGCATCCGGTTGACAAATCATCAAAGTTTTATCATCTGTTTCTGGTGTTACTGTATCAAGAACGCCTTCAAAGTTTCAGGTGAGCCCGTGTGTGAGAGAGAGGCTATCGGACTTTCCCAAGCAAACACGATCGCCTCCTGACTAAAACACAACGACACGAAGGCGTCTCGCGCCTTGCACGGTGGTAGGTGAACTCGATTAGGAGTTTTAATCGTGTCTTTATGTTCCCCTCACAGCTTGATTTTACCGCCTCTGATGAATCCACCTCATAAAACTCTTCTTCCTTCTCTGACTGTTTGGGATTCACCTAAAAAGCCACGTTTTCCAATGCAAGACCTTTACCCGTCCAAGCATGCCCTATGTGTGTGGTGACAATAAACCAGGTTTTCATAACTAAGATTCATGTGAGGAAACTGTTGTCATTGGTGTGGTCTGGTTAAACCGTCAGGAATGTAACCAAATATTCAAGATTGCATGGGAGGAGCAAAATGGGAAAGAGGTATAGTGCATGTTTATGCACATTTCTTTAATTTTGCCACATGACCTTAGTACGTTTCAGAACGAACCCCAGGCTAAATGTAACTTCAACTGAAAAACTATTTCAAAGTAACTAGACACTAGGCAAAATGAATCAATTGTGGGTCAAAAATGAGACGCCCCTTTGGCGTCATCGAACTAAATTTACAAAAATTGATTTTATATACATAAAAGCGTATGTTAAATGCAATCAACGTGTCGTCTTTCGGTTTATCGAACGATTAATCGCATCCAAAAGACGTGTTTTTGTTTACATGTACGGTGTATATTTATATGTATATAAAAACGCACACACACAGTACATGTTTGTGTATGCATTATATTTATATTCATAAATTCTATATATAAAATATATATAAAATGTATAAAATATATAAAATTCTATATATAAAATGCATATCAAATTAAAAAAATAAGTCATTTGAAAGCACTAGTAAAAATAAAACATAAATGTGGAAAAGAGAGATGCATATTCTAACAAGTACACTCATTAAAAATATGTATTTATACATATATATTTATATATATATATATATATATATATATATATATATATATTATATATTTATTGTTTGTTTTTTTTTTAATTATTCAACATAATAAATAAATACAAATATTCAGGACATGTATAATGTATAAAAGTATGTTATATTAGCATACTGCTTGCAAACAGCTTACTTTTTATGAATTGACAGGTAATCGCTATTAATTGATCATGTTGGGGTTTTTTAGTGCACTGCATGTTCTCTTATTGTTTTTAGTTGAATCATGCATGTAATCAGATTTCCCCCAGGCTGTTGTTGCGTAACGCGCTGATACCCAGAGTAGACCGAGTAGTGTTCAGTCCAGGTGTCGTCCGGCGTCCCGTGCTGCTCTTCCGTTTCCTCATTCCTCCACGTTACCCGTTCTGTTCCTACACCAGTGTTGTGCTCCTCGGAGTAGCTTCCCTTTTCGTACGAGGGCATGTGGTTTTCCCGAAGAGCCTCGTTCCTCCGTGCGAAACAGAAACCGGCTTCGAGTCGCCAGACTTGTTGTCCAAAATTCATAGTTTCTCTTGAACGACACGAGTCCTCGAATGCCTCGCATTCCTGGTGACGCTGCTTAGCGTATGTGTGTAGTATCAAAGGCTTAGTCATCTTTGGGTTTCACACATTTATTTTGTAAGTCTTCTTTATATTGAAACGGCGTGTTGGGGCTTGATAGAAGCGGGTGTGTTGTCCACATCTCTGAGGATTCACACTGTAAAAAAAAATAAATAAATAAAAAAATAAATGAAAATAAGAATAAATTATTAAATAATATATATATATATATAAATATATATATATATATATATATATATATATATATATATATATATATATATATCCAATTTAATTGTTTCATCATCTTTTTCAACACTATTTGACATCCATGTATATTTATAAAAAGCTCTTCCCCTGTTTGCCTTTTTAAGATGAATCGCTTATGCGTTCCTCATTTGTAAGTCGCCTTTAAGCACCTGCTAAATTACTAAACTAAAATTTTACATATGAAAATGTCAGAATTTGAATCCAGTAATTCAATAACGCACACTAGCTACTATTAAAATCTTTAGTTTTGTTCCTTTAACATACTAAAAAAAGAGAAGTCCAGGTGAAGAATCAAAGCTCATCACAAGCCGCTTCGCCTCAAGCTGAAATATATACCACTAATATATATGCATCATTTTACTGTAAAATGACATAATGTCTGGTTAGATGTTTTAGTTTTTCTCTGTATATGGTACTGCTAACCTATTGTTTTCTGTAGTATTTTTACAGTTAGAATGTTTGTGAATTGTCCTGTTAGTGTCCTGCCCCCCCCAGGGTTTGCAGCGCTGCTTTTAAACGGGATGTCTCGCTCAGCCCACCGGGAGGATGTGGTCCAGTGGCTCTGTGTAAGATTTCTGCTGTTGCTGGCAGTATGTGGTTCAGAATGTGGGGGGTTGGAGAACCAGTCCGTCCTCTCAGGTAGTTCCTGCTGGCCAGGTTTCTGTCTTTTTTTTTGCAAACCTCCTGAAAGACCTTACTTGAGTGTTTAATGCATGAAAATAGCAAGGACGTATATCCTGCTTTATGCTTTCTTTGGTCAGCAGTGAGTTTTCAGTTGACCGGTGCTGATGCTTCAAAGTGAGAGGCGAAATAATAACTTCAAACTTATTTTTAGTGCTACATAATTATTTTTTTGCTGTTTACTTAATATTTTAGCATTATTTTTTTTTTTTTGGCCTTGGGCTGTTGAGTCTAATCTGTTCAATCATAAGTATATATAATATAAATCTATAATTGACACACTATATAAATATAGCTATATAAATATTTATTTATTCTGAATGCGTTTGTTACAGTTTTATTAATTATTGTACTTGTATAATTACGTTTTTTTCACATTATTTAAGAATTTACTAATTAACATCTTAATGCTTAATTAGTTTTTGTGTTCTATATTATTAAAAAAATTGACATGTATGTTTTGAAACTCTTCTACTCACCAAGGCTGCATTTATTTGATCAAAAATATAATAAAAATATAATAATAATAAATATAATAAAAGTATTGCAAATGTAATTAGTTTTGTCTTTTTTAAAAATATATATATATATTTCTAATATGCTGATTTGCTGCTTCAGATATGTTTCTTATTATTTTTAATGTTCTTTTAATATTCTTGTGGAGAGTTCAAAGTGGAAAGGAACAGCATTTATCGGAAATAGAAATCTTTTGCAACATTTATAAATGTCACTCCTGGTCTTTTTTTAAAAAAAAGCAATTATCTCTTTCGAAAACTAGCAGCATTGGCATCAAAACAATGCCTCTTTTCTTTGATGTCATCGGAGCGCATGCATGAGTACATGCGTGTGACGTCACCAGATTTCTCCCAGAGGGCAAATTTCCGCTAGCTGCAGCTAATAACGAGCGATGAGCCGCGAGATAACGTCGCATGCGCTCGGGTTCAGATAGATGCGCCCGACTTTGAGTAATGACAGAAATGAGCTGATAATAGAGGGCAGCTTTCGTTCGGCCAATCGGAGCTCAGGAGCCCCTCTCGCTGTGTGTGTGTGATCTCTTCTCCTCTGGCTTTTATCCTGCCGTTAATGGAAGCTTTGAGAGTGTGTCTAACAGTTTCAGAGAGAGTCGTTGAGATGCATTCCTGACCGGGATCCTGGCAGGGCCGTCTGGCTTTTGCTGGTCTGTAAATCATCCGGCCCATCCGGAGGATGGATGCCCATCGTTAATTCCCGAAAGTGGCTGTTTGGCGAGGGCGTCTTCGTCGCAGCTACTCACTTAAAAGTGCCGCTCGGACGTTGGCGGTTACGTCACGCATCACGAATGCAGTTTTTAGGAGCAGCTTGACGGTCCTTTGTGGCTTTTCGCTCAATATTGACTGGCTCTTTTGTTCTGATTCCTCGCCGCTGGGTCAGCTCAGGTCGGACGGTTGATTTGTAAACTCAGCCGTTTAATTAGATGCATGCGCCGCTTCGGGCTCGGGTGTAAAAAGTAGGACTTGGGCTATTTCGTGTGTGTCCAGACCTTTTATTAAATTAAGCTGCAAAAAAAACGGGGCTTTCTGTGGATACACGCGCATAAGTATTGCGTCATTGCCGCTTTTCTCACAACTTTGGTTTTGTTTCTCCATCATTTTAGTTTCCATTAAAAATAACATCTTTTTCTCACAATTTTTAACATGAATCAAATCCCGTTTAATTGATAGAAACTCAAAGTTGTGAAATAAATGAGGCTTAATAGTGAGTTTTTATTACATAAAGAGAAATGAAAAGGTCCCTGAAAAGGTTTCTTTTTTTATAAAAATAATAATATATAAAGAATCAATATAAAAGATTATAACAATTTAACGACTCCTGACTTCTCCTTCTTGCCATTCTGAGTCTATATTTCACAATTCTGCATAATAATCGCCGACCTATTGTGAGATATATTATACATTTTCAGAAAAACTGAAGTTGCTGACGACACATTTAAGCACGTAATATAGTGCAAAATATGTTGTGGCCTTAGAATTGGCTTTTACAGTCATGCTGGATTAAATCCTCTCATTCTGCGTAATGTAAAAATGACGTATGATTATATAGCCGTGCTTGGCTTGATTTAGTCTGAGAGAGAGCGTTCGTGAGGAGACTGTCAAAGCCCCGGGCGCCCGTCATGAGGTGTTTGCTCCGGGAATGATCATCATGTCCTCTACGGAGTGACCGGCGTGTGTGTCCAGAGACGTTATTGCTTTCTTTATGGCACATGCACTAATATATAATTACCGGTGGTCGTTTTGGGGTTTTTGTTTTGACAGGAGGTTAACGTGACCTACATACGCAGGTGCTGAATAGAGTTTGATGGACAGATCTGTGCGCTTTCTGTTTCTGCAGAGTTTGAGCTCAGCGGTGGTGCAGGTCTATGGAGCTGACAGGAACTCGTCCTGGGTGAAGAAGTGCTGCGGGGTGGCCTGTCTGGTGAAAGACAATCCTCAGAGATCTTACTTTATCAGGGTGTTCGATATGAAAGTAAGTCAACAGACGCTTCATGTGGGTCGGATGCTTTTTTGGTACATCTCTGCGTTTATCGTGGAGTTTGGTTGGTTTTTATTTGGAGCCAGACGTATTGTTAAACGCGATTAACGTGAATCTTTCTTAAAAATATGTTATATTCATGTATGTTTTGTTATTTTGTAACAAAAAAAAAAATTTTATGTGTGTATTATTTTATTAATAAATGTAATGTATAAATAAAATATATTCCTTAACGTTAAAACTTATTTATTACTTGCCTTTATTCGTATTAATTTGTTCAGAAAATGAATAATGTAAATAAAATTATTTAGCCTATAACCAATAATTATAGGCAAAATTAACCTAAAATGTGTGTGTGTGTGTGTGTGTGTATATATATATATATATATATATATATATATATATATATATATATATATATATATATATATATATATATATATATATATATATACATACATACATAAAAATATTTTTATAATATTTATAAATAGATTTGTAAAAATTATTTTTATAATAAATTATTTTATATTCTGTAACATTAAAACCTATGATTTATTTTCTATTGTATTGTTATACTATTTGATGCATTCTGTGAATACATTAAATGCTATTTACATTCATAAAATGAGATCAAATCTGACGTATGGAAGTCATGTTTCTCTTAGTGCCAAGTAAAAAGTTTCTTTTTCTGCTTTGACAGGATGGAAGACAGTTGTTTAATCAAGAGCTCTACAACAACTTTTCAGTGAACTGCTCCAGGCCATACTTCATCACATTTCCTGGAGATGTAAGTACTCAACAAACCAACGCCATTCATCCACACACTTTATCCTCCAAAAACGGTTTTTCTTCATAATCCTTCGTTAAAGCGTAATGCATTAAAAAGGTACAATGAGTTGATTTGAATTGGGTAAAAATCGGTTTTAAGCAAGGCTTTTCCCGTTGGAATAACTCTTCTGAATCATCTGTGTTGTGATTTATGACCCACTCCACATAAAGCATCTTTGATATGTGTTTGTCTTCAGACGTGCCAGATCGGTCTGAACTTTGCCAGCGAGGAGGAAGCCAGGCGCTTCAGGTCTGCAGCCAATGAACTTCAGAATAGAAGAGGGAGGAAAACGGGTAAATACAAGAGCGTACCAGCCTGCGTCTGTCCTTCACTTCATGACAGAAAAACGTCATCTGGTTTTCTTCTGACATGATTCAGTCTTTATCTACTTCTGTCACTTTTGCTTTAAAATCCCGGTCCGTTTGTTTTTTTTTTTGCTCCTCAAACGGTTTCTTCGGTCTGTTTGTGCCACGTCTTGCTCTTTTGATGTCTCTGGGTCTGATTGTGTAGGTCTGCTTCTGATTAACTCTGCTCTTTAACCACTTCCTCTCTCTGTGTCGACTGACTCGGCAACTTTTCCCGGGACAAGGAGAGGATTGTACATTTGAGTCTTTTCCCATACGTTTCCGACTAATAATAAACGAACAGCCTTTCTGATCTTTCCTACACCGCTAGATCATCTCCCCTTCTTATTCTTTCACAATTAAACCTCACTATATGTGAATGTAGTTTTAATCGTTATCTTAATTTTGTCTTGCAGAAAAAAGACGTGACCCACCTAATGGTAGGTTGTTTGCTAATGGAATTATATTAACGTTAATTCTGCCTAGAATAAAATTATAATTGAAAATAAATAATAATGTAATTTTTAAAAAAATACATTTTATATAAAAATAAATGAACATGTATACATACACTTACATATATATATATATATATATATATATATATATATATATATATATATATATATATATATATATATATATATATATATATATATATATATATATTGAAATTTGGATAAAGTTATAATGTCATTCAGTGTAACACAATATTTATGTTAAAAACATGCTTATTCTGACTTGGACCTATTAAAATGTATAAAAGAATAAGGCGTCATATAAAATTTTACTGTGTTTTTAAATAAGTAAAATAAATCTTTTTGTCAAATGGGTAAAACCTAGGATACTGGCAAATAAAAAAAAAATTACAATTACGACTAATTCGCATTTGGGTGAAAAATGATTAATCTTTTAATGTGTCATAAATTGATTTTTGTTGGAAATATGCCTGACAAGATTGTTACGCTGAATGACATTTTAGTGGATTAATTTAGTAAATCAGGGAGAAACGTGATGATTTTACCCCCTTTTTTTCGTCTTTGACCCGTATGAATATGTGTTAGTGTAACTATAATTACTGGATATAATATCCTGGAAAATCTGTCATCTGTGTCACTTCTATCCTATGTGCTCAAGCTTTGAAGTAACTTGAGGTTTTACCAAATCATCCAGATAAAGGCTGATAAACTAGATTTATTTCGGGTGTGTGAAGACGCTGTTTACACCTAAAAGTGGATCATGACTGTGTTTGTGACCTTGTGACCTGACATCTGTTTGATGTCTGCGGATGAGCAACACGACAGATATTAGACCTGATGATGTTAATCTAGCGCCCCCTGTCTGTGTGGAGGGTTTCTCGTCGGCGTTGAAACGTGTCCTTATCGCACCGTGCTTACAAGAACCCAGGAGATTTGCGGCAGCTTACCGCTGGCTTTAACGGTTACGTAAAAGCCAGCGGTGATGTATAATTTGCCGAGATTAAAAAGGGGCGGGACTTTATGGCTGGCTGCAGCCTTCAAATGCTGGCAGAGGCGAGGCCGTGGTCATTCGCATGCGTTCAAAGATGATGTTCTGCACCACCTTCTTGTCTGCACCGACCGATGAGATACTAGATGGGGCTTCAGATTTGGGAGGTTGCCTGGCTCCCCTGCAGTGCCTGGTCCTCCCGCAGGACGAGCTTTACGGGCCGTTCCCGCACCCCGCCGCTAACCTGCGGCACAGCGAGCGCACCTGTGTGGTGATGGGTAAAATCCTCCTGAACGTGGGTTTAGGGGGTGGAGACATTAGCGGACGCTGTAGCCCGTCGTTTTTACTCTCGCCCGCTTACAGTGTCAAACGCAAGGACACAGGTAGGATGCTTCGTGAAGTTTCTCTGAAGACTTCTCTCTGGTGCTTTATTGGCTCATTTTAGACTTAACGCGGCGTCTTGTGTTCAGCGCGTGTAATAAGGGAGCGTTATCTCAGAAGTGCATGGTTATGGCTGAGTTGGAATAAAAAGTATTTCAAAAACATTGAAAAAACTTATTATGAGAAGCTTAGAATCTGATTTATCACAGTTCTGACATTTACTTGAATTCTGCGTTCGTGAAATGACTTTTTGCTCTAAATTCTAAGTTTACAATTTTGCCTTTATCTTAAGTTTAAATCTTGCAGTTGATTTTCTGAGGTTTTTTCTTAAATTGAGTTCATCTCATAATGTTGAGTATTTCTTTAAGAATTAAGAGTTTAAATCTTGCAACTTAAAGTTTAAATTGTTCCTCCAAATTGTTTTGCAAATACACATCTTGTTTTTTCACAAATGTTGGGTTTATATTTAGCAATTCTACATTTTGCGTTTCGTCTCTTTTATTTTTCTGGGATTATATCTTAAAAATTGCCTTTTTTTCCCCCAATTATTTTTATTTATTTTTTTAATGTATGCATTTATTTTTTTATTTATTTAGCATCTCACAATTTTGTGTTTTACATCATACAACTTTGACTATATGTTTTCTTAAGTTTATTTATCAATCCAGAATTTTCTCTTTAAAATCGTAAGTACCATGAGACGTGCTTTGTCTCTTGTCAGAAACCGGCTTCACTTAATGCACAATTAATAAAAAAGAACTTGAATTTGACCGTTTCAGGACCCTCAGGACCTTCGGGACCAACACTTCCAATGGCGACGGTGGACATCAAGAACCCCGAAATCAACAACCAGCGTTATCAAAACAACACTCAAATGAACAACATTAATCTCCACAGCAACTTCAACAGAAAAGACAAAAGCAAAGGCAAGAACAAGAAGAAGAAAATATCCAAAGCTGAGATCGGCACCCCGAGCAATTTCCGGTGAGTTCGCTTTTTTGCGTTCAGACCGACTCGGTGTTCACGTTTCCCTCGTCTTTAACCAGGCGCTGCATACGCTTCCTCGTGCGCTAAACCAAAGCTGCTTCATCCAATCACAGTTCCTGTCAGATTCCTGGACGTTCCCTTAGCATGTTGTGATGGAAAGTGTAATCGGATGGACGCTTGTTTTTAATCTCGTGTAATGTATCCCAGACGTGGATAATCTGGCCGTGGTGTTCCAGGAATCGTGTTCAAGTCTGATGAGACTTCCTTAAACATGAGCGTACTGATGTCCTTTAATTTCCGTTGTATCTTTGTTTGCCTAATGCAGTCGCGGTTTCTGAGCTGTTTGGTATTAAAATTAATATTTTGTTTTTCCAGGCATGTAGGCCATGTCGGCTGGGATCCCAACACAGGCTTTGACGTGAGTGCTCTTGCTTCTGCATGTTTGCGTGTAATGCATTTTATTTATTTGCTTTCTGGGTCAGGAGTCACATCAGGATACGATGCAAGTCATGCGAGTCATCTCTTACACAATGTAATTGGAGGAGCTGTATTGTTATAATCCAAAACAATCATTTTCCCAAAAATCTAGAGTCACATTTCACGCGTTGCTCCGGGAGTGTGTATTAGATTCGTGGCTCCACTTTTTAATTTGAACTCCCTTGAATGAGAGATTACATAAAGGGGATTTATTGGGGGTTACGGTGTGATTGCGCCTGTAGACTGTCTGCAGGAGAAATTTTTCATTATCAGAGGAAAGAATTATTAAGCCCCGTGCGGCGCGTTCATCTGTTTCTGAGGTTTAAGAATATTCTGAAATATTACGGCCATCAGAAGTCTGAATCTCATTGCATCTTCTAATAAATGAGCAAACTGAGTAACATGTATTCGTGTAACCCACTGACCCTGACGTGGTTGATATAGTGACCTACTGAAACGTGACAAATGAGGAACGAGACGCGGAAGTCGATGTGAATTTGACTTGTCTTTTCGCAGTTGAATAATCTGGACCCGGAGCTCAAGAACCTGTTTGACATGTGTGGCATTTCCGAGGCCCAGCTCAAAGACAAAGAGACGTCTAAAGACATCTACGAATTCATTGAGCAGAGAGGAGGAGTAGAGGCCGTCAAAAATGAGTTACGAAGACAAGGTGAGTCCGAGGGTTTGCTTGCGGTTATCAAAACTCGGCTTGCTTGGATAAGTTGTAATATAATACAGTAATGTTCGCATGATTTGTTCCTCAGGACCCCCGAGGTATTGCGGTAGGTTGCTTTCCCATTTTGCATGCGTCTGCAGTGCTAAAAAGATTTTTGGTTTGCTGTGAGCAGCAGAAGCTGCTGCAGCTGCTTTCTCCGTCTTCTGACGGATTTGAGAACCCTGCGGAGAAAAGTCATCTGTTTTTAAGTTGGGTTTGACCTTCTTGCGCTAGGCAAAGATGTTGGATGTTAATAATGTGTTAATATACACATTGTTTTGGTGGGCAATATATAAAATATAATTACTATAAAATGTTGCAAAATGTTTAGATTGTGGTGTTCTTTTAAACTTTCATAGTTTCCACAAAAATATAAAACCATTTAAACATTTCACTAATAATATTAATTAAATATATTAGTCCTGTGGTTTATTTATCCACATAAGCCTTACCCTATTAATATATCATAATGTGAGAATATCTTGAATGTCACAAACCCTTTATTATTGCTTTAAATATAACAGGATAATGATTTATCTGTTCGACAGTCAGTCGTTAATGCCTGTTTTTGTGAGGTTTATTTCTTTAGATAACTTATTTCCTCCTCCTTTTTGTAGCTGATAACTAAATAATAAAAATCATTAATTATGATTGTCCTCGGATATCGTCCTTGCACACTTTTTCACTTGAATACCTGAAACAAAAAAATTCAAACGTAAAATGAATCTGTTAGTTCCGGTTCGGAAATTCTGTGATTCTGAGCCGCTGTGTTGCTTAGCAACTCTAAACAAAATAAACAACAGCTCTTCATTGCAGCATGCCTGTCTTCCTCTATCCTCTTCCTGACATTTCAAGGCATGCAGTAATTTTGCGTGAATCCATATATTAGGTATGTATACCGTAACGCATTGGTCATCTTTCCCACAGCACCTCCACCTCCACCATCCAGAGGAGGGCCTCCTCCTCCACCTCCTCATAACTCTGGTCCTCCTCCCCCACCTCCCTCCAGAGGCCGAGGAGCACCGCCTCCACCGCCTCCATCCAGAGTGCCCACCTCCGCTCCTCCTCCACCTCCTCCCCCCTCCCGACCAGGTATGGGCGCACCTCCACCTCCTCCCCCCAGCAGAGGTCCCGGGGCGGCTCCTCCTCCACCTCCTCCACCCCAGCCTGCCTCCCTGTCTCCTCTGGCTCCTCCACCTCCTCTTCCTTCTTCAGTGGGCGGAGCACCTCCTCCACCGCCGCCGCCGCCTCCAGGACCCCCTCCTCCCGCACCTCCTCCTCTACCGGACGGGGATTTAGGAGAAGCACCGGGGGGTAAATCTGCACTCCTGAACCAAATTCGAGAAGGAGCACAGCTGAAGAAAGTGGACCAAAACAACAAGCCGCCCGTGTCCGGAGGCGGCCGTGACGCACTCTTAGACCAAATACGACAGGGCATTCAGCTTAAAAATGTGAGTGGAGTTTTTTAAATGAAATGATGAAAACAAATCTTTGCAAAATAGTTCATAATCTTTGTAAATACTAAAACAAGCAGTTGTACACAGTTATGTTTTAATAAATGCATTTTGTTTATAATTATGCTGTTTAAAACTTTTATGTTAGGAAGAGAAAAAAAAAACATATTCGGAAAGAATCAGCATTAAATCGATTAAAAGTGACACTAAAGACATTTTAAAACGCTTCAAAAGATTTTAGTTTTGAATTTTGACCGTTTTCAAAAAATATCAAGCAGCACAGCTTTTGTTCAACTCTTTAAACGCTGATAATAGGAATTACATTTTTTAAGAAATCATAAGAAAATGTTTCTTGAGCAGCGAATCGTTGCGTTTAGATTTCTGAAGGATCATGTGACATTGAAGACTGGAGTGATGATGTTTGTTTTTTAGGTTGAAAGTTATTTGAATTTGTAATTAATATTTTACAATATTACCGTTTTTCCTGTATTTTTAATAAAAACGAATGCGGCCTTAGAGCCTTATTTAGTGCATGTTCTCCAGGTTTTACCATTTTAGCAATTCTGTTAATTGACAAGACAAATACTGTACACTTAAGCTTTAATATTAGCTTTCAATCGGTGACGTCAATTTCTATTTTGGTGAAGCAGTAGTATCATATCTTGGTACAGCATCTCTCACATCTTCACTTCCATACTGAAAGCAACTCTTGATTCCCATTTCCGTCAATCAGGAGAACTGCATGGCATGCAGGTGAATGTAAAGCCCCTCTGATCATGTGATGTTTTCAGGTAACGGACGCTACGGACTCCACTCCCTCCACCCCTGCCCCTTCCGCTGGGATCGTGGGGGCGCTGATGGAGGTCATGCAGAAGAGGAGCAAAGCGATCCACTCTTCAGGTAGGTGCCGACCTGAGCTTTATGACAATTACATTCATTTAGGATTGTGTTAGACGTCTTGCGTAATTAAAAAACAGAGCATTTAGCAATCCGTGGTTTTGTAGATGAAGACGATGACGATGACGATGTAGAAGACTTTGAGGATGAAGATGAGTGGGATGACTGATGACCAGGGCTGCCCAAAAGAATAAGACACTACATTGCTCTTGACATTCGAAATCTTATAAATTGTAATGTAAATGGACGACCGATTTGCTGTACATTTTTGTTGCCTTTTCGCTTTTTTTTTTTTTTTTTTTTTTTTTTTTTTTTTTTTTTTTATTAATCTGTGCAATACCTCGTTTAATCTGTAAAGGTTTGTCATGCATCTCCTGTAAAGGTTTTATTTCCCTCTCCTGGATTCACGTGCAATTTGCAAGTTGTCACGATTTGTAGAGTTGAATGTTTTTGGGTCTTTCCGTTTCGTTTTTTTTTTTTTTCTTCTTTTCGTCATTCTTTTAAACGAGCGTCGACTCTAAGGAACAAGATGAGCGAGTCTTAAAATACTAATATAGGGACTCGAAGCGAGAACACTATTTTCATACTTTTCTCTTATCTTTTCTTATTTAGCACATAGTTTAGCGCTGTTATTTTCTTAAAAACCATATTTAGCCCCATTGCTAATTTGTGAATTTGCTCAGAGTTTGAGGCGGTTTCTATTTTTGCACGAATCAAAAAGAAAAAAAGTTGGGAAACGGCACAACACGGCGGTAATGTTTACACATTGTGTGCTTATAGCTACTATGTCAGGACTCTCCTTAACATTAGATGTGAGAAACACTACAGTTATTAGAAATAACCTATTTGCATTTTACTGGCATTACAACAAATTTCATGGGCACTTGTTTTTTTTGGTTTAATGTTCATGCGTGCCATTGGGTGAACAAAAAAAAAAATCCTGAAATGGACGTTTCATACGTTCTCAATGTTTTACTAATAATACACTGTGATGCTGTACTAATTCAAAAAGAGGCAGTGGGTCGGATCGTATACTTTCACTGTTTTTAACAGTGCTATAAAGCAAAACGTACGTTTTTCCAGTTTTTGTCCTTTGTTCAACCAGGGTTGCTCTGCATTGAGACTTGAAACCTTTGAAATGAGGTTGAAAAAGAATTATTAAAATTGTACACTCGAATAAATGTTAATATTTACAGAACTTTTCAGCGTTTTGGGTTGTTTTATTTGTTTTACTTGCAGTAAATCTGGAATCCTTGGAATCCAGTTTTCCCAAGTCTTAAAAAGACTTAATTACCCTTTCCACAAATTAAGGCCTTAAATCAGAGCAGAAACTCTTAATTGCTTAAAATCTTAAAAATAATCATAAAAATCTTCCTTAGCGTTTCGTCTTGTTTTCTGAGAAATGTAACAAAATTAAGTGAGTTTATGCTTAAAACAAGCCCGATCAAATGGATAAGAACTCTTTTCCTTTTTGAAGGTCATTTCTGGCCCCACTGGTTATGCTTGGTTTTGATTAATTCACTTTTTTTTTCCCGTCAACTGTCTTCAGTCCCCAGTGTTGAAAACTGGTCTTGCGTTTACCTTCACAAAACCTGCAGGTACCCTGCCAAGTGAACTTAACCGTTATCACTGATCATAACATTTTGCAAGCTACAAAGTTAATACTGGGTGATTATGTTTAAAGGCCTCAGCCTGATACGGTATTACTCTGGTTTAGCTGGGCACCTGATTGCATCTGACACTTTTTGTTCTTTTTTTTTTTTTTTTTTTTTTTTTTTTTTTAGAGCTCTAAAGTTATTTGGCGGACATGGAGCATGCAAATCAACTGAATGATTTGTGTCATGTGTAATGATATTGTTTCAGAACGGGCCGAACCATCGCCGTCTTTTCAGCACGTGCTAATGTCAGTTCAAGTGAACGAAATGGTTTAAGGAAGTGTTTAAGTTTCATTTCTGCGCTTCCTTCATAACCTGTTTAACAGCTTACGTTTTGTCCTTGCGGCCTCGTGTCATCAGAAGTTGCGTCCGTGCTTCAAACATCTATTGCATGCTTTGATATGCACGGAAATAATGTTAGAAGTTGATTGATGTTCATATAACCGTCATCTTTGGAAAAGCCTTTCACTGCCTGAGCACAAACTTCGCTGCTGTTCCTCCGCTGCTGCTAAAAACATTTCTCTGTTCAC
This sequence comes from Puntigrus tetrazona, assembly GCF_018831695.1. NCBI lineage: Eukaryota > Metazoa > Chordata > Actinopteri > Cypriniformes > Cyprinidae > Puntigrus > Puntigrus tetrazona. The sequence goes on from NC_056702.1 coordinate 1,273,076, forward strand.
GGTGAACAGCTGCGGAGTGGATTTAGTGCCAGGGAACTTTTCCAAAATATACAGCGTACATACAGCGTCCGGATTAAGAGACTGATATTCATACAACTAATACTCCCCCATTCCAGCAAAGTCATTTTAGCCCTACTTTTGCTTATACTGTAGGAAGCTAATCTTCTAACCTTTCTAACTGTTTTGGTAAGTATTACACATGCTGTATGGCAGAAATAATGAAATGCTCGTTATTTCCTCCGGTTATTGAATTAATGCAATTTAATCCATTTTAAATCATCAAATATTTACATTTTATACAGGCATGAAGTAGTGTTAAAAATCATTAACAATGAAAAAACATGAAAGTACAATCACAACAACAGCAGGAGCTACCGCTAATTACTAAAAAATGAACACGGTGCAATTATCCAGGTCGTTCCCAAAACAGGTCCTGTTGTGATCGACTGGACATTTAGACTGTTGTGCCGCTGTCTTTGAACATTCAATGCAAACTCACCAAACACCTGCATTAACCAGAATTGCTCTGAAGGTTGGTGTGATTTTTGAGGAAAGCGCACACAGTATCTGTATTTCCAGATGTTTTTTGCAGATGATGCTCTGGAGATCCGGAAAGCCCGGTTACCGAAGATACTTGGGAACCTCCACCTGCCAAGAATGAAAAGGTCAAAGGTTTGTGTTACCAAATGTATTTTTCTTCAAATTAGATTACCATGACCTTATTCATTACACATTAATAACACATTTTTTTGTGATCAAACGTACAGTCAAGATGAGTTTTTTTTTTTTCTTTTCTACCTATAATGAAGTCCTGTTTACTCGCACTGTTTTCCATTTTCCACAGCACTAGAAGGCATCTGACTTATCGAGACATGCAAAAACGTCTCTATTTATAGCAACATTTAAGTGTGAGGAATTTGTGGGGTCAGGGTGCCTCATCTGAGGGTAATGCTGAATTTTCCACTGCAGCAATACAGAGAAACTCTGGATGAGATTTAGGTTTTTTTTCATGTAATTTAGTGCATTTCCCCACATTCATTCTTCTATTATAGTGACCACAGTATTTAAAGAATGCATGTACTATAGGTTGGATGTGAAACGTTGCATGTTACAAACAGGTGTGGCAACAATGGGAGTTATTTCTGCTTTAAAAGAGGACAGACTTTTTGTATATTGCACAACAGCAATGCTTTTTACTAAATACCACATGGTTTTGCTTTCCCTTTTTAGCCTAAGCTTGTTAACATAAAAAAACTTTAATAGAAAAGTGTGAAAAATGTATTATTCGCTCCAATACGCATAAGCTTAGTAACATGCTAAACCCTTGAATTCAATCGTGATTCTCTTACGTGGATTATGTAGGTCAGGAAAGAAGGCTCACTAGGTTTTGGAAGTGTGCTTGTTGGTTTTCCCTGGAGAGCTATCGTCCTGCAGGTCTCAGCTCCAACTTTAATCAAAGATACCTAAACTAGCTAATCAAGGTCTTCAGGGTTACTTGATGATAATTACAGGTTGAAGTGTTGGAGCAGGAATGGAGCTGAAGTGTGATTCTCCACGAGCAGGGTTAGAGATCCCTGGTGTTTGTGATACTCACCCTTTTGAGATTTTTGATGTTGCTGCCTCTGATGGCTGCCATGAGTTCATCATGGGCACAGCGTTGAGGTGTGGATGGTCTGGAGTTTTCTCTGTCATTGATGGGCCTCAGAGCGTTCTTCAGTTCCTTTAATATGCTGTCAGTCTCTGTTTGCTTTGCAGCCCCTTTTTTGCCCTTCTTGGGTTTAGATTTGGTGGACCTATGCTGCTGTTTCTTGGATGTCCCCTCATGCAGTTTGATGACTTCTGCGATCATTCTGGTGGGAGCCTTCTTCTCTGAGATGAAGGCCTTGGGTGGTGGAGGCGGTGGAGGAGGTGGTGGTGGTGGAGGGGGAGGTGCAGGAAGAGCGTTCTTCTTTGCCATATCAATATGTGGTAACTTTGGAGATGACCATGGTGAACTCCGAGGGGAGCCGCAAGGAGAAGAGGCGGTCTTCTGAAGGGCGACCGTTCTTGGGTTCGTTGGTGTCGCTACACCTCCTTGCTGTTGACGCAGTTCCTGCATTCTCTTTTGTCTCTGGAGGTCTTGGTTGCGGGTAAGAATGGTGGTCATGCTTATACGAGGGCCTGGAAGGTCGAACTGGTAACCCAACTTTATCAGCGTTGTATTCTCCCTCAGTAACTTAACAATCTCCATTTCCACCTGACCTCCACAAATGTGCCTCTGGTTGTGAAATCGCATTTCTGTAAGGGCACTGTTTCGGGTGAGGGCTTGCACCAGTGCCAGGATACCCTTCCCTGTAATAAAGTTGGACTCGATGTTAAGATTCGTGATGTTGCTGTTTTCTCTCAGCATCTTGGCAGTGGCGAAAGCCACCTGGTCGTCTGCATGTGTGTTGGCAAAGCTAAAGAAATGTACATGTGTGTTAGAACACAAAGCTTCGGCAAAACGGATAAGAGTGTCTTGGGAGATGTTTTCAATGTTGTTGAGGTTGACCTCTGTGGTATCTGGGTCATTGTTGAGGATCTTTTCCAGAACATCATCCACCACAGTAGGGTTTCCTGACATTCGACTGGGCTCCTGAGCTTGAACTTTTGGTTCTGTCATCAGTGGAGAGTGTCGTCTTACAGGCTCTGCCTGTCTCAGATTGGACTGACCATTGGAAGACCAACACTTCTGAGGGTGAGTGCTGCAATCCAGCGTCTGTGCCATTTTAGGACTGTTCCGTTCTTCTTCTTCTTCTTCCTCCTCCTCCTCCTCCTCCTCTTCCTCTTCTTCTTCTACCTCCTCCTCTTCTGTTACCGGCTCCTCTGTTTCACTTTCCTCTTCTTGGTCTTCAACTTCACAACATTTTTCTGTGTTTTTCTCACACTCTTCATCCTCATCTTTTTCATCCTCAAATTCTTCAGTGTCACTCTCTGTCATGCATTCTTCCTCTTCCCTGCTGTTTTCATCTTTCTGGAATTGATCGAATCATTGTTAAAACAACTTTGGTTCAATTAGTCCTCTTTCATTACGAGTTTACAGAGTGGTAACTATTCTACAGTTCAAATGAAAATCCTAAAATATTGCAATTAGTATTCTTGAGATTTAATAATACACTCATAGCTTATTACTTGGGCAGCACCCTGAACAATTTGTCCCATTTGGTACTAAGGTGTACCAAAGGACTTATTTGTTAATAATACTACCATAAGTATATATTACTAGTTTTCTAAGGTACTAATATGCACTCTTTAGAGTTAAATAAGATTCAAGCATGTCTCTGTATACTACCCTATTGATAAGCTGTTGTGCATCTAAAAGTGATTTATTTATTTTTTTTTGACAGTGTAATGTAATGTTTGAGGTTGTTAATCACTGACCTGTCTAGGACTCGTCCTCTCCTCCTCCAACAGTTTTTGCGTCTCATTTTCCCAGTATCTCATGAGAGCTTCCCTGCTGAATGTTCCAGTAGGAGTCTTAGCTGTCTGATCTCTCTGTCGCAGTCCGATGGGAAGATTGTCGTCTGGGTCAATATCAGCCAACTCCTTCTCTAGCTCCTGGAGCTCCTCAGCAGTCAGCGAGGCCAACAGCTCATCTTCATCCAAATCTTCGTACTTACTCAGTTCCCGCCGGTAGCCAAATGTACTCATGGCCTCTCGGTAGTCTTCTCAGAGTCTTAAAGTCTTCGTTTTGTCTCACTATTGGTGCATCAGATAGAGTTCTGGGATCTTTCGAGTGGTGTAAGTGAGAGTGAGTGCTCATCTACTGCGATGGGCAGCTGGAGGGGTCTTAAGAGCAGGATCAGAGAGACGTGGTACAAAGCCCCAGCCCATGATGCCGTTGCTTTTTTGGGAGGCAGGAGTCAATCAGACAGAGCTGCAAAAAGCATGTGAGCTCACAACGTGGCCAGAGCGAGGCCTGTTAATGAATGCTGACTGCATTGTTCATGTCCAAAATAAGCAGACAGACTCTGAGGAGATGGCTTAGAGAGAAATGGTAATGTCCTTATAATAGCAAGTAGTTTTTTCCAGCAAGGTGGTAAATACTTATGTTTTCAAGCACTTAAACTCCAAATATCTGTGTTTACTGGTGTCATATGTTAAAATAAAAATGTTATCGCTGCACAGAACGGCTTGATTTTGCAACAGTGTGTCAAATTGTAACATTACAGGTACAATTTAGTGTTACTGATATAAATGTTATCCTCAAGTAATTTCGTATGTTAAGAATTGGACAAGCCAGGAAACTTGTAGGTGCTTTTAGTGTTTTCATATGTGCCGAAAATACCACATAGAGCTACGTCACAGGCTAATAGTGAGGGGCAGATTATCCCAAGAACTGTTATCAGCCTGGCATGAACCATTGTGAGGATTTAAAAAATCCTCTTTTCTCGTAGCCTTTTACTGGTTTCATCTCGCTTTTGATGTCATCATCAGGATTAAAATTTGCTTTATTACTGTATTTATCGAAGCATACGTCATGCCATCAAATCCTCAGCTTGCCTAAAATGTAGTGAATCTAAAGAGAGGCCAGAGGTTAATATGGTGTGGATATGAATGGATTTTGGAGTCCATAAGCTGTCAGGTCAAGTGTGTAATAGTCAGATTTGGACTTAGTGTGAACGCTTAGATAAACTGTTTGTTGTCTCACAGGATCCAAACAACCACGTAAAGCTAGGATCTGTGTTTATGACAGGAACACAATGTCCGCTGCGCCTCTGGAGCCACCGACTGGCGATGACAGTACAGGAATGTTGTTGCTCTGATAACATGCATCTCTAACAGCAACAGCTTCTGCAAATCCTTATTGTTTTTGGATAAGAGCCAGGATCAATGTGAAGTTTGACATTTAGGTTATCAATTGAAAAGTAATGCAATCCTTAAGCACGTGATAAATAAAATTGCTAGTCAAACTGTTTCCAGAGTAAATCATGTATTTATGTAGCATATCCAGACTATTTAGTTTTTGGGAACCCTGTCAAGACCATGTCCAGGTCAAGTTTCACTCTAAAATCAAAAAGGTGCATATTTTTTTTGGTTTTTTTTTTTATTGTTTTTGGGTGAAATGTGGCCTGGGCTTGGTGATGATTTATTTTGTGAGCATTACTATATGAAAAGTATGCATCATGTATTATTGTTAATAAACGCATCTTTATGCAGCACATCTTTAACATCTTGTTTATAAAACATATTTAAATTATCTCAAAATTACAAATAGTTTCACTCATAAATAAGTTGCAATAAAAAACATATATCTACTGTTCATCCATTCGACCATATATATCATATTCTTTGTAAAGCAGGAAGTTCTTCAGTGCTGGGGGGAAAGGAACGGTGCTCATGATCTCTGGGTCATTCAGTCTTCTCAGTGTCATACATCCCCTGATAACCAACCTGGCCTGGTGCTTCAAAGAGCGTGGGTTCCCTAATACCAAATAGACAAAGAAATTATTTTTTGTGTCTCGGACAGGATTGGAATGATGTGAATGGCTGAACGGTGTCTTACTAAGGACGTCACAGATATCGAGCCACTCCTCCTGTCTCTCCAGAATGCGTTGCAGTTTAGAGCAGATGCGCACGTTGTTCACGTAATCTAAGAGTGTCAGAACCACCCGCCCCGCCAAGTGTGCCATCCATGACACGCTAATAAACTCACAAAACTTAACAACACAGAACAGAGTGCATAATTAGGCCACATATAACTAGAATTGATTGGATTGTTTGTGTGTTATAGTAATCATAATGAAATGCAACCTTTATTGCGACAATGCATTCAATATGAAATGCGATTTGCGATTTCGCCCCATTGTTTTCTAGGCACCAAAACATAATGCTTACGGTTACTTTATTCGTTGCGGTCTTGATTTGGTACGACCGACTAGAAGCCTCTACCCACGTGTATGACGTTACGCAGTTGTCGTGGTAACACTCGAAGCAGCTTTCTGCATGGTAACCGTTGTTAAGGAGCAGGCGCAGCATCATTTCATCTTTGAGGCAGTACTGCAGTGCCGTAGGAAACAAGGTGTCACTGACGACGGAGAAGACGCAGTTGACGTCCGCTCCGTAGGCGAGAAGCAGCCGGACCAGCTCGTACTTCCCAGCCCTGACGGCCACCAGGAGGCAGCGCAGCGGGTCCAGGTCGGGCTTCGCTCCTGCTTTCAGAAGCATCTCGGCGCAGGTGACGTCTCCATTGCAGATGGCGAAGTACAGCGGGGTCTTCCTCATATCGCCGTAGTTTTCGGAAATATGGCAGCCCAGGATTGGGTTGACATCAAAGCCTTTCGTGATGAGCAGTTCCAGGCAGTCAGCCTGGCCTCCGTCCGCCGCAGAATGAACCGGACTCATCCCAGAGAGACGGATGGCCCTCTTAGTGGTGATGGGTATGAACGTCTTCAGGGCCCTGTCGGGTTAAAGAGAATATATTTATAAGTGCAGACGTGTTTGGAAAGTGTGGTGAGATTGATTTGCTGTGTTCTCTCTCACAGGTAGTGCCCTTCATAGGCTGCACGGTGAATGGGCAGTTGAGAGCAAAGACTGGCTACGTTAGGACTGGCGCCGTGTTGTAAGAGTAGACCAATGCAGTCCAGGTTCCCACAGCCTGCGGCGTCATATAACACACTGTCCCCATTCGCTGCTTGTGCTGTGACATCGCCCCCTAGAGGTGAGAGCAGGAAAGAATGACCCTGTAAAAAGCCTTATTGCTCACTCTGCATATTTAATCAAATGAAACTTTTTTTTAGAACTTTTAATAGAGGGGAAATAGAATAAATGATTTTATTAAATAATGATGCATTCAACTTGCTTCATACAAAACGTGTGTGTGTGTGTGTGTATATATATATATATATATATATATATATATATATATATATATATATATATATATATATATATATATATATATATATATATATATATATATATATATATATATACTATAAAACTATATATAAGTTTTATATATAGTTCCTCTGTGTTCTAATTAACTGTAATCGGTGTAAACGATCATTTACATTAGGGTCTGAACTATGTTGATTCTTGGTCAAACTGACTTACCATGTTGGATAAGGATTGCCAGTATTTCAGGATGGCCGTACTCTGCGGCGATGCCCAGCGGCGTGACCCCGTGACCGTCCCGGCCCATGACCTTCCCCCCGTGTCTCAGCAGCAGCATCAAGATGTCCACACAACCCACTTTAGCAGCCTCGTGGATGACCGTCCACTTCTTCAAACACACCTGCTGCACGAAGGCTCCTCTCATTACCAGGGCATGAACCATTTCATACGAGTTTGCCCTCACAGCTGCAAAAGGAAGCACAGGAATAGATCCAGAAACCTAGTATAAGGACTATTTGCTGTAACTACTATAATGAATCGCGTATTGTATTCCTATAAAAGTGTACACACACACATAATGGTCTTAAAAATATATTGTTATTATTCATTTACCCTTTTTTAACCTATAAAAATGTCTTAATTTGTCCTACAAAAATCTATGCATCATGCCGTTAATTGAGTTTGTCGTTATCGTTTTATTATTAATAATATTAATAATAATAATCATTATTTTAGGGCAAAAAAATAAAGTTCATTAATTCATGGCCCTGCAACAAAACACAAGAGTGGTCTGAGGGATATCTGTTGCTGTTTTGCTGTAATACCCAGGAGGAGTGGATTCTCATTCCTGCTGTTCATGTTGTGTGGAGATGCTCCGTGCTGAAGAAGAACCTTCACGTTCTCCACATGTCCTGCTCCGCAAGCCAGAGTCAAAGCAGTGTCTCCGTCAGTCGTCATCTCCTCCATGCTCAGCTCGTGGGATGCTGTCCAGGACAAAAAAGATGCCTTTTTAGTAGCATATCTAATTAGCTGTCACTCATTGTTTTGTTGTGTCTGCTCACCTAGGAGCACGCTGTCCAACACATGGGCGTCCGGCTGGACTGAAGCTCTGTGCATCGGAAGCCAGCCTTTGCTGTCTCTCTCTTTATAGGCGTCACTGTACTTGTGCAGATGCCTCAGCGCAAACACATCACCTGGATAATGTTACACATGCATACGCAGAACGTCAAGCCATTGGGAAACCAAAACGGAGCATTGATATCCACGCATGAAGCACCTTGATCGATGGCTGATAAAATCTTGAGGTTTTCATCACTGGCTGTTTCTAAAGTGCTGCGCGAGAGAATGGCATACGTGTGAGATTAAAAAGCAGCTTTGTTTCGAAAATGAATAAGTGTTGCACGTACCTTAGCGGCTCGTTTAAAACGGAGAGGCCGCACGCGTCTTGGAGACTCATTTGAATCACAAAGTCAATGAGCTGATCTTCATCCATCTGTTCCATGTAGTCCATTGTGTTTCAAAGCTCAAGAGGGTGCACGCGTGAACAAAACCGTGATCTAGGTGAAAACAGGACTGTGACGCTGACACGAATGTCTAGTTTTCTCTGTAAATCCTTTAAAGAGTTTTTGACGAACCATTGAAAGAAATGCCATGCACCTCGTAGCGTTGCAAAACACAAACTGAGTTTGTTTTCACGGGTCTGGAGGATATATTTAGTGCTGACCCGCTTTCTCTCGACACTTGGAGAATGCGGGTCACTTTGGCATGACTAGGCAGAAGGGTTTGAGTTCCCTCACGCGCAGAGGCTCACAGACACACATGGGGCTTGCTTTGCTTTCTTAAAACCTAGACATAATAAACTGCACAAGACCGATATAAACATGAGGATCGTTTCATAATATTCAGCTGTGTCTTTAATGTCCTCATATTCGGTTTTTAAATGAATGTTTTGGGATCAGATCCATTGAATTGATTTAAACGTGCATGTCTGATAATGATTCTGAAACAACTGCCTTTTTGCATAAAGACGCAAGAAGCCTGTAAAAGATAGAATGGATACACTCATGAATATTAATTAAGGTGACCTTAATGAAGCTTCCAGGCACTGGACCTCTTAAAATACAGCATATTTAAAGCTGCAGTCTGTAGTATTTTTGCATTTTATATACTGACTTAGTACACCATGAAACAATTTTCCAAACCGTGTTTTTTATAGGTGTCACTACGGTACATCTATAATAAGGGTTTATATTCGGACTAGTTCGGGAAGGGACCGCTGCGGAGTGACCCGGTACCTGCGTGATTGGTCATAGAAATCATCAGAGAAAAGTAGTTCCGGCTACAATGTTCTTCCGCTCGTTTAAAGCGGTGTCTGAGTTTGATTCTCAATACTGCTTGCGTTAAAGTGTTTTAAGCATTACTGTAGATTTTCAAAAAGGGGAAAAAAAGAGAATAATATTAAAATGCGATTATAAAGCAACTCTAAATGCATGCTTACCAGGTTTCAATAACAAACAGGACAAAAAGGAAAGAACTATTTATTTTAGGCTCATTGGTGCAGTAAATAACTTTCAACTATGCTACAGTCTACAATCACAGGCTTACTCCACGCTCTCTGTGGCTCAGGTCTTAAAGCTTCCAATCTAAAAAATAAAAATGTGCTGATAATGTTTTTTTTTTAGATTTGAAATGGTACTTTATTATTGAGTTTTTGTAAACGCAAGGCTCCTGCCGGCTGCACCTCTAATCTGGATTGTGTTTGAAACACATGAGTCCTGTATCCATGGGTCTGTGGACGGAATCCACGATTTGATCTGTTATTTGTACAAAACGTTTATTCTCTATTGCTTGTCGTGTCCCAGAGCGGACAGTTTCCTGCAGTGTTTAATAAGAGCCTGTCCAGATGTGTTCTTCCTCCGCTCCAGCAGGCGGCGCAGGCGGCCTTCAGCTTCGGTCTGAGCCTCGCTTCCTCGCTGCTTTCACGACACGACGCTGGATGACAGTCACAACAACCACACGCTTAGATTATTTACTCGTAAAAGCGCTCAATCTCACCAAACGGCTGCAAACGAATGAAAACCGCTGGACTCGACTCAAGTAACTTCACGTGTCGATCACTAGTTAGTAGTTATGCTTCATAGAAGTCACCGTGTCGCTTTATTTGTGTGTTTTACGGCAGGGCGGTGGTGGCGGTTTGTTTAGATGTAGTGTTTTCATACGTCTTACGTGAATCATTTGATTCAAAGCGGGACTTCATGGCGCTTTTCTCCAATAATTCAGCAGAGGCATATATTTATTTAAAGCACAGGTTTAGGAATCCTATTTATGTTGTCAATTTGCATTTAAATTAGCAGCATGTGTTAATATGTTCATGTGTGTGCTGTAGATGTAAAGTGTAAGGATGGGGCTGAAAGATGATGTATTCATGTGTAGTGCACTAAATGTGTAGTGTACCATCATTTCCTCTTTCATGGGCCTTCTTTTGAAAAGCGAATGAAAGAATAAATGGTGGGTAATTAAAATTTCCTTAATGTTAATATACACACACACACACACAGGTCCTTCTCAAAAAATTAGCATATTGTGATAAAGTTCATTATTTTCGGTGATGTACTGATAAACATAAGACTTTCATATATTTTAGATTCATTACACACAACTGAAGTAGTTCAAGCCTTTTGTTTTAATATTGATGATTTTGGCATACAGCTCATGAAAACCCAAAATAATATATATAATAGCATATTTCATCCAACCAATAAAAGAAAAGGGTTTTTAATAAAAAACACCCCCCAACTAAACTTCAAATAATTATGTTTAGTTATGCACTCAATATTTGGTCGGGAATCCTTTTGCAGAAACGACTGCTTCAATGCGGCGTGGCATGGAGCCAATCATCCTGTGGCACTGCTGAGGAGTTATAGAGGCCCAGGATGCTTCGATAGCGGCCTTAAGCTCATCCAGAGTGTTGGGTCTTGCTTCTCTCAACTCTCTCTTCACAATATCCCACAGATTCTCTATGGGGTTGAGGTCAGCAGAGTTGAGCACAGTAATACCATGGTCGGTAAACCATTCACCAGTGGTTTTGGCACTGTGAGCAGGTGCCAGGTCATGCTGAAAAATGAAATCATCTCCATTAAGCTTTTCAGCATATGGACGCATGAAGTGCTCCAAAAATCTCCTGATAGCTAGCTGCATTGACCCTGCCCTTGATAAAACACAGTGGACCAACACCAGCAGCTGACATGACACCCCAGACCGTCACTGACTGTGGGTACTTAACACTGAACTTCAGGCATTTCCCTCTCCCCAGTCTTCCTCCAGACTCCGGCACCTTGATTTCCGAATGACATGCAAAATTTGCTTTTTTATCCGAAAAAAGTACTTTGGACCACTGAGCAACAGTCCAGTGCTGCTTCTCTGTAGCCCAGGTACCCGCTTCTGCCGCTGTTTCTGGTTCAAAAGTGGCTTGACCCGGGGAATGCGGCACCAGTAGCCCATTTCCTGCACACGCCTTCTGGACAGCAGTCGGATCAGTAGTTTTACCCATGATTGCAGTTTTGAGTAATGAACCAGGCTGGGAGTTTTTAAAAGCCTCAGGAATCTTTTGCAGGTGTTTAGAGTTAATTAGTTGATTCAGATGATTAGGTTAATAGCTCGTTTAGAGAACCTTTTCATGATATGCAAATTTTTTGGATTTTCATGAGCTGTATGCCAAAATCATCAATATTAAAACAATAAAAGGCTTGAACTACTTCAGTTGTGTGTAATGAATCTAAAATATATGAAAGTCTTATGTTTATCAGTACATTACAGAAAATAATGAACTTCATCACAATATGCTACAGGACCTGTGTGTGTAATACAAAATAATAGTGTGTTTCACATTATATAAATTAATGAAACCACAACAAACACCAGACCTCAGAGTGAAATCCAGGGTGTGGGAGCGGATAAACACACTGTCCTGAAGACCGGTCTGTAACGGAGACGTAGGTTCGAATCCCACGCTCTTTAACTGCTTCGCTACAAAACACAGCACACACACACAGGTAAAGAGTCAAATATAAGTTCCTTCACAAGCTTTGACAAGAGACCTGTGGCTCACTGGTAAGAGCACTGCCTCATGGTTCAGAGGTTGCTGGTTCAATCCCAGCCAGGTCTCTGCGTTACGGGTGAATGCTGGAGAGTGTGTGAGGAGTGCATGAAGAAGGGGGAGACGGTTACGGTCTCCCCCTGGAGCTTCCGGCATCACGGCCAGCAGCGGTTATGCATTTGGATAGTCTGAAGAAAAGCAATATTTTAAAATCAGTGAACTACACACTAATGTGTGTCTATTTTTGGTGATTTCAATGAAATTGAAATCACCACAAAATAGACACACATTAGTGTTGAAATTGAAATCAATCACCACAAAATAGAGTGCTTTTCACATTCTAAAAACAATTCTCATTTAATACAGTATTGAACACACTTTATAAAACCAGTTCATCTTCTCTTTTTCTATACTGTCCAAACGCATAACCGCTGCTGGCCGTGACGCCAGAAGCTCCAGGGGGAGACCGTAACCGTCTCCCCCTCTTTCAGGCGCGCATTCACACACTCTCCCTCCTCACACACTCCAGCATTCACCCGTAACGCAGAGACCTGGCTGGGATTGAACCAACAACCTCTGAACCGTGAGGCAGTGCTCTTACCAGTGAGCCACAGGTCTCTTGTCAAAGATCATGAAGGAACTTATATTTGACTCTTTACCTGTGTGTGTGTGTGTGTGTGTGTGTGTGTGTGTGTGTGTGTGTGTGTGTGTGTGTGTGTGTGTGTGTGTGTGTGTGTGTGTGTGTGTGTGTGTGTGTGTGTGTGTGTGTGTGTGTGTGTGTGTGTGTGTGTGTGTGTGTGTGTGTGTGTGTGTGTGTGTGTGTGTGTGTGTGTGTGAGATAAAGCAGTTAAAGAGCGTGGGATCCAAACCTACATCTCCGTTGCAAACCAGTCTTCAGGACAGTGTGTTTATCCGCTCGCACACCCTGGATTCCACCCTGGAGGTCTGGTGTTTGAGTGGTTTTGTCGGGGGAGACCGATTTAAAGCAAGCAATTGCAGGATTTGAACTCAGGTCTCCTTGATCAAAACACAAAGTTTGATCTCCTGCACCACTGAGATCAAAGAAACTTGGAACGGGTTTTATTGAGAGATCTGTGTTAAATGATGCAGAACTTTGACTGTCGTGAGATTTGAACCCAAACTTTCATGATACTGATCAAAGGTTTTAACCACTGAGCCACAGCAGACTGTAATGCATTGCAATATGATCTATAAATAGTATCTATAAAGCGAACCTTTCTATTGTGCAGCTGTGAAACCCATCTATAATCTCAAGCCAAATGAAGTGTTTTTACATGTTTTTACACATGTAAAATATATATATAACACAAAATAAAAGTGATTTCAATCACATTCATATAATGTGAAACTATTATTTTGTAGTATGTGTATATATATATATATATATATATATATATATATATATATATATATATATATATATATATATATATATATATATATATATATATATATATAACAACTTTAAAGGAAATTTCAATTACCCACCCTTCATTCATTCATTCATTCATTCGCTTTTCAAAGGCCCACAAAATGATGGTACCCTACACATTTAGTGCACTACAACACACACACACACACACACACACACACAAATATATCACCTGTCTTTGAGGCCCATCCTTACACTCCACACACTTTACATCTACAGCACACACATGAACATATTAACACATGCTGCTAATTTAAAATCTAAATTAAAGGAAAGTTAGTCTAAATAAATGCAAATTGACAACATAAATAGGATTCCTAAACCTGTGCTTTAAATAAATATATGCCTCTGCTGAATTATTGGAGAAAAGCGCCATGGAGTCCCGCTTTGAATCAAATGATTCACAAAACGCGCTTTAAATCCTGTTCTAAATCAAATGATTCGCGATACGTGATCCGATTCTAGAGATTCGAATCATTTCAACTGACTGAGTTTCAAAAAGCTCCGTTGATACATTTTCCGTCGCATTAAAAACATTTCATGACATTACTTGCCTAAAAAGACGGGTTTATCATGCGAGTTGTTGATAGATCACTTTAGCTTATAATTAACCTTACTCTCGAGAGAAAAGGAAACTTTTTAAAAGTATCCACTCTCTGTACTTTTTTCACAAATCGCACCCTGTATATATATATATATATATATATATATATATATATATATATATATATATATATATATATATATATATCGAAGAGTATATTATACTTCATAGCACTTTTCTCCAAAGTTGAGTCCATCTAACAGATAGGTAACAGTACAGTGTACACTATTATCCAGAGACTGAACACAGCTGTGCAGTAACAAACAACTAAACACCTCCTCCACTTTTAAAACTTCTATGACACATGAGTGTCTAGTGAACTAGTGATCGACACGTGAAGTTACTTGAGTCGAGTCCAGCGGTTTTCATTCGTTTGCAGCCGTTTGGTGAGATTGAGCGCTTTTACGAGTAAATAATCTAAGCGTGTGGTTGTTGTGACTGTCATCCAGCGTCGTGTCGTGAAAGCAGCGAGGAAGCGAGGCTCAGACCGAAGCTGAAGGCCGCCTGCGCCGCCTGCTGGAGCGGAGGAAGAACACATCTGGACAGGCTCTTATTAAACACTGCAGGAAACTGTCCGCTCTGGGACACGACAAGCAATAGGAAATAAACGTTTTGTACAAATAACAGATCAAATCGTGGATTCCGTCCACAGACCCATGAATACAGGACTCATGTGTTTCAAACACAATCCAGATTAGAGGTGCAGCCGGCAGGAGCCTTGCGTTTACAAAAACTCAATAATACAACCATATTGATGCATACAGTAATGATGTAATGTAATGACGTGTCACGTTGTTGACAAAATGAACAGGTGTCACGTGAAGTAAACAAAACCAATCAAAGATATAAATGTATCCATTTTAGGATATAATTTCTCTCAGAATATCGGAATATAAAAAGTTATGATCAGTGCTGAATAACCAGAAACAAGATTTTCCTCTGTGTAGAAATGACACGTTTCGGGCGGGAAATATATGAAAAATAACACTATTATTATTATTATTATTATTATTATTATTATTATTTAGCGAGACGAATTACATTTTAAGAGGGCTAAATATATTCCTAATATGCTATATATATATATATATATATATATATATATATATATATATATATATATATATATATATATAAATGAGAACATAGTAAAGAAAGAGGGAAAGTTATGAGACCTTAACGTTTAATAATGCTATTACCTGCTAGTCACAGACGTCACACTCAGGCGACGGAAGTTGCGTTGTTGAGTCGCATCTAGGCAGACATGGCTGGTCTGATCAAGAAGGTATGTGCGGAGGTCATGGAAATATATTCCTAAAACCTATTGATATTCGACTGTAAAATAAGCCAGTGTCAAAATAACAGGGCGATAAAATATATCCGCCTTTTTTTGCGGTTGTCCTCAGTGGGGTTTTTTTGTGAATAAAGGCTTGTGGCGTTCTTTGTTTTGGTCGATTATGATGACAAGCGTAGCGAAACCTGAATTATCGCCAACCCGCAGAAAATAAGCGTTTGTAGTGATGCAAGCGATCTGTTTGATGGTTTAATGTCTTTCTGGGGAATCGAGCTGTACATGTCTTTTGTAGCACGGCTGTGACCTTGTCGTTTAATGAAGTATTAGTGATTAAATGTCGAATGGTCTTGTTTTGACGGCTTCGTTAAAGAATAACGTTCTTGACGGTCTTATTTTCAGACCACAGGCTTGGTTGGCCTTGCTGTCTCCAGCAATCCACATGAGGTGAGTGTTTTGATTTTGATTCATTCTAATTTGAATGCCGTCTATGTGTAGTGTTTGTCTCTTGCGGAAGTTAGAGGAGTTGTGCATTATGTCTGCCAGCTGTTAAACTGTGGCTTTCTCTCCCGAAGCGTCTTCACGCTCTGTACACAAAGATCCTGGGCTCTCTACAGACTATGCCTCAGGATGCTGCCTACCGGAAATACACGGAGCAGCTGATCACCGAGAGGTTCAACCACGTCAAATCTGTAAGATATTGCAAATATACTTCACCGTGGATTTAATTGTCATCGTAAAAAGAAATTGAATTGGTTTGTATGCATGCATGCATGCATGTCGCTTTTGTGCAATAAAGGAGCCGGACGTGGAGAAGCTTGAAGAGAAGATCAGCTGTGGACAGATTGAGGAGGTCATTTCACAGGTGAGAAGTCCTCCGATCGTCTTTTACAGTACATTTTACAGGAAGTGAATACTGTACCGTCTGGTGTGTCTGCAGGCCGAGGCCGAGCTGGCTTTGTCCAGGAAGATGAGCAAATGGAAACCGTGGGAGCCTCTCGTAGAGGAAGCTCCGGCAAACCAGTGGAAATGGCCCATCTGAAGCCTCATCATGCTCGTGTACATACATTTATATTAAATAATAAATCGGCGAACGTTGTCCATTTAAGTTGCGCATTTTCTTAGATATTAAACTAGACCCAGCCTAAAATGCATGTTTGAATCGTCTCAACTTCTCAGCCACTTAAATATAATAATTTAACCATGCTTCGTTTGCGAAACCTGGCCCTTACGTCGTTGCCTGTGACTTAAACAGGCAGCAAGAAAGAAACTTGACTCAACGTATAACACGCAAGAATTCTGAAACACCGTTTAAAATGTTAAGATCACACAAAACAGACATATTTTAGATCAAAATATGCATATTTTTAAATCGTATGCTTTTGGTTTAACATGTTTTATCGAATTTAGTCTCTAAACCTTCACTTTTATAAGAGCTGCAGTTATTAAGGATGTTACATGGAGACACTTTTGCGCAAAAAATTTCAATTCGCTTACATTTTGTGGTTAAGCAGTTTGGAACCTGTTAAGAAATGACAAACACCAGAAGAGATGATGTGCATGTAAATTCCTTTCCGTTCATTTTTATTGTGCTTTCTTTCTTGTATCCAAGTACATCCTGTGTTAATGCTTGACAAAAGGCCTAAACGATTAGACAATTTAAATAAAAGTCGATAAATATTGGAGATAAATAACTGAATGGTGGTTACGAAACGGCGCAGAGATGATCTAAATCTAGAAGGATGCAGTAGGATTATTACAAATTAAGAGTTGTACGTAAATGTCTGTTACAACATGACAACTAAGTTAATTTAAAAAAAAATAAATTCTACAATTAAAAAAAATCGTGGAATTTCTACAACAAAACACTGAATTGCTACAATAACAAACATAGTAAAAAAAAAAGATGCTAGTCATATAAACTGTTTTGGTCTGTTGGTGTGGCCGGTGGTTTTATATATTAGAAGCACACCTCTCTCTTTACTATGAGGCTACATTCAAGAACGCTTTATATCTAAGATTTTTTTATTACCCCCAAAATAGATACCGTATGAAATCATCTGCCCTGCTACTTATAAATATTTCTTCAACAGTTACGTCTGACTAAACCTAAAACATCACCAGCAACACAGCGGTCGCTGCTTTTCCAAAGAGTAGAAATTTTGGCATTAGTTACAACAATAATATTATATCAAAGCGTTTTAAAGTACAAAGGTAACAAAAAGGCACAATAAAAGACCAAATGACGGTATGTCCTGTAACCCACGTAGTCCGTGCAGCTAAAAATGACTTTCTCTTGATTCAATGTACATTTCCTTGGGTGAAGGGTGACGGTGCTCTGTGTGGCTACATCAGAGACTCCAGGCTTTCTGAAGGGTTGGCGGGAACCGTGCCGTTGTTTTCCGAGTAATGAAGAGCCTTCTCATCCTCCTTGGTGCTCACCAAGCTCAGGATCGCTTTGTAGAGGAACTGATACTGATCCTGCGGGAGGAAGTCACGGGAAAGGTTTACACAACGTAAAAATGTACTCGCCACAAGAGCTTGTTCCTTCGTCAGATTTGGAGAAGCGTCGCCGCTTTGCTCTGCAGTGAATGGGTGCCGTCAGAAGGGGAGTCCAAACGGCCGATAAAAACACCGCAATACAAAACACTCCAGTCCATCAGTTAACATCTTCTGAAGCAGAAAAGGCTGTTTTTGTAAAAAAAAAATGTTTTTGGCAGAAATAAAAGTCCCACGTCAAAATACATAAACTGTTTTTGCTTGTATTTGTGCAGACTTCTCTTCTGATTGAGTGGAGTAGACTTTTTCACTGGAGAAAGCAATATTACGAATAAAGGAGTCGTATATTAACCAGACATTAAACGACAGATTTGTTTCTTTCACTCCACGAGACATTATCTGATGTACATTATTTGTGATGTTTTCTCGTTCTGACGGCACCCATTCACTGCACAGCATACACTTCTCCAAAATCTGACGAAGAAACAAACTCATCGACATCTTAAGCACGTTCGACTCTTTGTAATATTTCGCCGATCTTACAACGTCATTAAAGACGCCGGGTCTCATGAGGTTGATCATTCTGGCGGTCTGGTAGACGTCCACGGCGTTCTCCTCGTCCAGCTGGTTAACCAGGGCGCTCAGTGAACAGAGCAGAGCGGCACTCGTCCCTCCAGACCTGCACACACACAGCGAGGAAATCACACACTCCTCTACGGCGGTCGCTCGTGGAGTAATGCTGCGAGACTCTACCCGTCGTGGATGATGACGGGCCCCTCTCGGCGCGAGCTCTCTTCTCGGATCGTGTTGACGAGCTCAAAGGAGTTGCTGATAGGACTGTCGGGGTTCGGCCAGCGAGGGCTCAGGTACTGCCGGACCTCCAGCACATAGTCGTCCTGTCCAACACAGACACTTTTCTTAGATGCTTCAGTTTGTACAAAGACCAGTTTAAAGGCAAAAATCTTGAATGCTTAGATTTGTTTTAGTGTGAATGTCACAAAAACATTGAAAATCGAAAGTGCCTATTTTAGTGCCGCTAATTAGTTTTTTATTATTTTACATTTACACAATTATACACAGTGATATTTTAATAATAGTAAATATTCTGAATTTATACGATAAGTGAATCATATAAAAAGTAATTATAATTATAATTATTTTTAATTAATATTTTACAATATTACAAATTGCCGTAAGATGAATTTTTTTCTGGCCATTTAGTGATTCTCATTAGCGTCTCAATAATGTAATAGGGTAAATGAAACATTTCTATTTAAAACTAAAAAGTAGTGCAAATATTACCGCTATATTAATTTAGTTTTTTTTCTAGTGCACATTACATTTTTCTTAAAAATATATATATGCATGTGTTTGTATTTATATATACATAATATAACCTATGGTTTACATAATAAACATTTATTTTAGATGTGACTGTCTGGCAGCACTATTTATGAACATCTGAGTATAATTATTTTAACAGTTACTCTTAGGATACTGAATATTTATGTTTAAATATCTACATAAAACAAAAAAATAAAACACAGTCAACAAAAACATTTACATAGAGATAAATGTATTAATTATTAGGTAATTATTTATATATTACTGTAATACTATATAAATAATGTATAAATATAAATTACATATTACTGTATGTATTTATAATACAGAATATGTATAATCAATAAACTAAGTAATCAATTACAGCAGTTTACAGTTTGTTCTTATATTTTGAAATTATTCTTGTAAGTGATTAACATTTATATACTACATTGCTGTAATATAGGAAAAACTACTGTACTAAAATAATTCCTGTATTGAGTTGTAAATTACATTTAAATATCATAAAAATGATACTGCAATGAAAAAAATGTCAATGTCAATAACTTAATTTTGATTCAATATACACCTGTGAATATATACAATCTTGTTTATTTTGTGGTGAAATATGACCCAAACATGTTCTTGAGGGGCTTTGTGAGATTCCAGCCGACCAGCCAGAAATACTGGCTACATAAACGAAATAAGTTTTACTCACCTTCAGGGCCTCCAAAATGAAGTCGTGCACCACGAGTGACTCCTCATTGGACAGGCACAGTTTGTCCTCGCCTCTGAAGGTCACAGTGAAGGTCTCGCAGCTGATTGGCTGATCTTTAGCGGGCCAGTACACACACTCTCCCTCTCTGCTCTGTGACGGTCAGAAAGCACAGGGCTCGGGTGTTACATACAGATGCGTGCAGAACTTTATGTGTGTGTGTGTGTGTGTGTGTGTGTGTGTGACTCACCGCACTCTGTGTATCTGGCAGAGCAACTATGATCTGTGCGTTGTGATCCCAGATCATCCTCCAGAAGTCCTGTGTGGTGTTTGGCAGAGGATTCTGGGTAACGATAAACTCACGGCTCTGATGGTACCCCTGTAAACAGCAGTCACTCATTGAATCACCTTGGAATCTAACTTCTGGGGACTGATGCAGACCGTCAGAGTAAGACTCTCACCATTAAATAAGAGGCATTGATGTAGTCTGATGATTCCCCAGGTCCGGTAGACAGGCTGACCCTTGACCTCTCCACTGAAGCACAGATGGAGCACGTGTGAGGAAGATCAGCCTTTACACTTCACAAAACTAAAGATCTTGTTATTCTGATTAGAATCTGAATACAATTCTTGGAAGAAACCAGGAAAACGTTTTATATATTTATGTATATGAATATATATAACATAAAAAAATAATAATACATATAGATTTAATAAATGCAATATTGAATATTTATAAACATTTTACTATAACAGAATAGAATGATTTTAACAGTCACTATTATATATAAATAATACTGAATATTTATGTTTAAATATCTACATAAAACAAATACATTAAAAAAAAAAATCAATTTATATATTACTGTAATACTATATAAATGTATTAATATAAAATACATATTACTGTATGTATTTATAATAAAGAATATGAATATAATATACTTAATAAATAAACTAAGTAATCAATTACAGCTTGCCTTTTCATTTTTATACATTTATGCAAGTGATTATGATATTAATAAATAATATACATTTATTAGGAAAAAATAACAATCAATTATATTTATGATCAAATAAATAACAAAATATAATTATATAAAGTATATATGTTTATGTATGTATATAAGTACATGATACATAAATTATTTATTATTGATATTTAAAATGATGAAAACATTTTACATGAACAATTTTATGCTTTTGGTGAACGCTTTTATTCAAAGCAAAAGTTCACCATTTCTCTTTGTATACAATAAAATTTTGCATGTACGTAAATAAATAATAACTGAAATATTATTAATAAATACATTTTTAGAATGAATTTATATTGCACCCTTACCAGGCATAAGACAAGACGTCCTGTTTTTAGATGCATTGCACTCCTTCAAAGCCACTGTGTAGTCGCTCTGCTTTGCAAAGCTCTGACCGACCAGCTGCAGAACAAAAGAAAAGATTAACGATTGGCTCGGAGTGATATTGTTTATCACAAAACCTGACCTCACCTTAAACTGTTTTTCCAGACGGGTCTTTCCTGAAGGTCCCGGCGTGAGAAGATCAGACACGTATGTGTGAATGTGACTGGATGAGACCAGAGTCTCTTTGCTCCTGATGGCCTCCACTAGAGCGTCATGGATGAAGACGTACTGCTCCTGCTCGAACACACACACACACACACACGCACACACACGATGGAGGTTTCACGGTACGCGTGACGCGACAGCCTAAGGTGTGTTTTGAAGTAAAATCTGTTCTCAAACCTCAGTCTGCACCAGATAGTTCCTCTGGGTCCGGATGTGTTTGAGGAACCCCATGATGTTCACTGTACTCTCCTCCTTTATCTGCTTCAGCATGCTGTCGATCACTATGTAGGTTCCTGTTCTGCCCACACCGGCACTGGAAATCACACAACTCAAACATGTTCAAAAACCACAACTTGATTCATTAGAAATGCTTACAAGTGACTTTTATTTATATGGCGCTGTATTTAATACTAATTCAGCAGTGGGAATAGTGCACTTATTAAAATTGTTCCAATGTTGATTAAAATTGGTCAAATAACTAACACTTACATCTTGCTATTTTCTATTTTTTCTCAGAATTAAAGTTTGTATCTCAGTTTTTGGGGTTTTTTTTTAATTCTGAGCATCTTGCAATTCATCAGTCATTAAACTAAGAAAATGTTGTCATTATCAGCTCAGTTTAGTTCAGGTTTTTGTTCTCATCTAATAGTGTCAGTGCTGTCGAATTGATGACCGTAAAGATGTCACCCTAATTACTTCATGCTTTATCATTTATACTGAGATCTACCTGCAGTGCACCACCACAGGCCCCATATCATTCGTCCTGGCCTGTGAGGACGCCCGCACAAACGACAGCAGGGGCAGAGTGTATTCTGGGACGCCCATGTCGGGCCACTGAGTGTAATGAAAGTGAAGCACCGTCCTCTCTTGACTGCGGCCCTTCTGTGAGCCCTGACGGAGGGAAAGACAGTGATGAAAACAGACAACCCAGCTAACAAACAACAAAACATTTTTTATGTCCTAACATATCCATTAGGTCATAAAAAAGGTTTCAAAAACGTTCTTTTGCTTAGCAACCTGAAGAGAACATTCCATTTCATATAGATTCCATTCCGAATGGAATTTCTGTGACTTAGTTACTGACCTTCTTGACGTTAACGTTCCTCAAAGTGAACGTCCTCTGTGTGAAGTAGGCTAGAGTTCTGGTGCTCTTCAGCGTGACTAGGAAGCATCCATAGTCCTCCTGATTTTCCAAGGGCCAATACTGATCACATTTTCTCTGTTTGACACACACACACGGTGTAAATATAATTAGGAATCTCACCTGAACACTGTTTTGTTGTTATAGATAATATCGTGCATGTATATTAATACACTTCTTTAGTGGCGCTGATGGTTCCAAAAAGAACCTTCACCATCCAAGAAACTTTCTATATAGTGGAAAAAGGTTCTTCACACTACAAAAAAACGGTCCATTTGTGAACTGTTGACTGAAAGGTTCTTTGGGGAGCCAAAAATGGTTCTTCAGTAGCATTGCTTTGAGAGTAACCTTTATTTTTAATCTAATCTAAGAGTGATGAAAGCATTACCCGGCCCTTCTCCACCAGGTTAGTGATCATGACAATCACACCCACGTTCTGCTCCCATATCATCCTCCAGAAGTCTTCCAGACTGCCCTTCAGTGGACCCTGGGCGGCTATATATGCTTTCGGCTGATTGTAGCCCTAAAGACAATCATTATAATCAGATCATGATTGTTTCTACCAACAACAACGACAGACCAATTTATAAACCAAGCATCTGGCATTAACTGATCTTTTTTTTTCCTAAGAGTACACTGCTGCTAAAAAACTACACTTACATCAACATAGTTGGCATTAATGTAGTCCCCCGTTTTTCCATCTTTGTCAGAGTTTTGCGAGAGTTTAACTCGGCTGTGATCATCTGAGAGCACGAAAACATCATATCAGTCATCTTTTTTATTCATAAACGCGCCTATTATTCTGTTAAGATAAGTGATATAACATCTCATACAGGCCAGGATGTTAATGTATCTGTTCTTGCTCTTATTATCTGGATGGTTGGAGCTGTCTGTGGTGATGCCGATGTCCAACGTACAGCCCTGGATCTCCTAGAAAAAAAAACGTTTCATCCCGTCACTGACGAAGCGACTCAAATAACGAGTTTTACCAAAACTATTAGACTTTATCGTGCATACTGACCATGCAAAGAGCAACACTGACACGTCAGCACAATGAACAGAATAATAACAACAGTGCAAAAGAACAAGTAACACTGAAACAAAGGGAGATGTGTCTTACCTCGTAAGACTCTTTCAAGATCTAATAAGGGAGGGGGTGAGAATGCAGAAAGGCACAATGAAAGTCCGGGACAAACAGAGAGGCGCCAGTGCAGGTACACGAGGCACGTTTGCATGTGTTTTCATGCTACAGACGGGTTTAGACCCTGTGTGGGTGTCCATGCAGATGCCTGAACATCACCCCTCTACATGCTGCCACTTTGCACTCAATATCATGAACTTATGACATTTAAACGCTATTTTATAGGTGTGTATTACATAGAAATGCGCAATGTTTAAGTTTAGAGAGTAAGGAGAGCTAAAAAAAAGCATAAGTACCTCAAATTCTTTGGAGAACGTGTGATTTGTGTGAAGATCAGCAACGTGTTTTACAAATTCCTTTACGGGGAGAGCTTCGTTGTCCTCTGCTGACAAACAGAACGAACATAAATTGAAATATGTATAAATAATAAATAGCTAATAAGGCGTGAAATAAATGTCAAACCATATTGAATGAATAAACGACAAGGCATTAAACGAATGAATGAATGAATGAATGGCAAGACATGAAAATAAATAAACACTATTTTAACTGATATTGAATCAAACAAGCAAACTAAATAATAAGCATGAAATAAATAAAAAAATAAAGGCATGAAAGAAAAACATAACAAATGATAAGCATACGATAAAAATATAAATTAAAACGATAAACAATTAAAACGATAAGCCATAAAATAAATGGCAAGGCATTAAATAAATAAAGTAAGTAAAACGTGAATGGAAAATATTAATATAAATAATATTTTTTACCTGTAGGCAGAAGAAGAGGTGTTGACGGGGCTGATATGGCTCGGCCTGAAATGTTGTCTTCTACATAAAACTGTGCCGTTTGAAAACACCTTCTGAAGCATGAAATACAGCAAAGAGAATTTAATCCAAACAAAGGGACCTAAAAACTAAAAAGTCAAGTAAAGTAAAATGCACGCACGCAACACAAAAGTGAGAACCGTGGGTTGTCGTAAAAACTTCAAACCCTGACATACTGTACTGTGTGTGTGTGTGTGAAGATCTTGTACCTCCAGTAGATGAGGATGCCCACCAGCACCAGCAGACACAGGACAGTGAGAGTGGAAACCACAGCCAGAGGAACAACCGTCCTCTTCTCCTTCTCTGTGCCTCCTACCATCCCCACACGGGACTCCGGACTGCTGTTGCTCGCCTCTGATCGGGGGAACAGGAGCACAACTCACTGATAAACACAATACTCGATCCATTCAAGGAGACCAAATAATCCAACTGCTAGCTCATCAAGAGACGTAAAAGCGTTTAATGTGCTTCGCCTCGATAAAAACCCACACTGACTGCAATATTTCATAATCTTAAATCATTTCGTAAATCTATGCACTACATGTATTTTTATCTTGTTTTTCAGTAAAATATAAAAACATTCCTAAATCAAGATACATTTACAGAATTTTAAAAAATTTAATCAACATTGTGAATCAAAATTAACTTTAGAATTAAAAAAAATAATAATTTGTGTGTATTTTTGTATTTTGTATTTTGTATTTTTTTTTTATATATATATATATTTAAATATGTATATTTATTTTAATTAATTAATTTAATGTTATTTTAGTATATTAAGTTAACATATTTTATTTCAGTTAATGTTTTAAATTTAAGTTATATTTTTATTTGGTTTTCAGTTCACTATAATAGTCTGATAAAATCTATTTTTCTTATATAATAAAGAAAAACAATAATTAAAAATAAATTACATGTAAAACATAAATAAATATAAAACATAAAAACTATTGATTACATTAAAACAAGATTTAACCTTATGTTGCTTCTTATGCAAATTAATTTTGATTTACGAATGCATACACAAAATCATTTATTTGCGGTGTCATTGCCATATTTGTGAATCAAACCGCTGTGAAATGATCAAGAATTACACAAGAAGTCATTTTTTTCGCTCTCCAAATGCTGCTTTGACGTCGCGTGCGAGTTTTACCTGCGCTCTGGTCTTCCTCTGACTCTCTGAGAGTGAGTTGAGGAATTACGAGCTGTATGGGACTATCATGGCCCTGAGAGCTCACTGACCCTCCTTGACCGGAGCCAGACTCAGCTGACCAGGTCACCCACGACAGAAACTCCCGCTTCTCTGGCTCTCTGGTGGTGGCCGCCTCTCGCTCGCTCTCAAAGTAGAAAGTGGAGGACAGTCCCTCACGGTTTTCATCTTCAGATCTACCGCCGAAGCTCAGGCGGGAGTCTTTGAGAGTCGACTGGGTTTGGTCAAGCTCCCATTCCCGGTCGAGCTCCTCCAGGAAGATGGCGGCCCCCGACCCACTAAACTCTCTTGAAGAAGGAAGCTGAGCAGAGCCCTCCTCCAAAAGAGTGGTTGAGAAGACTTTAGAGGCTTTGTGAACCATGTGGCTACTGAACGATGTGGCTGTAACAAACACGTCTAGAGAGTTAAGACTTCTCTGCTAAAGAGCGGTTTATAGCGGGGGAAAGAAGCGTTTGGAAGCATCAAAACCAGCCGAATTAATCTACGTTTGTCTCGCTATACCTAAAGCCACCGCCAAGGGGGCGCCATCACCATGCGCAAGATGAAGAAGCACAGGAGCAAGAGAAGAACCACCACCGCGTTCGATATCTGAAGAGCGAGCAAACCGGCCGAGAAGAGAGAGCCCAGCAGGTGCATTAAAACCTATTAAGTCCATAAATACGGTAACAACTGCTCAACCATCACCTGAACGTTTCTGAACGAAATACATGATCTACAAAACCTGTGTGAGTTTCTGTCTTATGGCGAACACCAAATGTTCGATGTAGCCGAACACAAATGTTACATAGTATTTTTCTCCATACTATGGAAGTCAATGGCTACCGCCAACTGTTTGATCGCCGACATTCATTCTTCAGAACATCTTCTTTTGTGTTTGGCAGAGGAAAGAAAGTCACACAGGTTTGGAACGACATGAGAGTGAGTAAATGAAGGCAATGAAAGTTTTATTTTTGGGCGAACTGTCCCTTTAAAACAGTGATTCCCAACCAGGAGTTGCAGATTTGATTTTCATTGTAAATAAATTAATATTGTTAATCTATATTAAAAAAAAATAATTCTCAAATATATACATGCATGTGTGTGAAGTATTGTTCATTCTTAGTTCTCGTTAACTAATGTTGTTAACTAATGTTGACTAATGAACCTTATTGCAGAGTGTAGCCAAATAGTTTTACTGCAGTTAACATGCCATGCATTCAGTTAAGAAAAAGTGTACTTGTTTTTCACAAGGATGACTTTAACGAAGCAGAGGAAAACTCTAATCGCTAAACTACCCAAGTACTACTGCTAGTCATTTCCAGAACAAATGTGTCATTTTTCCCGCAAGCAAGTTAGTATTTAGTGAGATTTCGATTGAGCAAACTCCCCAAAAAAGGCATTCTTACCATTAAACAGAGGCTGAGTGGTCTGAGAAATGATCTTCATAGATGCTGATAAGGCAGATCCAGAGCTAGCGGTGCTAGCGTTAGCCGCTGCGGTTGTGTTCGATTCAGATTTAGTGGTGCTGCTTGATATTTGGGGAGTCGCGGTTGAGGTTTTTTGGTCCTGATCTTGAGCCGGAGCGCTTTTCGTGGTGCTGTCTTCATAGTAGACGTCCGTGACCAGTATGTTGCCGTGAGGAAGCGGGCCGCTGTCGTCGGGAAGGAGTCTGCTCGGTGGCCGTCTGGTCTGGTTCCTGCTCTTGTTTTGCTCCGGTGACCACGATAGCGAAGACTCCTCTGTCATCTTCCGGCGGACTGTGACGGGGGTGGTTCTGATGACGGGGAAGAGGAAGCCCGGTTGGTCCGTCGCCGTGGTGATGGAGATGGAGCTCCCAGAATCAAGGATGAGGTTTCGGCCGGGCGGAGGTTTGGAAGCAGGTGGAGATGTTTCCTGAAAACCAAACACGATGAAAACCATGTTGTCATGTTAAAATCATGACGCTTTAAGTTTATGATCTTGCTTCTGAATGTAGATTATATAAAGAAAAACCTCACCTCATTATATTCCTCTGATTCTATTAAATCACCAAAGAGGTCGGGCTCATTTACTTCAGGATCAAAGAAAATATTGGTAAATTACAAAGAAATTAATATTCATGGATAACACACAAACTGATAAAATGATATTTTAACCAAAAGCAGAAATGTTTACATTTTAGATATTTTGCATGTGTGTATATATATATATATATATGTCAGACATTTCCGATATTTTTGTGAGGTTACCAGGGTCTTCGAGAGGCATGTCCACAATAACCTGGTCGCTCATTTTTCCCGTCAAGCCATTGGTGCAGAGCGCCACCACCTGGACGACATAGCTGCTGTTGGCCAGCAGATGATGGATAATGGCCCCCTGGAAAAACAAGACGGCGTTACACCGCGGCACCTGTTTCTTAACATCAGGACCAGTCTAACCTCGAACCCTCAGCGATCGTCTTACGGCGCCGAGGGAAACGTCCCTGCTGCTCTTCACTCATCACAGTCGCGTTAAGTCTAAAAGCGCTCACCACGTCCTGGTCCCCGTCGGTGAGGTACTGCTGCTTCGGCGGCTCTCTGCCCTGCAGTCTCTGGTAGGTGACGGAGTAGCGCTCTATGGTGGTGTCGTAGACGGCCCGCGGCCTTTCCCACGTCACCACCATACCCGTGTAGTTCTGAGAGTCCGCCTGCACGTTCTGAGGCTCAGAGCTGCACACTGAACACAGCCACAGATAATTGAATCTTAAATGAACGATATCAAAACATATATATGATTAATAATACGAAGAATTTTGTAAAACATAATATAACCTATATTAGTTTAATTATATAAAATCTAATATTATTAAATAATATGTATAAATATTTTAATATTAAATTTTTTTAACATAATATATATATATGTGTGTGTGTTCTGTGTATATTTATTATGCATATATAAAGACACACATATACAGTATATATCTTGAAAACGTTTACATGTACATACATTTACATTACTTTCTTATTTTATATTAATATATTTATTTTTTCTAAACATAACATGTTTCTCTTAAATATATACACGCATGTGTTTGTATTTATACATACATAATAAATAAACACATTACACATATGTATTATGTAAAGAAAAACCTTTGGAATGCAATTAATCGCAGCTTTAATATGAATATAAAATATTCACAAAGGAACATAATTTTGCGACGTTCAATGAAACATCTGATATTTTAAAAAAATATTTAAAAAAATATTTTGATACCTTTTATTTATTTTTAACAAAAAATATAAAGAAGATATAGTAATAATTGCTAAAAGATTACAGTTACATTTTATCTAAATAATTAAATAATATAGAAATAAAAACATTTTAAAATAAAATAAAATATATACTACTTTATCCACTACATATACTACTAAATTTTATGTTTTAAAAATATAAATCAATAAACAAATCTAAATTTCTTTTGAAAAATAGTTTTTGTTTATATAATTTAAGTGTGTGTGCTGTGTATTTTTTTTTATGTATATATAAAGAGGCACACACACACACATTTGGAAAATATTTACATGTAAACATTTATATTCATATATACATATATTGTGTATATATAAATTTTTTGATATAAAAACATAATTGCACGTATTTATATATACATAATCCACATACATATATTATGCGCGTAAAAACCTTTTATTTTGGATGTGATTAATCGTGATTTAATTATTGCCCAGCTTCGTGAAAAAGTATTTCTAGATTTTGATTTTGAATTTCATTTTAAAAAAACTAATTTTAAGTAAGCAGAAGTAAACTACTAAGCAATTTTAGCTTAATTCCTTGGGAGGGAAAGCAAGATTAAGCCATTAAACTGTACAATTTTACACAATATAACACACCGTCTGAGAAAATATCATGTTATTACAGAACACTGTGTTCTAATTCAGAGCCATAACTTCAGTCGAATAGCAATAACTTACAAAACCGCTTCAATCAGCTCTGTTTGAAACAGAATTGGCGCATTTGTTTTCTTGGAAAAGCGCCAAAGTAGGGTTACCTAGCAACACACGCTCGCTGCAGGGTTTTAAAAAGAGCAACGCATGTGTGTCCACGGTCAAAGAAGGAGGTCTGACCTCTCACTGCTCTCAGATCATTATTTTATACTGTGTGCGTGTGTGTGTGTGTGTGTGCGTGTGTGTGGTTTGCGTACTGGGAGCAGGAACTTCCTCTGTGCCGGTGTAGGACGAGAACACTTGTCCCATGAACTGCTGCTGTTGTTCTCTGTAGTTGTTCTGCAGGTAGTCGGTCAGCATGACGTATCCAGCCTGTTGTATGGTCATCACCTCACAGAACACCTCCAACTACAAATACGACAAAACATGATGCAGTCTACATTAAACCCTGCTTACAGTTTCATTACAATCACATGTTCTTAAATAAATAACTAGGCATATAGAAAACACTACTATACTGCTACTAATAAAATTAATAATTACTATAATAATAATAATTATTATTATTATAAAAAGTACAATAAATAAATAGTAGTTACATTTTGCTAAATATTTTTAAATAGCAACTAAAAATAAAATACTGATTTTTGTATTTAAAAATGTAAATAAAACATATTAAAAAGATAATTTAATTATCATTTAACATCATTTAGTATACCTCTATTCTGTAAATAGGGTAAATGTTTAAATAATATTAAATATGAATAATACATATATTTTTCGCACAACATTAAATTTACAATTTATAAAAATATTAACTACACATTTTAATTGTTTTCATAAAAAATTATATATATATATATATATTTTTTTTTTTTTTTTCTTTTATGAAAACAATTAAAATATATATATATATATATATATATATATATATATATATATATATATATATATATATATATATATTTTTTTAATATAAAACATTTACATATATATATATATATATATATATATATATATATATATATATATATATATATAAAATATATAATTTATATAAAAATAAAATAGATAAGTATGTATACTGTATATGTAACAATGTATACTGTAATAATGTACAGTTATTGTGGCCAAATGCAACTTGTTTTTGGATGATGACTGGCTAGTTCGGTTATAATAACTAGTGAGTTAGGACAGATAGACACAGACGAACAGATGAACAGACACAGACAGACATACAGATAGATAGATTACTAACAAGTTCATTTATTTATCTTTTTTTTGTTTATAGTGATTGCCTCTAAACTGAGCTAAATGAGTGTGAACAGCTTTGTATGTATGAGTGAACTTGTGCAGTTGAGGGTCAGTAATGAGTTTAGACAATACAATGACCCAGCACTAAAGTTTCATCAGCTTTACTTCAGCGTGCCTGTACTTCGCACACATCAAAATTTCATGCTCAAGAAACAGTCTGTGCTTAAAGTGGATCAGGCACAGGGGCAGAGAAAAAATAGCAACACGCCCGCATGACAAAAAAACCTCCTCGCATCTGAAAACTGAGCTTTAAAGTGCAGCTGGATGAGAGAAGCTGTGTTGTTGACATCCAGGGCTTATCTCTGATCCACACGTCGGGCTGTGGCCAGCTCAAATATTAATGCACGCCTCCATTTGCTTGAGAATAGCTTAAAGGGGCTGTCAGGGATGAACTCACTATGCTACATTTTTAGGAGAGGGGTTTCTCACACACACACACACACGCAATAATGCCAGCGGCAGCAATGCTAACCCTGATAGTGTTAACAAATGCAAAACTGATATAAAAAAGGCGTTTGTTGATGCAACCGTTTCATTTCAACTTCCTTTCGCACAGGTTTGAACTGTTTTGTTGAAGAGGATTCAAAGCAGAGCTCCTCGCCTCTCAAGATCATCTCTGCACTCATGAGCTACCGAACAAACCTGCCGTCTGAAAACACACAGATATGAAGCTGGATATGTGTGACGCTGACGTTCAGATGCGGTGGTTTTCAAACATCCCGGCATATTAATATTGTTCTGAAGTCATAACATGACATAAATTAAACTAATGTGTATTTGGTCACCAAATATGACGTATGCATATTGTATACTGAAATCAATGCACGGCTGAAACACTTATTAAAAGACATAACAGGCTAGATTGGGTTCTAATAATCAATATAATGGCTCTTTTAAAAGAATACGTTCTCAGATCCGGCTGTGCATAACGCCATTTGATGAGGAGTTATTGGATCTGTTGGTGGTGCTACTAGATAGAGAGTTTGACACTCCAAGTTTGTGTTAAATGTTCAGACTGTCCTCTATCTACGCGTCAAATGTCATAACTTTCCAGGAGCAGTTCTACGGAGCCGTTCACATGTCCTGACCTGGGTTTCTGAGATGGCCACGGCGTTTTTAAACACGATCCACTCCACGTTCTCGGAGCAGGGCGGCGCGGTGAGCGAGCCGTTGTACGTGAAGTATTTTTCGGTGGACTGAGGAAGAAGAGCCAGCAGAGAAAACGCTTCCAGAGGGCTGCTTTTACCTTCAATACAAGCATGTTTGGGGTTTCGTTACTGCAGTTTGAAATAGTTCAAAGTTTTGTGGATGTAATCTTATAAAAAAAGCATTTACCAAATCGGCTCACACTGTTTACCCCTTCAATGATGGCTGCATAGTCCTGGTTGTCTTCAATGCTGGCCTAAGAAACGGAGCAGAGGTCGTTATGATAAAAGGGTTGCAGATATGAGTTAATATACAGATGTGTTTGATGGTGGCTGGACGAAAAAAATCACCTCGAAAAGGACAGCTACAGCAGTAAGCTTTCCTCCGCTACTTATTGCCTCGTCCATGGATTCAAACTCCTCGTCATCGAAACAAAAGATCTGCATCTGTGAGAGAGAGACAGTCTCAGTCTATTCCATTTGTGTGAATTTGGCTTAAAGTCGACATAAAATCATAAAATCACTTTTATTTATTATTTGCTTATTAATTAATTATTAATTATTCATCCCAGTAATGAGATATAATATAATAAAATCAAAGAATAATTTATAATGAGTTAAATAATAATTTATTTTATTATTATTTATTAATTATTTTTGAACGTTTTTTAAATCATAACATTGGTATAGCACTAACCATTACATAAAATGTAAAAAACGACAAATAATTTTTTTGTTCGTATTTTTAAATTACATATCTCGGTAATGATAAATTTTATTATTTATTTATTTATTTGTAATCGTTCTTGATACAGAGTAGCGGAGGTAAATAATAATAATTCCACACGGAATAGGTTCCCTTAAACTTCTCGTTATGTCCAATTGTTGTGGTTAAATGTTAAATACAGTTGAATGCATCGCCATCATTATCTTCAATCTTTCAGAGAGTGATTTATGGTGAACTTTACCTCCAGGGGGAACCTGTTTCCATTGAGACTGTGTTCAGATCCGTCTGAAGTGGCGTTACACCGGCCCCAATGGAACGTGATCCTGCCCACTTTAAACCTGGCTCTGAGCCCACCTCCGCTTATGAAGTACTGACCGCTCGGACTGATTACCACTGAGAAACATGACACACACACACACACACACACACACAAACTCAAGGGCCGCTTGACGGGCAATTGTGTTCTTCATTCAACGCGCCTAATTGCTCATATTTCATATCTCTGATAAAAGATTCGTTTTAAGCTTTGCCTTTTGTGCTGCGATAATCCCTCACTCTCACAGCGTCAAATCAGAACAAAAGATTGGGCGCCAGCTTTTCTCCCGCGCTCCTGTAAAAGCACAGACCCTCTAAAAGATGACCAGCTGCCATTCACAGGGGTGAGAAAGAAACACCGGTAGAATTGATTCTTCAGCAGCTCCATTAGTCGGCCAGCGATTAATCTCAGGTTGTAATTGCGCTCATCTCAGGCCGTCGCTCCGGGGAGTTAATATGTCGGTGTAATTTCTCTAAATGCCGGTTTAAAAGAGGGAATTTAAATGCCAGACACGTTTCATCTGCACTTCATCGCATGCGGAAGCGGCACAGACCTGTTTTGCCGTCGTTGGTGATGGTGCTGGATTCAGAGGTGGGTTGGTCCCAGTTCTCCAGCTGCAGGTTCTGGTACTGAACCCTGACCTGAGTGAACTCCTCACTGATGTCGATGGGAGACTGTCTGGCATTGCCACACACCGGATATTTCTTCGCCCAGTGCTTCTGGTTAAGAGCCCCTGTGAAGAAACAACAGCAGACGCTTTTAGCTACTTATAAAAGCAATTTGTCAGAATCTGGAAGCAAGTCGGGTAAAGATACGCTTTCTTAATTAATGCACCAAATATTGACCTGAATTTATATCGATTTTTGGGTTCGTTTTAAGAAATGCATGAGGAGAAGTTCGCATTCAAGTTCATTTATTATTTTATTTATTAAATTAAGGAATACGTAATATTTATCAAAGCAGAAATATTGCATAAAGTCTGTCGGTTGCTATGAGATTAAAACAGAAATGCTGTAAAAAGTAGTTTTACGAAATACAAAGAGCAGCTATTCACAAAAACAACTTTTATTTTTAAAAAAACATTATTCAGTTATAATAATAACATTCGATTTACATTCATATATTTTCATATTAGTAATATTTTTAAACATTCGTTTTAAAGGAATATGTAAAATGTATTTATTAAATATTTTTAAATAAAAATATATAACATACAAAGAGCAGCTATTCACAAAAAAAACCCAAATACAAAATAACAAAAAAATTATATTGATTTTTTTTAAAATTATAGACGTGTAAATATTACACTAACATATAAATATAATGTTGTATAATATGCATGTTTTTAGAATTTATGTTATATGTGTGTGTGTATACGTGTGTATATCTGTGTGTGATTACTATTTTTAAATTTTTCACATCTTTAAAAAAATGAAATATGGAATAAATATGGTAATTATATTAAAACAAAACTTTTAGCTAGATAATATATAGAATATCACAATGTTAGACGTTGCATATCAACAACAATTTCATTACAATTTTAAGCTCAAAAATGCAGATAGAAGGCTTTTCTGCATTATATATCTTATAAAGAAGCAAAAATCAATAGTTAAAAACGTTAGATTTATTTTATGGGCTTCATTAAAGCATATGCCTTGGATTCACTGCATTTTGCATTTTGCACTGCATTTTCTTGATCCTATTTTTACACTTCTAATAAAAAGGCCAAAAATGTAAACCAATGGCATATGGCAGCAAACGCAAGCACATGGCACGGCATATGAAGAGTCAGTGCTGATCAGAGCAGAATAATACCACTTGCAGTGGTGTTGAACAAATAAACCGAGCGCTATGATATATCACACTGACTTCGGCAGATGATAAACTCACAGAGCAGATGGCAACGGGTCACACGTCACTGAACAAGCTCACACACACACATATAAACACAGCTGATTTAAAGTGTCCCGGAGGACGTGTCTTTAAGACGCTAGATCTGAATTATCAGCTCTAATGTTCCCTGGAAGGACTATTAGCGTGTGTACATTTTCAGCGATTTCGCTTTCAGCTCCTGGGTGGCAATTCCTCACCCTCTTAAGCTACGACATAATTAATATATCCCTAACAGGCTATACAGGATCACGTCCGCCGTGTGAGGACAGCAGAACCATATCCGTGAGCTACTTAATATCGACAAACGTAGGCTGTTAGCCTGATTGATGAATCCACATTCAACAGGAAGACAGTGTTTTGAGCTACGAGTCTGTCAGGATACAGCAGTGCGCATCTGGATCCAACAGACACACAATATGGCAGGCTGTTTTAATATTTAATGCTGTGCTAGCGTCTATTTTTCCACCTGGTCTCATGGCACCAATAAGTAGATATCACTGCAGTTTCTAAAAGAAGTGAACACTAGAGGTAGTAAAACTCTGACACCTTTTATTCATTAGCTACTAGAGGTTATTTATTAGCTACTAGCACTTTTACTGTTATTGTTTAGCTGCTAGCATGTATTCACTAGTGATTTTTCACCAGCACTACTGCTAAGCTACTAATGCTTATTCATCCTTTCCCTGCTGAAAAAACAGAATATGCTGTTTGGGTATGCTTTGAAGCTGGGAGGTTGGTTTAAGCTGGTTTATGCTGGTCCTTTGCCACCACAGTACTTATTTATTAGCAACTAGTGTTTATTCATTAGCTATTAGCAATTATTCAGCAGCAACTTTTTACAAAACTCTTTAACACCACCTATTTATTATGATACTACTTTTTTATTAGACATTTATTAGCATGAAAATACATACCAAACATTTTGAGGATTAAAACGGCTTGCCACACACACACACACACAGATATGCTGTAATCAAAGAGAAGCGCTGCTGCTATGGTAACCTAGTCTGCGGACGTGGCATAAACGCAGAGCCTGAAGTAATTTCAAGGATTTTGAGACCTCTGGGCCACTCTGACATTTTGAATATTTCTATTTTTCTAACAGCATGTAAGGTCAGATCACTCACGATCGAAGGCTGCAATAACAGGTAGGATGCTCTCTGGCCTTTGAAGCAAGCCGCAGGATGATGGCGCATGGGAACGAATGTGAGAACAATCACAGACGCAAACGGTTGTTGCAGATTCCTCCCCCTCCATAATGACACCCCGATCCACACCGACATTCAGTTTGATTACACCAGCCAATTATCCACAACAGTTTCCGTGAAAGAAAGTCGGCAAACGAGAAGTGGAGCGAACAACCCGCGTGAATCTAACTCGTGCTCATAAAGGAGCAGCTATTCTCTGATGGTCATCAACTAAATATTAGGTCATAATATAATTTTAAAATATTTTAATAAAAAATATTTAATAGTGTGATATCAAAATTGTTTAATAAATTAATTATTTTAGCTTAATTAATTTTTTGTTATTTTTTTAAATAGACCAGCCGCTGTAGGATGTAGCTTGAGTAACTTGTGGACTCGTTTCCACGACAACAAAGCGATCGATCAGTGATTTCCTGTTTTACACTTCAAGCCTGTAGAGAAACACGTTTGCACCTACATCACGTCTTCGGCGTCTCTCATGAATAAGAGATCCCGAGCAGTAAAGCAGAGGTGCAGCCGAGGACGGAGGCAGCAGATGGACAGCCGCACCAATCGCACACCCCTGGGCTCTGGAAAACACTCGACGGGGCACTGACATGCGATCGTGTAAGAACGCCGTCCCAAAACCAAGTGAGCAGTCCAGCTCTTTCCTGCCTGCATAGACAGCTGCTTGCTGATCCAAAGCGAGCCTCATAAATGATTCGAAACGCTCCACATAAGCACATAACTGGTAGATTAAATATACATCAGTACATTTAAAATTTTTCTCCAATACGAGCCATTCTGGCATTTTGCTTTTCCCGTGAAATGTAAAAAAAAAAAAAAGTAAATATAACAAAAAAGAAATACTAGCACTGCCTGTTATTTGAAATTCTGTTGAAATTGAATTTTACTAGCTATTTCTAAAATATTTATTTTTGAAATATTTAAATATGATAAAACAGTGTTTAAAATGATATAAAAAAACATATCATCATTTTATAAGGCTGTATTTTTAATTTTCTATTTTTAAGATATACATTATACAGTATATGCAATATTAAATATGATATTTGAATATTATATTAGGGTAATATTCATATATTTTAAAATTTCAATAACTAGCGATTTCTAAATGGAAAGCAGTGCCATTTATTCATTTAAATACATTGCTCTCTCATATATTTAGAAATATAATATAGAAATATATTAATAATAAATGCATTTAAAATTTAGTGTTACACATTTTTATATATACTATAATATGAGTATCATAATACTTCATATTTGCATATTTAACATTTTCAACAAACACATTTACTAGCAATTTCTAAATGAAAATCTGCATTTATTATTTATTTATTCATTTTATTTTATTGAAAACTATATATATATATATATATATATTAAAAAAATGTGTAATTAGAAATGATCTCTTTAATTTTCACTCTAAAAGCTATCCGGACTGTTACATTTGCCTAAATGTTCCCACAGTAATGGATGCTAATACGGATTAGAAGTGAAGAAAAGGGGAGAAAATAAAGTTTGTCAGCGAGGATCTGGAGAGAAAAACAACATGCTGTGGAATAATTCATGGGATATTGCTCATTTGACCGGGAGACCGGACTGGAGGACCACGATATCTGTTGGTTTTTAATTCACAATTAGTGCATAATAAAAAGACGAATAAAACAAACCAAAAACAGACATTTCCCACACATCAGGAGGGAATGTGAAGCGTTACGGAGTCACTGTGTGACTGTCAGCTGAAGAACCCGAGTCTATGAACAAATTAGCATTCAAGCTTGACCACTTTTGTTTGTGGAGAGAGAGGTTTACTGAAACAATCAGAGTTAAAACAGAGGAACGTGTTTCGTTCTCTTTCTCCACAGGTCTGTGCTGGGCCTCACAACCAAGAGTCTTCTTTCACATGTTAATTCATTTAGTTTCGACTCACTGAACACACACACACACACACACACACACACTACTCCAGTCAGACAAACAAGATTTCACAAGACAGATTCGACTCAATGCAGGTTTAACAGCAGTGATCATCTTATGGACATGATGTTGCCATGAAGCTGATTTGAAACATGGGTTCAGTAAAGTGCTTTACAAACAAAATAAAAAGTTACACTTTAACCATTTTCAATATAATCTAAATCAAGCAACTATGGAGTACCGAAGTACTAGATCAAGCATTTATTTCAAGCATTTAGATCAAGCATAATATTTTTATATACTATTTTTACTATTTATAAATTATTTTGTAACTTCTTCTTTACATTGTTATTACGAAATAGCTATATTTTATTTATTCACATTCATTGCGCATGTTGTAATCACATAAATTAAAAACAAGGTTTGCCCAATTTCTTTATAAAAATAAATAAATAAATAATAATAATAATAATAATAATAATACAATTTTGTTATAAATTGTTATTATCGAAACACACCTATGAAATGAATTGTAATAAAATATATTCATTTGAAATTATAATAATTAATATAATTATTATCATATATATTTTTTTATTATACTTGTAAACAAATTGTAAATAAACAAGACATTAAATGTCCTTTAAAAAAATATTTTAATTCTAATGTTATTTTAGTTGTACGGTGTATGCCACTAGTTTAAGGATAGTGTCGGATGATTCATTTTACATTTTCACTGATGTTCATTTACCATGATTCATCTCATCAGTCACTGGCTCCATCTGGAAACGTAACGTCACGTTTGTTTTGATGATTTTCCCGTTAGTGAGTGACTCAGTTTTGGTCCCTTTTCCGGGTACATTTTTGCTGTTTTATTGAAAACTGAATTTTTTTTTATTACATTTGAAAATCGCAAAATCATTTTCTAAGCGTCCTCCGGCCTCATTTAAAAGCCACAAGCCAAAGCCCTCCAACAATCCTGAATGTCACTTACTCTTTTGAATGTCTTGAGTGTCTTAAAGTGTCTCAGACTCTCAGCTAATCTCCAGCACCGGCGGGTCAGCGGTCGACTCTAATGGAGAACGGACACTGATCCGTCTGCTAGCGTATCCCTGTCTCTGGCTCACAGGAGAAAAGCTTTCTAAGGTGTTTGGGTTGAAGCCAGCGCTGTGCCACACCGGAGTCTGCTGAGACGCGCACAATAAGAGCGTTTGTTCGGCTCGACCCACCTGTGTAAGACCAGTCGACGTCCTCGGCGAGTCTGCGCTGACCTCTGAGGTACGACGCGGCCAGATCTGGAGGAGAAAGAGAAGGAAAGCTGGAGTCACAAAACACAACATTCAGAGACACCTTGAAATAACACGCCGGTCTAAATTGATTTTTTTTTGTAGATTGGATTGTGTTGCTCTGTGGTTGCTAGGGTGTGGTTGCTAGGGTGCTCGGTGGTTGCTAGGGTGCTCGGTGGTTGCTAGGGTGCTCTGTGGTTGCTAGGGTGCAAGGGTGCTATGGCTGATTTCCCAAAGGTGCACAGCAAAATTGCACAAAAAGTGTTATTAATGCATTGCTGTCTGGTTGCTAAGGAGCTCTACTCTAAATAGTATAAACAGTGCATTGCTACTTGGTTGCTAGGGTGTTGCTATGTGGTTGGTTTAGCGTTCTGAATGATACACAGCCCATAATAGTGGATTACTATGTTGTTAAGGTGTTTTAAGTGATATATAGGGCATTTCTATGTGATTGCTGAGGCATTGCTATGTGGTTGGTAAGGAGTTTTAAGTGGTATGAACTGGGTGGTACAACATTTTAAGTTGTTTATACAATGCATTGTTATGTGGTTTCTAAGACGTTGCTATGTGGTTGGAAGGTGTTTGAAAAGCAATATAGTGCATCATTATGTGGTTGCTAAGGCGTTGCTATGCGTGTGTCTTAAATAGTACATGTAATGCATGGATTATAAAGTGCATTGCTGTGTTGCTGCTGCATTCGATATATGATACATTGCCGTGTGGTTGCTAGGGTGTTACAGCTAGTTATACTTTTAAACTGATGTTATCGGACTAAAGCGGTCTTTCCTGTTTGACTCAACTGCAGTATAAATATCTGTAAATTAAAGCGTGATGACGGAAAGGCCATTATTATCACTGTACAGCAGACTGAGCACTGTCTGATGTGTGTGTGTGTGTGTGTGTGTGTGTGTGTGTGTGTGGCTTTAAGGACACCTGCCAGACACATCAAAACACACACGTGTCACGGCTGTAGAAGGGAAAGTGGAGATGAAAGGACACATGAGCTCAAACACACACAGTTGTGTCCGGATTACAGCCATGACCTCCGAAAAACAACAACTTCAAATGTTTTGATGGGACTTAAAAGAAAAGTTTGTCCAAAACTGAAAAAAGCTGCATGTGCCAGATTGTAACTAAACTAGACACAAAGCCCAAGAGTCAGATCAGATGTAGAACGTCTTTCCAAGAGGCTGCAAACCACTGAAGCATGTAAAAATCAGTTAAAGAGCATTTTAGCATTTTAACAGTCTGACCTTCTGACCTGACAGCGCTGACCCGTCCTGTGTGTAATACAGCCGGTCCCGTCCCTGCCTCTCAGAGCACATTACTCCGAGAGCCGCTGCCACAATAGAGGCTTTGAGGACTTTTGCCACAGAACAGCCATTAATACAAAGA
This sequence comes from Puntigrus tetrazona, assembly GCF_018831695.1. NCBI lineage: Eukaryota > Metazoa > Chordata > Actinopteri > Cypriniformes > Cyprinidae > Puntigrus > Puntigrus tetrazona. The sequence goes on from NC_056702.1 coordinate 1,313,928, forward strand.
ACAGTCAGACACAAATTGTTCTGAAAGACTTTTCAAAAACACAAGCACCACTGCGGTCCAAGGGTTACCGCCGAAAACCTTGTCTTAATATGTTTTGTACAACATTCTCAAAAAAGAATTTTTTTATTGAAGATTTGATCATATGTTTTTATAACAGTAATTATAGTTACCAATTCGTTACTTAATTATACTTCTAAAAAATGAACAAGAATTATTAATAAATTATTTTATAATATAAAAATATACATAATGTGCACTTTTACATTGTATATACACTTGTATAATTATTACAAACTATTACAATTTATTACAATATAATTTTCACTACGTCATATAAACGATAATAATATATTGCTATATGTAATATTTATATAATATTTATAAATAATATCCCATTTATATATATATATATATATTTATACGTAATAATAAAAATAAATTAATGTTATAATATATTTTGTTGCATATTATTTTAGAATTTTTATCTAAAAATCTACATTTTTAAAAGTGTATAGAATATACATTAAAACACTTTACATGACTATATGTATGATTTTATCAAAGATATTGAAATAAATGTCATATTTATAAAACAATCGAATAAAATAGTTCCATATTAAAATGGTTTTATTATAAAATAGAAATAAATATATATATATATATATATATATATATATATATATATATATATATATATATATATATATATATATATTTTTTTTTTTTTTTTTTTTTTTTTTTTCATTTTAAATGTATTTTTGTTTTTGTGCCATTCAAAACTGCTACAAGGTTGAAGGTTTAACGGTTGAAGAGCAGCACTCAGTGCACCACACCACATTATTCACATTCAATATTCTTGTGGTAAAACACGATAATACACCCATTTGTTTAAGACGTTTTCTTCTTTGTGTTTGAGGGCAGCGTGGAGTAAATCCGGGTTGGCCGGGCGATCCGACCGCGAGTGGAAGCAGCTCTTTTGCTCGTCTCGTTTCACAGGAACAGTATCATACAGCGACCTGCGCTCCACTAAAGCTGCTGAGCTTCTTTGGCTTGGCTCCATTTCACAGGCACCGAGAGAAAAGCCTGCGGCAAATTAGATTAAAATTGCTCACAGTTTGATGTTAATGAGTCTATCACCAATAAAACGAGCCTTTCGCCGGACCCCTCACGTTCCCACTGCTCACTACGAGAAAAAAGAAAGTGACACGACTCAGTATTCAGATAAACACAGCTATTATATGAGATATTTCTACACAAGCACATCCAAATTACAGTGATTATGAGAGTCATGTCTGGAAATGATGTGTTTCTATGGAAACACATAATTTTGATCTATGAGTTATCACGATCAAGATAATAATCAATATATTTAAAGCAACCATACGTTTAATTAAAAGTAAATCTACTTAATACATGAGATATTTACATTTATTTTAAATATTTATCATGAATATAAATATATCAATCTTGTAAACATTTCGTATAAGTATTATTATAATAACTAATAAATAATAACATATTATTTTCATTTATTTACAATATTTTCTCAATATTCAATATTGCATATATTTATTGAATACAATTATTAAAATAGAAATATTATATTCATATATATAACTGGAAGTTGCACTGAAAAGTTATTACTATTATTGTTGACGGAGATTATTATTATTACTGTTGTACTACCACATATAATTAGTATTAAAATAAAATATAAAAATGGCATTAATAATGGAAGTTGCTTTAAAAAAGTGTAATTAATATATTAATGAATATGTAATAATTTAACAAACCTGCAATCATTTCATATGATAATTATTATACGTTTAATTTATAAACTGGTTGCACGATTGGAGATTGCGCTATTCAAAATATGTATGTAATAGTTTAATATATTAAAAAGAATTTATAATAATAATAATAATAACATGAAAAATAAAATGATTACATGAGTGGAAGTTGTTCTCAAAATGTAATCAATACGTATTATGTAATCACTTTGTATTATAATAATAATAATAAAATTAATATAGAACGCTTACCTATGTAAAAGCTGCTCTCTGACTATATCTATTTAGTTAGTGTTCACATGATTTCACAAAGTGCTTTTATAAACGTTTTCCAACTTTACATTAAGAGTCTTTGAGTGCGAAGTTTGAAGAGTTTGTTTACTACGGTCTCTGGACTGGGAAACGCTCTCGCAGGAAATGGATGGCCCTCCGTAAACATCTCCAGAGTCATTCAAATACATGAGAGGATTAGAAAAGTCTCGGGGAAGACGGCCAGCACGTCAAGAACAAAAACACGAGTCCCCTCCTCGCCCCGCTGCTAAATAACTTCCGTGGCCTGGATGTGAACATTCTCTCCCATGATGGAGAACACCTGTCTGACACGGAGAAGAGCCATGGCCTGAAGTCACAACACACACTTGTTCAAACCGACACATAATTGAATTATGACATGTGCTCCGAAAGGCAGAGTATATTTGGATCCCCAAGGTCAAGGGCTGGAAAACAGCCAGCGGGGAAATAACTGAAGACAGAAGAATCTTTAAAGCTTTGCTATAATAGGACCGATTTGAGGAAACAGAACATCGTCAAATACATTCCATCTGAACTTAAAGGGACAGTTCGGACAGAAATGAACATTTTGTCATCATTTCGTCATTCAAGTCCTGTGAGTTTCTTTCTTCTGTTGAACACGCAAGAAGATATTTTAAAGAATATTGAGTAGCTAAACAGTTGACAGGAAGCACTGACTCCCATAGTATGGAAAAATACTGTGAAAGTCAATGGCAGCTCCTTTGCGTTCCACAAAAGAAAAAAAAGGGCGGTAAATATCCATTTAAAAAAAAACAACAAAATATCAATGCTGTCATCATTTACTTAATGGCATGTTTTTCCAAACCTGATTATTCTAAAAGAAAGAAAACGTAAGCTACAATAAAACAAAACAAGTTACAAATAATCTTAAAATAAATCCGAAAATAAAATTGTGAATTTTGGGAGAGGGTGAAAGATGGCCATTTTATCCACAGACTTCACAAATGATCCAACTGAAAATTCTACAAAGAATGTGCGCAAAAAATCTCCGTGGCCTATTGTCAGTGATTGTAGAGATGTATACCGAGCAGCTTTATGCAGAATTCACATGACCACCAGAATGCACAGAATCCTATACATTTTTGATGAAAAAATGTGAACGCACTTGCATTTTTTGTTTGTGGGGTTGCTACGATGTTTCTGGAACGTTGATGTGTGGTTGCTACAATGTTTTTGGAACGTTGCTGTGTGGTTGCTACAATGTTTTTGGAACGTTGCTGTGTGGTTGCTACATTGTTTTTGGAACGTTGCTGTGTGGTTGCTACAATGTTTTTGGAACGTTGCTGTGTGGTTGCTACAGTGTATTGCCGAGTGGTCGCTAGCACGTTTTTGGAACGTTTTTCTGTATATACTCCTAAACTCCACAATGCAGCAGGCTGTGGCAGCTGTTGCAGCAGGGTGACATGCGGTCCGCGTGAGAACACACTCACTGCAGCTGAAGGTAGTAATACCAGTCAACAGCTGGGGTTTATACCTTCCCTGACACCCAAGATTCACCATTACAACTTTCACTAATGAATCTGTCTTTATGACTGTTCTCTGTAAGTTAAACTGAAACAGGCGAAAAGAAAAAAAATTCAAGGCCGTGTAGCTGTTGTGGGATTTCTTATACTCGAGCAAAGTTTTTTTCAGGATACTTTTGTAAACATCCTTGGCTCGTATATCCTTGGCCCTCTTGTAGGATTTCCCCGTTGACCCAGGATGAGAAAATAAAGTTCTTTTCACTTTGCATAGCTAGTAAATTTCATTAACCTAGAAAAGAGTTCATATTTAAGACAGGATTCATATAAAGACAGTTTGGCTCCGTAAGGAAGGAGATGAACATCAGTCTGAAAAAAAAATATTTACAGTAAATGTTCAATTATTAAAACGACACAAATGTTAAAATTCAAATAAATGTATATAAAAAAATTATATTATTATTAAAAGAAATATTCATAACATTTATACTAAATGTTCAACTATTAAAACAAGGAAAAATAAATACATATGATATTTATGTATATTAATATTTATATATAAACAAATCCCCCCCAAATATATTTTTTTACATTTTTGTTTTGTTTGATACCTTTTTAAATTTAGTTAAAACCTGTCATATATGTTATTTATATTTAATTTAGATGACTAGAATGTTGTTTTTCAGAACTGTTCACTGTAAGATTCTTTGAACCCTAAATGGTTCTTCTGCGGCCACTTCTGAAACTTTTATTTTTAGGAGCACAACTGGGAATGAGCGAGAACAAGCGCTGTGCCTGACAATATACATTACGCACGGTGCTTTTATCTGGGCTGATCGCAGCACATCCGAGCAGGAGACGCTCTCCATTCACTCTTAGGACATGCCAGAGAAACTCCTTGACAACAGACAGAACCTCCGGTGGCGCTCAGCCACCAGGACTTCCTCTATCGCCTCGGACACCAGGCCAGATCCGACTCCATCTTTCTTTAACAGAGGGAAAAGCTTTCCTTCCTCGTCTCACTGTCCGTCCGCTGGACCGAGCCAAAGCCGGAGCGCTGGCTTTTATGAGTTTAGCACACTGTCAGCGGTTTACTACAGCTCCAGCTCCACATCCTGAGGTCAAGAGGAAGAGATTTGATCTCCTCACTAAACTGTAGATGCTTACAGAGGGAATAAAGAAATGGGCTCCTCAAACAAATCTTCACTCAATGCTATTTCATAGTGAACATGAAAAAATCAAGGTAATCAAGGAAAATGTGGTTTAGCATAATAATTGGCTCTCACTATAAATTAGAGGTTTCTTCATCAGAAGTAATTTTGCATCATATCACTAGCTCACCAATGGGTGCCGTCAGAATGAGAGTCCAATACACACCACTCCATCAATTAATGTTTTGTGAAGCCAAGAATATAAGTCCATAACCCAGTATAATGATTTCTTCAGTGAGACGGTAATGTAAAATTTCCCCAAATCTGCTCCGATGAGGAAACGAGCTCATCTACAGCTTGGGTGGTTTGAGGGCGGCTAAATGTTCAGCCACTTTTTGTTTCTGGCTGAACCGTTCCGTTAAATAATGCTGCATCTTTCTAGAATATAAATATTAAAAGCCAAACGCTCCATTTTTTAGATTTTCGGGTTCTACGTCTGCTCTCTAAACATTTACACTTCAGAAGAAAATCTATAGAACAACAGCGGAGGCTTACAGAGAAAATCAAGAAATGGGTTTTGAAAACTAATCTTCTCTCTGAATTCCAACACTATTTCGGGGTGAAAATAACAAGAAAGAAATCTGCTTAAGTTAAGCATGTAGTCTGTGACAGGTGTGAAATTTCGCTATAAATCTCATTAATAAAGGGTCACAAAAAACTGCATTTATATCTCGGGAATATTCCCACATGGGAAGAGCATGCTAATTTTACATCTAAAGGCTTTAGAAGCTCTTCAACTCAACATCCACCAACTTCGGACGGTGGGAAACGATACTCAGCGTGGAGTAAACATCCAGATGATTTTAATCTAAATCACACACACTAGGAAGCAATACGACCACTTGGAAAAACGCAACGGAAATTGGATGAAATTAAGACGGCTGGCCATCTCAGTCTCTGGCCAGATTTGCTCTGAATACGAGGTCCTCTTTACGGGAGATTGTATTTCTCCAACGCTGAAAAGCTTTTCTCTGAGGAATGTTTCAGACCAGAAAGAACCGTGTGTTGTTTCGACCCAAGTTAAAGGAACAGTACATCCAAAAATAAAAATTTACTCAGCCATCCTATGTTTCTTTATCAGATTTAAAGAAATGCAGTATTACATCAGTTGCTCACCAATGGATCCTCTGCAGGGAATGGGTGCCGTCAGAATGAGAGTCCAAGCATCTCAATAAACGACTGCTACCAGCAAAAAATAGTCCTCTATAATATTGCTTGTAAGAAGTGACATGTGCACAGATCAGCTACAACAGTCCAAAAGAGATCTAAACAAATATGTTTCTTAATTTTAATGTGAAATGACAATAGGGGTTGTTATATGGAAGTATAATAGGAAGTGTATAATGGACTTTCTCTTGAATTTTGGCCCGATATGTGTTTAAATGCCTTTAGTAACAGAATTATTTCTTGCAAACACACCGATTTGAATCGATGTACTGGAGCGGTGTGGACTATTGTAATGTTCTGACGGCACCCATTCACTGCAGATGATCTACTGGAGAGCAAACTATATTTCTCAAAATTTGTTTTGATCACAAAAAAACTGCTCTAGCTCTTGGGTGGCCTCCGTTATGCGGAAACTCTCCAAAAAAAATCCTTTAAATGAGATACCGTATGGATATAACTAATCTGCAAAATGCACTTTCCTGAAACTAATGGCATCCAGTTCAGCCCAAAACATTTCAGGTTGATTAAAACCAATGCGCATGAATGTCTACTGTAGAACACCTCCGCTGATTATGTAAATTTTCCATCCATTTGTAGGATGACATAACAGTACAAGCAATATTGCCCCGAGGCTGCGTTAGACACAGACAGGCGCTGAGAACGAACTGGAGCCGTTTAGCGCTCAACAGACACGGGTCTGTGCTGGGGACACGCATTGGACTCCGATCCGGAAAGAGATGCACAGCTTGCCCTTAGAACTGAGTTCAAATCAGAAGGACATGATTTAACGTAACGCACTCCAGGCAATCTCACTTACTCGTGTCCCGGTACACAAACTGAGTGGAGTTTTAAATGCTTAAATAGAGTACCACTGCTGAATTTTAAATAGGCCATAATCGTCAATAATTAATGAGGCTTTAACATGGATTTATTTATTGATGAAAAAGATTATATAGAGCAATGGTTCTCAATGGGTTTGGCTTCGGGAAATGTGAAAAATATGTAGGTAAAATAAGTAATATAAAGGCAGGATAGTAAAACTATTCATTTTGGTTTCTCGAACTCCCTTAAATTTCAATTTAAATGCTCTCGTTGTATTTAAATGCATTCTGGCTTGTATTTTATTTGCATTTTTGGATAAAATTCTACCAAATGATAGCAGTTTGCACATTTCCATCTATTTAGGCTTAAAAACTTCATGCAATTTCAACTTAAATTATATTAAACTCACTTTAGAAATTGAGATCTTAAATCTTAAATGTAATTGTTCGACTTGTTGTTCATATCATATCTGATCATATCATTTTTACAGTGCATTCGATTAGATGCATCGCCTTAACCTTAAAAACAAAAAACTCTGTGATCATAGCTAGGCATGGTTATATAATTAGCATCTTATGATTTAATGTGTATATTTAGTGCTTTGGGACTCATGAACTACCAGCTGAGACCCAGATGTAGATGATTAAAACAAGAAAAGTAATGCACAAAAGTGCACTGTACAGGTATTAAATAAATAAGTCCTCTCCGAAGCCTCTCCGGGATCATGTAACTTTGGAAAAGTTCAGGGTTCTGGTGCCAAATGCCAGTAAATCAAAGCGCATGAAGGTCTGAACAGTAGCTTTTTATGCAGGCATATAATGAAGCACGCAAAATCTCCAATAACTCCAAGACGATACGTCAAAGTGCAGACATCATTACGTCTCGCAAGCCGCAGCAACGCATGCAAACTACTACAGATCACACATTTTATCAACTTATTATGAATGGGAACCAAGGCTAATATGCAATATTATATTATACATAACAGATTACAAAGCGTGACAACTGATTGGATACGCCTCTCGCTTTCAGTCTTCGCTTAACGTCTCCTAATGAAATGCCTTTGGATAGCGCGGGTGAATCACTGAAAATCAATCTTTCACTGTCACTCATTTGAGAAAGAGCAGCCGAACTGCATTTTCTCCATCACCACCCGTGCTGTGGTTATTTTGTTTTGATACATGGCAGGATGACCCTGGAGTGAATCGATCAATCGCGCGTCTGGTTGCTCAGAAGCTCTCTCTTTCTCTCTCTCTCTTCCTGCTGCTGGCATTAATGGTGAATGAGCCTCACTGAGACAAAAGCGGCACAAACACGGGCTTCCCCTGCCATCACATCCAACAACGGGGTCTAACACGCACCAGCACTCTGCATACATCTACGACACGAACACACGAGTGACACCACAGCAACTCCCAGACAGGGAATAACTGCGCTTCTGCATTAGATCAGCAACATTTTAGACCGAAATAGACGGGACAATGGCGCATTGTGACAGCGCTGAGATCAACTTTGGGGAAAAGAGACCTCTGATGTGCCAGCAAGAGATGCAGATGGCTGAAGACACATGCGGTCAGAAACACGCGGGCTTTATGTTCCCCCACCATGTCAAATTACATTTAATTCAGCAGGATGAGCAGAGACAGAAAGATTAAAAGAGCATCATATCGGCGATCGAGCGCCAAGAGCAAAGAGCCAAAGTCTGTCCTATACAGCGGAGTGAAGCTGAACCAAACATTGTGCAGCATACAACAGAAATCCAACCGATTACATTTAGGTAGCCTGAACCAGTACACTTCGTATGTATTTAGAAACATTTTAAATCTCTGTTACGCTGTTTCTTTTCTTTTTTTTTACAAAAATACTACAAACATTTAAGTACCTAAAAAGTAACTAAAATTACCATAAATGCAAAATATAATGAATTGAGGCACCAGTTCACTTAAATGATTAATAAAACTGCATGATTCATACAGAAGACATTCTATAAAAGCTTTATGAACCTAAACAAGTAACCATAGCAACCTAAAAAATAACCAAAACAACCTAAAACAAGTCTAAAGGAAACTGAATGAATAAATAAAATATAAAAGAGACCTATATATCTATATATAATTAAATATATCCATAGATAGATAGATGAGGTTATTATTATATACATTATTATTAATTCTACTAAAGCAGATTCATGAACCTTTGATCCGTTCGCTTAACAAACTACATTCAAATATTGCAATGCTTATTGTCTTACAGACTGAGACTAAAGGCAGTCACCTAAACTGCCATCAGAACAATGCATTCATCAATAAAACATTCAGAAATGCGTTAACAACCTGTGGAAATAAGGCTCTTGGATACACGCAACTTTACGCATCAACGCATTCGTGCCCAAACCACTCCGAATCTTTGAGGACACATGCATGACTTGTTACCTGCGTGACAGATGAGCCACAGCTGCGCGATGAACAGATGTGATTTGGCTGTGACCAGACGCATCGTCTTCAGGCTTTAAACGCGCTCGAGCTGAACGTGGAGGGAACGCTGGTCTGTTGAGAACGCAGTGGCAGCTATCGCAGTGGCGTTACAGCGGATCCATGTCAGTGCTTCGCGTACCCTGTTCGTCTTTCCCACGCTAAAGCTTCATTCACTGTAAGACCACAGCGCGCGAGAGGAGAGACGCTGCGTTCACGCGCCGCCCACAGGCTCCACCGTCTCGCGCGCAATCAATCACGGGTTTACCGACCGAATAACGGGACGTGCGCGGTCGTGAAACCCTGTTAGTGACGCCCCACACGATATTAAAAGTAAAGGTCGCGTTTTATAATATGCTTTGTGAGATGTAAAAAGCATGCGAGCTGTGTGTTTTTTTGGTGTGCATGCGCGTGCATTGCAGCGTACGTGGTTTGATGGGAAGCTGCCTGTTGACACCTGTTGGACCGATTGAAAAAAAAACAAGAGTTGTTCATGTTATGTTGTATATTTTCATGCGTTCCTCGTGCTTTATGTGGAGTTAATATCACTTGATTTCGAAATGAACGCAAATTCAATCTTTGCACAAATGGACGTTACTATTTTGACCGTTTCTCCAAAGTACTAGCAAGAAACTGGCAATTTATGCAGAAATATTTAAAGTAATATGAATCTATATGTGCACAATGTTGAGCTTACTTACTAAAAAAGTAATTAATTATTTTCTACTAATTACAATTACTGTGTGGTTTGATTACTGTACCAATTATTCTCTCTAAAAATGTATTTATTTATACCTATTAGTAATTACATTCTAATTTCCAAAGCAACCTCGATCATCTTAATAATATACGCCAAAAAAAAGATAATTCTCTTATTCTTTTAATTCTTTTAAAAGAAAAATCTAAAACTGCCCAAAGTACTTAAAGTTTACATTAAATACATACATGTTAACACTATAGATTTCATTGATACAATATTTAATGCAATTACATCAGAAGCAACTAATTAAATTACAGAAAAAATAAAAGTAATCCCTAACATTTTTAAGTAAAAAATTTTTACTAATTAATTACGCGGTACTACATGTATTGTTTTAACTGGTGATGCTGAATGTCGGGAACATCCTTCATTTGTATTCCATTTTTTATGAATATTTAATATTTGTAATCTTGTGCTTGTACCGAACCTCAGAGAAACACACTGTTTCTGCGCTCCCTGTTGTTATCCTTTCTGCTACATTTGCATAATTTATGCAGGGCACCTACTTCACTTGCTGGACTGCTTTTATAAGGGGGAGTTTGATACAGCTCCTTCAGCATTCAGAGAAGCCCATTGTACACGTCTGCGGTGCTCGGTTTAGACTCAACAAAACCTGTTGATGATGTGCTCGAGATACGCGCCCCTAGGGTCCTCCGGTTGAAAAATGCAAGCACCGACGCACCTTCGCAATCATTTCGAATACGATTGATTTCGAGAGAGCCCGGACTAATGTCAACAATGCTGCGTTGTGTTCGACTGGTAAACAGTACACATCCTTTATTCCCAAGTGCTCCGCCATTCAAGGCTCTTAAGAAAAACACTGACCCCGTGATGGAGATCCAAGCCTCGTCTTTTCAGAAAAAGCAGTGGCATTGTTAATTGGGAGCGCTTGGACGACAATAATACACTGGGAGGTGGACAAAAGCCACCAAAAGAGAGACTATGTGAAAGACGGAGGGTCAGCGAGAGGCAAAGCGGCACTGGGGATCGCGTCGGCCATACGAGCAATGAGGAAGAGGGCGTCAGCCAATCAGGATGTCCGGATTAGTTCCAGTGACTCGCAACACCCAGACAACTTTGACTTAATAGCATCTTTAGTTTCCGCCAGATGCATATAGAATCCATGATCAGCTTCAGTAAAAGAGACGGATCGAATCCCAACCCGAAAACAGGGTCCTCCCTTCACACGTGAGGATTGAGTTACTCCAGATAAGCATCTGTATTGTGAGAGAAAGAGCAGCTCGTTAGCAGCATTAGCATCATCACGTGACCTCAGGTTTCTTCTTGCTCGGCTGGGCTTTGCATTTATCCGGCTGGATCAAGCAGATGATTTGTCCACCGTTTGATATCAACAGTATCGACAAGCAGCTGTGCTGCTGCAGCTTCAATATTCCTGGCGTCCTGCCGCGCGCTGAGAATCGATGCTGATCACTACAGGGGGCGTTAGAATGAAAATCCCCCGGGGCTTATTTATCTGCTGAAGGTTCCATATCTGCATATCATGAACAGCCTTCTCAATTTGTGCATTATGCAACCAGAAAAATCAGTTTTAATACATATCACCAGTGGCGCACCGTGTTAAAAACTAGATTTGTGGAGCAAAGCTTGCTGATGCAATTCCAGTGTATTGTAGGATGTTGCTATATGGTTGCTATGCAGTTGCTAGGTGGCTACAAGGGAACTTTGGTGGCTGCTAGGGTGCTTTGTGGTTACTAGGGTGTATTGGTGGTTTCTAAGGTGGTATCAAGATGCTTTAGTAGTTGCCAGATCATTTCTAGGTGGTGACTAGTGTGTTTTGTGGGCACTAGGGTGCATTAGCGGCTGTTAACTTACTATTGGTGGTTTCCAGGGTGCTTTGTTGTTACTAGGGTGTGCTAGTGGTCGCTAAGACATTATTAGGTGGATAATGGGGTGCTTTGGTAATTGGTTTGTCATTGCTAGGTGGTTACTGGGGTGTATTAGTGGTTGTTAAAGTATTATTGGTGGTTACCAGGGCGCTTTGCTGTTACTAGGGTTGCTAAGACATCTTTAGGAGGTGCTCCGGTGGTTGCTTGGTCATTGCTGAATGGTTACTAGGGTACTTTATTGTTACTAGGGTGTATTGGTGGTTGCTAAGACATCTTTAGGAGGTGCTCCGGTGGTTGCTTGGCCATTGCTGAATGGTTACTAGGGTACTTTATTGTTACTAGGGTGTATTGGTGGTTGCTAAGACATCTTTAGGAGGTGCTCCGGTGGTTGCTTGGTCATTGCTGCATGGGTACTAGTGTTCTTTATGGTTGCTAGGGTGTATTTGGTACTTGCAAGATGGTTACTAGGGTGTATTAGTAGTGTTAAAATATTACTGGTTAGCAAGGCACTTTGCTGGTTGCTAGGGTGCGCTTGGGGTTGCTAAGACATTATTAGGTGGATAACAGGGTGCTTTGTGGTTCAAATCACTAAACTCAGCACAAAAACACTGAAAGACAGTTCTTCAAAAATATATTCTTTTTCTATCCAATGCCCAAGCATGAAACCTAAAAAAACACTGGACAAATAGCAGCATTTCTGCACTTTGTACACACCGCTGCGTCGCATGAAGCTTTATTCTGCAGGAACAGTGTGCTGATGAGCATCCCTGGGGTTTGATAAAAGCCATTCATGAAACGAACTCCATCCCTCACACAGCACACTATGGCATTGAAATAAATCTCTGAAATGTGACATCAGGCCTCCTTGAGTCTAAAAGAGAGAGAGGGGCCCAAAGGAAGAGCGCTGGGGGCTTTTCTTCTGACACAACACACCGTCCCTCACGGTCCCTCTCTCTGTCCCCTTCAGAGAGATGAAAAAGTGAAACACGGCAGACTCACACACTCGCCTAAAAGGAGAAGCACAGTGTGTGACTTCTAATCACACGAAAAAAAAAGCTAAACACACACACTGGCAAAAAGCTCCACCGTCCACATAACCCATAATCCCTCTGTCTGTGGCATCCAGAGGACATGTTTTTTAGTGAGGGGAAAGAAGAAATTAATTAATGCAGAAAAAAGGATTAATTATATTGACTTGACAATTTAGGAGTCTCACAACGCCAAGCAATTCCCTATAGTGTTATTTATTGCTATTTTAGTATTTTATTTATATTTTATTTTCATATAATTTGTTTTATTTTTTATATTATAAAATAAATTTTTATAATATTTTATTTTATAAAATTGTAATTTTATATTATATTGTGACAGATGCACTTTTATTATTATTATTATATAATTTCTATATTACCTTAATCTTTAATTAGAATTTGCATTTATTTGTATAGTTTCAGTTTTTTGTTTTCCCGTTATTTACATAAAGTGTAATAAATAAAAATAACTTTTTTTTTAAATTGTCATTGCTAGATTTTATTTGTATTTTTTTAGTTACGTTTCATTAAAAGCACAGATGCTTTGATGTACTTTTTCTAATTGGCATCCCAGCGGTGCATATGATTGTTCTGTTATTAATGAATGTTTGACATGTGATACAGTAAGTATGATGCTCACAAGCTGCAGCAGTTTGAAGTCAGGTCTTTATTTGGATGCTAATGTGATGATTTGCTGTGCGGGTCCCCAGGGCACACTTATTAAACTATTAAAACACGGCACATTACTCAGATCACTTTGATCGCTAATAGGTGCTGAAACTCAGATGCACGACTGCAACTTATGCCACATCTCAGTTCCTTAGCAACTGACAAAAAACAAACCAAACATCCCCACGCTGACCTATAATCACACACGCAGAGCATCAGATAAAAAAAAAATCAGCGCTTCAAAGTAAACACAAGTGAAGCACATCTCAGGCTGCTCAGGCTGGAGGATCTACCACTAGTGTACTCATCTTATTACTAGACGGCTACCAGGACGCCTTAGGGAATTGCTGTGGACTTATTAGGATGTTTGTAGTTGCTATGTGGCTACAAGTACACCAGTGGTTGTGAAAGCATCACTAGGTGGTTACCAGGGTGGTTTCCCTATTGCTACGTGGTTGCTAAGTGTTTACTAGAGTGTATTGGTGATTGCTAAGGCATTACTAGGTGGTTACCAAGACGCTTAGGTGGTTTTTTAGGAGGTGGTTAGGTGGTTACTAGGGTGTTTAGTATTTGTTATTTGGTTACTATGTGGTTTGCTAAGGAATAAAAAGGTTGTTGCCAGGATACTTTTGTGATTACTAGGGTGCTTTGTGGTTGTGAAGGTATCGCTAGAAGCTTACCAGGGTGTTTTATGGTTGCTACGTGGTTACCAGGGTGCTTTGTGGTTGCTAATTTTTGACCAGACTGTATTGTTGGTTGCTAAGGCATTAATAGGTGATTACTAGGATGCTTTTTTGGTTGCTACGGTGTTGCTATGTGGTTACTATGGTGTATTGGTGGATGCTAAGGCGTTACTAGGTGGTTATCCAGGGTGCTTTGGTGGTTGCTAGGGTGCGTTGGTGGTTGCTAAGACATTGTTAGGTTAATATGGCTTCACTAGGCTGTTGCCAGGGTGCTTTGGTGGTTGCTAGGGCATTGCCATGTGGTTACTAGGGCGCTTTGGTGGCTTGTGAATGATTACAGCAGTAAACATCTGCTCAGGTCAGAACCGACTGTTCTTGTAAACACGTTACATGGTCTCTAACAGTCTGATTATTTGATTCGACAGATTTTCATCTTTTTCACTGGAGTCCTCCGGGATCTGAAGGTCTGTTGTTGATTGCTTATTACAGAGGAAGAAAGCAATCTTTGAAACAGCTGAGGGTTTATCCGAGAGCTCAAATGTTTGTGCTCATCTTTCTCTTTAATATTCAGCACTGAACAATGGGTGCTCTCTGTCTCACTTCTTCACTCACATTCCCACACAATTAATTGCTGTTTGTTAATGGCTGCGATGAGTCACTGAGATCAGCTAAAACTCATTTCTATCTCAGTGATGGAGGACGGGATCAAAGGGATCAAAAGCCTAAGAAAAGGGTTCTTCCTTCAGTGGCAAGCATCTTGTTTTCCATCAATTTCTGTCTTCTTACATCCTTGAGTTTGGACTACTGTGGCATCAAGAGATATTTAATTAACTCCTGGAGCCAGGAGGTCCAGCATCGCAGACTAAAGTAAACTAAAGTAAACAACAAGAGCACATTTTCAAAAGTTTTCACACAATGGCCAGATATTACTTTTCTTTGCTACCATTTGTAAAAATTGTCAAATTAGCATCATGGGTAAAAACAAAAAATGTACAGATAGATTCGAATTTTAATTTACGTTTTAGCAATTTTATATGTAATATTTATATGTCTATTTTTTCAGTTTTAGTTAGTGCATTATTAAAATAAAATAGTTAAACTAAAACAATATTTATCTGAATAGTTTCTTATGTATTTTTTTCTAGTTTTAGTTATTTTAGTACATCAAACTACATTAAAATGATAACTTATTTTCATTATTTTAATACCTGCAAATATATTAAAACCATAATTTAAAGTAATAAACTGAACTGAAGTGGTTCGAGCGCCCCATCCAGCGGTCACTGAAAGAACTACATTTTACGCAACCGCTTGCGTCATCAAACGGCGACACGTTAAATTGCCTTACCTCCTACACGATGAACGCGTCCTTGGGGCTCTTTGCCCTTTTGAATATGACTTATTAACACTTATTCGTTTAATAACTATTACAGCAAGTACGCGAAGTGATGAACCGTCTTTGGTAAGCGATTAAAATAGTATTCTTTCACAGAGCTGCGCTGTGAGCTAAATAACATCGTGTGCTAAGTATAGATTTTATTCATTTAAGTAACATGTAAACACGTGATTTCTATTGCGGTTGTCGACAAACCTGCAGACAGACCGTGAAGAGATGAGCGCTCCTAACGCCAGCGAACGCAAAGCCTGCTGGGACGCCAGGGACGAGCTCTGGAGGTGTCTAGACGACCATCAAGACCAAACATCTGCCTGTGAGAAACACCAGCGAGAGATTGAAGCCAGGTGTCCTGCCCAGTGGGTCAGTCCGTAGTCCTGGCACCTGCTGTCATGCATGATTGAGACTTCCTGCAGCTTTGTGAATAGCTTATTTAAAAGTCTTTAAAACAACAAAAAAATTGATTTACAGGCTGCAAAATATCACTTTATTTGCCAATAGAAGAAAATATATCTCTATATGTCATTGCATTGCATCTTTGTGAAAATTAAGTTGCAATTTTGTACATTTAAATTATATTTAAGTGTAATATCACATAACATGCTGTGAATAAAAGTTATGTTGAAACGCGTTTACTGTAAAGTATGGTAAAAAATTTAAATGGAAAAAAATGTAATGCTTTAGAAAAATACACATCTTATTAATAATGTAATTCAGGATTTTATTATGTTTGGTAGGTTTTTAAAACATTATCAAAAACCCAGCTTTTTAATTTATTTTATAAAAATATTTCAACGTGACTAGGCTGTGCATTTTCACATTTTTAATAATATAATAATAAAATAATATATTATGTAGAATAATATATAACTGGCATTAAGGAAATAATTTTTGTAATTATTTGTGTGTAAAATAATATTTTATTGAAACTGTCTTAGTATTTTCCCCCTTTTTAAAGTGGTTAATGAAAAAAACAAATCAAATAAAAATAACTTAAATACAAACTACTATCTTTTTGATCTTTTCTTAGTTTTTATCAAGTTTTGTTAGCATCAGCATCTTTTATATATATATATATATATATATATATATATATATATATATATATATATAATAAACAACTGATCACTTTTCATGCAAGTGTCTCTAAGTCTTTTTTATTGTAGTAATATATTATCTACAAGAACAGCGTTTTAAAAATATAGTTTAGGATTTGAAGTGCACATTTAATACAGTCCTGCACGCCTTTTTAGAAATGTTCCGCTGAATTGATCAATGAATAAACTGAGTTTTGTGATTTGTTCGCAGGTGAAGTATTTCGCCAAGCGGAGGGACTTCTTAAAGTACAAGGAGAAACTCCAGAATGAGGGCTACGAGCCAACAGAAGGGGCCTCAAAATTATAGACGTAATATAAAATAAAAGGCTGGACTCTGTGTGGAGCTTCGGCGTGATGTGTCTGAAAAGCAAAATAAACGAATGACCCAAAAATACAGTGTTTTATTATGTTTTCAGAGACGTCAGGTGAAAGAAACGGATCACAGAACATATTACAACGATTCTCTGCCGACGGTAACAAAATGTTAGTTTGCTGTATGTACAACGGTCAGCGGTTTACGATTTCGAAACGATCTTCCACAACCAAGATGTTAGATACTAAGCAGCGCCTTTCGTCCGATGCGCGACCTCCCTCGAACCTCTCCGGTAAACCGCGCGAATGCGTCGCCGCATTTGTTAGACGTCGGGAAAATAAAAGCGTTCGCACAAACATCGCCGATTGTGTTTTGCAGGCACGTAAACTCCGGAGAGACGTTAAGCTACATCTAATGCTTTGATATATAGAATGGTTTCCGCCGGTCGCGCTGTTCGTTCGGTCCCGGTGAGCAGTTCTGCATCCTCCAACGGACGTCCTCGTACTCCACGGATGTAAAAAAAAAAAATAAGGCCTTAATCGCGTGTATGTGCCTCCTTCGGTGCATGCGCAGTGTCCTCGAGCAAACGCAGCTACAAGCTGCCCGTGACGTTGGGCATCAGCGCCCAGCCGGGAAACTCGCTCAGGTGGAAGAGCGGCTCGCCCCACGTCATGATGGCCAGCATCACCACGAAAACCCCGATCAGATTCACTCCAAAACCAGCCTTCACCTGAAACACATCAGCAGGCATCGTCACACACCAACAATACTGGAAATGCGAATACCGTGTAAGTCCCTAGGAAGTGAGATCAGTAAATATAAGCATTGAAACGGTATCAAAAAAATATTTTCTATTTCTTTCAGCATTTTTTTTTTTGGTTTGCATGTTCACAAAATACACACGTTTTAATATAATATAATTTTTAGATTATAGATTTGGGTAAAAATAAGTTTATCTTGAAAAATAATGAAATATTTAATACAATTTTCCCCTTTTAGCTGATGCAGATTTTAGTAGTTTTTCAAAACACGTTGTCAAAAGCCAGCTATTTATTTTATTGTATTTCTTTTAACGTGAATTGCCGTTTTTGCCCTGTATTTTTCCACAATATAAATGTCATAACATGTAATATGGTAAAATATTAAATTTTTTAATTATCATTAAAACTTAAAGTATATTTGTAAATAATTGCAATCAAATATTTTCTCATTTTAGATGATATAGATTTTGTTTTAAAATAAAAAAACCTTTTTTCAAAACACAATTTATATATTGCTTATTTATTCATTTTACCGCTCCGTGTTTCTAATATAATAAATTATATTTTATTTAAGAGAAAAAAAGAGCAAAAAATAAAATAAAATAAAAATGAATACATAAATAAATAAAAGTTAAAAAAAAAAAAAAAAGTCTTTTCAAGACAAGCTACTGTCTCAGATTTTTTTTTCCTATTCATTTTTGATCAAGTTGTGTAATATTTATTAGCATAAAATATCATCTGTGTTAAAATGGCATTGAAACGAACAATGATTTCATTCAATTATTCTTTTAAGGGAGCATCTTGTAGTTTTTCCATATTAAAACCACATGCAAGCTGGACTCCTAATTAATCCTAGCCCTGTCACCTTTCTGAAGACCTAATGGTGTGCTGAAATATAGTTGATAGTTAATTCAATTAGCACAAGGTATTTCTTGAACTGCATTGTTTGTTTGAAATCATGAGCAAATGTACTTTTGGAAGCGGACCAGGCGCCTGTTTCACCCTTAGCGCGCTTAAGAAAAACAAAATGTCCCGGTGTTCCCGGCGCAGCTGTGAGACGGGACAGGCCTGATGTAACAGGCTAATGTTGAGTCGTACCATGTCACTGATCTGCACGTGTCCGTAGCTGAAGACGATGGCGTTCGGCGGGTTTCCGACCGGCAGCATGACGCCGAAGGACACACACATGGTGGCGGGGATGAGTGTGTGCAGAGGGTTGATGTGCAGCGTCTCAGACTGAGAGACAAGGGAGACAATAATGATAACAATAACACCTCCATCTGTGTGTGTGTGTGTGTGTCTGCTGTTTATCATGTCATGGGGACCGAATGTCCCCAAGAGGAGAATAAGTACATTTTTAGGAAATCATGCAGATTGAAGTTTTTTTTTACACGATCTATATGGGTAATAGGATAGAAAATATGGTTTGTACAATATTAAACAACCTGGTCTTGTGAAAACATGTAGCTCTGTGCACTTTTTGCGCAACGTAGTTTTTACTGTACGTTTCCACTAAGTGGAGCTGAGACACAGGTTCAACATCAGCTTCCTTTCACACAGGTTTGAACTGTTTTGTTGAAGAGGATTCGAAGCAGAGCTCCTCGACTCTCAAGAACATCTCTGTACTCTGTACTCTAAAGCTGTGTGTGTGTGTGTGTCGGCTGACCAGGGCTGAGAGGATGGGCAGGAACACAGTGAGCGTAGCAGGGTTGCTGGCGAACTCGGTGTCGGCGGACACCAGGAGACAGGCCAGCAGCGTCACGGCCCACGGAGGAAGACCGCTCATCGGCTCCAGCTGCCGGCCGATCCACATGGACAGACCCGACACCTGAGCGCAGACACGACACCAACATTACATGTTTTTCCATTTAAAATGTTTTCATATTTTGCCATACTTTACAGTAAACTCGTTTCAACATAACTTACAATTTTATTCACAGCATGTTATGTGACATTACACTTAAATATAATTTAAATGTACAAAATTGCAACTTAATGTACACAAAGATGCAATGCAATGACATATAGAGATACATTTTCTTCTATTGGCAAATAAAGTGATAAATGTACAATCTTTTTGTGTGTAAATCAATTTTTGTTGTTGTTTTAAAGACTTTTAAGAGTTCTGATGTAATGCGATCACGCTCCTTAACTGCGATTATTAAAAATCGTACTAGTTGCGTGATGTTTTTATGCAGTGGAATTAATAAATATCCAGTGTTTTCCAATGTTAACTTTGCAAAGAGTGTTCGGGTTGCATTGCGCTGTGATATCAAAATAGAATTATAAATAAAAATAAACGTTGCGTTAAAGATCATGTTGAACTGAAATGAATAAAGTGAGACTATAGAAACTGAGCTTGACAGTATTTTTATAAAAAGTAACCACATTTTGGATACAAATTAGGATAATGTCCAACAAATATTACCGTCATATATATATATATATATATATATATATATATATATTTGTGCAGTCAAACAAGAATTAGTGTTTTTAATGACCTTGCAGCCAGCAGCCAGCGCATATCCTCCTCCAACCAGAATAACAATCTCCCACGGCATCAGTCTCTGGAAGTCCTTCCACGTGATCATCGGAGCCAGAGGATCCTCTTCCTCCTCCTCGTCTTCATCACCTGCACAGAGAAGAGGGTCAGCGGGGTGTCGGAGCGTCCTCCGTGTCCCGGAGCCCGCCGAAGAGCCTGCGGGGATCTGACCTTTGCTCTCGCTGGAGAACGCAGATGGCCAGGGCTTTCGAGCCGGGATGAGGAAGAGGAGGAATCCCAGCAGCACCGACACCGTGGCATCAGTCCTGTAGCCCTTCCTGCGGGACGCATTGTTATTATTATTATAATGTGTGTGCATGTGTTTTAGAAAAAGGGTTAAAGCGAGAGGTTCGTGTACTTTTCGAACAGCGACGTCCAGCCGGGGACAAAGCCCGGCTCCCTGGTGAACCAAAGCACGGTCATCAGGACGAAGAAGATGCCCGTCACCACTTCAGGATAGCTGCGCAGCGGACAAATCAACATCAAAATACAGTCTCAATGAAAACGCGAATCGGTTTCCGAACCCGACGTTTCTCGTACCTGATGGGGCCGAGTTTTTGGTACTCCTCATGGATGCGCTTCTCCGAGAGGATTTCTCGCCTGGTTTTGCGTTTCTTGCTGAGAGAGCAAGTCTCTCTGAAACTGCGAGGAGGTAACAGCGCGAGTTTAGCGAGACGACGAAATCATTTCAAGACCAAAGCGTCTGTTTTGTCTTACTTGCATCCCAGGAAGAGAAAGTGCAGCCAGATCCAGGTGAGCAGCAGCATGATCAGAGCGATGGGCAGACTGAAGATGAACCACGTGCCAAAGTTGATGACTTTAGCTTCAGGGTAACGACTGAAACAGACGGTTCATAGCAGAGCTCAGAAAAAAACACTTGGATACGTGGATGAATCAGATTTAGATACTAACTACTAACTGAAACATTCATTTAGTTTGTATAGATTAAAAAATCAGTGCATTATTACATCAATACACGTCAAATGTATATAAAAAAAAAATATTTTATTATGTTTTATTACTTATATTAAATGATATTATAAATATTTATATAAAATAATAAATAAATAAATGAATAAAAAAATATAAATATGATTAAAATCTAAACAGGTATATAAATTTGTAGATATTTTACATTATTTAAATAAAAAAATATGAAAAATTCTTTTGGCTGATTGTAACAATATTTTTTTACAGTGTTTGTATAATTAAAATGATTTTTAAAGACGAAATGCATTTTATTCTATTATAGTATCCGTATATAATAAATAAAAAAATAAACATTACAATTCATATTTATATTAGAATAAATACTAAATTAAATATATTAAATATATAATTAATAACATAGTTTATTTTACAATAAATATGAAGTAATGTTAAATTAAAAATTGTATTAAATAAAAGCATTGAAATGTAAATACATTTAAATATAAAAAATAATAAAATAAAAAATAGATTAAAAAATGACTTTTTCTTTCAGCTGACGTCACCAGTATTTTTAACATGACAAGAAAAGGCTATTGTTTTTGCATTCCCAATGTATAAAAGTGTATATATAAGAGTGTTTCTGGTTAATATTTACCAAAAAAATGCTTCGCTCTGAAACATGTCACATTATGGAAGTGAAATGGGTTATGAATGCGGTTACATGTTGAATTTGACACAGTCGTTAAAAACTTGATTTTTATACATAAATAACACGAAAGCTCAATCTCAGCTCAGCGCCCTGCGTTCGGGGTCAGATCGATTCCAGTGTGGAAGAAAAGGACAAGGTTCTGTTTGCACAGCGTTCAAGAAGAACCTGGAGAAGATACCGAAGATACCAAGTTCTCGCTGACCCATTTTAAGCCAATTAGCGCTTCCCATTGATTACTTCTGGAACGATATCAGCACAGACTACAACAGCTGTGAAAGGATGAAAGGAGCGTCAATACAAACCCCCCCTGACCTACTAAATGCCCAGCTTTTCACCGTAATTTATATCTTTACATCAGTCAAACCGGGTCATAGCATACAGTCACCTTTGCCCAAGAAAAGTTGCACAAAGGAAAGGGTTATTTTTCCGCGCTTAGCGTCAGGAAATGAGATTGAGCGGATTGAAACGGGCGCTTAAACAAATCCCGGCGCGTTCTGAAAGCGGCTCTTATACTTGTTGAATTGCTCGGCGAAGATGAGGTTGGTGGAGGTGCCGGTGATGGTGATGAGGCCTCCGATGGTGGCTGCGTACGTGATGCTCAGAGACAGGCACTTGCAGATCATGTGGTCCCTCTTGGTGGGGTACAGCGAGTCCCGCCGGATCTTGGGCTTCTTGGCCGGAGCGGGGATGCTGATCGGAGCCTTGTTCGGGAACAAACGGGATAAAGGGTTTCAGAAAGACGGAAGAAGCAGACTGCGCCGAGACGTTGTCGGCTAGCGGAGGGGCTCACCTCAGGCAGATATCCGTTCGAATCTTTACAAAACTCTGGACCGAAACCAGGCTTTAATGTCAGACCGTTCAACTCCTACGGAGTATAAAAAAAAAAACTATTTAAACAAATGGACTTAACTTACAACAAAAGTCATGTTCTGTATTGATATATGTGTGTTTAGTTTGTTTATTTATGGGGTTTTTTGGTTACAAAGTGTATATAGACAAAAAAATTTACTAAAGTGTATTATACTCGGAATATATACCTGGCATCTTAAAGGAACAGTTCACCCAAAAATAATTCTGTCCTCATTTAGGCCCTCGAGTAGTCCCAAACCTGTATGAATATGTTTGTTCTCAAAACAATAGGGTCACCACTGACTCCCATAGTAAACTTTTTTCAAAATATCTCCCTTTGTGTATGTGTCTCCCTTGTTTTGGGGCGTACTGTTCCTTTAAGAAAGGAGAGTTTTTAACAGCTTGAGTTACACATCAGAAACATCTTAGGGTGGCAAGGAAATGCATTGCTGTATTTATTTAGAAATATTTTTGATAATATTTGGATACATGTTTACTGGGATTAAAGCGGTGTGACTCGGTAAATGTTTTATAAAGGCTAATAATAGCTGAATAAAAACAGAAGAATCATGATGAGTTCATAACATATATTTGTGTGCATATATACATGCACATTCACTGATCTAAAAAAAATCTACCGTATATTATATTTTATGACAGTAAATATTGTTTTACTAATATCATTTTTGCTCATATTTATTATTATATTGTTTTCTGTTAATTTTTGGTATTTTTATTAGTTTTTCTTTAAATATATATTTTCATTTAATTGCAATTATTTTAATGCATCAAAATAAACCTAATGAAAACAGTCGCTTTGGCAATTAAATTTTTTATATATATTATTTTATTTCAGTTAAGGTTTATTTTATTTAATGTAAAACTGTTTAAAATGCTTTAGTTTTAGTAAACTACAATAAGCCATATAAGAAATGTATCTATCTATATATATAACATTTTAGTCGTTTTTTTTTTCAGTTGTTTTAACCATAATCCTCCTTATCTTCTTATTTATTGATAAACAATAAGATCGCGTCTTACCTCACTCAGCATACAGACGTGATGTTTTTCGCTGCAAAAAACAAAGAGAAATTGCTATTAATAGGCTTGCTGAAGAGATGTCATTTAATATCGACCGTATCTTACTTGTGCTTGCGGTCCAGCAGCTCAAGGTGATTCTTGCTCGATTCTTGGTTTTCCTCTTTGTCTGTCGAAGAGCAAAAAACGTTCAAAAAGAGAGCTAATGCTAAGCAGGCAGCATGCAGAGCTTCTGAGAGGCCCGCTCTGTCTCACCGCTGTCCTCGTCCTGCGTGTCCACGGTCAGCGAGTCCTCGAGCGAGTCCGCGATGCCGGTGCAGATGAGCTGCTGGAGAACGGCTTCAGCGATGGGCATCACCATGGCCGTGGTGGAGGTGTTGCTCAGCCACATGGAGAGGAACACCGTGCAACACATGAAGCCCAACACAAGCCTGCAACACAACAGAGCACAGCGGCTCATGAAGCCCATCTACGGCAGTGTGTGTGTGTGTGTGTGTGTGTGATCAAACGGCTGAACGCTTACATGCCAGGTTTGGCCCCGGCGATCATGACCATGCGTAGAGCGATGCGTTTATGCAGGTTCCACTTTTCAATGGAGGCGGCCAGACAGATCACCCCCATCAGCAACAGAGTGGTGTCCTTAAAATACTCCGAGGCCACCTGAAAACACAGTTAAAACACAGTTACTTCTCACTTCTCACAACTTCTGTGATATATATATATATATATATATATATATATATATATATATATATATATATTTTTTTTTTTTTTTTTTTTTTTTTTTTTGTGTATTTATTTATTTAATATGATAAATGTGTATATACTGTATATATTTATTATGTATAAATAAATGCAAAAACATGCATCCATATATTTACAAAAATATGTTGAAATATAAAAAATATATGATGAAATATATTTATATATAATATAAAATATAATAATGCGAAAATGTATAATAGTGAAAAGATAAATGTATAAACATTTTCAAAATATATACTGTATGTGTGTGTATTTATATAGACATAATTATTGTACAAAGTACATATACATTATTTATATAAACAAAAGCTTATTTTGAATATGATTAATCATTTGAGAGTAATAATATTATATTATATATATATATTAAAATCATAGATATATATTTTAATAACATTCTAATCATGACAAGAAACATTTTAACAATTCTTAGCAGTGCATATTACTAAAGAAAAATAAAGTTTTAATATATTTACAGTAGGATTTACAATTTGACTAAATATCTTCATGATTTTTACTAAATGATTTTTGACATAAAAGAAAAATCTTTTTCCTATAAAATGTATTTTTGGCAATATATATTGCTATATATATTGGTGCAGTTTTTTCCTTTTTTTTGTATGTTTGTTTTGCATTTTTGATACTGCCCAATAGTAAAAAATTAAAAATATTCCAAGTAAAAATAACTGTTTTCCAACTGAATAGATTTTAAAATGTACGCAAAGCCGAATTTCGCTAAAGTAACGTGACGTGAACAAACATATACAAAACCACGCAAACATATATATTTATCTCCAACCCAAAATCCCTTCAATCAGCAAAAAAAGATTACGTAAAAAGGAGAATACTTGCCAAACACGATTACAGTATTTAAGATAACAGCTCGCTTTGTCGAGTTTGTCAATGGGATTTAGTCACATGATGCAGCATTTTCTTTTACATAATATCTTGGCAGTTTACAGGCCGGAGCAAATGAACGATCAGCAAAAGCTCGACCGAACTAAAACGCTGACATTATCGCCCGTAGACGCCTCATACCATGAAACTCGAGGTCAGATATTTACCCCAGAAAACAGACCCGCTGTTTATGTGAGTTAAACATCGAACCTGCAGTGTTCCACTTCTCTCCTTCTGCACAGAGAGGATCTCTCACCTCGCTGGACTTGAGGACCCCGAACAGCGGGTAGAGGAAGGCCGGGACGAGCGCGGCGGCTCCCAGCGGGACAGCTTCAGAGACCCAGTACACCGCCGTCACGATCAGGACGTACGCACACGACGACTCCTGCACACACAACATCAGCACATACATAATGCCTATACACATCACTATATATATATATATATATATATATATATATATATAATCTTCTTTCATTTATTTACAATTGCATTTTAACCACATGCTGACTTTCAATAGTAAATTTGTGTTGCATGCGTTATGCATCACACACATCATTTGTGTACAGAAATGCAATATTGCAATATATAATGGTGAAATGTAATATTATAATTTAATAATATCTAATTTAATAATTGAATATTGTGAAATAATATTTATTATATTTTTCACGGTGTACACGTTCACATGGTGTTATTTTATGTATTTACAATTTGCAATATATAGAGACAAACACAATATATGAAATATAATAGTTATATATTATACCAGTTTTTCACCATAAATTTTACAGAATTGTGTAAACAAACTTTTATTTTGGATGTGATTAATCTTTATTAATCAATTGACAGCAATGGGAATATATATATATATATATATATATATATATATATATATATATATATATATATATATATATATATATATATTCCCAGTTCTAGAGTTCATTTTTAAAAATATATGTGTGTGTGTGTGTGTGTGTGTGTGTTAAAGTCTGAGTCAGCATGCTTTTTGTACTGTCTGAACTGTTTTATATTATGTGTCCATCTAAGAAACAGTAATAAAATCTCTGATTGAGAGCTGACTGAATGGACATCTACAAATACAGTATAAACAGAAGATCTGAAGCGCAGGAGAGAAGCATTACTTGAACCAAATCATGACTCTAATTATAAGCAAAACAGCAGGAAAGCATGTGCGTGGGTTCGCAAATCAGGACCAAAAATCCAAATCCGGTTTGCCCTGCCAAATATTTGGACCTGGGTGCACAACACTTCACGTGGGTCCAGCGAACAACAAACACAAATATGAATCACCTCGGCCGTGTGAAGTCTGCATGTGGAGATTAGGCTGAACCAGCATTTGTCAGGCCCCTCATATTTCATAATTAATCAGGTTTTATAACAGGCAGAGCCAAGCAAAGTTAATACTCGTTCACACGTTCCAGACATTATAAATACATCAGGCTAAAGAGGAGGCGCTGACGTTTTATAATTATTGATAGAAATACGCCCAATAGATATTAAATATTACATAAGGGCTATATTCATTTTGCATCTGATGTGTTTCTTTAGTGTTTATTTCTTCCTACACTGAAAAACACTGGCAGTCAGAAATTGGAAATACATTTCGCCAATAAATAATGAATAAAAATACAAAGGAGTGAGACTGCAAACAAAAAAGACTTGCATTTTCTTGTACAATCTATTTCAATAACGTCAAAACAATAAATCATTTTATATCGCGTTTCATTGTAACATTTTGCAATAATGTTCCATTTGTTTACGTAACATTACTAAGTTAGTTCAAATGAAATATTAATGAAAAATGCAATATTAAATATTTGCATACACTAATTCTAACATAATAAATATATTCAAATCAAAAGTTTTACCTGCTAATATTATTTAATAGACCTACCGATGAACAACTGCACTTTAACCAATGTTAACAATACTGTAAAAAAAATCACTGTCATTTTTTAATAAAATAAAAAAAGAGTAGTATATTTTCCCCAAAAGAAAAATACGTTTTCATATTTTCTAATTCCAAATTGCTTGTTTAATTTAATGTATTGCTTGTAATTATCTGTGTATTATCTTTACGGAGTGAAAATGATTTCTACACTAACTTTTGTATGCATATTTCTACGTCATTAACTTCCACAGCAACATTTCAGTGCACTGAAGGCATTACTAATGCTGACCAATAAGACCTTAGATTATCATTCAGTATGATTTAGCACGAGCTCTTGTCTCTGTTTTCGGCCTTTCCTCTGTCTCCCAGCAGTCCTTTCGAAGCTGATTATCCCTCAGCGTGCTCTTGTGTTCATAAACTCTCATTAGCGCCCAAAGGCCATCAGTTATGTGGCACACCGCAGATTAAGGCTCCGTTGGCACATTGCTTTTGTTCTGCTCTAATCTCGTCATTGCTCAAGAAACCCGGGCCGATTTCTCTTAGAAGGTCCGATGGGGCGCTGACGGTAAAGGAAACTGATGATTTCCTCTAATTGATCATTAGATGGCTAGGCGTCGAGCAACATTGTTTGGAAAAGCATTGAAAGGATCCTCTGCTGCTCGGAGCTTCCCCCCCGCAGGGCTTTGGTTGCATGATTGTTTTGTGTGAGATGGGATTAGTCCACCCTTTATTTCTGACTCTTGATGAAAAGTGCTATCAGAGACAGATAAGCAAACCCGTGCGAGTGATCTAATCTTCTGAACATGTTTTGGGTTTGCAAAAAAAAGCTGTCGGGGCAGAAGATAACGGCGTTTCCTGTTTCCACATTTGCCTGCATTGACTTCTGCTGTTTAGATCGATCTGAATCACGGGTCTGATCACATTATAATGTGTGAGCTTTGGGATTTTATTTTCAGAAGTGGGGTAAATAAATATTAGCAGTCGCGAGCATTACGTTCTACTTGCCGTCATTTTATTTAATTATTAGCATTTTTGTTAGGTTATTTTTATTGACGCATAAGTGCGTTACTTTGATGCTTATTTATTCATTCATTCATTCATTTAATTAGTTTAATTATTTAAATATAAAAGATGTATTATAAATGCAACTAATCCATGCGATTAATTAATTAATATGACGTCATTATACCACACATTTTTCAAAAGTAGTTTTATTTAAAACTATTATAATAATACTATTACTATATTATATAGTGCTGTCGCAACCGTGTCATCCTCATCTATTAAATATATTGTGATGACAATAGTTTTTTTGTTTTTTGGGGGGTATGCATCGCCAAAACCGTGTAGGTTTACTCCCAGAACTAGTTGATTTTACTACAAATAAACGCTCCGAATTGTATTTGAAAATAAAGAAGAAAAAAACAGAAATCTAAGTCTTTAAGCGGTTTGTTCTCGTAATCTCATTTTGCGTAAGAATGGCGCGCGCGCGCGGTAGAAACACGCAATTCACTAAAACTTTTTTTTTTTTTTTTTTTTTTGGAGCATTCAAGATGGCGTCTCCGGTCAGATAAGCGCAACGCCTCTCTGCGGGCTTTGCTGATGTTGGACTGAATCTGAGATCCCAGTTGCTACGCAAACAAACAACATCTGTAAAACCTGCAGATGTTTCAAACAAACAATTGCCATCAGAACATCAGCGCGCATGAGCGTCACGGCACGGTCGCGCGACGCGCTCTAAAAGCGCACCTGGATCGCGACCAATTAGGTGACAGGTCGCGGGAGGCAACGATCAATTCATAATTAGCCATATCACGGTTATCACGTTAAAGCCATTACGCGGTTTAACCTACCTGTCTGCCCCTAAACGGCACCGTATTTATGTTTGCGCACACTTTATACAGATTATTTGTGTAATAAAGTGATCAAAATCTACATAAAACCACGTAAAGGCTGATCAACTTTAAATCAAACGCATTTAAACGCACCGTGCGGCGCTCGTGCCCAAAGGCAAGCAGCGCGTAAAAGCGCGCGCAGTGTGCGCTCGTGGAAATGACTGAGGCTCTACTTACACTGCACGGGTGGATGAGAGGCAGAGGCAGCAGCGATAAAGGAATCATCACCACGAGAATGAGTTTCCTAGCCGTCCATATTTTTTTGATCAAGTCCATTCTGGCACCTTCCAGCCTCATGGGAGAACGCTTTGTTCACTTCAGCTCTGAGAAGTCCAAGAAGTTGTCTTCGAGAAGTTTGCTTTACTCCCCCTTCAGCTTTTTTTTAATGACTTTTGTATTAACTTCTTCTTGTCAGGTTTCCCTTTCCGTGCGTTTTACGCGCTTCGCGTCTTCTCGGGAGAGTTTGCATGAACTGAGAGCGCAGTTTTTCTCTTTGGTTCCTGTTTGAATGAGGCTGTAGTCCTTCTAGTCCATCCAGGAGTGACCGCAGGCCCTCTTATAGGATTTCAGGGTGTATTGATGAAAAGGACACCGGTGGCTCTTTTGCGTCTCCACCTGTAAATGCGTCTATTTCTGATTCGCCATGCTTTCTTATTCATCTATTTATTTGTTTGTTTATACTGCAAAATGTCACCAGTCGCGCGTAAGCGTGCACGAACCGTCCTCTTGATGAACTTATTTTCCGCGTGCGCTATAAACCCTCGCCTAAGATGAAGGTGAAATGTATGAGTACGCGGTAAAGCTAATTTTTACTTTAATCTAGCCGTATCTCCTCCCAGTTTGAGCCGGACCAATCAGAGGTGAATGAGTGGAGTTATGAATGGACGTGGGGTCGAGGGGTCGAGATGCTCGCGAGCCAAATTGAACCGTTTAGATGCAACGGCGTCGGTTTCTCAGAATAAACCCAACGGAGATCAGAGAACGCGCTGCTGAGACTGTCAGGAATCAAAGAGCAGAGGATCGAAAGATCACATTAAACCCACAGCCTATATCATGGCACTGTTTTATTTTTTTTTATTTTAGCATGATAGTGCTGACTGTGCCAACTACAATCAACAGGACTATGAACAAACGTTACGCGCATCTTTACGACGCGCGCCCTGACGCGCAGTATTGGAGTTCACGGGTGCGCTTCCCAGAAAGAAAGAACGAAAGAACGGATGTCCACTGGCAAACGTTAGGCTTTCTGTCAATAGGGTTTAAAGCCAATGTGAATTATAAATATGAACAATATAATATTGTAGAAAATGTCCAATTTCGGGTAATACGCATCTAGCCTATTCTTCTCCCGTACAAGAAAAAACACTAAACTAAATCAGTCTGAACGTTCAACCAGTCCTGTACATTTGAAAATAATGTGCAAAACACGCCACCTAGTGGAGGACGGAGCAATCCCACTGATTTGGCACTTTTCAAGTAGAATTAGCTTTAAAGTCTGTGCCTTAAACAAGGACTAAACATCTCTACCTGCCTCTTTTCGGTTGTGCAACGTGCTTTAAGTCTTTGTAATTTCTTTCTGAGCGACAAAACGTAATCTGAGAAAATGCCGCACTAAAGCGAGGCTTTGTTCGCTCGCGCCGTGGCGCTTTCGGCGGACTTTTATTCTGTCGTGTAATCACGTTACATGTTCGACACGCGTCTGAATCGTCGCTCTGCTCTCCGCGCGGTCGGTAAACGGTTGCGTAACCTAATCGATGTTGCCTAAGTTACCTGCAAAGCTCTTTAAGGTTTTAGCGGGGGATGAATGTCAGGAGAACGGCCGCGTAAAGACCGCGTTCTCCGTGACACAATGCTGAAGATTAAGTGCCGTCCTCCTCTTGGACAGCGTTAAAAGGGTTTGATGGGGCGAGAGGAGCCATTAAGATCGGGTTTATATGGCGCTATGTGCGCGGCCGAGGATCTAGAAGCATTACAGGGAATTAAAAGACGGGCCGAGGCGTTTGATTAATCAACGGAACGATCTGTTAGTCGTGCTGAAGAACTCGGAGTTAGTGTGGGACATGAGAGTCTGATTGTTTTCGTCTCAGCGGGGTCACGGCATCGCGGAGACGTCTCTGTCAGCCGGAGAGAGGCGTCTGTTGCATTGATGGCGCAACAAAGACTAAAGAATAAACGGATGAATAAAGCTGCTGAATTGATGCTTTTTGACTGAACTCGCTTTAAATCAACCGATCAATCAATGGACGACTTCAAGTGACTCGATGTTTGATTAGAAACGGAGAGCTTAAGGCATATATGAAAATGGCGTCATGAATAAATAAATCAACCTTAAATCAGCCAAAAGACTTATACTTTTTTGGGGGTCAGGTCAAGGGACACACGTGGGCAGCTGTTTGTTGGAATTGAGAACAAAAATTGGAATATGTAATTATATCATAAAATGTAACTATACAATTATGCAACATTTATCATATGTGTAATAAAGTATTATTATTAAATTAGTTTAATATATATATATATATATATATATATATATATATATATATATATATATATATATATGGAGTGACAGCTGTCAGCATTGGTAATAATAAAAAGACATAATAAATGTGTATATTAGAATGATTTCTGACGGATCATGTGACGCTGGAGACTGGAGTAATGTTGCAGAATTTAGCTTTAAATCACAGGAATAAGTTGTAAATGAATAAATGTACAAAAATGCACACAAATATATTGCATAGACAAAATGTTTTATCTTGCATCGTTTGACAGCACTGCTTATTTTATACCAAACCAAAAATAATCACGCGTTGTAAAAAATATGACGCAACTGGAATTTTAGTTCGGAGGAGGGTTAGGCTTAATAATTATTTACAACTAATGTGCCGGTCTTGTAATCACGTGGGGGAGAGAGAGAGAGAGAGAGAGAGAGAGAGAGAGAGAGAGAGAGAGAGAGCAGCGCACATGTACAGGAGGATGTGTGAGTGACTGCAGAAAGCGTGCGTCGCGTTACGCAAGCGGCTCATGATCAGCAGCGAGAGGAGCTGCAGCAGAGAGAGAGAGAGAGAGAGAGAGAGAGAGAGAGAGAGAGAGAGAGAGAGAGGACAAACACACAGCAGAGAGAGTCAGACTAACTCCCTCATCTCTCTCTCTCTCCCTGGGCTGCCGAAGCGCAGGAGTGTTTCTGGAGACGCCAAGGACCAGCGGACATGAACGACTGACATTCACGCTTTCCGTGTCATTTAAGCCCAGACCTCGATGGCTCTGAAGGAGAGCCGCCTCACCTGGGGCTTCCTGCTGTGGTCTGCGACGTGGAGCTCGGCTTGGTCCTTTACGCCGCACGATGGGTCCTCGGTCAGTCCCATATTTCATCGCAGCACTCCACCTGCCCCCGAGACGGGGACGAACAGAACTGAGGCGCCTCCGAGCAACTATACAGGTCTGGTAATCATATAAAGAACGCATGTCATCATACAGCGCTATGCCATAACTGTCAAATGCATGTAAAAAGTTTTCACATGTGTTCTTAACTGCATGTTTTTTCGTTTGCATAACTTTTTTCAGAAAGAGCACGCGTTTGCAGTATATTAAAACGCACGCACTTGTGAAATGCACGTGTTGGCTTTAAAATGTCAAATCTTCTTAAGGGTTTATATACAAACAGAGCTCGGATAAAATCACCAGATCGATTCAGGTCAGCCCGAACTGCACAGGACATGTAAAATATCCCAGCCATGCATACTTTGAGAGTACTTTGCAGATAGTTTATTGATGCGATTCCCGAGCCGAAGTCGATACGCATGACAGAGATTTGTGGATCTCCGATATCCTGGAGGTAATATACGATGTATCTGCGATGGGAAAGACAGCTTCCTCAGGTGCCAGCTACCTTGAGGTTTATTGCTCAGGTGAAACAAAGGATGCTTTTTGCCACGTGGCAATGGCGGGCAGTGGGATAGTTGGCAGTCTGTCAGTTCCGTTACAGGAGTGCCAGCTTTGAAACTGAAATAGAGGGCCATGACAGAATTTGTCTTGCTTTCGGCTTTCAATGCACTGCAAGCCCGAGGAAGTCCGAAGTGCATCTGTCCTGGGTAAGAACATGCGTGGTCGGATTCAGTCGTGAAAGAAGGGGAGAAGAAGTGATATTTTGCATTAAGAAAAAGAAATATGAAGTTTGCATAAGGACGTTAAGATTTATGGCCTTTTATCTATGACAATTTATCGCATTCACCCTCAAAATTGACTGACATAATGAAAGTAAAAAGTAATTACTGTAAAATATAAACAGGTACTACCTTAAATTTAATAAAAAAATGTTTTTTGGAAAATCGTGTTTTTAGTCATTCATGTTTTGCAATGCATTATAATAAATGTATTGCATTACAGAATTTATATAAAATTATATTATGCAAAAAAAATCTCATTCTCACATGAAAAAAAAATATTATAAATAATACTTAGTGTACATTTTATACTGTAAATTATTTATAAACAATGGTAGTAATTCGTATGCCTTTAATTAATCTTAATAAATACTTTTTTAAAACATTACGCTAATAGGAAAATAATATTAATAACATAAAAAAAACTCCTACCAAAACATATGCAAGAAATAAGAATAATACAGTAAAAGATTAAAGTAATACAAATTTGGGAGAAAATTAAATTTCGATGATTCATAATGCAGGGTTATTTTAAGTTTATGAAGTAAAACTGTATGAAAAGCAACACTGCTGAAACCTTAATTTAAAACAAAATATAAAGTCTAATGCAAAATATTAAAAAGAAAACTGTAATTGCTTCTCAGTGGTGCTAACATAACACTGGCATGATGCATTTTCGTATACAAAATAATGTGAAGTCGTCGCATTTACTCCAAGTCACTCGTGTACCTGTGACACGAATAGGCTTTCACGTCACTGCTTTAAAGGGATTACTTAACTGTGTTAAACAGAGAAAGCCGGAGTACACAGGAATAGCTGTTGAGGTGAACAAGTTAAAAATCCCAAGTCATCCCACAGCGTCCCTTGCATGGAGAACGTCCCGCTGGAGAACGTCTCAGTGCGGCACCGTGGTCAGGCTGCATCATCCCGGGCCTCCTCTGCTGCAGGGACTTGTGGGTAATCAATTTTTAATGCGCGGCCCTATGCTTTATTTAATCCTGTTCTATTCTAAGAGAAGCTCTCTGGTGAGACCCTCGGGGAGCATGTGAGACGGGACGGAGGGGAGAAAAAGAAACTGACAGTTGAGTTATTTATTTATTTTGCCATGGAGTCGGATTGCTTAACGCTAACAGCATTGCCATGCCAGTTAAGCCGGGCTTAATGAGACCGGCGCAGGACTGGAACCGGTGTGAACAATAAACACCATCCAGTGACCCTGCCAGCACAGTCAATATGAGCTCCGTTTCACTGTATATTGACAGTGGAGACGGACAGAGCCGTGATGAAAACTCGGTAGGAGAACACAGAAGATGCTGAATCCTCTGTGGGAATGTACAGAGACAGGAGGAGAGGTGGATTATGGGATAGAGCGAGAGAGAAAGCGCCCTGTGGCTACTGATGGAAAATGCTTTCATCTCAGCCCTCGAGGATAACTAAGTACTGTTAACTCAATCCCAGGACATCTCTCTCACACGCAAGCTGTCATTGTGATGGACGTATTCACTTGTGAACATCATTTTTGACGTTATTTTTTACTTCTAATATATTCACATTAGTCCAATGATGAAAAAGTGATAGCAACAAGATGCATTCCATTCTATTCTTCCATGTGTCGTGTATATGTGTGTGTGTTAGTCAAATAAAAATTCTATTCTATTCTATACTATTCTGTTGTTTTAAGTCCAGTTAAAAGTGAAACAATTTGTTCTATGAAAAAAAAAATATAAGTGATAGTAACAAACGCCATTCTGTTCTGTTCTGTTTTATTTAAAGTGATAGCAACAAGTTGCATTCTATTCTAGTCAGTCCAATCAAGGCAAAGTGTGTGTGTGTGTGTGTGTGAATTTAGTCCAGTCAAGAAAAAAGTAACAAGTTCTATTCTATTCCATTTCATTCTATTCTATTTTGAATTTAGTCCAGTTATGTAACAGTGAAATTCTATGAAAAAAATATATAATGAAAAAGTGATTACTTTTCTGTTCTGTCCAATAAAGAAAAGCGCTAGCAAAAAATATATTGCATTTTTATTCTGTTCTATTGAGTGCTGTGATAATAACAGATTCTGTTATGTATTAGATTTAGTCGGATCATGGAAAAGTGGCATTCTATTCTACTCCGGCGTGAAAAAGCGATTGTAACAAGTTGTATTTTATTCTATTTTTGATAAGCAATGAGTATTGTTGCACTCTTAGCGTTTCCTAACCGTCTGCGGTTGGTGCTTGCAGGCCTGAGCTGCACGTCGCTGCTTCCCCCTCGGCGAGGTTCGTACTACGTAGAGAAGGGCGGTGGGATGTCCGTGGGAACCGTTCTGGCGTTCTGGTGCCTCGAGGGCTACCAGCTGGTGGGCAGCGAGAAGATCAGCTGTGTGCTGCGAGGCGACACCGCTCAGTGGAGCAACTACCCGCCCGACTGCGAGGGTCTGTGTTCACTGACATTCTTTTTTAAGAGATAACAACTCCTAAGAAATGCACTCCTGCTAGTTTAATCCCAGATTTTCAATGTGCGCTATTGTGTGAACATGGTAGCCATTCCTAAACCGGAGGACCGCGGACTGAGAGTGGCCGTGCTGGCATCGGTAGTGAGCAGCATCGTCATCCTCGCCATGTCCGTGTCCTTCATCATCTGCTGTCTGCAGGAGCGCATGAGCAAAGAGAGGGCGGAACGGACGGACGGACGGGGCAGGTGTGCACATCTGGGGAGGAAGAGGCATGGGAGCTTAAAATAGGCAAAGAGGATGCTAATGGGTTCTCTGACTTTCCAGGACAAGAGACAAGCACAAATCGTCCTGGAGGAGCGAGTGCTGGCTGGAGAGAGATGAAGGAGACTGGGAAGCTTTTCCACCACCTAAAATCTACAACCTTTCCCAGCATCTCGACCCCCACCTGACCCCCGAGAGCCCGGTCTATGTGGGGGGACTGGCTGGTTACGATAACCGCGGGTATCAGAGGTGAGAAGATAAGCGTAATGAGTTCAATTAAAAAAATGAATAGATTTGACTGAAAAAATGTATTTCCGGTAACATTCTGATTTCAAATTTATGAATTATGGTTTAGTTTTTTTTAAGTTCAATCGCAAAATTTTTTTAAAATTTACATTTTGTTTTGTCTTGTAATTTTAAAATCTAATAATTGGACGTTTGTCACTATTCTGATTTTGCTTTATATCTTTAAATATCACTAGCACATGAATAGATTTTTATCTTGCAGTTCTGAGGTAATATCTTGGAGTTCTGACTTTATAGTTTACAATTCTGTATTTATATCTTGCCATTTTTTATTTCTAGGTCACAATTCTAGATTTCCCTTAAAACCTCTCTCTCTCTCTCTCTCGCTCTATATATATATATATATATATATATATATATGCTGATTAGTTTTAGTCTTTTGTAAAATTCCAAATGTCTTTACTGTTATTTTTGACCAATTTAATGTGCCCTTGCTCACTAAAAGCACGCATTTCTTTTTTAAAAAATGGTGCGTTTGTTTCGCAGGAGCCAGGAAAACCTCCTGAAAGCTCCTCTTCCTGGTCTGTACCGTACGGAAAGTCAGATGTACCCACACGTGGTGCTGCAGAGGGTTCCCACACCCACAGTGCCGAGCGCACCCAGCGCTCCTGTCTACCTCCGCCTCTCCACCCCTCCGCCCGCAGAAGGCCCCAGCGAGCCTCCGTACCCCAGCGCCGCTCCACAGCGTCTGTGGCCATAGAAACACACTTTTATTCAGAACTTTTACAACTGTCGCCATGGCGACGGATTACAGCCCCTACATGCCAACGGCTCCTGGGGTTCAGAAAACCGAGAGAAATGACGGACTCAAGCACACAGATACACAGCTAGAGCTAGATGTTGGACCAGGTGTGTGTCCAAATGTAGTTACATGTAGTGTGTTGCACATGTGAGGAGATTTCCGAGCGACTCTAAGGAGGCCCACTTAGTTTCCTGGAGAGGAAAGGTATATTAGGAAAGCTGAGGACTTCATGCTGGTACTGTGATCTGCTCCAGGCTTTTTTTTTTCAGTTAGTGCTTTTTATTTTCATGGCAAAGTTTTTGACTACTTGCACTCATGAATTGCAAAATGCAACTGTGTCAGGTCACCTTAGAGCATCAATTTAATATTTCTATGTTTTTATATTATGGAAGTGTAGCAGAATTACACTGTTGTCCAGGTTACGGACATATGTTGGATCTCATGAACATTATACTTAAAACTTGATTTTGTTTATAACAAATAAAAAGATTAAGATCATTGCCCATGTGTATTGTATTTTTATTGTCCACAAAAAAACATGTTCTTTGCTAAACAGAAAGTTCAAAGGAGCAGCATTTATTTGCAACATGAAACATGTTTTGTAACGTTCAATCACAAATTGTATTGCTCTGAACAGCTGATTACTTTTATTATGCACAGTAGGTCACCTAATAAATATGAATGTAATAAAATCGTTCTGTTTAAAATGACTATTGTTATAGACTCCATCTAAGGGCAATGGCGTTTTACACGTTAAATTATGCATTCGTTAATGTTAGCGCTTCACAACAATAAGAAATGGAAGCGTCTGCTCAAATAAAAGCGACTTGTCTTTACGCCACTAGATGGCGCGATTACTCCGCCATCATTTCAACATGCATTTTTATGCATGTCATAATTCTCTTACATTAAACAGCAATCCTTCCTCCTCATTTCAGGACTATTTATATATTATTTACATCATACCCGTATAATATTCCACCTGAAAAACACACAAGCAGAATGCGCTTTTTAATAACAAAAGAATACTACATATGATTTTCACGCTATATTACATGCCAGTTTCACCAGCTATAACGTGTTATGCCTGACTTTTGTTATTGCCGTTATATGCATGCTGTACAGTCTACTCCTCATAACAAAGAGCCAAGCCATGCTGCACTATTTATAAGGGCGGCTGCGCATGCGCAACGAGAGCGCCGCTCCGCTCCCATTGACAGGGGTTAAATACGCACAGAGAGAGAGAGTGCACCTTA
The DNA here is from genome assembly GCF_018831695.1 of Puntigrus tetrazona. Taxonomy (NCBI): domain Eukaryota; kingdom Metazoa; phylum Chordata; class Actinopteri; order Cypriniformes; family Cyprinidae; genus Puntigrus; species Puntigrus tetrazona. Next base: position 1,352,429 of record NC_056702.1, read on the forward strand.
CAGCCGACACAGCGGGGCTTCAGTGAATGCAGAAATGGCTTCTGCATGCTGCTGAATATGACAGCGCGCGCGGGGTATGGGCCGTAGGGCGTGTGCGGTGATAAAGGTGACATTCCCATGGCCAGAACCGGCGCGCGCGGGCTGCTCCGTCACAGCAACAGCAAGCTGGACTCTTTCCTCAAGAGGAACACCAGTCGGGATGTGTACGAGCGGATCCGGGTCTACGAGCCGTGCGTGGTGGTCTCGGGCTCGGTCAAGAAGGTGTTCATGCACGTGATCCTGAGCGACGAGCGCGTGTATCTGAGCGAGTATCAGCCGCGCGCGCTGCGAGAGGCGCTCAGCTTCAGACACGTCAAGAGCATCGAGCTGGTAAGAGAGACAATGATTACAAGTCTGGCCTGCAAATAAAACCAAACTAACAAGAAGTTATTTCCGACTAGGCTCTTAACGCATTTTTTGAGTTTAGTTCTGTCTTTATGGGAACATGACATTTTATCATTTTGCAAACGTTATGGGAAGTTTGTCTTGTAACGTGTAACAACGTCCAGCTAACATCTTCGAGAGAAACGTGTATTTAGTTGTTTTTTTTCCAGACTGTATTAAGGAAACGTTCTATTAACGTTGAGAAAACATTAACCCGTTACGAGAACGTTCTGTTAGCTGGGAGTGTATTTACAACAGTTCAAGGCAATGCAATTTACATCAAAAGAAACTATATGAATCATAAACTGCATGTAGCCTAATTGCTTAATAATAAAAATTAATGTGATAGTTTGATGACTTTTTATTACATTCATTCTTTACAGCAAATTTAATTAATCCATTATTTAACTCTAACGCGCTTCTAAACAGGATTCAGAAAAAAAAAACAAAGCAAATCCCTCACACTATCAACCTTTGCAAAAAGTACATTTCACAGTGAAAAATCTGTAAATATAGTGGCATTTCAAAAGTGTGTTTACTGGAAACTCGAGGAACAGAAAATACAATTTTGCACTTATTTTTGTATATTTATTTTCATTAAACAAAAATTGCTTGAGTAATTGTGTAAAATCATATTATTATAGTAATTATAATTTAAGCACATTAATATTGACGTGTGGTTTATTTACTGATATTTTATAAATCATACGTCACTCTCCACGGAGTGTTCTAAATGTCAGCTAAAGCAGGACCGTCTTCAAAGACTATTCTAATTATAGTGAGGACGTTTGCTTATCCTGTCATGTTAAACTGCTTAAAGAAGGTGTGTTTGGTAAGCTCTTGTACGGCTCAAAGCATGAGTCATGGAGCGCCCAAAAACCACAAAACACGCACACACACACACACACACACACTAAACATGTAAATGTCAGAATTGCAGAGAAAAGCAATGCATCTGTCATTAACATATAGGTGCAAATGCAGTTTCCTATATACAGTATGCGTATTAAACACACACAGGAACGCACAAGGAACGATTATAATTGATCACTGATGATTCGAGGTTATTTAAACGGCTTGTAATTAGGTCATTGTTAGTAAGCGTACAAATCTCTGTCTCCCCTCACAGATCAACGATTTGCCAGATTTCCTCAGCGGACAGGATCGGGAGCGCTCCATGCATATCCGTGTTGTTCATACCACAAAGGATCCTGGGAAAAAGAGCTCCAGACCCAAAGGATCCCTTCAGAATGAGCCATCATTTCCATTGCGAGGACGCAACTCGAGTGCCCGTCATTCTCTGGAGGGTAAAGAAGCTGTTTAATTCAATCAGGAATGAATTATTAATGAGGAATGAATGAACTGTTCTGAAGCGGCCGAAGCTGTGTGTGTGTTAATCCCGAGCGGTGGGATGAAGCAGCAGTTCTGACACCCGTCATGTGTCACTCAGCTGTGGGCTTGTGTTCATCTGAACCGTTAGGAGACACTTCTGTGTTGAGATTTAGTGTACGGCAGAGCAGGAAAGCTGCTTAACTAGCCCCGAATAAACAGCTGAAGCAGGTGATCTGTACAGTGACACTCAGATATTTATCTTATTAGCAAACAACACAAAAATTAAACCCGTTCGTGTTTACAAATCCGGGAAAATTCAGTTTTTGTTTAAATGTGTGTGTGTGCTGCGTATATTTATAAATACAAATACACACATATATACGAAAAAGGTGCTGTTTATATATTATTTATATTTACATATACCATATAATAATGTATATATATATATATATATATATATATATATATATATATATATATATATACAGTACACTCAAAAACATATATATATGCATTTGTTTGTATTTATAATAAATGTACACAGTGCACACTTATATATTATGTAAATAAAAACTTATTTTGGCTATTATATAATATTATATAATAAATTCTTTAAATAAAAAAATTTTAATAAAAAAATGGGGCAACTATATTTTATAAATAATACTAAATTAATGGCAATTATGGCAAACTGCAAGGTTTCTTTTACATTTTTATGTGTTTATTTTTGCATTTGGAATGATAATGTTAGAGATTGAAAAATAGATATTTTAAAAAAATATTAAATATTATATTAAAATATTCAGAAATGTACATTAGTTTTAATTAAAATACAATATACATTTCTAATAAACAGTAATAAAAGTTATTCGATTAAATATATAGTTGTAGTAAATTATAGTAAAATAGTTTATACTAACCACTTTTTTTCAAACCAGTTTTCTTAGGACAGTTAGATCAATTTTTTTTATTTATTGTTTTGCACCTTAAAAACTATTTAGTGTTGTTAAATGATTAATTTAATTAAAACTTATTGATTTATTAGGTTTTGTGTATGTGTATATTTATAAAAGTAACATTTTTACATACATGGGTGTGTATTTATATATACACTAAATACACACAGTGCACACAAAGATATTCTGTAAATGAAAACCTTTGTTTTGGATGCGATTAATCGTGATTAATGATTTCTGAGCTCAATAAAGAGTAGAGCAACATCGAGGTCATGGGTTGAATTCCCTCACAAAGCATGAACGGATACAAAGATAGCGTATAACTTTGAGTAATCGTGTTCATGAAGATCTCGGATGCACCTGAACTTGAGAAATCATTAAAGGTGTTTTGTGATCCCGCAGGCGTGAGTCCTCGTGAGTCCTCCAGCTGGAGAAGCTCTCCCACATCAATGAGGTACAGTGTTAACAGCCTCACGTTCACCCCACACAACACTTTATCTCCAGCTCGCAGCTTTTACTGCCTCTCAGAGCCAACAGACTCGCTTGCTTAGCAACTCCAGCCCAAGCCATCATATTAAAGCACAATCAATGCGGAGATATTCTGCTCTGCTTCTCACGGGACGCTCGCGTGTTGTGCTTCGCTGCTTAGAAACTAAATTGATTGAGTTCTCGTCTTTGCTAAGATATCATAGATGCATGATTTTGAGGTTCAAAGGTCACCTAGCTGAATTGTTTAATATACATCAGCGTCGCAAATAAACCTGTCTTGGGGTTTTATCCAGTGACGTGCAAAAGAAAGCATTAATTTAATGGACTTTCTAGTGACTTTTTAGATTTTATTGCACTGTAGTTTAGAGGGGTAAGAAATTAAGAAAATAAAATGAAACAAAATGTAAAATTACACATTTAAATTCTGGATTGCATGAAAACAATTGTTAGAATTAATGTCAATCCGGAAAAAATAATAATAATAAAAAATTTAAAAATAAATAAAATAATAATTATATATATATATATATATATATATATATATATATATATATATATATATATATATATATTATACATTATACATTATAAATAAATATTATACATTTCATTTGAAGCACTAGTTCGAACTAAATTTGGCATTTATGCCGTTTTATTTTGTTTAAAAATCCTGTTTTGAGTCATTTTATTGATGTATTTGCAGTGCGTGTTGCTCTCTGAAGCTCTGTAATGTGAGCGTCTGAAGAGGAAATGAAGAGAGCAGAGGGGTCACATTTCATATGCATGTTTAATTAGCGCAGATAAAAGAAGGATCTTGTCTATTGGAAACCATGAGCATAGATTAAGTGTTGTGTTTGTGGTTTAATGCTGATTTTCATGTTTTATAACTATATCATTTTTGCTGTTCTTGTGCTAATTAATTCATGATTGTTATTTTAGTATTATCGGGGTAGTTATAGTGAAGCAAAACCTAAAGAGACTGCTGGCACTTCTGAAAATAAAATAAAATACATTTTAACTAGAATAATTTCAGCCTTTCAGCCATACTAAAATAATCATTAAATTAAACAAATAATCAAATTAAATATAGACAAATCTAATATGTAATAAAAAAAAAAATTTAAGTATAAAAAAAAAACTATGTATTATTTATTTTTACAATTTTAGTACACTTGTCAATTTTATATTATTGTAAATAAAAATTATTCTTTTAGCATTGAGTAACTTTAGTACTTATTTCAATTTTAAAGTTGTTTGTTTTAAATTTTATTTCAGATTTTAATTAACGGTAACACTTGACATTAGTTAACAACATTAGTAAACATGATCTTATGATCTTAGTTAATGTTAATTTCAGCGTACTAATGTATTATTAAAATCACAAGTTGTGTTTGTTAATGCACTATGAACTAAGACGAATAAACAATAACCAAAGATTAATAGTGTAATAAATGCATTGTTAACACATTAACTAATGTTAACAAATGACAGCGCTAGCCAAGTAACAGTTCAACAACAACCCTGATATTCATAACGAAAGCTTTAAATGTCGAAAATGCGGTTGTCATGCGTTTTACAGCGTTTTCAGTCCATGGCTTTACGGCGGTGAGCAGAGGAGGAGGACTGGCGTCATTCGTGCTGTTGCCAGGGCACAAGATGAGACGCAAGAGCAATAAACGTCCAATTAAAAGACCCTGTTTGTCTCTGCAAAACATGTCAGCCTGGCGTTCTTAACGACACGTGTTTGTGGGAGACGGCAGCCAGAGCCGAACCCGACCCCAGAGACGCCATTAGTTCACGTTTAGCACATATTTGTGAGCGCTCGCCATTGAGGAGTAAACCACATGGGAAGTGCTTTAAAGCCCGCTTTTCCACAAATTAACTATCAATTGAAGGCTGTATGTACAGAGACGGAAAAGTAGGTCAGTGCGCCTAAAAAAAGTTTGAGGAATGTAGTGAGAAGGTTGAGGGGCATGGAAAGATTTTCTTTTTATCCTGCATCCTATTAGAGGAGATTGAAATGGGAGGATGATGATGATGGGACCGAAAGACCCATCTGTGCACCTCCTCGTGGAAATGATCTGTCAGCGCAGCTTCATCAAAAGCCCTGTTCAATTATACAGTTCAGAAGAGCTCTTTGAAGAGATCTGCTTTCTTTTCCATCTAGCTTAGATCAGTGTTTTTGGTTCATTTACTATAGTGGTTTGAATCCTTAAGAGTTTAACACATGTGAGGCAATTGAAACCTTTTAAAATAATTAAAACTATAATATATTAAAATAAGTGTTTTAGTTTTTTTAATACTTTCCTTTTCGTATTTTTAATTTTAATGACAGTTTTATTAATTTTGTTGTTTATGTTTATGTCTGTATAACTTTTAATTATTTTAATGTTTCCTTGCCAACTAGTTGAAATAAAAGAACTTTTATATATATATATATATATATATATATATATATATATATATATATATATATATATATATATATATTATTTTGATAATGCCCTTAATGTGATCTAATTATTTCAATAATAATTAATGATTATTATTGTTAATAATTCTTATTATATCAATACCTTTATTGCAGTTTTTTTTTTAATCTTTTCTTAAGAATGTGGCTAAGTAAACTGGTGCTCACTGACTCCCACAGTAATTTTTTTCCATACTATGGAAGTTAATGGCTTCCGGCAACTGTTTGTTCTCTAACATTCTTCAAAATATCTTCTTTTACATTTAGCAGAATGAAACTCATACAGGTTCAAAAACGGCATGAAGGTGGGAAATGACACAAATGGGTGCACTATTGTACCTCCTTTAAGATCTTAAATCACCTTGACATGCTTCACTTGCCCATAACATCCATATATGTTTGTCTTTTTTAGCGATGGTGGCCCGGAGGAAGAAGGCGGCAGCGTCGTTCCGAAGAGACGTTCAGCTTCCTGTCCGAACCCGGACGTGTTGGCTCTGTCTGTGTTTGACACGTCTCCCGCTCACTCGTCCAGCTCCAGTCCCAGCGCTTCAGTCTCCACAGCTCTGACGAGGAGAACGACAGCTGAGGAGAAAGAGGAAGAGTTACACCTTTACTCCGTCTCTCCAATGTCACGAATATACCTTCACCTGCAGAGCTCCTGGAGCAGCTACATCATAGTGAGTGTTTAATAGTCGACATTCACATTTATATTTGACCATTGTTGAACGCAAGTAGTACACACATAATGGAAGTCTGTGCAAGGTATTGCAATGTATTGGTTAAAGTTCAAATCTGTGTGGAATTCAAATCTACTATATTTATTTTGCTCACATTGCTATTTTTGTGAACAATTGCAATTCGTGCAAGTCACTCCAAAAAACTGCCTTCATAATAATATTTAATTCAAATTTGAAAATGCTCCTCCCTTCTGAAATGATGGGCTTTCTCTGATGATGTCAGTTTGAAGGCTGGTGTGAGCATGACTTCGTTAACCATGACACTTTCACTGTTTTAAAAAGCAATGTGACAAAGTACTGCTAAAAAAGATGATTTTAATTGCATTACAGGTAAAAAAAAAAAAAAAAAAAAAAAAAAACATCTTATGCAAAAAATAATGACATAAAATGATTTTTTAAATTAACAAAATTAGCAAATTATCATAATTACCTAATTGCTAAAGTTGATATTGAGATGTTTTTATAGATATTTAGATTGCATATAATACAACAACACAATAAGCAATTATTGTTAAAAATTTTAAAGCAAAATTTATTCCCTTATTTTTTTAATAAAACAAATATGATATAAAATAAAATACAGTAATAAAATGATTATCTTAATTTTTATTTTTAATCTTATATCATATTAAGGTTAAAATAAAAGTACATTTTGGGGGGTTTGGCCAGATTTGTAAAATATTTATATAGCATTAATTGACATTTTTATTATTAAAAATAGTAATAATAAGGAACACTGCTTCCCTTATTTCCAAAATTAAATATTTATCATAATACAATATAAAATAAAATAAGTTGCAGTCTTTTGCCTTCGCCCCTGCTTTATTATACACCTTAATTTGGCTTATATATTTGATAGTACAAAGGATAAAAGCAAAGTGCCAAAGTACTGCTAAAGGGATCATTTTGAATGCTTTATAGATCAGATAGCACATTTTTGTATGGACAAATAAACTTTTTTAATATGCATAAAAGCTGTACATATCCTCTTTTTTTGTAGCGCTCAACATTGCTGCTGGACCCAGCATACAGGAAGAGATGCGGCATCTCCTCCTCCTCTCCTCAGAAACAGCAATATCAGAAAACCAGGTACTACGTCTCTCTGAACTGAACTGAACAGCTTGCGTTTCTGTGTGTGGGCAGTGTAAGAGGACGTCTGCTAATGTGTTTCCAGCTGGGAAAGAACGTGCGAGCTGTTCAGTCAGTTAAGCGGAGAGCTGCTGCAGGACAACATCAGCCTAGAGAGTCTGTATTTACTCCTTCAGGAGCTGCACACAGCCACGAACCGAAACCCCGCCATCAAAAAACTCTTCTGGAGGGTAACGTGTGGCTGTCTTTATCTGAAAATTCAAAAATGAAAACATTTCGAAAATATAAAAAAAAAGCAAATAAGTTTTTTTTACTCCTCAGTCACCGGACCTTTATCCTTTCCTGGTGAAAACGCTGTCTGAAAGCTCTCAGGACGGCCAGGAGGGAGTTCACACAGCCGACAGACTACTGTAAGCCTCCTGAAACACAAAAACAGTCATAAGAGTCACTTTATGGTTCAAAAACATAATTAAGCTTTTCACTGATTTATGGTTTGTTAGGACAGGGCAATATTTGCCCGAGATCTAGAATCAAAAAATCTAGGTGCAAAAAATAAATTCCTTCAAAACAATTTTAAAGTTGCCAAATGAAGTTCTTACACTAAAAAAAAAAAAATCTGCAAAAAAACTGAATTTGCTCCCAGAAAAATACCAGGTCATTTTGTGGTAAAATTAGGGTTTAAAAACGGAACATTCTGTAAATTTAAAGGTACATCCTCCGTACCATTTACCTACTCCTGTTTATGGTTTATGGCATACTGTTTCTTCTGTATCATTAACTGCATTCGTCTATATCGTTTTTTATATATAATCACTAGTTGTGCTAAGATATCTAATTTTATTTATACTAAAAACAATATATAATAAATATGGGCCAATAAATGAAACACGTGTACACAAAACAAACATTTATTTTTACTACAGTAAATGTATTCAATAGCTTTTGTATTGCATATGAGAATACAAACACAAAACTGTAATACTGCAAAACAATTAAATAAAAGAGAAGCAATCCAGCTCAAGCTAATTTTTGGAAAAAGCTTATACCTTCCATGGATCTTCAAAAGGATTTGGCGGTCTTTTGATGTTTTGTTCCGTTCATCTCAGCCTTTAACCAGGATTTATTCCCAGGGAAATTCTGAAAAATAAATAATAGTTAAACTAATTACTAATAATAGAGTAACACGCATACAAGGTTTAGAATTAGCATATCATCACCTAGATTTTTGGTGTAAATTTATTCTGAATTTATACTTATTTACATACTGTATATTTATTTAATTTTACAATGCTGACATTTGAAATCATTTAAATAACAAAATGTGCTTTAAATGTGAAATTAATCCACCAGTAGGTGGCAGCAAGTCACTGTTAATAGTGAATCAAAGCGATTGAACCGAATCATTTAAACGGTTGATTCATTCAGGACGCAAAAATAACAATAACAATATGAAAACGATGTAACAAGCAATAAGCAATTGTTGTTGAAAATGTAAGTCTCTTAATTAACTTGTTTATTGAACTGTATATTTAAAAAAAAAAACAACTCACATTGTAACCATGCAATGAATTTGTGCAGTAGAATTCATGTCTTGTAACAATACTAAAACACAACATTACCAACAGACATAAATTAGACTGATAAAACGCTAAAATGTAAAAGCACGGTCACATATATTCACATTATCTCCACAAATATCAATTAAATCAGAATCGAATCACCGTGAGGACACGCAAAACGGTTAACGGGTCTAACAAACGTATAACTAGCACCTTAAATACAATAACGGCGTAACTAAAACAGGTTGTGCAGCATAAAATAAAGAAAAGAACAAAAACTAAAAGTAAAACTTAATGTTTTACCTCAGGACCGTTAATCCTCCGGATCCGTGTGTTGATGACGTCTGCTTCTTCCGCACGCGATTCGCGCCACAAGTTTCTTGCACCCAGAATAAATTAGTCTAATAAAACACTACAGTTAAAAGGGCACAGTCACATTATCTCTACAATTAAATCGAAATTAGAAATCAAATCACTGTATCGTTGTGTGAGAACATGCAAAACAGTAACGTTAAATTAAACTCAACCTAAATGCAGTATTGGCATTACTAAAGATTGTAAAGAACAAAAACTAGATCCTAAACTTAAATTTTACCTCAGAGAAAAACCTTCTCCGGAAACTAAATGAAGTAATCCGTGTATTAATGACGTTTGCTTTTCACGCACGCGGTTCGCGCCGCAAGAATCTTGCACCCACAATGCAATGCGCCATAAAAAAAAAATACCGGAAAACACCTGTAAACTAAAAATATGGAAAATTCCTTCAACTGAAAACGGAAGTTTTTGCTGTATTTTTTTTTTTTTTTTTTTTTTTGAGTGAAGCAATGCATATTACTAATCAAAAATGACGTTTTGATAAAGTTATGGTAGGAAATTTACAAAGTATCTTCACAGAACATATTTTCCTAATGATTTTTACTTAAAAGATGAACCGCACAATGTATTGTTTGGATAACATTAGCAGAAAACATTCTTAACATTATGTTTTTGGAACGTTCTTATAACTTTACCGTTATTCATATCAATACATATCAAAAATTCAGATCCGATCACAATGATAACTGGACATTTTAATGTTCTTAAAACAATTAATGAATGTACAAAAAAACATTATTTTGGGAGTTAATAAGATTTAGTAGAAATGTTTTAACCACCTTTAAATACTGTTCTAATCACAACACAAAAACTGGGCTTTAACATTCACATATATATTTTTTTTAATAATGCTATATTTTGTATCAAAATAAAGTTAGCAGAACATTTTTTTTAACCTTTAAATAACATTATATTCACCACAAGAAAATTGTAACATTCTTAAACGTTCAAACTGATATAATTTGGGTAAAAAACATTAAGCACACAGAAACGTTTAAGATTCTTGGAATATTAAAAATACACTTTTAAATAATAGCACACTTTTGGGAGTGTTGTAGTGTTTTTTGTAATCTTTAAATAACATTATAACTGTCATATTTATGAAAATAATCGCAAAGTGTTATAAACATGACAAGAAAACCGGACGTTTCAGTTTCATAACATGCTAAACAGTCCGTGTCTAACGGATCCGTGACTTCTTCATGTTCTCAGGTTGACATTTTTTCACAGAGCACATTTTCATGATCGTTGCTGTGGGTTTTCCATCTCTGTCCTGCAGGCTGAGCACTCTGGTGGTCCAGATATTAAGCCTGATGTTCAGGGAAACCGAGGTGGAAGTGGCGAGGCTCAGCATGCTGACGGCCAAACAGTGAGTCACTCTTCCTCTCCGGTAACACCAGTTCACTCATTACACTTACTTCCTGCCTGGTCTCATGGCATAAACGTACCTTCTTAGCGAGATACCAACAAGTATATATCACTGCAGTTTCTAAAAGAAGTGAACACTAAAGGCAGTAAACACAAATGTACAGATTTTTGATTAATAAAGCATAATTTTCGCACAATTACTAGAAAAATGTCATGTCATTACTTCAGAACAGTATTAATTTGCTAGGAGATTTGAAAACTGCTGTTTTTAAATGTTAAGGTCACACACATCTAGCTTCATATCAGTGTGTTCGGTAGCTCATGAGTACAGAGATGTTCTTGAGAGTCGAGGAGCTCTGCTTCGAATCCTCTTCAACAAAACAGTACAAGTTGATGTTGAACCTGTGTCTTAGCGCAACTCAGTGGACATTTCTCTTTGAACCTGCGGTGAAACGTGCAGTGAAACGTGTTTTAATGAGACCAGGTTGCTTATTTGTCTGAGCAATGGCTGCTGTGTGATGCAGGGGAGCTCTTACAGAAAACATGCTGCTGGCTTTAGTGTGCGATCCGGACCTCCACCACTCTAACGGCTCCAAATCTTCACTTAATAAGGTATAAAAGATAGGCCATAATGGACGAAATGAAACGTTTGGTTTGTGTATAGTCAACCTTGCTTCCCAGGTGTAAGGAAAAGATGAAATACATTAATTTTTGGGGGAGGGGGTCAATTAATGTATGATAATTAATGTATGATAATGAAGTGTCTTTGTGCTGCAGCTGCAGCGTCTGAAAGCAGATTATCTGGATGCGGCGTCTGTGCTGCTGTTTGAGGTGGTTGTGTTCTGTCAGGAGGTGAGTAGCATTATCTCATCTATATATATATATATATATATATATATGTATATAATGTATACACATATAACCCTGTTTGTGGCTCGTAGGCTAGTAGCACACCTGCTCTGGGACGTTTCCTCACCATAGGCTGGGTGTTTCGCTTGCTGAAACCGCATCCATTCTTAGTAAGTATATACCCGTTTCACTTTCACACATATTTGCGTGAATGCACATGATTCGCTTTCATTTTCTCTCTGGCAGTTCCCGTTCGTGGGCTATCAGGCTCAGCAGCTGGTTCTGGTTCTGTCGGGCCCTCGGGATCGTCTCGGCCCATCTCAGGCGGTTCTCCTGTTCCAGCGCTGCCGGGTTCTGTTAGCCTGTCTGCAGCACAGCACCTGTCTCAGCAAGTACATCAGGACGGCTTTCAAAGAGGAGTTCAGGTTCTTCATGAGCTTCAGCAGACACAGCTCTCTTTTTTTATTATAAAAAAATTATAATTTTTTTTTAACCAGTTAACGCACTGGCCTCACCCATAAAACCTGTACATTCTCTGCATTATTTTTTACATTTCCTACTATAAATATATTAAAACTTCATTTTTGATAATATGTATTGCTAAGAACTTCATTTAGACAACGTTAAAAGGTAATTTTCTCAATATTTAGATTTTTTTTGCACCCTCAGATTCCAGATTTTCAAATAGCTGTATCTCAAATATTGTCCAATCCTAACAAATACAGTACATCAATACATTTACATCACTTTTTTTTTTTTTTTTTTAAATGTAAATGTACTTTTTTTTTCTGGACCAGGGTCTTAAATAGATAAATAGAATATCCTATGGTGTGACATAGAAAAAAACAAATAACATGAGAGAAATGTTCAAAACCTCAATGTTACAAATAGCACAAAGGAGGTTTTTCTTCAATATCTTTCACACAATAAGATACATTCGACTACCCAAATATGATGAGGCAACAACTCCATAAATGCAGTTGTGCCCTAAAATCTAAGGTATTGGTTCAAAACACCTGTACGAGTTTTTATAGCGTATTTGTATCATACCATATCTCACAAACAGCGAGAGCAGTCCACGTGTGCATTTTGTCCGAGATAAATCTGATTTTATACAACAGTTCAGTAAATAAGAACTTGATATTGTTTTGTATTTCTGTGTTTTGCTCAATTTTGCGGAGAACATATTAATATATTACTCAAGCCTGGTTAAGATAATAATAATATAATACTCAAACCTGAATGACCTACTTTCTCGTTTAACACATTAAATAATCTTTTGTGTGTATTTTCAAAGCCATATTAGAATTAATCAACACATCATGCAATTAATTACATCTAAATATGAATATGTTCTGTTTTGTACAGGTACTACGTGAAGACGTCCGGGCTGGAGGACAAACTGCCCCATCACTACCCCATCAGTCAGCCTGCCCAGCACCTTCTTTCCCAGCTCCTCAGTCTCGTTCTCCAGAAACCCTGAGCTCTTTCTGTTCCTCTGCGGTTCATTTATTTTTTTATTTCTCTAGATAGACGTGGGAATATGCCTTTGAGTGAACATACTGCACTTTAAGATCGAGGTCAAGTCTTATATTGTGTCTTACTGTGTGTTTTGAATAGAGACTGTGGGATTTTACTCTGCCTTTGTATACACTCAGGATTATTATCGCTAATAAAAATTTTATGGAAAGTCAATGCAGAGAACATGAACATCACAGGACATTTAATATATTCGAATAAAGAACATAATATGCATTTTCAATGAACACATTCAAGTTTGGCAAGGCGCTCTAATATATCACAGTATTATAACATGAGTGTGAATATTTTTCATATTTATTATGCTGTACTGTATCTAAAGCCACTGGTGCTGATGCACTTGTTTATTTTGGTTGGTTTTTGTTTGAATGCACTTTTTCTCTGTAACACTGTAGTGATTTTCAGGAACTCTGTACCTCAAAGCCTCAAATTAAAAGTATCGATATTTTAGATAGACATCTGCGTCTGTGACATTTTTATAAATCTAATTGTTGAATGGGTGTTTTGCATGTGCAAAAAAGAAAGAAAAAAACAACAACTGCAAATGTATTCAGAACTGTAAATATAGAAAGTATCTTATGTGTGATAAATAGAATTAAGATTTTAAAATGTATTTATTAATGCATAAATTTACAGAATTACAGTTTGATTGGAAGTGACACATATGGATATTTAACCTGTTTTTGCACAGTGAGTTTCTTTCTTCACACATAGGTTTTAAGGTGACAAAAAAATTTAAATGCAATAAAACTTCAGAATAGACAAATATGATTTACAAAGAAAGACCTAGACCTTCAGTTTGGTTTATTTATTTATTTGATTTTATGCATTTATTTTATACCCCTGATCCAAGTCCAATCCAACAAACTAGAAATGGATATGAATTATTTTAACACAACACATTTAATGGTTTGTCTTTATTTTCCTCCTAGGTGATGCGAATTTCAAATATGTAATCATGATAGCGATTTTCATATTTTTAATTTTAATTCTGGGTCTAGGTCAATAAAATTATCATTTGGTCATACGTAGTATGTCAATAAGTAAATATGTCAATAAGTAAAACGTAAAAATACCCACAACTGAAGACGTGTGTTAGGAGTACAGAACGGGAACGGACGATCGTTGGTGTTTGTTTCTACAGGGGAACATTTTCCAAGCGTACCGGAAACAGCGTGGGGTTATTGAGCATCAAGATCTTCTTAACTTGTAAGTCGAAGTTTATCTTTACGTTTGTCTTTTAAATAAGCCGCGAAGTATTGTTTGTAGATTATAAATCGTCGATGTAAAGCGCACAAACAGTGTTGCATGCGTCTTCTAGTTGATGTAAGTGATTGGCGGGAGATTAACATGTGTTTCATCATTGAGTTTGGTGTAAGTACTTGCAAAACAGATCTTAAATTATTAAAGTTTGAAATTTCAATAAACACACTTGAATAAACGCGACATAATAATATTGCAACTATTGAAAACAACTAAATTGGTTCACAATGTTTTTACCTTGAACTACAGCTATGTTACACGACATTCCGGTCTTTGTAGAAGCTTAAGCATAAAACTATTAAAATATTTTAATATATCTCGTTTTATACGATAGCTGTATTATTCTAATAAGGCCATTTTCCCATTATATAGTTAATGACCTGTCATCACACGTCTTAGCATCACCCAGAGTGAAGAAGATGTTGAGAAATGCCTCTGCACAGGTAACCAAACGACATTCAAGTGTTTGTTTTCTCATAAGAATTATTACAGGATGACTGTTTTTATTCTGTCCTGACAGATACTTAAACAGTTGGTCCGGCACAGGACTACAGATGCTAATTTGATCTTGGAGAGATGTGAGTATCTGTCCATCACTGCATGCACTGGCTTTTGTGTGATATTACTGATAAATGTCCTTCATCTTTGCTTTGTCTCCTGACAGCCATTAACCGGGTGCAGCTGCTTGGGCGAGTGGGACAGGATCCCGTCATGAGACAGGTGGAGGGCAGAAACCCCGTCACCATCTTCTCCATGGCAACAAATGAGATGTGGCGGTCTGGGGAGGGAGAACCAACAGGTACAGGTGAGATCGATCTCATACTACTCAAATAACATCTTTGAAAATGGAGAAGCATCCATTTATTTTTATTTGACTTGATTCTTATTTGAATTAATATTTTTAATTTGTCTTTATTATTTTTATGTACATAATTCTAGTTTACTGTATTATTAATCATATTTCATTTGTTGTCGTGTTTATATATATATATATATATATATATATATATATTCTTTTTTCCCCTACTTTTTACTAATTTGTCCATATTATTTATAGAATTATTGTACAGATGTCCTTATTAAAAAAAAATCATAATAACTGTTTTTTTTTGTTTTTTTTTGCAGGAGATGTTAGCCAGAAAACGACATGGCACAGAATCTCAGTATTCAAACCAGGCCTCAGAGACGTGGCGTATCAGTACGTAAAGAAAGGGTGAGTTACAGATTTTGTTTAGTTTCATTGATATAAAAACTAAAATTCGCCGTTAACCTAGATGCAAACGTATTTTCAGGTCTCGGATTCTTGTTGAAGGAAAGCTCGACTATGGAGAGTACACGGATAAAAACAATGTCAGGCGACAGGCAACAACTATTGTTGCAGGTAAGGGTTCACAACAGACTGTTATGTTATGCTATGCTTTAATAGTTCAAATTTGCATAATATAATTTGTCTCTTTCCACAGATAATATTGTGTTTTTAAGTGAAAACCTGCGAGACGAGTAGTGAGGACTCCTTCCTGGACTGTAGGAACCAAAAGAAGATATTTTATATAGTGTTACTCTGCTCACTGACATTAAACTCTTGAGTATCTTTCTGTCCGGCCTCATCAGTCATACATAGACTTAAGAAGTCTTGTCGTTTTTTTGATTGTCATGCATCGTGTCTTATTTCCGACAGAGGGCGCTGACAGATGCACTTTGACATGTATCTACTTTCCAGAACCAAGCACTGGATTAGACTCTTTGTATAAGAAATGCTACATTTCCCTTTTCTGGACTTTCGAAACATAAAAGCATCATATTTGACGTTATATCTAATCAAGTCACTTGTAATGTTATGTTCATAAATAAATGTAAGTTGTTCAGTATAGGTATTTGTTGTCATTACTTATGTCATCCATGTGACGTCACATGTACAAGACTTGTAAAACACCTTCTGATTTCAGAAACTTTTAATAGTTAGCTTCTGAAACTGAAAGAATAGCGGTTTCATTTCTTTCTTTTGTTTTTCAGTCGTGTCCCATTTGTTTGTCCGCTGTTTACCCATCGTAGTATAGTCGTTTAATTGTAATGTTTTTACCTGTATTGCTTAGTCTGCGGAATGTATTAAGGGTATCTTAAATGCACTTTTAAAATGTAAGCAAGATTACTTTTTCGTGGTATTTAAACACAGCAAAAATCCGTTGACAGACACTGGACCTGAGGCGGTGCACAGAGTTTGGTACTCTTGGCTTTATACGGTTTGTTAAGAGATTATGCGGAGTCGCCTCTAATTGGAGCAGTTTCACGTCAATCATGCATTAGCGTTCTCCTATTGGTCAGACGGGCTGTCCGTCTTCCTCGATTTTCTGTACTCCCTGAGTGTGCTTTAAACGTAACAACTAATCTGATTGGTCTCCACATGGATTCCAAGGGCGGGGCATCGGATAGAAAAGTTTAGCATTTTTAGGGCGAATATGCGTATTGTTTACAAACAGCGCCACAAAACAGAAACTCACCGAAAAGCGAATATAATAACATTTGCTTGGAAACACCCGACCTGTTTCCTAAAAGTATCACAGTCCACAAACAGTCCTTTGTAAACAGATTTTGCAACTCCCATAATGTCCCCGCCCCGAATTCCTGTTCGCCTGTGAAGGGGCGACATTTCTCAAGGAAGCTGAGAGGAAAGTTCCGACAACACTGGCGACAGACCCGCAACTTATACCCAACTTTGCGCTGACAACGCAAGATTCTCTCCGAATCGCGACCTGACGGGTGTTTTTACGGATAGGCTGACAAATATTCGTTTGTGGAGTCGTTGAAGCGAAGCCGCGCGCGACGGTTTACTACAGACGCAGATCGAGGCATGGAAATAATGGATAGCGGGGAACCGTTTTTACAATGGGACAAAAATCTCAGCGAATTGTCCGAACCCGGAGATAACGACATTTTATACAGCACTGTAAGTAGGCATCTTCTTATAATGCCGTGGCAGCATTGCCATCTTCACTTTACACCGTCATATCACGTTTTGATGTGTTGCAACTAGTGTCACATCACCCACAATGAGTATAAACATCATGATTTCGTCCCATACGAGCTTTTAAATGACACGGAGACACTCTGTATGAGTCTGTCAGATAACTGTGTGCCTTTGGGTTCCACTTGGCTCCAAGGGATAAAGTTCAGATGGTGCAGTCATCCTCTGTCTGTATCTTGCCCGTGCAGTGGCGTACAAAGCAATGCAGATAAGTTTAGCCTATTTGGATAAAGCCAGAATATAGTGCTCGACTCTTTGAAGAGTTGCTGCAGGTTATGTAATAATAGGGTTGCGTTCCAACTTCTGCTCAAAGGGGCCTCTGCTTGCTGCCTAATTAGGGGGTTCACAGTCGGGTAGTTGGTGCATAAAGATCCATGCACTTTCTGTTGATTCAACGTGAAGATTTTAGGCTAAAATGTACACGAATGCACCAGGGAACGCATATTTTCCCGTGTCTCATCATGTTTGTAATCATTTTTAAAAATAAAATTTCACAGCATATGGCACTAAAGTTGGAATTAAGGCATTTACGCTCATGCAAATATAACTGTATGATCTGATACCAGGGCTCGAATGCTTTTTAAAATGCAGCATTGCAAGTCACCCAGCAGAACCTGTCAACTCTTAAGTTTGTGGTCTTTATACGGTACGTCAAATGAGGTTAAGTCCAGATGTGAAACAAGCGGTTTCTAAGCCGACATCCCAATTAAATTAGCAGACATAACGCCTTCCCAGACGGCATCGAAGCCAGTGTTGGAGGTGCAGCAGTATCAGAGACGTAACATACACCTCAGGAGAACTATATATGCTTTGTGAAGGTTGTGAAGGGTTCATATTCTACAGCAGAATAGGGGTCTTTGTTTAAGGGTCCCATCGACCCCACTAAACACACATGTGCTCCCCCACCCCATGGGTCTGTATGTGCCGGTTCTCCTCACTTTTACTTTCGCTGTCCAGGGTTTGTTGACATGGAATTCCACACAACAATGCAAACCGTTCTCAGTTAGAGAGAAGAGAGCTTGCTTTGTGGCTTCAGCCTGTTGCACGTGTCTGTTATCGTTACGCATGTTGCATGTGGCCTGTTTCCTTCTGCATTATGATTCAGCTGCGCTGTCATTGCATGGCGGTTCACTTTCAAAATAGAAATCATGTTCTAACTTTTAACGCATTACGGTGGTATTTAGGGTACTATTTAACCAACAGATACCTCCATATTTCCCCAGTTAATTGATTGCATTAAGAAGTGCAACACTTTTTTTTTGGTGTGACATGTAAGTGCTACTGAAGTGGAGATTTCTAGCCTGCGATCTAAATAAATAAACTACAAAGCCTATTTGAGATGTTTTCCTTCCACTGTAGCCAGAAGTGTCTTGGCTTCATTCATACCCAGAAAGAACAGTCTTAGTTAAGGAATGCAAACATGCCCTTTTTATGACTTAATAGGCCTAGTAATTGTCTTCCGTAACCGATAGTTGTGATTATGTCTTCATACATTGTCAGCTTTCTATTGGAAAGAACTTGTGTAGAGGGTGTGTGCCCGTGCCTACCTGTAAAACAGGGTTTTTTTTGCCACCTATTCTTGAACCAAAGTCTCATCTGTCGTTTTTCAGGTGGTTTGAAATAGTAAAAATAACCCAAGGCTTATTCTGAGCTTTTCAGGACGGGGGTTGAGGAGATGCTGAGGGGAGCAGTTAGGCTGTCATGCTCAGCATTTCTTAGTGCTGATAATCGCAGCGACACGATTAGCCTTGAAAGCACATTATCCCATGCAGACCTTGTGGCAACCAGATGTACTTTCCAGGCCTGATGCAGAAACCAGAGCAAATATGAGGAAAGGCATGCCTTTGTGCACTGACTTGTTTGTTAATGCTTCATTCATTGCTTATTTGCATACGTTTTGTATCAGTAGATCTCATTTGTCCCAGCTGATGGTTTGATGTTATGATCAGCTGATAACAGTCAGGTCATTGAACGTATGGTTTTCAGAGAAGTGGGCTTTCAAAGTAACCACATTCATAGAAATCAATCAACCTGATCTACTGCTGATACACTGCTTATTATTACTCGTATTGTTCAGAACGGGTCATATGAGACAGAATTGTTTCATTCCTAATACTAGGTAATGTTAACACATCGGACTAAATCTGAACAGCGGTTTCTAGTGAACTAGGGTTGGGTGATTTTTATCAGGTTATGTTGTACTAGAGTTTGTTATACCGGTTGTACCGTACAGCATCTATATATTATTTACACATGACAGAGATGGATGGATTAACATGAGAAGACAGAGTGGGACGTGTCCCAGACAAGTCAAAGCATGGGAGGACTTGTTATTAAAGGGTGTAACGCGAAGCTGAGTTTAGTTGTTTATGGTGATGGCAAATATACTGCAATGATATAGCACTGGTATGTGTTGACAGGCTGCCGTATATTAAAACGCCTTTAAATATAGCTCATATAATCATCGGCTTTTGAAATTTTTTGCTAGCTTTACATGAAGTGTTTTGCTTTTATGTCAGGCTTATCGTGTTTTTTGTTATGCTTTCAATTTTAAACGCTACTTAATATATAATACGATTAGCAATGTAATAAACTGATTCAAGATTGTGTGTGTGTGTATATAATATATATATAGGCCAGCATTCCTTCTCTGTGTCCACACACACAATCAGTGACGTTAAACACTGGACTCATGAGGATATCTTAAGAAAATAAGTTGTCTATCTTGACTGTAAGGGTCATGTGTGACTGTAGGAGTCTGGCTTCACATTTGTGTTTTTTTTAAGTTTTGTGGGAGATTGGAAATGACTAAAAGGCTGTGTGTGTGTGTGTGTGTGTGTATGTGTATATATATATATATATATATATGTATGTATATATATATGTGTATGTGTGTGTGTATATTAGAATAAAGATTAATAGTAAACAGCCTTTTTTAATAGTTTAGTAAAATGGAAAAAAATTATTCAAAACCATAAAAAGATTTTAATTACCTAAAAATACAAAAAAAAAGCTAGTTGTCGACAGCATCCTGGTGTTTAAAATGTGTGTGGTCAGTGCACAGCATGCCAGGACAGCCTAATCTTGTGTTCCTGAGCCCTCTGACATTTTGATAACATTTGTCACTCAGGAATCACGTGGTGTTTGATGACTTGTACGTTTAGGGACGGAGGGGCGAGTTGGTCTGTAGTGAGAAACCCTCTGTGCTCCGTCTTCTCCTCTCTGCTCTCTGTGGGACGGGTGGACACAGACTCGGCCTGTTCTCCGAGAGGCCAGGGCTTTCGTCCGTCGCTCTTGCAGGCTGCATCATTCTGCGACACACATTCTTGCACTCACGCTCTGAAAGGATGGTTTGTGTGAGCTGCAACTTGAGCCTGAACCTTTGCTGAGCGCACACGCATTCATTACTCATTACCGCGTCCCAATTTATTCATCACCATCTTGTGGTTTCACTCGGCCTTATCTGCCCAGTCATTCTAAATGCCCCTTAGAGGATGATCTCTCTTTAAATCAAACAATTTAGTTTTGCCAGAGAAAAAGTTGTAATGGAGGTGCTGCGTTGCAGTAAATATTAGGTTATTAGCTTTGGGAGTATTACATTGCATGAGAAACTTGTTTTTTCTGTAACAACATAGCCACTGATTTTTTTTTACTAAGCTATGACTTAAAAAGCACAGTGGTTTCATATATATATATATATATATATATATATATATTATATATATATATATATATATATATATATATATATATATATATATATATATATATATATATATTAGTTTTGTTTTAATATATAACATAAAAAATAATAAAAAAAATATATATATATATATATATATATATATATATATATATATATATATATATATATATTTTTTTAATTTATTTATTTTTTTTAAATGTTATATATTAAAACAAAACTATTTTTATATATATATATATATATATATATATATATATATATATATATATATATATATATATATATATATATGCCCACTGTCTTTTTAATGAATTTTTAAAAAAGTTTACAAATTTTATAGTTTAATATTTTGGTTTTAGTAGCATTGAATTACATTTCACAAGGAAAGTACTTGACTACCTTTTTAATTAAACATTACTTATTTTATTTCGTTATTTTATGTTTGTTATTATTTTTGAGCTTTTGTGCCACATTGTTTTTTAACAGTTGTTTAAAATAGTTTCAGTACATTTATTTTAACAAATGAACCAAGCAAATTGAAAAATTCAGTAAATGAATACTTTTTCAAATAAAAATAGAAAATCTGACTCAAACAGTAAGGCATATTTTAAAACTGTTTGGGACACATTTCTCTCTGTGTTCTCATTTAGAGCCATGTTGTTATTTATTAGCGTACCACATACATCTTTGTGTTATTACAGTATACACCATAGCTGCTTGTGTATTGGGCATACAGGGTGTTTTTTACTCCATTCACTCAGAGTTTTCCTGTTCCTCCCCTTAAAGAGCAAACATATTGGTGATCAAGTGCTTTCAATCAATCCAGATTTGATTTATTTGTTACCCACCGTCACCGCATGATTACATCCAGCGTCCATTAAGGTCACTATTGGCCAGATGTTGATTCGAATGGAGCCGTTTCCTGAGCCCCCGGAGCTCCTGAATCACCAAACATTTACTGTCGGGATGGGGGAGGAAGGTTGGGACGGCCCCAGTCTGCAGGATGTGTTCGGTCATGTTGTGAATTAGCAGCAGACTTGCTATTAAAGGGTTATTTAGATTACTCACCCTCTGGCCATCCAAAATGGATATTTTTTTCAGTAGAACAGTAAAGATGTTTTTTAGGTTCATACAAAGCAAGTCAATAGCTACCGTCACTTTAAGAGTCAAAAAAGAATCTACATGTAACACAAAATGAATACACATACAAAATATATTGAGGTCTTAATATAATTTATTTTATTGGTTATTTTAGGCAATTAATAGAATCAAACGGTCTGAATGAACCAGATTTCCCCATTTGTCTAAGGCTCTGGAATACAGGTAATACATTTTTTAATAATGTTAAGTTTCTTGCATAGGCCAATCATGTGTGTGTAAACAAAAAGCTGTATTGTAGATGCAATTAATTATTTGGCAGTACTTGCATTTTCTGTATAACCAATAGTTTCAGCTAAAAATCTTCTTTTACTGTTCTACTGAAGAAAAGGTCTCCTACATCTCAAAGTTTGAATTTTTGGGTGAACTATCCCTTTAAGGCCTCTTTCAGTGAATTAAGCTGAAGATGTTACGCATTTCATGCTCCACTGTTATATACAAGCAGCTTGCACAAGAACCAGGCCAACTCAAAACATTCGGAAAAGTGACTCATGGAAGAAGTGAAGGACTTCTGCTGAGATTTGTCTTGGCACAACTGAGATCTGCAAAGTGAACTTCAGGATAAGGATACAAAACTTTTCCCAGACTGATTTTATTCTCTGTCCAGATTGCTACAATTTAACTTTACAACTTTACAATTTTATTTCCTTTTTCAGATTAGTATCCACGAGTTCTTTGATTTTTTTTTTGTTCCAAATCTTGAACGTCTCAAAACAATTCATGGAATTTCACTCTAGCTTGTTGATTATTTATGAGCTGATTGTTATTGCTTTACCCTACTTATTGTCGTAGTTACTGGACATTGAGCTGTTTTGATTCACAGCAGCATTGCGGCACACATGAAACTCCAAACAAAGCGTTCTGTATGGCAGGTTAACTGTGTATTTGGGTCAGAGAGACCCTTGTAATCCAGCTTAATGTCACTTAGCATTGGCTCCTGTCCTGGAATACTACTTAATAATGAGACATTTCATGTACGGCATTAGAAGAGACCCGTCAACCGTGCTGGAATTGTTTCTAAGGACAAAACATTCTGGCTTTCCTCAAGTCTGCAGTGTTCCAGTTCAAAACAAGTCAATTTTTAGTGGCTAATATCAGTGAGTCAGATCCACCGGTGTGTAAAGGACAAGGTCCAGCCTCATCAGCGCTGATCTTTGTCTCCTCTGACTTGGTCTTTCCTCACATCTGTTTCGCTGCTTAAGGGTTGCGTCATCCGTGTCCACGTTTGGCTTATAAACTTCCTCTTCCTGTGGACACGTTCACGGCCCCCTTGAGAGGATAAAAAATTACAGGCCACTGTCTGAATCCACCAGCACAGCTCCCAGTGTCTCTTGCCGTCGCATCTATTTGGATTCTCCGGCTGGGCAAAAACTCAGAGTCAAGTTTCAATATCCTGCCCCCAGTGAAACCACATGTACTATACACCCATCCAAACTACAGACAAAGAAGCCTTCACTCTCAGAATCAACCCAGCTGGATGCAGCCGTCGTATTCATGGAGTAGAGCACATCTATACTGTCTCAGTAGTTTATATTAAGTGTGTGTGTGTGTCTCTATCTCTCTATCTCTCTATCTATCTCTCTGTCTCTCTGTCTGTCTGTCTGTATATAAATCTCGAGATGATAACTGATGAAGTGTAAGTGAAGTAAAGACTGTGCAGAACGCTGTGCATTTCTATTCCATCGCCTTAAAGGAACTGATCCCAGACCAGGCCCTTGAAAGTGATTATTTCTATCCTCAAACCGCAGGAAACCTCACGCCTGTCCTCCTCAGAGTGAACACTGTCTTCTGTTCCTCTTAGAGAGAGCAGCTGACACCCAGCAATTACCAGCAATCATCATAATCATCTCATCACACACTCAAGAGTGTCAGATGTAATTGCATATCAGCCGTGACTGATGCAGAAACAACGTAATAATACAGTGACTTCGTGCGGCCATAACCATGTATGAATTCATAAGGAAATGACTGGTACAAATGCATCCAGAAGATGACAACTATGAAATCTCATGTCACACAAGCCGAGGACTTCACCCACTCCTGACCGGATTTGAACTGCTGCGATTTTTGTATTTTTTTTTCTTCTTCATCATGCTGCATGAAGTGTTCACCTGAAGTGGCCTTAGAAACGCTTGCTATTTTTATTCTATGGTTTTAGGCTGAAGAAGACATTCCTGGAAAGCGGTTCTTTGCCAAATATGAAGTTTAAGCGAGTTCAGAGGAGAACTGTTTATGCAGACTTAATGTGTGCTTTTGGAGGACGGCAAGCTCTGTAGAAACATCTGCGACCTGCATGCTTTCTCTCCAGACGTTTTCTCACCATGGTGGACGCAGACAGAGCTGCTGTTGAATAACTAACGTGTTAAATGTAGGGCAAAGCATTCCAGAGTGACTTGGTCACTTGCGTTCTCAAATGGTTTCTCTATCCTTGTTGCCTTGTGTATTGGTTTAGCTGTTTTCTTGTCTTTCTCTCTCTGTTTTTTGACTTGGTTAACCTCTGAGTCAGTCCGTAATTGATCCCATATGCTGGCGTCTCTCCATTTTCAGCCTAGCCTCCACCTCTTTCCTTCCTAGTTTGCTCAGCTCGGCCTTGTTTAACTCATTTTTCTGCCATCTTTGCTGGCAGCTCTTTTTTTGAAACCTTGTGAGCCGCCTACCTAGATGGCATTTTTTGTAGGCGGCTTTCGAACCCATTGTGTATTGAAATTTTGCCTGTGAAGATTCACTGAACAACAGTAAATGTGACTTTATCTTAATGAAAGGAGTGCAGTCCCATAATTCATTAGGAGTTGTAAAAGACAGGGTTTCTGCAGAACTTAAATTAATCTGTTTGCCCTGAAAAGAATAAATCTCGTCCTCAGAAATGTTTAAATATCTAAACATCCTGATATGTTTATCATTGAAATAATATCATTATCATTGAAATGCTAAAAGAAGTTAGCTGAAGTCTTGTTTTCTAAGAAATTGATCAAAACCAAGTGGGTTTATGCTTAAAACAGTAGGGGATGAAAACTTTTCCTTCAAATAAATATTTGTTCTTGTTTTAAGCAAAAACTTGTATCTATATATATATATATATATATATATATATATATATATATATATATATATATATATATATATATATATATATATATATATATAAATACATGTGTGTATTATATACATAATACATATGCACAGTACATGTAAACTAAAACTTTTATTTTTTCTAATATATATCTAATTAAAAAGCTAAAATGTGTGTGGAAAACACCAAATATATGCGTTTTTATACTTATGCAAACTCTTGCTTTTTATTTAAAGTGCAAATTTGCTGAAGATATTTATCTTTAATGGATTAAATTGATCTTACATTCCATTTTGGACATGAGCCCTCACGTGAGCCGAGCTGACCTGCTCAGCAGGCCTTGAAAGAGTAACTTACTGACAGATGCTGCCAAAAATGGCCTCACGGTAGGAAAATCTGGCGTGTTGCTGCTCTTGAATTGCTGTCAGTCAGCAGCACCGAGCATCACATCCAGTCCTGTCAGGTCGTGCTAGTCAAAGCAGCGGTGTTTGATCTTGTGATCCGTCTTTGTTGGCTGAACCCAGAGACCTGCGCTCTGCTGGCCGTGCAGATAAATACACACAGAGCAGACTGCTTCGCACTGACCCTCTTCCTGCGGATGAGCGTCTCTGAATCATCCATGTCTGTTGTGACAGCGCAGTTTTTATATTCATTATAAATTAGATTTTTATGTAGATTTTCTATATTATATGGTAACTTTTTTTGTCTATATAAATGACTGCTATATGATTAAAAATGCAGTATAAAAGTTACATATTTTTACAAACTAAAATACGGTTTATTTGAAAATATTTTGAAACGCAATTTATTCCTGCGATTGCATTCAAAATAAATTTTTGTTAACATAGTATATGCGTGTACTACATATATTTATTATATGTATATATAAAGACACACACATACAGTACATATCTTGAAAACATTTTCATGTTTATATAGTTATATTCTTACATTTTATATGTAAATATATTCAATATATATAAACATAACATTTCTATTCAATATGTACATGCATCTTTGTATTTATATATTTATACAAAGTAAATAAAAGTTATTTTATTGACATTTCTTTATATTTTGGGCACAAATAAACCTCATCAGGAGGATTCAAGAGCGTCATCTCTTTACAACAACAAGCTGAGAATGCTGTAGATTGAGCTTAACATGTTGAATTCAGAACATTCCTCTAAACAGCGCCTGAGGAAACCCGCTGACCCGAGTCAACACAAGTTCTCCGTTTAGTCTTGAAGAGATGAGGTGAATGTCTGGAAGTGTCTCGTGTCCAAACCTGTTCGAGGAGCAGGGGCCCTTTTTAAGAAAGGCTTGGGGCTGGAAGGCATAAGTAGGAATGCCAAAGAGTGGGGAGGTGTCCTAAATCAGACCTCCTCACTGGGATGAGAACGAGCCATCTGATTGGATGAGAGAGAGCGTGATGCGCACTGATTGGTGGAGAGGGTTATCCTGTGGGCACTTGCTATCATGTTTAGTCTGTTCCTCCAGGCTATGAGATCTGATCTTCAAAAAAATGTGCTGATGTTTTAAAGTCTGCTGCAATTAAGGTGTCTTTAACTAGCTGCGCTTTAATGAGCACTTAATTTTTAACTCTACAGTCACAGCCTGATCTTACATTTTTAAATGCCAAAGGTAAAACATCATTTGAGACTTGCACTTTAAATTAGAGATTATGATGAATATATTGGAGTGCGTTACGGAGTATAGTCAACGTCAGAAAATTTGACATTAAATAATATAGACTACAAATAATTTAATTAGCGATGAATAACATCCAAAATAAAGTTGTTTTTTTTGTTTACATGATATATGAGCATTTACTTTAAATATTATGGAAATGCAAACATGTGCATATATATATATATATATATATATATACTGAATATATGTGTTTATATATATACATGATAAATGAACACATTATGTAAACAAATTTTATTTTGGATGCAATTAATTGTAATTAATTAACTACATTTCATTATAAATGCCTAACTCTCACATTCGTTTTGTGCCTGCTTAGCACTTCACAGAGTTGCTGGATGATCTGTCCCAAGAGGCTTTGCTGGGTCAGTTGTTAAGCGACCCGTTCCTGTCGGGCCGTGGAGATGCTATGGACACAGAGGAGGATCTGACCCCTGCGTCTCCGGTGCCGCCGCACATTCAAGCTGAGCACAGTTACTCTCTGTGCGGAGACTCACGGCCGCAGTCACCCCTGTCTCATCTGCCCGGGGAGCCCGGCAGCGACGCCGGTAACAGCTGCCGCAATCTGCTTCCAGTTTGATTACATAAGTCCAAAGAAAAGTCAATTTGCAATGCGACGTGTATTTTAGGTGACTCGGACAATGAGGAGTGGCCCATGGAGCAGGAGGACAAAGGGCTGAAGATGGAGCCTCTGCTGTGTGACCCGTCGCCCGTCCTGCTGCCCACCCTGACCCTCATTCTGACCCCCGAAGGTCCTGCGTCTGAGCCCGTGACTGACTCCTCGCTGAGCCCCCAGGCCGCTCAGGTCAGACCACATGCCCACACACACACACACACACACACACACACAGACAGGGAGAGGGAAGTACTGATTTCTGCTGGTGTTTGCAGGTGGAGGAGGACAGAGAGAACCTCAGCCCTCAGATTAAACTGGAGCCGCACGAGGTGGATCAGTTCTTAAACCTCTCACCCAAAGGTAAAACATAGTCTCTGAATATGTAAAGATATAGGAGTGAATTTATCATTACAGTAAAGAACATTTAGATATTTATCTTTCATAATAAATAACTAAACTGAATGACCTACATTAATATCGTACTGTTTAAGTGATTAAAATTAAATTCTATTTAGCTTAAAGTGACATTGTTTTAAACTAAATCATGTCCATTAAAGTATTTTAATTCACTATTTAATTTAAACGGTAATTAATATTTAAATAGTTTCATAATCTAAAATTGATTTTAGTTATTTAAAAAGAAATTCACTTAACGCTCATGCAGAAAAATAAATGCATACTAAATAATCGAAGAAAGTAATAGAAGAAATCTAAAAGTCTAAATAAATCTATTCCAAATGTTTGACTACAGAATGCTGATCCGATGTTTTTTATCAGGCCTGGAGTCTCTGCAGATGCCGCCCACTCCTCCCAGCTCTCACGGCAGTGACTCGGAGGGCAGTCAGAGTCCCGTTCACCCCTGCGCTCCCTCCAGCCCCACACAGACCCCCGCGGCCCTCAAGGTGGCGCCGAGAGCCTCGTCTTCCCTCTCCAGCTCTCCTCTTCTGACCGCTCCTCATGTGAGTACAGAGGCATTGTGCTCACTAACAGATGTGTTGAGTTCGATTAACCCGCTCTGGTCTGATCTGACAGAAGCTGCAGGGCTCTGGTCCTCTGCTGCTGACGGAGGAGGAGAAGCGCACGCTCATCGCTGAGGGATATCCCGTGCCCACCAAACTGCCTCTGTCCAAAGCCGAGGAGAAAGCACTGAAGAAGATCCGCAGAAAGATCAAGAACAAGGTCAGACTTCAGCTTCGCAGAACCGTCCGAAGATGCACGCTTCAAACATTGATATCAAACATGCTTGTGATTTTTCAGATTTCAGCACAGGAGAGCCGCAGGAAAAAGAAAGAGTACATGGATGCTTTGGAGAAGAAGTAAGTCTGATAAATATTAATCGGTTTCAACTGGCTTATGTGAAATTGCTGAAAAATAATTAAACTTTTTCATCTCGAGTTCTCAGAGGTGTTGCATATTTAAAGATCGAGTTGTTCAAGCGTAAAAGACTCAAAGTTTTTGAATTTGTGTGTCACTATGAATACATTATTGTGAATGATTCATAGCTGCAGCTATTCCTAAAAAAATGGTATAAAAATTACAGTTGAGTAAACTGATAAAAAAAGTATAAATATTTAATATAAAGAAAGTGTGTATGTATACATATAGATTAACCATATTTTTAAGTACATTTCTTAGAATATTAAATATTTTCATGCATAGATATGTATATAAATAATAGAATTCATATTTTACATTTACATATTTTTCTTAGAAATACGTCACGTGAAAGTAAAATAGGTTGCAAATGAAGTTGCATGTTACAGAAATGTACAAATGAAATATTTTCAGTAGCTCCATGAGAACAGCATATCACATTTTTATATCACATGATTAATCATATCATACATCTTGATTCAGATATGTATTGAATTTTTTCCCCCACGTTATTTAGTGTCTCATAGAATAGATTGTAAATCCAGTTCAAGTTAAAGAAATGAATTTATAAGTGCTGTTTTCAGTCTGTACGTGACGTTGCTCTTCTCTCTTCATCCACAGGGTGGAGACCTGCTCCAACGAGAACAGTGAGTTACGCAGGAAAGTTGAAACACTGGAGTGCACCAACAAGTAAGAGCCTCAGCCCCAGCCATCATTAGCTCATAGTTTGATCTCACACTGTATTGTTGGTCATGAATGATGCATGCTGTGTAAACGGTGCTGTATTGATTATGTGGCAGGTCTTTGCTGCAGCAGCTGCACTCGCTCCAGGCGGCGGTGGCAGGAAAGGTCCCCCGGTCCTGCAGAGTGACGGGCACCCAGACCTCCACGTGCCTCATGGTGAGCGCCACCTGCATCGGCCTTCAGCTGTGTGTGTGTGTGTGTGTGTGAGAGAGAGAGAACGAGCACTAACAGAAGCACTGCTCTGTGTGTGTGTGTGTGCATTCAGGTGGTGGTCCTGTGTTTCTCCGTGTTCTTGGGGAGTTTCTACCAAGGCCTGAGTCCCTGCTCCTCCATCACCAAAACAGACCTGAGCAGAGAGATCTCCATACAGGACTCGTACACCACCACAGGTATGCATGCTGGGATATCTGTGCAAAAACATACTGAGACACACAACATCTTATTAGATATGATTTGCATTTGTTATGCATTTGTGTGTGTGTGTGTGTGTATATATGTATATGTATATATATATATATATATATATATATATATATATATATATATATATATATATATATATATATATATATATATATATATATATATATATATATATATATATATATGTATATATATATATATATATATATATATGTATATATATATATATATATATATATATATATATATATATATATGTATTAATTTTAGTTTCACATGCAATTTTTAACATGCATATAAAACAAATTAGTTTTATTAGCAGCTTGTTACTTTAAAAAGTAACATTTGGTTCTACATGATTTATATATTATTTATATGTATTATGTTAAAAATAAATTATATTTGATTATTAATTCAAAATGAATGTAATATTTATTTTGACATGCCATTTCTCTGCGTATGTCAGGTTGTCTATGTGTGTGTACAAGTAAATAATTATTAGTTTTACATTAGTATATTTTATTACTTGTTTTAATACATGTATATTCCAATTATTGGTTTAGTAAATGTTCTCGTTGCATGATATAATAATCTACCGCACAAGATATTAAAGCGTCATCAGTCGTGTGAGGTTGTTTGTGTGTGGACTGAAGTATGGTTTCAGTATTAATGCAGAGGCACTAGAGCCGCTGTCACACTGAACGTTTTCATATCGATCAAGCTCTAATACACACAGCACTCGTGTCTGTAATTTGCTCATTTTTCTTTGTCTCATGTGGACTAATGAATGGAGGAATGGCCAGATTTGGATCTATATTAGTGGTCTGGGCCCCACTCTTGAGCGGCTGAGAGTCATTATCAGTGCTGGAGTGGGCCAGTAATTATCATGCCCTTAAAAGCAGAGCGATCGCTTAATCATCGCTGATCTCTGATCCGCCCGCGTCATGTTTCTCCCACTCGCATCATTCAGTTAATGCACTGCTTTCACAAAATGCTACTGTACTAATAAAAGGGCTGTTTACACCTGATATCCATTTCAGGTGAGACAATCACAAATGTTCAGCCGAGACATCTGCCGTTAACAGCAGGAAAAAAAGCTGCTTGTAATTTTGGTTTGTTCTGGTTATGCCTGCCTGCCTTTTAGGATATAACAGATAAATGATTATTAAATTATTAAAATGTATAACAAATCATTATCATGAAAAATGGTGATCAATAAAATGAAGCAATAATTATATAAATAAATTACATTTGTTAAAAAATAGATTAGATTTTTTCAAATCTGAAACAATCACAACAAACAAAACACAAACAAGGAACAAATACTACGGCCAGCGGTGCTTAAAAATATTGCAAGTACAATATCTAATATATGGAAAAAAATCTTTATTTAATAAATATTTGAATCTATTTATATATATTTGCAAAAAACAAATACGCATTTTATTTTTAGATATAAATAATTGAATGTCTGTGTATGATCTAATAAAGATACTTTAATGCAATTGAATAATTTATAGTAATTTATTAGTTTGTGTGTTTACATATATAGTAGTCAACATTTAAAATGTTTGATGAAAGGCTTTTATGTACTCCAAATGTTGACTGGTGAATGCATATATTGTGTGTGTGTGTGTGTGTGTGTGAGACACTCGATCCTTTGCATCCGTTTAATACCTAGTGTTTGTTCTTTCCACAGTGAGGTCCCGGAACCTGTTGTCCATTCCGGAGCACGGGGGTCTGGACGAGCCTCATCCCGTCGGGCTGGGCGGGGAATATCCTGAATGGGACCGTCAGGCCGACGTAATGGCAGCCTGGCGTTTAGAGCAGCAGCACAACCAGGAGCAGGCGGAGCTTCGTCAAGCGGAGCCCCGCCCACTCATACTAAACACCAACGAAACACGAGCGCAGAAGGCCATTCTCATAGACCTGCACTCGCACAGGTAACCCTCCCGAGGCCGCTTCCGTTCCTTGACCCGACCACAACTGGATACTGAACAGTGGGTTTTGTTTTGACAGGTCAGAGCAGTGGTCAAACGAGACGGCTAAAGTCATACAGCTGGAGAGGACCGTCAACGAAACATCCTGAGATCACTGCAGCGACGGCCCATGGGCTTCATATTTATAGTATTGTTTTACTTAGATGTCCTTTTTTTAAAATAAACAAAAACTCAAAAATGTATTTTTATTCCATTCCAACAGTATATCAAATTTTGATACTCGTGTATGCTATTTTCTTTTTTTTTTATATGCTTTGAATTTTGTTTTCCATATTCCTTCTTTTCCTTTTTTCACCTATTTGCCCCGTGCTACTGAGAAAATGTGTAGTAATATATTGAATTTGCATCCGTTTTCGTGACAACGACCGTAGCATGTCAATCAGAACACGGCACCAAAGAGTCAAAAGATAGTGCAAAGGTTCAAACTTTATTACGATTAAAGACTAAAAGCTCCGTTTACAGTTTGACGATGACGAGTTTCCAAAGCATTTGTAATGAATATGTAAATATTTGCAGGATCCTGTATTGTAAGTGTGTTGGGAGAGATATGAATTGATGAGACGTTTGTGGTGGAGGGCGACAAAATCGGGACGATACGGACTTGACATGAAAAGGACGGATGCTCTCCGTCCCTGAAGTCCCTCATATGACGTCGCCCTCTTTATTAAGGACAGATGGCCCTTTTTGTCCTCATCTGGCCACCATCCAGCCCCCGTCTGCGCTCTTGAGGGAGTAAAAGACGCTCGCTGACAAGTCTAGCGTTCTCTTGCTCTGATATGAACGGTTGTGACGACCCGAGTCCCGAGCGATCTGTGGACTCTCTTGCACTGCTTCCTCGTAGAATTGATCTGTTATTTATTATTTTTAGCATGCCTGTCATCCTTTTATCCTGGAAACAAGAGCATTTTGAAGGAGATTCGAAGGAGGAGGTTTTGTCCCGATGCTATGCATTCAGATGCCAACGTTGGTCGCGCAGCATCCGTGTCGGAAATGTTATGTGTTTGGCATAACGTCTTACCTATGTTAGACTTTCATTGCATCACAGGGTCTACCTGAAATCACTCTGCCTTGTTTTTTTCTGCAAGCAAATAAATATTTTCCTTAGTAAAAGCATTGCAAATCTGGCGTCTTGAGCCATCATTTCTCCGTATTCTCATCTTACTGGGATGTTGAATGATGTTTTTATGTCATCTAGCTGCTTGACTACTAATTCTTTTCATCGTGACTGCATCTGCTTTGTAATGTTCCTGCCTCTCAGAGGTTTTTTTATGCAAAAGAAAGGTGTTTTCTCCACATGAGAGAGCTCAGATGATGCACTTCATACATTAAATCGCATTAGCTAAATTGTGTTAAAAGAAAAATGCATGTAGTCTCTAGACTCTCATGACTTCTTGGACAAATTATATGTTAACCCTTGGATAAATGTGCTATTGTGGACATATGGAGGTTATTCTTCAATTATGGCAATATTTCAAGCATATTGGGAAAATGCAATTGTTTGATAATGAATGACTTTCCTTATTATTGAGAGGACGTGCTAGGAATATCCTGTGAAAAGTTAATTTATTGCAAAAAACAATTATTATTTATATTATAGTTTTTTGCAAAAAAAAAACAATTATATATATATATAATAATAATAATAATAATAATTATTATTATTATTATTATTTTGCAGGATTAGAATACACTTGACAAGTGAAACACTAAAGAAAGGCACTGAGTTAAAACATGATTTAATGTGGTCATACTAGGGGGCGTGGCCAATACGTTCATATTAATAACCCACTACAGTCTCATAATACGGTCATTTTCAGGAGAATATACCAGCGCCGTAAATCTGTTCTAAAGAATGTTTATTATTTTAAAAACGTTTTGTGTATTTATTTATTTTTCCGCTGTGCCTCCAGAGGTTCCTGGCCGAACAAAGGGTTTGTATTCACAATAAGGTCCGGTTTAAACGCTCGCGTAAACACGCTTCTTCTGCGCCGCGCCGCGTCTCGCCCGCGCGCTCTCGGCGGAGACGCTTCTGTCGCGCTCACGGCGGACACGTCAGAGATCACCACGCATTTAGCGTATCCAGTCAGAGACCCCTCTGCCCTACTTTCATTCCTGATGCTGGAGGAGGATGAGGAGGCAAATCCCAGAATGTCCTCGCGGAGGGATGCAGCTGTTGTCGGTCGTGCGCGCGCGTAACGTGAGAGAATCGTGAATCAATCAATCGGGTAGATAGATAGATATACAGACAGATAGATAGATAGATATTATTCATCCCATGAGGGACATCGGAGGACGCTTTTGGAAGGACTTTTAAGCGCCGGAGGAGAGAAGGGGGTCCACTCAGTGCCGACCGGAGCATGATGGACCCCCTGGCCGACATTCGCGCGTCTCAGGCGGAGCGCAGCGGCAGAGGAGCCGCCGGTGGAGAACCAGCGGACGAGCAGACACGCGGCTGCGGGAGAGACGCGGCGATGGGCGGCAGCGACAGCCTGAGCAGCTTCGCCGACATGGAGGACTCGCTGGAGGAGAAACTCAAAGGTCTGGCGTTCAGGAAACAGATCTCGTACAGGTACAAAATGCGTTCGCGTCGCACGCTGCGTTTATTTCTCCGCCATATGGAGCGGCCGAACGTGTCGGATGGTTTGTTTGCGTGTGCGTTACTGAACAATGCGAAGCACGTTTGTCGTGCGAAGACACACACACACACACACACACACCTAAATAACAGAATATTATAATGCACATCGTGCCAGGATGTCCTGTGAAGGGAGATCTGGTTTAGTATCACGAGAACAGCAGTGGGGTTGGTAAACGTGCTGCATTATGTGAAAAACATATCTTTATGCTGTCCTTTGGCCTGCTATTGATTTGCAAGCAGGATTCAACTGTGTTTTCCTCTTGCACATGAAACCCTCAAGCCAGCAGGCGTTTGTATTGAATTGTTTAATTGACATTTGACCAATTAATATTAAACGAACAGAGCGATGCATGCATGAACTCGACTTCTTCTGCGGTGGAGAGAGAGATTCCCACACGTCAGGGTCATATACGGCACACTTTGACACATTAAAGGTCATTTCTGCACTACAGACTGTTTCAATTTCACGGTAATCTCTGGTGAACCCATATAATCTCAAGCTGCCGATGAGTTTCTTGCGCAATGGCGACCCTCACGTTTCATCAGCCTTAAAACGGGCTTAGACACGTCGAAAGCTTGCTTTTTTGGATGCATTGATCCCGTTGTTCATTCCAGATCAATGCAAGGATTGAGCCATACCGACCACGCCGCTTTCATGCGCTCACTTGAGAAAACTTGCCCGTTCATCTGTTCTCAGAGACCCCTAATTCGACCTCCCCTCCTCCGTTTTCCACCTGTCTGCGGAGGAGGGTCACTGCCACGTCGGAGTCTTAAGGTCAGATCGGTCCTCCGCTCGCGAATAAGGCCATTCTCTGAAGAAATGATCAAAGGTGTCCTCTGTTTCAAAGGAGCGATCTATGTCCATCTCCTATTCAGATAAGAAGTCAATAAGTCCGGCGAAACAAACAAACACCAGCCAGCATGACTTAAGATGTAAAGCGTCTTAGATAAAAGTTGGTCTTTTTTAAGCAAAGCATCTAAAAATGGAAGCCTTGTGTTTGCCAAACACAAAAACAGGCACTGTTCCAAAATCTAGTGAGCTGCCTAGCCCTAGGGGTTTGCTCTCTATATAGGCAGCATCTTAACTGTAATGACACCATAGAAGTGATTGATTCGGAGCGCTCTGTGTGACTAGCATTCCTCAAATGAAATGCGCAGAATTTTCTTTGATACTCATATGTTACAAAATATTGGGTAAAATAGTGTAGAGGTGTGTGTGTGTGTGTGGTCCTCATGGTACATTATTTGGACAAAATGTCCCTACAAGATTGGCAATATCCTAAATCCTTGTGCATCTGAGGTCATTTTAAGGTCCCAGATAAGAAACAAACTGATAAATCATGCATTTTGAAAGGGACGGGTTCAGGTGTGTTTATACACAGAAACACGCACACACACATAAAGTATATACATTTCTATATTAAATATATATATATATATATATATATATATATATATATATATATATATATATATATATATATATATATATTAAATACATAAATGTGTAATATATAAAATAACACATAATAATAACACATTCTTTAACACATAATTTATATGATAATTAATGTATAGTGTATATATTATTATTTTTCTGTGTTTGGAATTGAATTATTCATATTTAAGACATTTGTAGCATATTTTCATCATTCACATCCGCCACATTTCACCTCGCATCATCGATCAAACATAGTTCTGTGCCATAAAGTGATCTTATAACATCATGCTGCTACCTTTTGGTACAGGCTTCTTGTCTGAAACGTATCTGATGTCTTAAAATGCTGCCTAGGTAGGCAGCACACTAGGTTTTGGAACAGAGCCACCGTGTTCTTCTTCATATTCTTCTGAAATATAGCACTTGTATCGTTTTTTTGATATCTAGTGAATCATGTTCGGCTTATAAAGAGG
This sequence comes from Puntigrus tetrazona, assembly GCF_018831695.1. Taxonomy (NCBI): domain Eukaryota; kingdom Metazoa; phylum Chordata; class Actinopteri; order Cypriniformes; family Cyprinidae; genus Puntigrus; species Puntigrus tetrazona. The sequence continues at coordinate 1,389,253 of NC_056702.1, forward strand.
CTCTTGTGTCCACTCTCTCTCTCTTTTTCTCTCTCTCTCTCTCTCTCTCTCTCTCTCTCTCTCTCTCTCTCTCTCTCTCTCTCAGGACACTCTAGGAGTGCAGCAGCAGACAGTGAAACATAAAAAAGAACTCATGCATTTTTAAGTGTCCCGATCACAGCCTCGATTGTAGATTTATACATGCTTGACACATTTTCACTCCGCCAGGCTGCTGAAAAGTTAAACATGCATATTTATTACGGTCTGCTCGGTATAAGAGAGTTGGCCTGCAAAAAAAACTTGTCATGTTTGCCGAGTTTCTGCAAATGGTGGAATGCCATTAACTCCGTTTGCAGTGCTAAATGGACTGACCAATCAAAATCAGGCGTTTTGAATATTCATTTACATCTGAAATGTAGTGTAAAAGTATATTCATTAAGGAAAATAGTGTGTTTTTAATTGGACTTGAATGGTTTATATGGCAGATGGATATAGGGGGCGTGGCTGTGGATGCAACAAATCACATTTTGATGAAGCATTAAAAAAAATTCTCATAGTAATAACTTGCAATCGTGGATAATTAGACTACAGGGTCCATTTGTGCATGTATTTGAACATTCAAACGAAGAAGCACATTAATAGGAAGTGATGCGTTGTTCCGCCAGTGGTGCTGCAGAATGGATGGGAAAGGGTTTAATATTTGATCGCTTACAAGTGTTGTGTTTTATCTGTGAAACTTTAATAAGGGCCCTGGTGCATTTAGTCATCTGTCAAGTTGTGCCAGTCCTCCTCCCATTTGGCGCTTTGCTTCGTGCGTTTGGCTGAAGACCGTAGACGCTGCACCCAATTAGGACGTACCCTTCACAGTTTAGCACGCTCTGTTATTTTTTTATATCCCTCATTCCTAGCTGGCATTGATTCAGGATGCAAAATGGCCACCACGTCTACTGTAAACGTTGATGTGCAAGAGAAACTACTGTACGTGGGCTGAAGTCAAGAACGAGGTGTTTGTGTAGTCGTTCCGTGACTAAGTTTGCCTTTTTTGGGCCCGAGATTGCCCTTTTGTAAGTTGCGCCTCATTGGCCAGGGTCCAGCTGACGTGTTTAATCACGCAGAGGTATGCGTATGTGTGTAAAACAGGGCTGGTCTTCTTGTCTCATTTCCTGCAAAATGCAAAACCCAGGAGCACTCAGTAGACCCGCGAATGAGGATTTTACATAAATGGTCATAATCTCTCCTGAAGATGGCTGTGCGTAAAGCGGGCGGCTTAACGCAGATAAAGCCAGTCTTTTAGCTTTTTTTCGTGGTGGAGGGGGTTTGTTTTGTAGTTTGAGGAGGTGCATTAAAGGATTGGACTTTTGAAGCTTTTCCTTATTAGGTATATGAGCGTAAGAGGCTTTTCCTCGGCTGATCCGAGCTGTGCCCTCGTCAGGGTTCGAAGCAGAAATTTAGTCCCAGGCTTGTTTTGTAGTAGGCCCGAATTACATTTCCAGTGATTTAAGAGCCGAATGATGGCTTGAATGACATTTTGTGCCCATAGTTGAATGTAGTGCATGTTTACAAGTCTTAGTTTGTTCGATGCGGTTTGCTACAAGTGGTCCGTCTCTGCTGTCTGCTGTCGTTGATCTGCGTGACTCAGTCCTGCACCTGTAGTTCTGGCAGAGGAGCACCTGCAGACAGCCACCACACCGGAGGTGTGAGAGACTTCATCTCCCCTCCGTCTCTTCATCCATCCTCCTCCACTTCAGCAGGGAGTTAACACTGTCTCACCGTGTGTGCTGTTCGCCCGCTCTAATTCTCTCTGACACTGATGGCTCAAACAGGCTCGCTGGTCTTTTATAAAACCTGCTACGGCAGCTGCCGACAATGTGTTTCGGTGGAGCATCAAACGAGAGGACGAAATGTGATTTTTTTAACTGTCGTAGGCGTGATTTTGCCGTATGGACAGGCTTTGGTTTGTTGCATCACTTACCCATTGTGTTAATTAAATTGTGTGTTTTAGACGTTTTAGTGCACTATAACTTATTTAACTAATGTGACAAACTTGGAAATGTTCTTCTCAAGATGTTATTAGTTACAATGTTAATATTTTTCAATCCGAACATTAAAAATAGGAATGTGTATGAATATATATCACATAATGTTATTTGGTATTTAGATGCAAACATTTTTTTAGATGCAAAAAAGTATTGTATTTAGAATGTTATTGCGTTTAGATGCCAAAAATGTTATTGCATATCAATGCAAAAATTGTTAATTCATACTGATCCAAAAATGTTCTTGCATTAGAAGCCAACAATGCTATTGCATAAAGATGCAAAAAATGTTACCGCATTTAAAGTAAAGTTCTATTGCCGTAAATTTAATTAATTGTGTGCATTATCCTAAGAGATTTTAAATTCATGTTGTAAATGTGCTCCCAAACATAGATGTAGGACAGAAATTGCAAGTGGACACAGGTCTGTAATTTCTTTCAGTGTTTTGGGTGTTTTTGTTCATCATTGTTTGTTTCATTGCACAAAAATAGCAGAGAAATCAATATTTAGATTTTATCTAAGACCAGACATCTTCAAACTATTTTGCACATTTGTGTTGATTTTAGGGGAAACTCCAGACCTCAGTGTAATGAATGTAAACATGGTGAATGGGTTAAATTGACTGGAGAGGACATGATGTCTCTGTACTGCATATATACATACAGGCTGTGCTGGGATTACTGGGCAGCTTTTTTAGCCGATGATGTGACAGTTTTATTCATGATTTGAATCCTGACGCTGAGTAATTTAACTGATTGCCGGGGCAGTAATGTTGGTGTGTAATCCTACCTGCTGAACCATTTTTATTCATTCATGTTAATGGCATATTAGAGGATTTTATCCTCAGGGGTTTGCCGCTCTTAGTCAGGTGCATGGAAATGTCCACTGGGTGCTTGCTAATCTGATTTGGTCTTTTATTTATATATATATAGTAGGTGGTATGGCAATATTTTATATCACAATATGAGTAATATTACATCTTTAGTAAGAAATGAATACTTTTATTCAGCGAGGGCACATTAAAGTCACACTGAATACATTTGTGATGTTAAAAAGATTTCAAATGCTTTTTAAATTATAAAAAAAATATGAAGCAGCACAACTCTTTTCAACGTTGAAAATGATCCGAAATGTTTAAATTCAGCATGTTCTTATATTGTAAATTATATCAGAAGGATCTTTTAAAAATAGGACTTTTAAAACATTTCAAAACTTTGGTTGTGTATGATTGTGACTGTTTCCACCTAAGTGGGAAAAGCTAAATGTATAAATAGATTTATTTCTTGCAGCTGTGACTTTTGTTATAACTTTGTGTCTCTTAATTACAACATTATTTTTCCAGCTGTGACTTTATTTCTAAAAATTGCATCTATACACCTTATACCTGCACCTGACTTTTTCCTCTCAGAGCTGCACATTTATTTAATATTTTAAATTCTCCCAATGACCTGTTTTACCTTTTAAAAATTAAATCCAGGCGAATCCAGTTTATTAATGTATTCAGTTTTCTTTTTCTTTCATTTTATTGGTCTCACTTTTAAATGCGGTTAATGCAGTTCTGCCACTAATGGAAGCAATAAATGAAAAGATGCAGAAGAGATCTGAAGTTGATCTTGTATTTCTCCGGCTGGATGAGGTTGTAAACACATGCGGCTCATTTGCATTCGCTCTGTGCACACATTATCTTTTCAGCACAATTCTCTGGTTCTGTGTCTCTCCTGGTCTCTTTCTCTGTGTAATGCGCTCACTAATTATAGCTCGCCTCTATCTCTCTCCAGCTGTGGTCTGGGAGGTTGTGTGTGTGTGGATGGGTTCTGCCCTTTATATACTGAGAGCACCGGGTTACAGCAGCCCGGGCCTCATTTAGCAAATGATTAATTCAATTAGGCAGCCAGGACCTCAGGTGGAAAAGAAAAACCTGGGGGCCCTTAACGTCCCCGAAGCGTCGCGAGAGGCGGAACGTAGGAGATCCGGCCTGCTTTTACCACACTAATGGAGGATTCAGGGTCCTGACACACATTAGTGTTACATTCAGACCACTCTTTTCAACACACAACAGAACATTTACCTGATCATTACCAGCAGAGCCATCTGCCAGCGTCACTCTGCTTTTTTGGGACGCGCAGGGATTGAGTGGAGCATTTGAGCGGCACAGGTCCCGGATAACAAGTGCATATCGCGTTAAAGAAAACTCAGTTGCAGGTCATGAATGGCCTTGTTTGACACGAATGGCAGATGTTTATTCACAGTGCGTGGGGTTTAGGATGTCAAGGGTTAATTTTCTTGCGCTGTCATACATCAGTGCGGTCACAGAGTAGAGATTAATCGCACGTAAATGACTAGTTGATTGAGTTTTTCTAGATTATTTTCTTGTTTTTTAGTTTTAGCTCATCCCTCACAGTTTTTTTTTCTCTTTTTAGGTCATGAATGTGTTTTTGACATACATTTGACATACTTTTTTCTGCTCAATCTTGAGTTTAAGCTAGCCATCCAACCATAGTGAATCAGGAAGTTTGAAGGTTGACTAAATGTCCACAAACCGCCGGTCGAGTTTTTGCTGTCAATTTTTTTTCTTGTTGTCGTAGGTTTAGCATGAGTGCTTTATACCATTCTGAGCTTTATCTGTCAGACATTTTGCAGGATGATCTTGCATCTTCAGATTCAATTTAAAGTTTAAATTAGAAATTTCTTTCAGGTCACCATTGTGTTTTTTGACACGGACGGTGTTTTAATGTGTGTACGTTGCATTTTTAGGATGCAACCAAAAGGGATTTCCTAAAGTGTTTTATCGTTTTCGTGGCTATACCCGTCTTTGAGCCATAAACAAAGCAAGCTGTGGTTGACAGTTTTTTCTGTTAATCTATGTTTACTTCCTTACTAAGTGGCCTCTTGTCCGGAACAATCTGCAACATACATCAGAGTGGTTGTCGGATTGTAGTCAGAAGTTATCTGGAGCTCAAGATACCTTTAGGGACTGTCATCTGAAAACGAAAGCAACTACACCTGTTCTTTTGGAGAGGTTATGAAGTGTGCTTTTGGGACCGAGTGGTTTCTACGCACCGGTGTAGGTGTGCGGTCTGCCAGAGTCCATCTCAGCCCTGAGCTTTGCTTTTGATGGCGGGGCTATTTTCAGCAGATGGATGGGTCAGATAGGGGAGAGATGCGTGCTTCCGATGCCTCCCCCGCACCCTGCGCCAAACGCCGAGGTTAATTATGGAGGTGTCAGCAGCCAGAGGAGGAGAACAGAGAGAAGAAAGAACGAGGGGAGGTTTATGTACAGGCAGGAGTGGGATCCATCCCTCCCACATACTCTCCCAACGATGCTCTTAATCTCACACACACACTCACACAAAAGCATCACCGTCACAGTTATATGTAATTATATAGTCCGTTCCCACACGCTCCCACTCGCGGAGCCCCAAAGCTGTCACGCTAACATATATCTATAACGTGAGAGAAGATTGCATTCAAACACCTCTTTCAGCAGCAAAATATATGTGCATTTTGTATTACGACGAGGTGATATGTTATATTTACAATGATGAATATATATGCGCTTTTTAGGGGTAGTGTCTTAGAAACTTTATTAGTAAAAATAGGTTTGCATTAGTGCTGTTAAACGAATAACCGCATCAGAAATAAATATTTTCGTTAGCATAATATATGTGTGTATACTGTGTGTTTTTAATATGTATATATAAATGCACACACATACAAATATATATTTTGGTCCCACTTTATATTGTATGGCCTTAACTAATAATTTGGTACCATGCACTTATTGTGTACATACATGTTTTTACTTATATTTTTAAAAATACCTACATGTAATTACATCTGTAATCCATTTTTACACTATCTTAACTTAACCCAGCTTAAACCTGACCTTACCTGTATCCATAATTAATAGCAGCAAAGGTTTTTTCCAGTACAATATAAATACAATAAGTACATTGTACTTATTTTTTTTGCTGTAATTACATAGTAGTTAAGGCCACCTAATATAAAGTGTGACCTATATTTTAAAAATATTTACATGTATATATTTATATTCCTTATATCTTATATTATATCTAAAAATATTTAATATATAAAAATAGCAAATTTTCTATAAATATATACATGCATGTGTTCATGTACACATAATAAATATACACAGTATGCACAAAAATGTTAACAAAAACTTTACATTTGAATGCTTTTAATCTTTTGACAGCACTAGTTTTCTAGTTTCACTGTAAATGAATTATTTTAATTATTTGTTTCAATGGTCGCTCAAAAATGTTTATGGAAATGTTATATGGCATAACATTTATGTGTTATCTCTTTTTTTTATATTCATAAATATTATATTAGTAAGAATATAATAGTGTGTGTTTGATTCAAAATCAGATAAAAGTTTTAATGTAAATTAATTAATTGATTTATTTGTTTGGATATTCACTCAAAAATGTTCATGAAAGTGTTACGTGCGAGTTTTTTATTTGCGTTTATGCATTTCGTTGTTCTTTTATTCAGAGCGGTTTGCATCGCATTCATATGCATATGGGAATTTAACCTATGACCCGGCCTTGCTACAATATCTAGAAGTACTAATAGAAGTAATATTTGAGCGATAGAAATGCAAAGGTGTATATTAAATATGGTCAAAATATTGGAATTAGTTTTTTAGCTGGTGGTGTTGTTGTAACTAAACTCTTAGGGGCCGACCTGACTTGGTTTCCTGTCATTGTTGTTGACCAAAAGGCAGACTGAGTGTGTGTGTGTGTGTGTGTGTGTGTTTGTCAGGTCACAGACAGTCAAGGGAAGGACACAAAAACTGCAGGGGGTCTGGACCTCTCCCTCAAAACACCGGGAAATGTGTCACAGCTGTTTCTGTTGCTCCGCAAAGCAATTGAAACAACAAATTTTACATGCAAGAGCGAACGGTGCGCATAATGCTGTATCATTGTGCCTTGTACTGTAATGTCAACAGCAGAGGAGAAATCACTGTTATTTACAGCGTTAATAAAGTCCTGTCGCCCGTACGGTTTTCCCAGAAGGATTTACTTTGATGTAACATGTTATGCTTTAAAAGATAATGAATCCATTTATCAGCAGAAACTATTTGCGTCAGAAAATATAAGCATCGCTAATGCTATTGCTCACATGTGATTTGAACAAACTACTAACCCTAATAATTAGACATTTGGTACACTGTTTATGCAGCAGAGATGGATAATACCTCAAGTTGTGCCGTTTATTGAATGTTCTGTAAGTTTTATAACTGATCGCACCAATAAAAAGTCCCACAGAGTTAGCATAGGAGGGAACCGAGTCAGTATCTAGAGAACAGACTTGTGGGTGAGCTGTTATAACTGACCCAGTAAACAACCACCCAGAACACCCTAGCAACTGCAAAGCAACAAGATAAAACCACTCAGAACAACAAAGCAACTCAATAAATATAACTTGACACTGTAACGACCGCCTAGCCCTGCAATAAAGCCCTCTCCAAACACGCTAGCAACTGCATAGCAATGTGAAAAAAACATCCAGAACACCCTAGCAACCCCTTATCAACAAAATAAACACCACTCAGAACACTATAGCAAGGAAATTAAAAACACTTGCTCCGTGCAACTTGCTACCAGAACATTCAGGCACCTCTAGGCAATAAGCACCTCTTGAAGGGGTCACGAACTGTGTAACCAAAATTCCTTTGTCTTTTTGGTTATTGTATTGCATCAAGGTTATTGTACTACACAGAAGATGATCAATGCTTGCTTTTACAGCTCTGCCTGTTTAGCGGTGAGAGAGGTGGACTCACAGGTCTACATAGAAACCAAATGATAAAGATTGCTCTGTGCGTTACCAAGCTGTGTCTTTGCATTGCCTTCATTCTGATTCTAACATGACCTTTTTTTCGATGAAGATCCAAAACATTCCAGTATGTGTATCATTTTACCACGATTTTTGTTTACTAACAAGGAACATTTCAACACGCAAAGCCCTCATTGAGAGCATCTGTTTGTATTATTTGATCACTATTGCTTTAACAGATCATTTGATATAAGTAATAATATGGCTTTAACTTAAATCACAGCAGTGTCCATCTGGGTTAAAAAAGGACATAATATTAGGGGACTTTAGAGAACAGTACAAAAAAAACAGGAACAGTGAATATTTTGTTCAGAAAATGTACAAAAATCGAGTTCACTTTTATATCTTCAGTCAATTTATTGACTTAATTGCTTCAGTCTTTGAGAAATGAGAAATCACCTTTTTCTTTTGCCTTCTTGAGTCTTTCAGCGAGCTGAAGGAATGTAAAATGTGTGGCAGGAAGCTGGTGTCGCTACGCATGAGGATCTTTAACAGGAGAAAGTGTCAGAACGCAGGAGAGGCTGAAATGAATAGAGCGAGAGGCGATTACCCAGGAGCACTTGGATCCGCGTGAACGGCGCTCGCCAAAGCCAGACCGCCCACGGTCCCTGCACCCGCTGCTCTGCAAAAAAATCACTCTCTTAATCAGTATTTTTGTCTTGTTTTCCTGTAGAAATATCCAAACCTTCTTAAAAATACTTGAGAAGCAAAATTGCGTAAGATAATGAGACGAGAAGAGAAGAGACGAGCGGGAGTGAGAGGGGGATGAATGTAGGACAGAGGGATAGAGGGGGAGAGTGTCTTTGCTCCTGTAGTGAAGGACGAGGTGTATGTGGCCCACAGCAGCTGGTCTGCCGAAGTTTGACCCTGACGGAGAAGGAACGGGAGAAGGGTATGGAAAGAAAGGGAAGGAGAGAGAAAGAAGAGACTGAGATGAAGTAAGAGTTAAGGATGAAAATGAGAGGCTGTAGACCTGAGATCATCTTGAGAAAGATAAACGGAGACTGTTCTTTGATAACGTGCCCTATATATTTAGTAGAGGAAGAAAAGAGGGAGCTAGAGAACGATTGAGGAACAGATTGTCACATCGCCATGAGGAAAGGACACACACATGAGGGAAAGGCAGAGCAGAGAGAGGACAGACAGAACGACATGTGAGGGATGACAGTCATTAGTGGACTGTGGAGGGAAAGTGTGTGTCACAGCGTGGGGCTGGGTGGTGATGGATATAAATATCTGAGCTCTGTTGTTTGGGGAGTTAGAGCGGGAAAAGCCCAGGCTTCCTGTCTGACCGCTATACCAGCAGGATGGGAGTTCTGTTGCACATTTCTAAGCTCACGATGCATGTTGACTTTCAATGCTTTTATTGAAACACTATATATGAATATGGCATTTGCTAGCTAATGTATTTAAAGTGCCCCTTTTATGGATTTGTATTTTGGTTTTGGTAGTCCCCAACAATAGATTGACTGGTCAAAAATCACTTTCATTTTCTTATAATATACATACATTGCCTGATAAACTGCTCCAAAAGCAGCACTTAGTACCAAAAAATGAATTTGCATTATGATTCAGACCAAAGCGAAAACACCAACAAGTTGGTGGGCAGTATGCTAATGTTTCTTGTTGACGTCGACATGAAACGACTTGGGATTTCTTTTAAAAATTACTTGTTTCAGTGCTTTAGAGTAGACTCTTTCTTTTGAAAGACAATGACTTTGCAGGATGTCTTTATTCACTTAGAGCTGTGTTACACATTGCATGAAACAGTTTTAAAAAATCCATAACAGGGGCACTTTAAAGATTTAAAACTGTAGAAAGCTACCCCTTCTGTGACTTACATAAACACTCTTAGTTCGGTCAAACTGCTTGACAAATACACACAAATACTGTATAAATGCCTGCTGCCAGTGAACAGTTAGTCCGGATTTTCATCATGCATTTCCTACGCTGTTATCAGAAGGCGCGGAGTTAATTTAGCTGAAATAATAGCAAATCACTAAAGATGCGATGATCATTTATCAGTCAGTGAATCAGGCTTGCTGAGCTTTTCCATCATCAGCTCCACCGCAGATGTTATCCGGGTTTTTCGAGAGCGAAGGCGAGAAGGATGGCAGTAAAGTTTGTTCTGTATGTGCGAAAATGTCATGTGAAGTACCCAGTGCTAAATTCAGTGGGATTATTGTAGGAGACAGTGCCAGTGGAGAGCTCGAGAGAAAATTGAGATGCTTCAAGATAAAAATGTAGATATGCTTTAAATAATGTACAATTTCTCACTCTCGGTCCTTAGATGAAAACACACCCATATATATATATATAACTGGATCTGTCCACGGATATGTCCACCTACCTCTTACTTCCATTTCTTCCCCATGATCCGGTCACAAGTATGATGTATGTGCTGAGTTTGCGTATGTGTGTGTGTTTGTGTGTAGTTTTCCTGCCATTGTCAGCGGCTGTGTGTCAGGCTGCAGTGACAGAGCTCAGGGGCAAATGAGAGAAATGTGTCTCCATCCGGCACACACATGAACACATAGTCACAACAACAACATCACGGACACACACGTACGAAAAGGCAACCGGAGGGAATTCAGCCCCGACACGTTTAAACTGAGTGACTAATACTGTGAGCACATTTATTCAGGAAACATTAGTGCAATAGTTTAGAAACTGCATCCTTGCCTTGGGACACCGTAAACAGCCAAAGCTTGTAGGGCCAGAGAATGTTTAATCGTCTCCTGAATTAACATTGAAATCAGTCCTTTGCTTTCTCTGAAAACATTTTGAGGGAACCTTTGGGGTCACAGAAGGGGTCCTTGGATTAAAAAAAGTTTGGAAAACTATGCATTAGTAGATGCTTTTGTTCACAGTGACAACCTATGGATACCATTTTCCACTTAGTGGGACTAGAACAGAGGGTGGTTGATTTGAACCCACCAAGAAACAAGTTCCACAATCCCTCTAGGGATATGTAATTTATGTCCCAAATCTGACTCATATGCATAAGAGGATTCCTGCTTGCTGTAATTTGATAAACAGATAACAAGCCGTGTGCTAAAAATGAAGTGCTGATAATATGTTTTGTGATGTTCTTATCTAGAATGCTCTGTATTGCCTCTTGATATACTCTTGTGTTGTTCTGTTCGTCACACTGTTATCAGGACGCTGCTGGCTTCAGATAAAAGCTCGAAGATTGAATTAGCGCTAATCACCGATCTGCCCGAGATTTCTCTCAGGCTCGGGGTCTCGCGGGAGCTCTGCGTGTGCGTTGATTTTGTTACACTTATTACCTTTGGCACATCTTTCTCTCGCTTGTGTTTTTTCACCTCACAGTGCTGAGTCTTAGATCTTAATCTCTGGAGTGAGAGGGAGGCATGAGAAAAAGGTCTGTGTCAAGGACTTTCTTCTCTGATGAGAATGAGGAGAGGAAGAAGGATTGTGCTGCGGAGCACCAGTTGCCTTGAGGAAGTCGGTAATGGTAAGGCTCAGAGAAGCTGTCCTTCAAGAGCAGGGCCCCGCGGGCGGGAAGAATCACAGCGAGCACACTGACCCAGTTAGAGAGCTACAAGGAGGGATTGAGCAAAGCAGAAGTGGAGAGAAAAAAGAGAGAGTGACTAGATCAGAGACTCTTCCTGCAAGCAATTCCAACAGATTGATCTGTTACATAAATTGCGTGTAAAAACTGACCTTCCCGAAATTCAACAAAACTCTTTATAAACTTCTGATTTGACAGTTAAACTTTTGTATGTTAATGAATTCCAATCATTTGTAAATAGGACACTCGTGCATGCTCATTCACAATTGGCATACTCCCCCTATGTATTACAGCTATGCAAACTGTGTGTCCGTTAACACAGTGGTCCACTTTCTCCGGTTTGTCCCCAGTAAATGCAAAAAAGACTCATTGTCTTCTCATTATTTTGTTAGCATCACTTCTGTCAAGACATAGAAGATATTATTGTTCTATGTCTTGACACAAGTGATGCTATTGAGACCCTTTCAGCCTAATTTTCAAGAGAGAACTTGCTGGCGTACGTCACCCTCCAGGCACTATCTGAACAACTCAGATCTATGACTATTAGACTTTACATAATCAGACTACTCACAAAAAGCTTTGCATCATCCTCGTGTGAGGTCATCGAATTAAGTCACATCCTGTAGATTGCAACTTGCTTGTTCTGGCCAAAGCAGAGAGCCATGCATACTGATGGATCCCTGGATAAAGTGTCCCTTTGTAACAGGTTGCCCATAGATTGTCTTGCATAAGGTCAACTTGGGTTACATAATGGGCCTTAAAATAGCTCCAAGTGCTAGACGTGGGGCTGACCTTGTGGTTTGGTTCTCTGGGGGTAACGATGGCCGTGATGATTGTGAGAGATTCTTGTCTGTCTCTGGTGACAGGACAGGATCTGACACCCGTACACGCCTCCGGGTTCTCAGGTGTCCTCCATCAGGTCTCAGCTATCTGACGGCCTGATGATCTCAGCGCTACATGGGCAGCGGGAGGGTGTGTTAGGCGTGCTTCGGCTCTATCGGGCAGCCATGTGTAACAGTGATGTCAGCCTACCTTGCACCGGAGCCGCTTGCACAGCTTCAGATGCTGCGGTAGAAGAGGTAGGAAGCACCCCGAACATTAGGAAAGGAGGAAACAGGCTGAGAAGGAGAAATGGAAGGATGATCAGGGCCCAGAAGACAGTAGAGGAGAAGCGAATATGCGGGAAAGGGCGGAAGCAGAAGGTGACCTGGTACCACAGGCTTCTTGGCTACAGGTTAGTGACTGGTCTAGCAGCAGAACTCCACTCTTTTGCATCGTTTCTCACTGAGATCGAGAGTGGGCAGTGCGGAGAGATGATATCATAGCTGTGTACGTGGGTTGACACCTGACTTAAAGTGTGGAGGGAGTTTGCATCCCACACACGACTACAAAACCTAATTGGCCGAGACAATGGGAGCGGGGACAGAGATTATGATGCTGACAACAAGATTTAAGACTTAAATACACCAACGGTGGCGTGTGTTGGACTGTTGCCATGCCTACACAGGAGGGATGATATTACCGCAGGCTGTCGTGGGAGGGAGCGGCTGCTAGAATGAACACACATCCCCAGCGTAAACTCTGTCCATCCCTTCATGTCGGATAAACAGGAACCCGCACGGCAAATTAATACCGGCCGATGATAAATGTCACACACATGCACATCATCCTTCTGAAGCCAGACCTCTGTCAAAGCTGGTTTTAGTAGAACTAATTCCATTATGGCAGTCTCGCTGATTGCTCTTCCTGTCTGTTTCCACCGACTCTGGATGGCGTGTGGCGTATCCTTTATCTCAAATTGTGTTCCATTCGGCCTGTGCAGTGTGCACTCAGTTGATTACTTTCTAGTGAAATGCTCTGCTGTCTGCGACGTGGCACTGTGTTTACCCAGGACTGATTATACAGCCTAATGTATGGCGTGGACATCGTTGATTGATTTGCTTAATGCCATGGAATAATATTAAACAGAAATGTGTTACTCATTTACCTGACTGCAATGGGAAAGTTGACATGGAGGTCTCAACCTCTCTATATTAGCCTGTGGATTTTATCAGTTTAGTGCAATCACATCCACAGAGACATGTGACACTAATGGTTTAGCATTTAGGATGTTTTACGCTCATCATGCTGCAGGTTTCCTTTTGTCATAAATGGCTTTTTTCTGATGCATGTGTCATCAAATTCACATTATGTTGCTTGCATGTCATTCATAGGAGACTCACATTTACAGTCGTGGCCAAAATTATTAGAATAATAGTATTTTCACCAGGTAAAAATGGTTTTATTTCTTTTGATGTAGTGTGTCAGTAAGAAGTGTCAGTTTACATTTACAAACACATATTTTTCTATTAATTGTCCAGTGAGATTTGCACAAGGAGTCTCTCTAACTAAATCTGATCTGATCATCATCATCCAGTCTGTCTGGAGTGACATGAAGAAACAGAAGAAATGGAGACCAAAATCAGAATGTCTCTAAGAAAATACTAATAATCTAATAATTTGGCCACCACTGTATGTTTTACTTAAGTGTCCACTTTGAGGAGGAGATTGAGATCTTTTTTGAAATCCTTCAGAAGAATAATCTGACAGCTCAAGTCTTGTTTCGTCTCCAAATTGAGATGTTAAAGGCGACCAGGTTTAGATTATTCTTGCCTACACATGTGTGACATATTTGTTTATGTATATTTGTTGTCTTGTTCCTGGCATTCACCACAGTGGCATGTGACATGTTCCAACGCACATGTCATCCACCGGTGGCTCTATTTTTAGCTCGGAGGGTAAAGGTGCGTGATCCCGTGGCCCCAGCTCGCTTTACAAAAGAGCTCGTAACTGGACTCTCGCTTGTGTTCTTTCTGAACGGGATAATTTTAGATGAGGATTTGAAACTTTCAGCAGGGTGTCAGGTGTACGGCCCACCGTTTCCTTGTCCCTTGTTCTCTTCACCCCCTGCCTCCGTTGCTTGTGTTGCTAGTGTTTGTGTGTGTGTGTGTGTGTGTGTAAAATTATACACTGAGTGTTGGGTCACTTTCAACCTTTGCTTCAAAAGGGACGGCCATATGGTGCTGTGTGTTTACTATGTTAAATACTGATACTGGAGGAAGATTGGGTGGCAGCAGTTTTTGAGGAAGGAGCTTAGAGTTTTATCAAGTTTAATTTAATATGCACCTGAGCAATTGGAGATATGAAACATGCATGCTGCAAGTTCACTTTAGTAGCTGTAGGTTTTTAATGCATGTGTTAATGTACTTAAGAAATGTTTTGGCCATAGTATACTAATAACCTCCTTTAAAGGGGTCATGAACTGCCTCTGAGGTCCACATATAAATCAAGATTTTTACATCAAATAATATGTTATTTTCTGTCCTGTTTTTAACCCCCCTCATCAAAATGCTCTGTTTAAATAGGCGTGGCAGGATGTAGTCTCTGAAATAAATGCCCTTTGCTGTGATTGGCTAGCAGTTGTGATTAAAATTTGCATTCCATCAGCACCCGTAACCTTGTTGCATTGCTGCACTACGACCATCTTGAGTTCGAATCCCTGCTGGAGGATTCGAGTGGCTCTTTCCATCTCTTTAGCAGCTTCAATATAAATTGTTTTTAGACTAATGACAAAGAGGTCTCATTAACAGCATTATTTTGTAGTACAATGACCTCTTCTTATATGTCAAAAAAGGTAATTTTGGGTTCTCATTTCATGACGCCTGTGTGGGTCTTTTTCAAGAGCTGTATTTGTGTAAATATAAGTTTGAGTAGATCTTTCTGTGATTCTGGCATGGGATGATGACTAATTTTATGGAAGAATGACAGACAGAGGAAGTGATCACACGATACTGACTCATTCAAATCCCTTGCTGGGCCACAAGCACACACACATTGTGTCTAAGAACAGTCTTTGCTGATTTCATACCATATGAGGCAGAGGCTCTCTTTGCATGCAGGGAATTATGGGAACTTCCTGGCCAAGCAGACTGGTTAACAGATTGGTCTGGATCATTTTGATACTGGCACAAGGTAGACGGCCGTCTCCTGTTGTGTGTGTTTGTAGTGTGTCCCCGCTTTAGCTCCACAATGACTAGTCCTTTTATGTTCAACAGCAAGGAGCTTTAAGCCCAGATGTCAAAACCTTCCATCCAGCAAGGTCTCATTATTTTCTCTTGAATGCGTTTCTTCTTGGGCTGAAGCTATTTGTGGTCGTTCTGCTCCGCAGGAAAGCCATCTCACGGTCGGGCCTCCAGCATTTGGGTCCAGCCCACAGTCCCTTCCCTGCTCTGAGCAATGGACCGGCCAAGGAGCTTCGCAGCACAGTGGACTGGAGCGTAAGTGTTCTTCATCTGTATTTCACTTCCTTTGTCTGTCCAACTGTATGTCTAATCAGCTTTCCCATGAAATTACACTGGCAGTGCTGTGATGGTATCTTATGGTACCTCAATATAGACATTGCCTTGCAACCACCCAGAACACCCTTGCAACTACCTAACAACTGCCCAGAACTAGTGTTATTATTATTATTTTAATTAAAATTTTAATTAACATTTTTTTTGTAGTTGTGTTGTGCTTTTGACATTTTCATAAGAAATATTTCTATTATTCTTTATTTTTATTTCAGTTTTAGTTTGTATTTTTAGTACTTATGTACTATATTTTATTTCAGTTTCTTGCATTTAAATTTTCTTTCTAACATTTCTGTGTATTATTAATTAATATTAGATTTGGATTAGCTTTTATTAGGGCTGGGCAATATGCTGCATGGGATAATCATTCACATCTAGTCAGTAAAGTTGGAGCGGCAGTTAGTACAGAGAGCAGTAGATCACTGCTTTATTCACTGATTATTTTCCTTATGATATATAGTGTGAGTTTTGTAGATAATATGCAACATTCCCATTATTTTTGCACATATCATCAAGTTCGGACGGGTGGGCGCAGTTCATCGTGGGTGTGTCAGGCAAAGACTGTTGGCATGGCAAAAGAGAGACTGGTTAATCCAGGTGCTGTGTGTACAGATGGAGACTGCTGAGGGGGCGGAGCCCAGCAGGGCGCTTCCTGTGCGTCTTTGCTGGCCTTTCCTTCCCCGCTAGTTCCCGACGTGACCAGCGCAGCCATCAAACATTAATGTGCCTTGCTAGAGCTGCTAAGTGTGCGCCCGAGTCAGTGCTAATTGAAGCCTCACATAACAGTGCCATTGTTGCCATTTAAAGTATGTGTGGGTATGTGTGATACCATTACCTGAATAATTTTGTGCTTAAATGCTTCTTTACTTTGCGTAAGTTTAGCTTTATGCAATACAGATAGTTTCGAAGCAGCTTTACGGTAATAAACAACAATATAATGTCTTAAATTATAATTTGCTACATGCTAATCAGTAGCATTAAGGGTAAGTACCACTAAAGGACCAGCATAAACCAGCATCCCAGCTTTAAAACCCACCTATGTTGTTTTGGTTGAAGAGTGCATTAGCATGGAGGATGATCTTTTATATAAAAATGTATATGACCAATACATGCGACAACTATAGAGCACTGTTAGCTTTGAAGAGAATTACAAGTTTTACATTGCTTACACGAGATGTATGCGTCCTCCGAAAGAAACAAATGAAACAAACATGTGACTAAAAGCGCAAACCCTTTCCTTCGCAGGAGAACGCAGTGAACGGTGACCACGTGTGGCTGGAGACGAATTGCTCGGGCGATCTCTGCTACCTGGGCGAGGAGACATGCGTGGTCAAGATTGCAGTGAGTATAAACGCTTCCTGTATTTGCAGGTGAGCTGAAGGCAGAGAAGAGAGTGTCATTAGAGCGCTTTAGCAGTGACATTTTCTTTCATGAGATAATGCGAGGCTGGTGTGCGCTGAAAGGAAGAGGCAGCTATTAGTCTGAGAATGTACAGCAGGTAAAAGGATTTTGTTAGGCTTTTGTTAAAGCACGGCGCCACGCTCTGATGTTTTCAAGAGCCGTGGAAACTCTATTATTGCCACTTCAAGCGGTTGGCAAAATCCTTCCTTGCCTCGGAGGAAGCTTTTTACCGCTGAAGAGGAGAGCGTATTCCTCTTACAATAAGATGGATCGTAGATGAGTGCGTTTGCTCTGTGACAAATTGCTGTGTGTTTTGTGCTGTTCGGCTCTCTTTAAGAAGTCGGCTCCCCGGAGGAAGTGTGCGGCCTGTAAGATTGTGGTCCACACGGCGTGCATCGAGGAGCTGGACAAGGTGAGCGGAGGCAGAAATATCTCTGTAGTTGTCATGCACGTCATCGGTACGCCCTCCACAGATGAACGCTGACAAACAGACATCAGGAGGATGATGAAATGGGATGAGAGGGTATAATCTAGGCATTGGCGTTATGGTTTTTAGGATCAGGAGTTATTGGTTCCAGCTGTTGCAGTGTTCAGATATATTTCTCAGTACAATTGCATGAATATAGATGTGAAAGATTAACAGTATATAGCACAACATATATTGCCTTTCTGGAAATGCTGTAAATAATTTTACAGATTTAACTGTATATTAGAAATTATTTTGAATATATTTTTTTATATTTACAAAAAGTATTTATTTATTTGTTTATGTTAATATATTAGATTATAAATTAATTGTTATATATAATAAATTAATACTAATATTATATAATGTTATATAATATCATATTTTATATTTCAGTATATTATTCTTGATATTTTGTGAAAAATGACTTAGATTTTATCATGTGGTAATGTCTGTTTTTGTAATTCTTTTGATTAAATATATTAGATTTTTTTAGAATGATATCATACTTTAGAGATTACTAATTACTGTTTGTTTATATTTTTGTATAATGTAATATAATATAATAAAATGTAATATAATGTAATAATATTAATAATAGTGATCAGTGCTATTGCACTAATGAATGAATATCAAACTGAGTATATTAAAATGTATATTTTCTTGCTAGAAATGTAAAGGAAAAAATGGTTTATATTTTTATGACAATATGGTTACATCTGTTTGTGGATAGGATAAATATTGGAAATTATTTAGAATTACCTGATAGTTTAGAAATTCTATTTCTATTTATATATTTATATTTATTTAGTTTTTTTCGTTGTGTGTCTGTATTTACCATTTAAATTGTATTTTATCAATAATATATATTATAATAATATAATATAATATACAGTGTAATGAAGAATTGTTAATTATTTAGAACATTTTGATAGATATGATATTTAATTTTTTTAATTAACACTGTAGCAATAAGTCTGTATTTAATTTTTTATTGTATTTCATCAATTGTATAATATCATAAAATGCAATATAAATACAACGAGCTGCACCAATCAGAGCTTCTCAGTGTATTATAATTCTACTTTCATCTCCTTTCAGATCAACTTCCGCTGCAAACCTACCTTCAGAGAGGGCGGCTCTCGATGTCTTAGAGACGTGAGTCATCCTCATCGCCGCACGACTCTAAATCGTGCTGAAGATTGATGTATACTCATTGTGCTCCTTGTGCTGTGGCAGAATGAGCCCTTGTTGGCACGTTTACATGTGACCCGTTGTGTCTGTTTGCGACAGCAGAACGTTTTGAGGCACCACTGGGTCCATCGCCGGAGACAAGAGGGGAAGTGTCGTCAGTGCGGGAAAGTACGTCGCCCCTTCAGTGTCAATGCAAGAACTCGTATGCAAAGGTCTAATGCGTTTATCTTTGACGCTCGTTGCAGAGTTTCCCGCAGAAGTTCTTCCACAGCAAGGAGATCGTGGCCATCAGCTGCTCCTGGTGCAAGCAGGCGGTGAGTGTCGCATCTGTGTTTAACTCGCTGCTTTGTTTAACGCAGGCCTGTTTCATCTCTTTCTCTGTTTGTCTCTCCGTCCGTCAGTTTCATAACAAGGTCACGTGCTTCATGCTGCATCAGATCGAGGAGCCCTGTTCTCTAGGAGCTCACGCCGGGGTCATCGTACCCCCTTCCTGGATCATCAAAGTCAGAAAACCACAGGTACGTTCACTTTTTTCTGAGTTTATGTAAAGTCCTGCGGGAGATGCTAATGCAAGGCGACACTAGACTGCGTTTCGAAGCTGGGCTGTATGATCTTGTCTTCTGCACTCACTTACGCTGATCGGCTTCGGCTTAAATACGCTTTGATGCTGCGAGATTTGATATCAGTAGCAGTGTGTTTCATAAAACCCGTCTACATATTTTATATGGAGCTTCTTTCATTCTTTCATACACTGCAAAAATGACTTCTTACTCAGTATTTTTGTCTTGTTTTACAGTACAAATGTCTAAATGTTCTGAAATTAAGAAACATTTGCATGAGAAGCAGAATGACTTAAGATAGAAAGTCTTGTTTTCTTAATGATAATATTAACAGTAATAATATATATAATATAAATTCTGTAATATATATATATAATATAAATCCTGCCAATGGGGCAAAAAAAAATTAATTCAATTCAAACTTATTTTTCTTACCACTTTGACAGATTTTTAAGCAGAAATTTACTTCATTTTGGTATATTTTTAATAAACAAACTTCTTATCTTAAGTAAATGTATCTTGATTTAGTGTTTTATTGTAGTACTGAGATTATGTCCATTCTTGCAAAGTTTAAATTTAGAATTGCAAGTGTGAGATAAAAAGTTGCAATAACCTCTTAATTTTTTTTTATAAGATACAAAATCAGAAATCTGACATAAGACAGAATTGCTTGATATAAACGTTCAGTTGTGAGATATATCAAAAAAAAAAGCCATCATTTTAAAAAAAAATTTCTTGTGAAAAAATGTTAGACTAAGAATTATTTCCAGTGGAAATCACGACAAAAATACTTGGTGTAAAAACAAAACAAAACATTTTGCAATGTAAACTTTTAACATCACAGTTTATCTGTTGCCAGAATTGAATTCAAAACCTGACCCATCGTATTGGTGGATATATGCATATGATTGGTGGATATATGCATCGATGGGGCAGGTTTTTGAAACGCGGCATTGAACTGCTGCTTTCAATTCAGGAGTTGCTCAAAGGGAAGTTCCTTGCTTTTATTCAAAGTTTTTTTGGAATAGTTCAACCAAGGAATTTTTTTTATTATTTTCTCATCTTCATGTCATTCTGAACCAATATGACTTTTTATTCTTCAATATAAAATATGTTTTGCAGTATGCTTACTTTTCCATACAATATCAATGAGTCAGTTTTGGTGTTTTCTTCATTGTATGACTTCAGAAGATGTTTTATCCTTGCAGTTGGACAGCTGTCAGGGTTTGCTTTAGTTGCCAAAGAGAAGTATTTACAGCTGGATTCTTCATCAACAGGTTCAGAGGAACATGGGAGTGTTTTCCTTTTTGGATGAACTTTTCCTTAAATTGAAAACCAAACATTTCTAGTAATGATTGTTAAACTTGAACTAAACCTAGTCTTGCTGGAGTTAGTTCTGGTATGTGTTGGCTTAGTCAGCGTCTCTCTCCTGTGTCCCAGAGCTCATTTAAAAACTCCACTCGACGGAAAAAACGGACGTCGTTCAAAAGAAGAGCCAGCAAAAAGGGGACAGATGTGAGTAGAGTCCTGTCCAGTCCCTCCTTTTAAATGATATTTTCTGAGGGCTTTCTTCCCTTAACTCCTGCTCGGTGATCATCTGTCCTCAGCTCACAGTGGAGTGTGTGTGTGTGTGTGTGTGTTCTAATGTGCGTCTGTTGAAGTATAACGGTGTGACTTCTGCAGGAATCGAAGTGGCGTCCGTTCATGCTGAAGCCGCTTCCCTCTCCGCTGATGAAACCAGTGCTGGTGTTCGTCAACCCCAAGAGCGGCGGGAACCAGGTGAACCAACAGAGGAATAATGCACGGCTGTTAAAGAGCAATAAACCCTGAGAGGGTCATAACCACTGAACGACTGCTTAATATGCGACTGCGTAGCGTAAATATTTCATTAAAACATAAATGGATGCATTACATAAACAATTTCAGATGACATCAATACTTCATGTGCATTTGTTTTATTGTTGTGGGAAGAGAGTTAAACGAGATCTATGTCTGTTCACCTCTCTCTCATTTAATCTGTCCATCCATCCATCCTTCTGTCTGATCTATCTATCTATCTATCTATCTATCTATCTATCTATCTATCTATCTATCTATCTATCCTTCTCTCCCCTGGGCCGTCTGGGACAGGAGATCTTTCTGCGTGGGTTTCCTCCCACATCATAAAAGCACTTTTTCATTCTTGCGATTTGCTTTTTGTACGTTCAGGCAACCGATTATGCACGTTTGTCTGTGGTTTCCTACATTTTCAGTTGCTAATATCAGTTGCTCAAAATGTATGTAGTTGTCTGTGTCATAGTCGTACCCCTCAAAACATCTAGTTCGTCGGATAAGCCATTAGGAGTTGATCTGTCAATCATATATTTTCTGAAATGGCTCAAAGGTGCATCTCACGTTGGGAGATTGACCATATCCTTAACACTTCAAACATTTTGAAAAACGTTTCTTTTAATAAATGTCCCACAGTAATAACGCTATTTCAGCACCGTAACTGTCATCCAAACTGTCCCCAGATAAAGAGTTAGTGTATGGATTGACCGGTTCTCTCCATGAATATAGCCTTAGATGCATTAATGGTGTAAAGAAGGAAACAAACATCTCTGCCGTTGTCTCTGACTGTCTTTCTGCTGTTCTGTCTGTGGTTCTCAGGGGACGAAGCTGCTGCAGATGTTCATGTGGATCCTGAACCCTCGGCAGGTGTTCGATTTGTCTCAGGGAGGGCCCAGAGAAGCGTGAGTCTCTCTTTCATTAGATTTCAGATCGCCTCTCCCTCCCTTAATGCGCTTTAACCCACCATTTCTTTGTCCCGACCACATTAATTATGTAGTCGTGGGATCTCAGCAGTGCTGTGTTGTGTGAGAGAGTTCAGTGTTCTAGAAGCTTCTCTCCCCGCTGCCCACCGCCTCAGTAATTGAGCCGTGAGGCAGCAAAGCACAGGCCATGGGCTCTGATGGGCTCTACCGCTGACAGAGAGAGAGAGAGAGTATTAAGATGGGAGGGCAGACACAGCTGGGCGGCTGGAGGGCTTTTCTTCAGAGCTGTCTGACAGAGCTGTGATTAAACTCCTTCTATTTAAACAGAAAACCAACATACACACACATGCAGCGGCCCCCAAACCAGTTAATCCACGCTTAAAAATGGCAATGCAATTTTGAGAAAATGAAGAAAAAAACCCCCCGAAATGTCATTTATTTTAAAGAAAAACATTTTTCATGCCAAACGGTCTCCGAATTGATTGTTTTATTAGGTTTTACACGATGAACGGACCTTTAAAATTGGTAACGTTTTACAAAAAGGTTCCGTTTGTTAACTATATTCAATGCATTAACTTGCTATGTGTGCTATAGGTGTTTATTTTCTTAAGTTAGTTAATAAAACTGTAGATGTTCATGTTAGCTCATGATAGGTACATCAATCAATCAATCAATCATTTTTATTTATATAGCGCTTTTAACAACACAGGTTGCATCAAAGCACATAACATCAATAGATACGATTTTTGATTTTAATAATGTTAATAACCTTATTGTAAAGCATTGCCACAAAGGGCTCTATCGAAAGCATTTATTAAGCTTAGTTTCAAAATTTACTTGTACATTTTAAGCTATATCTGTCAATATTATTTAATAGACCCATGTTAACAGACAAATACAAATGAATACTGTAACAAATGTATTGCTCATTGTTAGTTGCATTATGTATTTTTAATAATAGTACCTACTTTACATTAACGTTAAGCTAGTTAGTATTAGTTATTACATAGAGTACTGATGATAAATAATTTTACTAGTGATAAATACATTGCATTTATCAATCTAGGTTAATTATTAAATATTGTTGTTCATTATTCCTATTCTTTCATAATACATGCTTGCACAATCTGAAATGTTAAATGTACTGATGTATAAATAAAAATTGACATAACATTTAGAAAAAGTATTGTGCGTTGTTAGTTCGTGATGCCTAATGTGTTAATTAATGATAACAAGTTAAAATGTGTCGTAAACGGCTAATCAATACACAATGGCTTTGAAATGTTGAGTTAGTTTTGATAAAATACTCCAATTCAGCGTGATTACGCTTTAAAATGTGCCTTGAGTGTCCAAATACTGTTCAGGGTCTTTAAACAGCCCTTGTGTTTGGATTTGTCACGTTAAATGGAGTACTCTGTTAATTAGCATGCTAATTGCTTGCCGGCGCATCAGTAACACGCTTCACTGTTGTTCCCTCGCTCCGTCAGGCTGGAGTTATACAGAAAAGTGCCAAATCTTCGCATCCTTGCCTGTGGAGGAGATGGAACGGTAAGCTGCAGCGCATGTTGACGTGCTCAGGGATGAAATTTGGAGATTTTGGATGCACCCCCCTCTGGTGACAAACGCGTGGAACGACAACAAACGCACAGTGACAAAACACTGGAATTAGCTAATGGTGGCTCTGCGCTTCGCAGTGTCACGCTTTCTTGTGGCTCACGTCAGATCAGCCTTGGATTTCCTGAGCGCTTTTGTCGTTTCTGACCTCGGGTTTGAGTGGTTTGTCCTCTTTTGTCAAGGTGGGCTGGATTCTCTCAGCCTTAGATGAACTACAGATGAACCCACAACCTCCTGTTGCTGTGCTTCCTCTTGGTACAGGAAATGACCTTGCCAGGACACTGAACTGGGGAGGGGTGAGTCAACTTCTCTTAAATCATCATAAATAATTTTATACCCTGATGATATAGCTGTGATTGTGCTGCAAGTGAGGCACTAGTGAAAATATCTCTAAATTGTGTCTAAAAAATTTGTCTTTCTCAATTGCTTCGCTCAAAACGTATTTAAAATAAAATTGAGAATTAAGCCAAAGTAAATGAGGAAAAACTCTAAAAACATTAAAATATTTTTGTAAAATAATTAATTTAAAATTTGAATGTAAGCTTTAATTTAATAATTAATGTCTAAATACAAAAAAAACTAAAAATCTTAAAAACCTAATTTGTTGTAAATATCTTAATATTTATGAAAATGTTTTTATGCTCTTTTAAAATGTCTTAAATATTTCGAGATAAATATGTTCTGAGTATGTTTAAAAATCTAAATATTTAAAAAAAAATACATTCATTTTTAATAGTCTAAAATTGAATAAAATATATGGCTAAATGTTGGTATATCTAAATATTTTTATTTATTAAAAATATATATTTTTATGTCTTAATATCTACAAAAAGGTTTATGTTTTTTTTAATTAAAACAACACAATTCAAATTCATATTACGTATGTAAAGTTTGCTGCAGAATTATCAATGGGCTGCTGTGATTGGCCGATCACAGCTGATAAATGCTGCTCATTATTTGTCTGGAGAAGCACTGTCTGTGCAATCTGGAGTCTCCCAGGTTTTTTTCCCCATGCCTCAATCCGAGGTCTGTTATTATCAATGAAGTGGATGCAACGACCTAATCGATTCTTTTGATGTCAGGTATGTGATGTTTGTTTTGTGACGTTTCAGGGTTACACGGACGAGCCGGTGTCAAAGGTCTTGTGTCACGTGGAGGACGGGACGGTGGTGCAGCTGGACCGCTGGAATCTGCAGCTGGAGCGCGTGTCCGTTCAGACCGAGGAGGGAACGCAGAAGGTGAGCGCTGCTTCATACTGACACACTGAGACTGGGTGACGTTTATATACTCTGCTGATGTGTTTCTCTCTGTGTGTGTGTGTGTGTGTGTGTTCTCAGCTTCCTCTAAACGTGTTCAATAACTACTTCAGCCTCGGCTTTGATGCTCACGTCACCTTGGAGTTCCACGAGTCCAGAGGTCAGAGGACGGAGACCGCAGCTTGCACTACTTATATAAATAAAATAAAAGTTCTGATATTCTTCTATGTATTTTAGTTCTAAATATAAAAATAGATATGTCAACATCCAAATTAAAAAAGTGTTCATATTTTAGTCTTAATGCCTTCAGATTTTAGATAAAAAAAAAAACATGATTTAATTATTATTTATTATTATTTAAAAATATATCTTAACATTTAAAATAATGTTTTTTTACAAGACACCTAAATATTAATACTATAGTCTTAATGCTGTCATTTTTTTGTAAATATTATAAAATACATTTTAATATTATATAACAATTATATATATAAAAATGATATACATGAAATATTGTCTTAATATTTTTATGACACGTGTCTTAATGATTTAGTCCTATCTATGTCTTAATATTTTAAACAACTATCTTAAAAATCTAAAAATAAGCTTGTCTTTTACTGAATATGACTTTAATATGTGCTTAATTAGCATTAATAAATGCCTAATATTCTAGTAAAATGCATTCTAAAAAGCAACTAATATGTATTTTAGGTAGGTGCAATAGATACAATAAACTTTTTGCAATATATTTTATGATTATTATGATTGGTTAACTACTTATAAGTTGAAGTACATTTGAAATGATTTCTTGTCTTTAAGAAAATGCACGCGTTCTTTGTTTCAGTCCTAATCGTTTTCATTGTGTTCCTTCACAGAAGCCAATCCCGAGAAATTCAACAGTCGCTTCCGTAACAAGATGTTCTATGCAGGGGTAGGCCGAGTGCTCTTCTGTCTGACGGACTGAGTGAGTGTGTGTGTGTGTGCGTGTGTGTGTGACGTGTAGTTTTGTCCCCTCAGGCGGCCTTCTCTGACTTCCTCCAGCGGAGCTCCAGGGACCTGTCCAAGCACGTCAGGGTGGTGGTGAGTAAGAAACCGTGCTTTGACAGGACCTGTCCTCTCATGCTAACTTTACCCTTGTTCACCTGATCTTCTTCTTTGTAATTATTTTCTCTCTTTATTGGCAGTGTGACGGTACGGATCTCACACCCAAGATCCAGGAGCTGAAGTTTCAGTGCATCGTCTTCTTGAATATACCCAGGTGCGCGCAAAAATAAGGCTCGAGCTCAGGGAAATGTGCCGTTTATGTCCGTTTTTAATCATAGATTCTGGTAGCATCTCTCCGTTAGTAATAAAACACACACACACACACACAGATATAATTATTTTAATGCAGGGTAGACAGGAACAAGCGATAATACGAGAAATCCAGTGCGTAACAGGCAGAAGGTCAGAGGCAGGCAGATATCAATCACAGAGTAAAACAGGACACGGGCCGGCAGAAAACAAACACGGGGTCGCTGTCAAACGATTAATTACATCCATAAGTTTTTATTTACATAATATATGTATGTGTACTGTGTATATTTATGCATATATAAATATAAGTATATAAATATAAGTATTATTTATCCATTTTAAATATTTAAAAATTAAATGTTTTTAAAAATACATTCCATAGTTTAAGCATATTTGGATAATAAAAATATTGAAGTATTTTATGTTTATTAATATTACATATTGTTTCATATTTAGTTATTTTAAATTATATATATATATATATATATATATATATATATATATATATATATATATATTAGTTTTTATTTAAACATATTTAGATATTTAAAAAGGAATTCACAAGGCAGATCTAATATTTAAAATATTTTATATATGTAAAAATATTTTTATAAAGCATTTTTTATTAAACTATGTTACCTAGATTTGCCATTTACTAAAATAATATTAGCATTTCCTTTCACTGTGAATTTGTCTAGTTTTAACATTGCATTTAACTCAAATTTAAATGCATGATCATATATATAACTTAAATCTATTATTATTATCATATATTTTCTATTACTTGAGCTGGATAGGTATGTTGAATATGTCAATGAGGATAGCAACATGATAAATTAGATCAAGTTTAAATGCATTACACAGAGAATACATTGTGCTTATATTGCATAGATATTCTGAGTTTTAAGTATACAACTAAAAAAATACGACAGCTCTCTTTGAAAACATGTTTTTTCATCAAGTCTGGTACACTGGAAATGTGTTTGGGTCGAAGGTCAGTGCAAAACCGCTAATAACGGCTTTAGCAAACACATTATTTGTGTACTTAGTGCCAAGAATAAAACTGTACAAATAATTACTGTGAAGTTTTTCTCATAAAACTGTTAAAACGTTGAACGTGAAAAGGTCAGTTCTAATAAGGGTGGCTATAATGAAGTGCTGATGAAGAGAAACTTCTGACTTATGTGATGTCACTTCCTCAAATATGATTTCAGAAAGATCAAGTTAAAGTTTAAACTATATAAGAAGGGAAATGTCACAAAATAATAGGGCTGGATGTGGGAAAAAATGATTCAGCATTTGCTCGGAAGCTACATAAAATATCAAAAGTACTTGCACCGAAGCGCTGTATGTTACAGCATTTGTTTAAAATGTATTAAATGTAATTATGAAAAATATATACTGTGTATATATATATATATATATATATATATATATATATATATATATATATATATATATATATATATATATATATATTTAAAACATTTGCATTACACATTGATCATATATATATATATATATATATATATATATATATATATATATATATTTAAATAATGTCAAAAAGTTCAATAACGTTAATTCTGTCAGTAGTAAGCTGTGAGGACCCAAATGTCACGTTTCCTCACTGTCAGGTTTTATGTTCAGTCCGGTTCTGACCCGAGCTCAGTTTTTCCTCACTCTGCTGTCTGTAGGTACTGTGCAGGTACCATGCCGTGGGGGAACACGGGAGACCACCGGGACTTTGAGCCTCAGAGGCACGACGACGGCTGCATCGAGGTGATCGGCTTCACCATGGCCTCGCTGGTGAGCCCCTTGGCTACTTCTTTAGCAACTTATCACACTACCCTAGCGACTCTTTCTTTCCAAAGCGTCTAGCAAAAAACTTATTTGGCAAGTTTTAACAACTTCTGATAAATGACTCGAACGATGAAAAGGCACGCAATATCTAAATGACAGCCAAAGCAGTGCACACATCACGTGAAATAAGTTATCTGCTTATATAAGTTATATCCTTAATATTAATATAGTAGATTGTGTCCTATTTCTTAGCACACTTACTACTAATACACTGCTTTAAAAAACTACAATAGTTTGGGATGTGTAGTTTATTAGCTAATAAAAAAAGAAATAATTTAAATGCTTCCAATGTGTTCAATAATAATTTAGTGTTGCATTTAAAAAATAATTTTGCTTATATCTATTTTAATATCATATTTAGCATTTTTTTGTGCTGTGAAACAATTAATCACATCCGAAAAAAGGTTTTTGATTACATAATAAATATACACAGCAAACACACATTAAGTTTTTATATTAAATATATTTATATATGATATCAATTATATGACTATAAATATATGCATCTAAATATTTTCAATATACATACACATAAATAATAAATACGTGCAGTACACACTCATATATTATGTACACAAAAACTTATTTTGGACGCGATCAATTAAAAACAAATCTAAATGAATGTATATAAAACTTTTTTTTGCTGTGATTTAATGTAGTGACACATTTTTGCTTCATAACTACGCAATGATGTCTGACATCACAACATCATTTAGCAACCAATCAGTGTGTGTGTCGTCTTCTCCTCAAGGCGGCGCTGCAGGTGGGAGGTCACGGCGAGCGGCTGCATCAGTGCAGGGAGGTGGTCCTCAGCACCTTCAAGACCCTGCCGGTGCAGGTGGACGGGGAGCCATGCCGCCTCGCGCCCTCCACGCTCCGCATCTCTCTGAGGAACCAGGCCAACATGGTGCAGAAGAGCAAGAGACGCACGTCTGTGCCGCTGCTCAACGAGTGAGTCCCGGCTCCTCAGTCTGCCGTTTCATAGATTTAGAGAGTTGTTCTTGTTTTGCTGCGTGCGCTCTTACTCCTCCACTGCTGTGAGGGTCTGCAGGGGTCCTGTCTCTGCTATTAGTTATGTTTTTATGGTTTTCCAAAAAAAAAAGAGAATAAATACGTGTGACCCTGGAGCACAAAAGCTGTCATACGTAGCACGGGTATATTTGTAGCAACAATACGTTGTATGGGTAAAAGGATTGATTTTTTTTTTGCCAGAAATCACTACTATCATTTTTACTGTAAGTAAAGATCATTTTCCATGAAGATATTTAGTAAATTTCCTACCATAAATATAACAAAACTTAATTGGTGATCAGCAATATATATTGCTAAGAACTTACTAAGAACTGATTTTTTTTTTCAATATTTAGATTCCATATTTTCAAATAGTCCTATCCTAATAAACCATACATCAATGGAACACTTATTTAAAATAATAATTAAAAAGCTTGGGGTCGATAAGATCATTTCTTATTTAAAGAAAAGACTGCATACAATACAATAAAAAATAAAGAGTTTTGTAAAATATATTATTACAGTTTTGAATAACTTTCTTCTATCTGAATATAATTTTAAAATGTAATTTATTTCTGTGATCAAATCTGAATTTTCATCATTATTACTCCAGTGCCACACGATCCTTCAGAAATAATATTAATATGCTGCTTTGCTGCTCAAGAAACATTTGTTGTTTTGATTATGATTACTAGTAGGTATATTATTATTATTACAAAAAATAATATACCAAACATATTTAATTTGTAGCAACAAAAAATGTGTTTGTGTGTGTAGGTGTGTCTATTTTTTAGTAGCACATATAAATTCACACACATACAGTATATATTTTGAAAATATGTGCATGTATTTACATGTTTATATTGCTATAATTTATATTATATTATAAATATATTTAATATATAAACATAACATATTTTGTCCTAAATATATACATGCATGGGCGTGAATTTATATATGCATAATAAATAAACTCAGTACACACACATATATCATGCAAGCAAAAAAAGTGATTTAATCATTTGACAGCACTACTAAATACGTTTTAATTCAAACAATGGTGCATTTAAAAAAGCACACACACACACACACACACACACACACACAGAGAGATGTTAGTGTGTGTAACTAACAGTCTAACAGTGTGTGTGCTTGATCTAATCTACATGTGCTGGTTCTGCTTTCTGTGCTGCTCTCAGTGGGCTTTTCTTTCTTTTTCTTTCTTTGTCTTAATTACCGGCCGCCCTTCACGCGTGTGTCTGTCACCTCTCCGTCTCTCTGTCTCTGTCTCTGTGTCTCTGTGCTGACTGGCTTGGCTGTGCTGTTCCCGTGTGGCTGCTCTGAAGCAGCATTCAGAAAGTGTGCGCAGCCGACCTGCGCCGCCTCTCTGCTCCCCCAGACTCCTTCTCTGTGTAAGTACACACACACACACACACGCACACACACACGGTGTGTATCTGTGTGAGTCGAGGGCCCTCACTCATGAGTGTTTGTCTTTTACACTCGGCTCACAGTTCATCTTAAAATCAACATGAAATGAAAAACAATATAATAGTTTCTGCTCTTATTTTACACCAATCAGACGAAGAAATGCTTTGTATTTATAATCAGAGTTAATATAATATAAATTGAATATAGAATTTATATTTATATTTTATTTAAATAGTTCGGTTATAGATAGATAGATTATGCATATATAATATAAAGTAATATTATGAATTTATTTATACAGTTTACACTAAAATAAAATGATATAGGTCTATTTTTTGTTCTTGTCGATATTTATTTGTCATTTATTATTGTTTACATTTCATAATAATACTTTTTATATAATTATAATATTATATTAATTATTTCATTATAAATATTTGACTATATGTTTTTATTTTTATAATTTGTAATTTTTAATATTTGTAAATTAAAAAAAAAAAAAACAACAAGGATTTTTAATTATTCTTGTTTAATTAAAACAATGTTTTCAAATATTGCAATAAAATAAATAGAAATAGCAGCAGTTTTTATAATCTTTATTTTATGTTTATTTAATTGACTTTTTGTCTATATCTGCATTATTAATTATATGGAATGCACAGCTGTTTTTGGATGCTTTTCTAAAATATTGCATATAGGAAACGCAATAAACTAATTTGTTAATGTATTAAAGGTCACAGAAATAATAGTAAAAAGTGATTAATGTGCATATGTAATGATTCTGAGTCAATCATGTTGATTTGGGAAAAAGATGACAGATTTGGTCTAAAAAGACCAAATGGCCACCAAAAGCATTTTTATCTGTCTTTATGTGAAGCTCATTTTCACTCCTCTTGTCATTGTTTGAGATTATTGAGATATTACGTTTTCATCGTTATTCGTTATGAACCGGTATCATTCATGTAGTTCCTGTGAGCACTATCAGCAAGCAGAAGATAAAGCTGAGAGCATGCCTGCTCCACCTCCACCTTTTGTCTCACTGGTTGTCGTCTGCGTCCCGCAGCCCTCACGCCGTCCCCGAGCGTCTGCGTCTGCGTGTGAACCGCATCGGCCTGCAGGAGTACGAGAGCATGCAGTTCGACAAGGAGCGTCTGCGGGACATCTGTAAGCCAATCAGAAAACTGCCCGTCATTCATGTTATTATGCAGTGCTGCTGTAGAACAGGTGAATAGGATGTGTGTGTGTGTGTGTGTGTGTGTGTGTGTGTGCGCGCTCACTCAGCGACTCCTGTTGGCATCGTGGTGGTGAGAGGAGACTGTGATCTGGAAACCTGTCGATTGTACATTGACAGACTGCAGGAGGTGAGCGCTTCCCATGATGCTCCTGTCACACTGATTTCATTGAGCACCGAATCAATACGATACGAATACGCTGCTGGTGCTTACAGCTGAATTTTGTTTGTCATTCTGTAGTGTTTAATTATTTCAAGGTTGATATTTTGTTATAACTTTATGCGTCTGGCAGGATCTGCATCAGGCGCCCTCTACCGGACACAGAGTACACTACCAGGTGAAGACCTCCATGCAATTGGACAGAATTAACAAATAGTTTTGGCTAAATATTACCATATTTACTATTAAAATAATTAGTACCAGCGATAAAATATATTTTAAGAACCACAGCATGATCAAACGATTTATAAAAATTAATATACACATTACCTGAATTTATACATTTTGTAATAACTTAATAAAATATATATATTCAAAATATTTTAATTATTTTATTTTGTAATAACTGTAAATATAAAAATGTTAAAATATTCACACCTGAATTTTAAAAGAATATAACATTTTGTAAATATTTAAAATCTCAAATATTTAAAGTCTCATATTTCATATTACATATTTCCATTTTGGAATGATTAGATAATAGTAAAAAATATTTAAAACAGTAAATATATATTTTAAATATATATTAGAAAAAGTTGAAATATATTATTAAATGATAACCCGATAAAATAAATATTTTACATATTCTCATCAGTATTTAAAAATGTCAATTTTGGAATGATAACGTAATAATACAAAACATACACATAGGAATTTAAATCATTTAATTTTGTAATGATAACTTAATAAAATAAACATTTAAAATATATGTCAGTATTTAATTATTTCAGGTTTGTAATGATCCCACAATAATAAAATACATTTACAACAGAATTGAAATCATTTGCTTTGTAATGATAACAATGAATAGAAAAATGTAACATATTTACACCGGATTTTAATAAAGTTTTTGATGGTTGTGTCAGGATGAGTGCACAGGTCTGCCCCGGCCCAGTTCTGCACACAGACTCTCACCAAACTGGAGCTTTCTCGACTGTGAGTCACTTCACCTGTACTGAACTTCACTGTGTCAGAAAACACTCTGCAGTAATTCACCCGCTTATTCTGTTTCCAGCAACATCAGCTGACCGCTTCTATCGCATAGACAAAGCTCAGGTATTACGACCATACCATATGCCTTATAAAAAAAATGAATGCCAGCAGGAAGCATAATCTGTGCGTAATGTGTGCGTGTGAACAGGAGCACCTGCACTTTGTGACCGAGATATGCCAGGATGAGGTTTTCATCCTGGACCACGAGGCCCCAGCGGTGAGCCAGGTCCGGGCCCCAGGGATGCCAGACGTGGTGGTGGAGCCCAGTTCTGGGTGAGACTCATCCATACCTTCTTTGTTCCCGACAGGTTTATAGCTCGCCGATTGCTCAACGAAACGTATCTTTTATTATTTCTCTGGCTTTCTTATTGCAGGGTTCCCCTGACCTCAGACGAACAAGGTAAAGTACAAACATGGATATTTCTCTGAAGCGGTGACAAGTCTGGACTGATTAGAAATGCCTGTCAGAGGTCATGTGACAAAGCAAAGTCATCGACCTTAGAAATTCCCACATGTCATGCTTTTCTTTGGATACTTGCTAGCTCACGCGTCACCATTACTTATCGTTTTAACTGAATCTCAATGGCTTTCCTGACAGCTCTCCTGTCGGCTGCTGTCAAAGGAGACGTCGAGGCGGTAAGATTTGTTACGTCTCCTTATTGCGTGAGTTTAGAAAAGTGGAATGTGTTTTGGAGAAGCGACTGGGCAGGGTGGAGCACAAAGCACATGCTCAGCGTGACTGAAAGCAGTAACTCTGTCCGTCGTGTCTCAGGTGTCGGGCTGCTGCTCGGCTGGAGTCAGCCTGCTGGTGCGGGACTCTACGGGCTGCACCGCGCTGCACCTGGCCGCCCAAACCGGCCACACGGAGATCGTGAGGTTTATTCTGGAGAACGGTGAGTAAGGGACGAGCCCATAGGCACACACACTCCTGTGTTTGAGTTCAAAGTCTCTTTGTCATATGCTCAGCTGGGACAGAAGGGAAAATTCGGAGCGTGAGTTGCAATCCAGTGGCTAACCAAAACCAAAAGCAGCTAAGAGCAAAGAACGGTTTCTAAATATGCTGTTTCCCCAAAATACAAATCAAATCAAATCAAAATAAAGAAATAAAAACACAATTCAAGTGTGATCGATAATCAAATCCCATCAGATAAAACGTATGTGTTTTATATTACATGCATATTTACAAAAATATTTTGGGTTTTGGGTTTTAAATTAGATGTCCGAATACGCTTTGGTGCATAAAACGAAATATAAAATATTGTTTTATATGCATATGTAAAAATCCAATTATGTTTTTAAAGTTTAAATGCTTCTAAATGTCACGTTGCATTTTTAAATGTCTTAAATGTCCAAATACATCACACGCGTTTTTAAATGCCAAGCGATATTTCTAAATGTCCTAAATGTCAAAGTGCTTAAGAAATCAGATCGAATTAATTCCGTATTTTAATAATCGTTTATTTTATAATTATTTGATTTTTTAAAAACGTTTGTGACATAATACTGGAGACATAAATTATTAAAATACATTTTTATTTTATATTTTATCTATTACTTTTTATGTTTTAAATCATATATATATATGTGTGTGTGTGTGTATTATTGCTGTCATACAATGGCGATTAATCACATTCAAAATAAATCTTTTTGTTTACATAAAGTGTGTGTGTACTGTATATATTTATTATGTATATGTAAATACCTAATGTTTTTTTACTAACGTTAACTCATGAACCTTATTTTAAAGTGTTACCATACTAACATCCATGCTATTACTAACAATAAGTTTATATCTAATCTCGTATCACCGGCACGCAGTATTTTAATACCAGGATTCTGTTTTTTTTTTCAGGCTCAAAGCTGATGTTGGATTTAACTGACAGAGACACGTATGTATCTGCGGTCTAATCGGATTATTTGCGCGTTACTGGCGTAAACGGGAATTTGATTAGCCTTGGTTTCCTTTTTTCCAGAGGCGATACCGCATTGCACAAAGCAGCGTCCCGGCAGCATGTGGAGGTGTGCAGGCGTCTGCTGGAGGCCGGGGCTTCCCTCAGCAAAACTAACTTCCTAGTGAGAATCTCTTTGTGTTTGCTGTTTGTTTTGACGCGCGGTGTGAGACTCGTCTCGATTGTCCCGTTGTCCTCCTCAGGGAAAAACCCCTAAGGACTGCGCCCTGGAGGCCGGGAACTCGGAGCTGGCGTCTCTCATGGAGAGCCGGGCGGTGGAGGAGCCGGCGGCGCACGAGGACCTGGAGACGGCTGTATGAACGGGCTCACGCGTTTAGAGTCGGGAAGATTTTTACCCACAGAAAGTGGCTGTCTGCACTGCTCCGAGCGCCCGCTCGCACTCGCAGAGAAAGAACGAGAGAGCGTGAGAGGAGAAGGGGAAGGGATGGAGAGCGCCTCGGGCTGAGAGAGTCCTCGGGATCGTGTCTAGCTGTTGTTTTTCCACTGATGTCGCTGTGGGGTTTTAGCATTTATTTATTGCTCTTATTTATTGTAACTATTTATTCAGAGACGGATTGGGTTCGGTTGCATCGCAGGCGTATAAACATGCCAGAGACGGAGGCTGTTATGCGGCGGATGTTGTGTGCCAAAGACACACAGAGAGGAAAAACATAGAGGAGGATCTTCTTCCGGGAATTTTTTACCATCGGACAGAACCGTGGCGGAGATTTAAAACTCAAAACTACTGACTTTTCACGTTTTTGTTTGTGTGCCGTTACAGTGGCGTGATTGTGAAATTATCTTACCATGACGAGACAAGATCTGAGCCATATTCAATGCAATATGAATGGATGACATTTGTGCATTTATCTATTTAATATTACATTACATTAATGTTTTGAGACGAGCAAAGGAATCGGATGTGTTTTTTTTTTTTCCCATTGTTGGCAGCTGATTGGTTTCTAAAATGCCAAGTCGGTTGCGTTTGACAGATGAATGACTAAACCAAAAGAATGCCGGCGAGAGTTAAGTGTGGCGTTTCAAACATATGCTTAGTCCATGTCACATCACTTATGTGGGGAAATGCCCAGCGACGGGTCTGCATGAAAATCCGGATCACGCTGAGCCTTGGTGAGATCCATTTACATACGAGTGATCTGCTGTGTTATCTAGTATCATTTTAAAGCATTATTGTGCATGGAAATTTTGTTACCTCTCTGGATGTTTCTACCCCTCAGTGGTTATGTAATGAAATGGCATTATTTCTTTCTCTCTATCTCTTTTTTTTTTTTTTTAAGTTATATGAAAAATATGAAATTGTACAATGGTTGTATTTTCTTTTTTTTATCCTCTAAAAGATGGGACTACTTGAATGTTTTAGTTTTTTTTCTAATTTCTAAATATCTATTTTAGGTGTGTATGAGGTCAGAGTAGATGTGGAGATGGGGAGATGTGGAGATATCACGTTGCACGAGCTCAAAACTGGGAATGTTTCTCATTAAAAGGCAGTTGGATGGAAAGCACCAGTGTTGTGTGTGTGTGTGTGTTTTGTGGACAGTCCTAGATTACCCTAAAATAATACCTAAAAGAAACCGCTCCAATACATCTTGTCATATTACCGTTTGGGCTCTTTTCTGATGAACAACAATGAATCAATGGGACGGATGGGAAGTTTCTGTTGAATCATTTGACTCTGAGTCACCTCTAACTTACTCGGTGATGACGTTTTGTTTTGGCCCCGCCCCCAAGCACATAAATACTGTACCGAAGCTTCGCTTTGCTCCGAGAAAACCCCGGACATTGAACGCGGAGTTATGTAAGTATTTCATTATATTTATTAACCAAGAGAACATGTTAACAGTTAACCGTGTCAGACTGTAATTCTATTGCTTCTTAAAGATGATCGGGTCAATTTGGTTCACAGTCCCCCGACTTCGAACAGGAATGTTTTTTAACATGTAGAAATATATCTAAAATGTACCAAACATCAAGTCACGCGTGTGATTTGTGTCTCAGCTTATGGAGGCTGAAAGAATCGTGCGGTGTTCAGAGCTGCTGAACATGCCCGGACACATTCACTACTTGAGACGTAACCTTACAATAAATCACTTCCTTGTCAAACTTATCGTGTTTAAGTACATGTAAGTTCAAAGAATATGCGATTTAGATATGTATAATATCATAAAATATATAACTAATATAAGAAGAGGGATTTGAAATTTGCATTGGTGTATCCCTTATGCAAAACCACGGATAATGTTTATTGTTTATTGTTGTTTATTGTTTTTGTAGTTAATTTTCAGAACGGTTATATAGAAACCGAAAAATGTTTTTAAAATGCATCCGAATGTTTTAAAGGTAAACCAGAGTATAATTAAATTAAGTTTAACAAATCTGGTGCAGTTTCAATTAAACCCATATCTGCTGTTTATTCACACACACCTCGCTTAATATTCACATTATTTTCTAATATTCTTGAGTTATTAAAAAACATAAATGATAAAATATATAATTTGTGCTGCCAAACTAGCATTCACGATTAATCGCATCCAAAATAAAAGTATTAATTTACATACTATAAGTGTGCATTGTGTATATTTATTATTTGTATATAAAAACAAATGCATATATATATATATATATATATATATATATATATATATATATATATATATATATATATATATATATATATACTATATATATATATATATATATATATATATATATATCAGAAAAATCGGTTGTTTATATATTATATTTATAATATAAATTATCTGTAAATGCATGTAAATATTAAATCAAAATGTATACAGACATACATAAACAGAACACACAAATATACAGTATTATGCAAACTTTTATTTTGTTGTGATTAATGCGCACTAAATATAAGTAAACTTACGTAAGCCTGGTTCTTACGGTATGATGAAGTATCTGCATATCTGAGCAGGGATCAACAGCACAGCAACGGTGATGCCCGGACGTTTGAGACGGACAGTCTGGAGTTCAAACTCTTGATGGCATACACCCGTAAGAGACGTCCCACCGAAGCCCTCCCGTCTTCACCACAGCCGGATGAAGATCGCAGCAAACCAAAAAGAAAGGGAAGAAAGCCCAGACTGTCTTTCCTCATAAAGTGTATTAAACCACAGACAAATGAATCACCTGTACAGCAGCCAGCGACGCTGTCTTGTGAGTATGAGATATTAGATTGATCTGAGTGTGTGGCTGCTTTTAAAATAGTCCCAGTTGTGGAGATTCTAGCATCTGCATTTGTTTCGCTCAGATTCAGATGATAAGAAAGCGGATGATCTGGAGGACATGGTCTGTGATCTGACAGAGATATCAGACTCTGTGCAGTTTACTCCCTGTGATATAGAACCAGACTCTGATGGTGAGTTTTCTTCTGATTTCTGAGCTTTTAGTCGCTTTCCTGAGAGAAGAGGGCGCAAAGTTAGCTTCACATCTCTGTTCTCTCTGCAGATGTTGTGGAAAAGCTGGTTGAGCTTCTCAGAGAACATGGGGATAAACTGGACAAGAAGGTGAAATCAAATGAATCTAGTCACTTAAGGCCAGTTATCAATTCTGACCACTAGGTGTCTGTAAAGATAGTTACCTGCACTTGAATATTGTCCTATATGCTTCTCATTCTTTTTTTGACAAGATTCTGACACAATTTAAGCACGAAAAAGTAAAAGAAATGAGTAATGAATTGCATAATATAACTTTTTTGTATTTATGTAATAACTTTACATTTAAATATGCATTGTATTTTGTACACTTATACATTCTAGCACATATATAAGCTTATACACGTGTGTTTGTGTGATTTATGTTATATATTATTTGTTTAATCTCAGTATTGTCAACTTTGTAACTTTTTTTTGATTAGTCTTATTTTTAATAGTTTGTTGTTGTCACGAAACTAATATTTAAACAAGAAACTTGCATTAAACTGCACCATAGAGAACCATTTTCATTTAAAACGGACTTTAAATTAAATAAATAATAATCCATTACATAATCGTTACGAATGAAAATATGTTGTATAATATTGTCCAGTTCAGTGTGATTTTCCCCATTACAGCACTCAGTATATATTTTTATAATATCCTTAAATGAATAAATACTCCTTTTATATTTTTTTTACATAAAAAAAAATATGGGTAGCTATGCTTCCAACCAAATTTGTGCATACTCAAAAATAGAATTAGCGCATATTAAACCCGAAACAAAACAGACACCTGAGACAGAAGAGTGAAACGTGCTATATACTGTAAACATGTATTTAGTCCTGTCTTTGACCCTCTGCTGCAGATTAAAGAAGACAAGGTGTTACACGAGAAGCTGCAGTCCTCTCTCACGTACGGCTTCTTCAAGAAAGTGATGGAATCTCTCTGTGGAAGTGTTTCTCCTGATGTGCCTCCAGAGCAGAAAGACCAGAAAGTGAGTGTGGCTCTGGTCTGTGAGGCCACCAGTCAGCTTGTAGGCGTCCACTACCATCCCATGACCTACGTGCTGGGTTTAGGTGCTCAGTATCTGCAGGAAAAATACTCCACGTGGATTAACAGAAACGTACAAGTAGGCATTGTAAATGTCTCAATGACAACATACTTATTCGTGACGATGACATTGGCTTTATAACACGTATAAACCTTTTCTCCCCTTCACAGGGAAAGGTCAGCGACGAATCCAAAGAGGAAGTCCAGTGAGCGGAAGAGCTGCTCTCATCACATCTTTCTCAGGGGCACAGGCACTTTATTAACCCGAAAAAAGTGATTTTCAGTGAACCAAAGGGGATGTAGCTCGCTTTTGTCCTCCACTACACGTTCATGACATCCAAGAGAGAAAAAGAGGTAGTTAATAGTGCCAAGCGTATGTACTCGTACCTCACTGGAAGTGCTACGGAAACTGCCTGGCAGCTGCCTGCAAAAACCTTGAAAACCAGCATTATGTTTAGCTCAACTATTTTTGCAATTCAAAGAGGTACGATTGTACTTTTGTCGTGAAATGAACATATTTATTTTCTTTAGCCAGTTGTTGTAGTATTTAAAAGAATGGAAAAAAAAATCTTATTGATGAATTTTTGCGCTTTAATGTTGGAGAAATAAACTAACTGTGAAAATTTCAGTCGTTTTGTTTGAAAGTTCTTTTACTTCTTAACTACTACAGTATTATAGAGGACCCGCTTCTAATGAACAGGCCTTCAGCATGAATCCCACTAGTACAGAAATGACTGAAATGTTATTAAGTAAAGGGTGTTTTATCAATTAAAAGGTAATTAATCTACTGGTATAAATCTACAGTCATTTCTAGTCATAATCATCATTCAATAATTTCTAATAGAATCAAGATACCAATCATTTTTATTAAACTTTGTCAGTTTTTGGCCTAAATATATATTTTTTTATGTAGTAGTTTAATATATATATGTATATATACTTCAAGTTAACATTTATTATAGTTTATCATTAGTTCAAATGATAGAAACACATGATACAAATAAGTACAGTACACACTGAAAAATAGATGTACTAATACATCCTCACAGGGGATTGATACCCCGCTTCAGTAAGGATTTGACAACAACTTTATAATATTATGTAAATCATCATATTTCTCATTAAAGCAGTACTGTTGCATTAAACAATAAATCACTTGCACTGCTGCTTTTTGCTTGTTTCAGCAAGCTTACATAGGCTCTCTTTCTTAAACTTAATCTGCAAAGGAGCAATATAAAAAAGTAAGATATGTTCTAAAAAGGTTTATCCGAATTTCTCACTAAGGTATTTATTGGGCATACAACTTATCATTACCACTCATTTCTTACGTTCTGCATATTTTTTGTACTATACTGCACATTATATCTAAGCCCATGATCAGAACAAATATTATCTGTTGAATACCAACGAAACTCATGGAAGAAAATCAGCTTACCTGATATCAGACATATCAAAAATAGCAGTGATTGACTGGTTTGACCAAGAATACATCCAGTCCAACAGTCACTTAATACTTTATTATTATATTATTATATTCAATTATCCATAGTTTATCAAAAAGTGCTGGCGAAAGTAGACCGCCTTGCCACACTTCATTACTCTAAATGAATGTGAGGCACAATTATTCCACTTTACCTGCATATTTCTATGCGTTAAAATTAACTTATGCGTCAATAAAGCCTAAGCTAATTATTATTAGTTTATCACATCAAACTTTTTTGTTAACTGTATCAACTTCTAGTAGACTCATTTATTAGATCTAATAACAGCAGATCGTGTGGGTGTCTCCCGCATCTCGCGCGCCGCTCTGCTCAGGTGAAACATGACACGCGCTGTGCGCACCTGTCTTACCAGCTCGAGCGCTACTCCTACGTCTTAGAGAAGCCTCGGTGAAATCCTCTCCAAGCCTCAGAAATGTCATATCGCAAACGGCCAGGCTTCTCGGACCTCCATGCGTCTGTTTGTGTGTTTCCTCCGGCGCGCTTGGTAACGCGGTCACGATGCATCACAGGAAGTACTCACCTCCGCGCCACTGCGACGTCGGCTGGTCGCTAGACCTGCCTCAGCTCAACCGACTACCCACCTTTCGAACGGAAGGAGCCGAGCCGATGGAGAAGAACTCACCCAAAGCCAAATCCAGAATGCGCAATGCCAAGGTGAAAGTGAAGTCTCCACAGAGACCGCGCGTCTCTCCACACCCCGCGCAAAGCGACGCGCTGCCCAAGGCGGCGGAGAACGGAGGACAGCGGTCTAGAAAGAGGGGCTTCAAACCCCCGGATGTCAGGACGATATTCGAACCTTCGGCCAAAGACCCGCGAGTCAAAGAGGAGAAAGGAGAAGGACACACGTTTTGTGAGGACGCGAAGTACGCTTGGTGCGATGTGTGTTGCTCGTATATCTTTAAAGGTGGCTTGACGTGCACAGGTGAGAACTTTTTTATTATTATTATTATTATCAATTATTATTATATTGTTAGCTGTGCTGTTCATCAATACACTTATGTTGATCCTGTAGTTAAAAAGCGACAGGTAAATGGAGATGGTTACATTATACTATTTCACAAACACATTATAAACTCTATGCATGTTCTTGAGATTCCTCACACATCACACACTCGTTTACAGGCATGCTGACAGACTGGTTTAGGCTTGTAAATTCATTGTTTTGCGCCTTGGTCACCCACATTTACTTAGGTCACAAATATGCCTAGTAATTAATTCATGACAATGCAGCTAGCTAAGTGTAATCATAATTCATTTTTATCGAATCCAGGACTGAACATCTGTAGCTGCAATGGTCACTGGCAGTGACTGTTAACATTATCATTCCTGACTGAATGCCTCGCATTGTTTCCAGTATAGTGAAACCATTCCTAAAAATCATATGCAAAGCATTATCTGCTTCGACCCGCAGCCAAATTTGTATAGTAAATTTAGTCATCATTTAGTCAAGAGCGTGATCATACTTTTGGCTAGCAGTAAAATGCAAGGGTATTTTGGGGCGTTTTGATTCAATTAGACCCTCGTATGAATGTTACCAAAGTCCCCAGTTTGTTCTCTCTGTGTCAGAACTGCTTTTGTGCAGAGGTTGTCCATTCAGAAGAGTTAACTCAAATGGAACAACTGGACAAAGGTAACTTTCACTGAGTCTTCTGGCTGCTCTACTCCAGTGATCAGGTAATTGAGAGCGACAAAGTCACTGGCTCGGCTTATTAGCCCGAAAGCCTGTTTTTAGAGCAGCCATGCAATTTTCATGTGCACTGGTCTGTAATTTCATTATTAGTACATTTAAAGGGGCCGCTTATAGATCCTGGAATATGTGGGTAGAGAACACATTCCCTAACTCATGTATTGTATGACAGCAGCGTCTGTTTTGATGATGTTAGGTGGATAATGAGTTTGCTTGCAGTGGTTTGGTGGTGGTTGGATTTGTTTAGGGTTGTGTAATGTGGGTGAATCGGTGTGGGTCAGTGACCATGTTTACATGCACACCATTATTCACCAAAATCTGTCATATTTCAATTGAAATCTAAAAAAGACAGCAAAAATATTGATATTGTTTATACTGACATTGGTTGTCAAACAAAGTTTTTGCTTGTGTGTTGTGTATATTTATTATGTATATTTATATATACACACTTACACATTTAATCGAATATTTACATGCATATAAATGTGCATATTTATATTCATATATTTTATGTTACATAAATATATTTAATATATAAACATTTTCTTAAATATATAATATGACAAAATTTTCATTATTAATATACACAGTTTACTTGCATATATAATAATCAAAAGTGTTATGAAAAATAGTATAAAGAACATTAATGCATATGTTTATTCAGAATATGCTGATTACATGTACATGCTTTTTTTTATTTTAAATGAGAAAGTATCCATGAAACACTTCCTGTGTATCATGTGTTTTTTGCCACCTGTAATATCAAATTTGGTTGCAATGGAGTTTGCTAATGGCCTTAATGACTTAATGAATCTTTAATGCATGCATTGAAAGACGTTTTTGGTCTATTAACTGGTTTCCACTGTAGCATCTCTGCATTCAATAATAGTCTGTATGTACAGTAGCAAAATGAACAAAGATACCTTTTTCCTAGCTTTGTGGGTGACGTTCTTTGGCCTTCTCAGCGAGACTGTATTGTGTGCTGCTATTTGACACCCACCTGTCGGCTCCCCAGTGTCCATCTGTCTGTTTGTGTAACACCAGTGACAGTGTGTCTAGAGAAGGCACACCGTCCTGCCACAGCACAACCAGAGCACAATGGGCTTCCCCTCAACCAGCTGACGCAGTCGCAGGGGGACCTCAGGGGCCAGAGAACAACTGCACACACACACACACACACACACACACACACACACGACAGGAGACCACAAGCAGTTAGTAGTCAGAAGCTGTGATGCAGGGAAGACTGGGTTGAAGTGAGGCTTGATGTT
The DNA here is from genome assembly GCF_018831695.1 of Puntigrus tetrazona. Classification (NCBI taxonomy): domain Eukaryota; kingdom Metazoa; phylum Chordata; class Actinopteri; order Cypriniformes; family Cyprinidae; genus Puntigrus; species Puntigrus tetrazona. The sequence goes on from NC_056702.1 coordinate 1,433,259, forward strand.
GTTGTGGTCATGGGTCTTGGAAAAAGCTTTGCAAGAACTTTGAGAAGACTTACAGGAATCCTCTCGCGCTTCCCGAAAGCCATGCGGCACTCTGGACTGGAAGTTAGTCTGCTGTGGAAGTCATCCGGTGGGTTCACATCTATTAAGGAGTCTTATCTTTCAGGCAAGCGGAAGTTAGATGTCTGCTTCATACTGAGCAGCACAAAGTCTATGGAACAATGTGGACAGACATTAGTGTCATTTCTTCTACAAACATTACTGACCTTTTTAGGTTTTAACTATTGTTTAGAATTTTTCCTTTATAATTAGCATGTTTTTGGTCGACTATTGACGTTTTAATTCTTGATAATACAGAATATGTGTTGATTATCAGTTTAGATTTTTTCATTTGCTGAAGCACGTTGTTAGTGGTTTCATTTGGTTTCATTGCTATGTAGTTGGCATAAATCAAAAGCTTTTTTGAAAACAATTTTTTCAGTGTGGATTACCACATTTAGGCATCTGTAGCGTCTTAAAATCAAACACATTTCTAGTGTACAATGGGCAAGATTCAACTGAATCTAACGTGTGATGTTGAGTAGCGCTGTTATTGTAGAAAGAGATTGCTGTGAAAAAATGGAAAGAATCAAGGACGAAACTCAGAGTAATTGGAACATCCTGTCTATTATTCAGCACATCTGAATGAATAAGTTAACGCAGTGCTTATTTTCTTCTGCCCTGAAGCCTGTCTCTGAGAGGTTTGACCAAACAGTCATCATCTATAGACAGTGATTAAGTGCTGGTCTGTCTGTGTGTGTGTTTTTTTTGTGTTGCTGGGGGCCATGTCATGTCTCAGGTGATGTAACATAAGCCTTGCGCTTTTCGGGCACAAACGCAGTGCTAAGTAGCGCAATGTCAACAGCTACAGACTCCCACCGAGCTCCACGTCCTTCAAAGACATCTGCTGAAGGACAGAGCCGAGTCTAAACAGCCGACACTAAAGTGGGAAGAGGTTCGCGATAACATGCCGAATAGTTCATTGGTTTAACGTCCATTGACTGAGTGACTAATGTCTTCCTAATGTTTTGTCAGAAGCAGGTGTTTAGATGGTTGTGTGTGTGTGTGTGTGTGTGTGTGTTGTTTCAGCGGTCCGATCTAATCCCGGCACGGAGCCGATCTGGAATGGAGACAAGAGAATGTTGCAGACAGAAAAAATAGTTATCTGTGATCAACTGAGCAAGGACATAACTCGGCTACTTGTATAGTCGTCACTCAGACATTTACACAAACAGAGTCTATTGTTTTAGCAGATATTTGACAAGGAAATAGCACTGTCAAGAACAAGAAATGTCACAGCAGATGTCATTTTGTCAGTCTGGAGGATATATATTTATTAATATATAGGGTTTACAAATGTTTTAGGTTTAAAACGAACCGCCCCATATTGTGTTTTTCTCATGATATTTATTGAGAGCATGGAATAAATGTGGAAAAGTCGTAAAAAGCAACTGAGAAAGAATAACACTTCCACCTGTCCTTTGCACAAATCTGTTAAATGAAGAAGAGCGTTTGTCATGCTCACAAACTGCCTTTTCTGACGTCAGAAGCTGCATTTTTCTTTGATTACACATAATGTGTTCCTTCTTCCTGGTTGTCAGTCAATCACAGTTTATGGCTGCATCCCAGTTTGCGTACTTTACTATTAAAGAATGATTTCTGAAGGATCATGTGACTCTGAAGACTTGATGGAGAATGAGGCTGAAAATCTGAATCACAGGAATAAATTGCATGTTGCAGTACATTCGCGTAGAAAACAGTTATTTTAAATTGCAGTATTTTACAATGACGCATGTTTTTTCCCCTTGCAGTCTCATGTGAGAGATTTGACGAGGAAATAGCACTGATAAAAACAAGCAAAGCAACGTCAGATAATAGCAGTCTGAAGGACGTATTTTATCAACACATAGAAAGAGTTTACAAATGTTTAAGCTGCTTTATAGTAAAGTATGCAAACTGGGATAGGACCATAAACTGTGATTGACTAAAAAGTGTTTACTTACTACAAATGCAGCCTTGCTGAGCAGAAAAGACTTAATATATTTCTATATTCTCACATAATATTTAGAATGGACTGTATGCTGTATGTCGACCTATATGCTGTGCATACGTTCTTGCTTAAGCATGCTATTTTGCTTGTGTAGTTTAAGTGAAAGTAAATACAATGATTATTACGCTTAAATAAAGCTTAACAGTATTTTGTGTGAGGGTGGTAAATATTCAGAAAGTGAGACGCTGCTGCTGTGGGAATGACATGTTTGTGTTATATGAGCTGTCGCTAATGTGTTTGTGTGGAAAGCGTTTAAGAACTTGAATGACTTGTTCTCTGTCAACATGCAAAGTTTTAGAGTCCCAGATATTGCACTGTCACATCACAGTCTAAAAAAAATGGGACTGTGTGTGTGTGTGTAAAGTTTGCTCCTCGGGCAGGTCCTGATCGATAGTGCCATCCTTCATTACGGGAAGTGCAATTAAGGAAGAGACAGGCTTGCACTTCCCACCCGCCCCAGAGACCTGAAAAGATTGTGTGTGTGTGTGTGTGTGTGTGAGTGTGTGCTGGCATACATTAGCTCAGTTCCTACATGGTCAAGGCCGCAGCTCTGAGCAAAGAACAGCACTTTAAGCAAGCATTACCCATCATGCCCAGATCCACTTTCATGTCATTGCTCATCCTCTGTGTCATTCTGCTCTCTGCTGATTCCTCCTGTTCCCAAGAGGATTATTTCATTTTGATTTGATGTCGTCTCTAGCACATTACACTTATGCGTCAACTTTGTCCTGTATGTCTAAAATTCTTAATGGGAAATATACAAAGACGTACATGAGATAAGTGATAAGTGTTGACGTACAGTAGAGTTATGAAGTGAATGTGCTCACATACTTTAATCTTCATCAAGAAACGTTAGACATCTCTTCGGCTTGTGTACTTTCTGATGTGAGCACAGTTTAGGATTTCTTAAACTATAGAAGAGAGTTTATATTTAATATATTAACAAGATCTTAATTGTAATTTAAGGGGCTAAAAGTGGATTATAGATGCACTGCAGGTTTCAGATGGTTGTCTCTGTACAGAACTGAAAGTTGATGAGACTGATAATTTAGTGGAGATAAACCATCTTTGCAAGAAGGCAGCTGCTTAAACCACTTTTAAAGACCTCGTTAAATCAAAATGAACATGAGCTAGAGGTTACGGTGTAGAAAGTTTTAAATATGGATATTTTTCTTACCCCAATGCATTGGTTCACTTTAGAAGGCCTTTATTAACCTCCTGGAGCACTTTTTTTATAATTGATGGATGCACTTTTTTGGGATTCAAAATGGGGATCCCATTCACTGCCGTTATAAACATTTTTTGTTTCTTAAAACTGTGATATAAATTTCTAAACTCGCTATACCGTCTTTTTTGTACTGGAGTTTAAAGAACAAAAAATGCAAGATATAAATTCAGTGTTAACAGGCTTCCATAGAATGCCACTAGTTGTTATGTGAATTAATACGAGAACAGTAATAGTCTAATAATAGTGTAATAATTCTGAATGTTGAGTGTGTAAAAGTACCTTATGTGGTGATAAAATGTACATTTAAACGCAAAGTCCTTCTCCCATCTCCTGTCACGTATGTGTCCATTGTTTCCTGACCCGAGCTTCATCATTTGAAAGTCAAACCATCCAACTCAGCACAATGAGAGAGAGCGAGAGAGAGGGAGAGAGAGAGAGTTTCCGTGGAGATTGCATTGACGAGAGGCAGATGAGTTTGTCCTGAGAGTGAACTGCAGAGGTTGAGCTTTATTTCTGATGGGATGTCGTGAGTGAAGCGTTTGAGACAGAAAGCATCATCACTCGTATGCTTGAGTGGGATGGGAGCAGCATTCTGTAAACTTTATGGCAAAATTACCCAGCAAGTCAAACATCAGTCTTCAGGTAGGTCATACCAGTGATGGGAACTAGGGAAAAAAACATCAGACGGACTTATTAAACCAGTGAGAAATTCCTCATGTAATCTCTTTGGATCAATAGGCAAGTGTATGTGCGTCAACACTGGTAAGAACTGGAAAGCAGAGGACGCTCAGCTTATTGTTTATCCATGTTCATTCATTTTCCATCCAGTGCGTTTTTGAGATAGATATTGAATGATTTCAGCATTAGAAAGCAGGCAATGCATAAAATATAGATGCATGCAAAATACATAGAAATAGAGATTATTTATTTTAACAATACATTTAATTCAGCGCTCAAATGATTGTATGTGTGAAGGGAGCTTTTTCCACTTTCCTTAAACACGTCTAATCTTTTCTACATTAAGATTTTGCATCTTATTTGCAAACCAATATTTTGCTTTCCATTTAGCCTGTCAGAAAAACCACTGCATTTAACTAAATCTCCTACGCGCCAGACCAAATATGATGCAGTTTGTTTAGGAGAGTTGTGCTATTACTAAGCATTCTAAGCTTGTGGAAACCACTTCTTTCCCGTGTGGGTGAAAAAAAACACTCCAGATACCTTAGAAATTCTTTAGAAGTGCCCTAGAAGACTCTAGAAACCACAAAGCAACATCCTAGAAATATTGTGATTTGACTCATGCATGTTTTCTCTCCTGCAGGTTGTAAATACACATGTCATGCTCAGTGCCGTGACCAGGTGGCGCTAGACTGTCATCAGAACGGATCCATTAATGGCTGCCAGCTCAGCCCTCTCACTCAGGACCATCTTAATAACAATCAGTCGTCACACAGCGTGAGTACAGTTCGTTCGTCTGTGCTTTCACGTTACAGAAGTTAAACTTTCGCAGAGGCACAACGATCACAGTTTCATAGCGATGGTTATTTGTGACCACAAGGGGGAGGTCAGTTGCAGATAAACAAAGTCTCAATACTTCTATAAATGTAACCTGAGCAATTTTTATTTTAGTTCTTGGCCTTGTGCGTGTTATTGCAAACTTTACTGGCAGATAACAGATTAATAGTCCTTTAGTACAGCCATTGTGTTGAAGCTTTATGGGTGTGTTGGTCATAGGTTGCTCTTAGTAATTATTGCTTTGCTTTGGTCTTTACTTCGACGCAATGGTGTGATTTAGCTAAAGAGAATGAAACATAATAATAGGCGTGTAGGCACTGTTATTTAGCACCATATGAGTTTAAACTCACACTATCAGTGCCATTGCACTCGGCATGGAAATAACAATAGCAGGATATTACTCTTTTGCAGAATTCCTCTGGTCACTATAGTGTCCAGTGTCCACTACAGTGTATAGACTTTTACCTTCAATGCTCTGTAAACTCTGCTGTGAATGAAAGGCGAGCAGTGTGTGTGTGTGTGTGTGTGTGTGTGTGTGTGACCCCGTGGGGTCAACAGACAGGTTAGTGTGGTATGTGTACTATTCACACTAATCCAGATCTGTCAGTATAGAGCAGAGCAGGAAAAGATATTGGGACTGTGTTACTGTGGCTACAGAGAGCTGTATTATAGCTGGTTGAAATACAAAATGTATTCAAGTAAACTGAATGAAAACTGTCAGGAACATGTCAAATACATATAATCAAAAAAAACTTTATTTTTTTTTTGCATGTCTTTTTTTTCATTATTTTTATAATAACTTGCCACATTTATTCCCCCTAAATTATTAGTAACCTAATTCGGAGTTAAATAATTATCATTACTGTATAATGTTAAAAACTGAAGATGCATGGTAGTATTTGTATTTGTTTTAAATTGCAATGTAATAAAATGTACGATATAACATAATTATTTAATTTAAATGTAATTAAAAATGATGTGTGCGCCAACACATTTGACATTAATAAGAAATGTTTTTTGCATTATATTTACATTATATTTTTTTTTAATGGAAAATGGATAATGTGCTTAATTGTCATCAAAACACACCTAATAGTCCTTTATAAGGTTTTTCTTTGTGCAAAATATACAGCATTTTCCCCTTTTAATTTTGGGGGTAACATATGACTGTAATTTCTTTGGGACGTTGACCCACATAGCAAAGCTGTGAATCATGTATGTCATACTAAGCTCTGGAGGAGATATCAGCTGTCCTATAGGTTTAACTGTAGTCTTGGCTGCAAATGTGGTCCCATGCGAACAAGTTTAATACATTTCACATATACCAAAGAAATGTATACATGAATACGCACTGTTACTACTATTCAAGTTATGCGGTCTGATTAATTGTCTTGTGAATGTTCAGTACGCAGTACACTGTTAGATGACGCTGTATGGTGTGTGATATCTGAAGTTGGTTTGTTAGTAATTTGGGATTTAACATGGGTGTGTACATTCTCACAGGAAAGAGAGAAACCAGCTGTCTGTTTCAGTCTAACGTTCACTTACTCTTCATGTAGACCCTACATTCCCGAAGCCCTCCTCCCACTGAAGACAGTTAGTTTAGTCAGCCACGTTACTCAGGGCCAGACAAGGTCATACAAACCGCTGACTGTTGAGGGAGGGCTGGGTGTCTCTACATGCAACACCCACACAACAATGCAGAAACAAACCACTGAGAAAATAAATCAAAACATTAAGACATCACACCAAGTTTGTTGAACAAATGTATTTATAGAGTATTTATATATACTGTATATATATATATATATATATATATATATATATATATATATATATATATATATATATATATATATATATACACAAATTATATATATATATATATATATATATATATATATATATATATATATATATATATATATATATATATATATAATATATATATATATATATATATATATATATATATATATATATATATATGTTTTTTCCCACATTTTTTTGTAATATAGTTTTATGTAATATATACAATTATTTAAAAAAATTATGTATCTTTTATAGCATTTATTTTGGTTTTTGTTAATTGTTTTTTTCTTTTAAAAATTTTAAAACTTTAAAAACTTTAAACTGTGACTTTTAACTTTTTAGAAAGATTTGTATGAAAAAACTAACTTATCTTATTATAAACTTACCTTTATGTCTGTGCATAGTGTAAGAGTGATCTAATGTCATATCTATTGTTTTACTTGATTACTGTAAATTGAAGGTGTTTTACCTTTAAAAAGATACTGTTAGATTTGCATTATTGTTTGAAAAGCCTGAGAAAGAAACAGAGGTGTAAATATGATCCAAGCGAAAAGGAACAGACAGATGTAGGAAAGAGAGAGTTTCCTGTCAGGAACCAGTTACAGGATGCCTGCGGCATAACCAAGTCAGCACACGCACACACACACACACACACACCCAAACACACACACACGTCTGTTTACGTACTTGCACATCACATTGGACTCAAGTACAGATAAAAACACAAACTCACAGGCACAATAATAACCAATAAGCACTAGTCCATTTGTGTAAGCTTATAATGAGTGTAAGTCAGCAGGAGGGACTATCAAGGACAAGAATATCTACATCAGTTTTGCTGAAGCACAAAATTTGTTTTTTTAGTTTTGTTCTTCCAAAGAAAAGAATGTAAAAGTTCAGATTCAGCACAAGTATGTTTCATAATAATGTGGGCCGTTCATTTTTCCCGTGAGGCAGCAGTTTGTTGGCAGGATTGAGCTGAATGCTGGGAACTCACTGGGTGGTGAAGCTGGTCCAAAATGCAAGAGGCAAAGCTTGAACTCCACCACACTAACCACACACCCATGTGACTCCTACTAACAAAGATATGAAGCTACATCTTACACAATATGGTCTCTTACTGGTCAAGACTACGATTACTGTCAGTAGAGAAGGACAGATATTTTAGTCAAAGCTCACGTCTGCAGTACAGTATCAGGTCATGTGAAGAGATTGTAAATCAATTGGCTGATTGACTTAGACTGATTTGATTTGGCTGTGTGTCACATTGGGTTAAGAGTTTATGCCTGCATCATATTTCTGCTTGCAAACCAATGTCAAATGTCACAGATAACATGATGTTTGACTAGGTTAAACATGCTATTCTACAGGAGCACACGCTGTTATGGGAATTCACTCCAATTCAATTCACATTTATTTGTTAAACTGCTTTTCGCAATACATATGATTTCAAAGCAGAATCACGAGACATTCACAGTTATACACAAATAAACATTATTTGTGAATGCTATAGAAACGTTTTAAAAACATGAAACAAACTGAACCAATGTTCTATTAATGTTACTTGAAGAAAGTTGAGAAAAGGTTAGCCAAAGTTTTGAAAAAGTTCCCTGTTAACTGTTCATATATTCATTTCAAGCAGAAACAAGGAAAATATTAAAGTAATGATTACATGATGTGAGAGTGATTTGTTTATCGAACCTCAAGTATTGCATTAATTGTGTAGGCTTAAAAGGAGTTTTTTAGGCAACTATTGCTCCGATAATGCATCTTGGGAAAAAGTGATTCTTGGCTGGATTGGAATGCTAAAAGAATTCACTTTGGCTTTTAACTGTCACATGATGACCTGAAGGAACCTATAAATACCATACTATGTAGGTCAGGCCTTTTGACCTAATTGAGGACCGCATGCTGTGACTATAATTAACTTTTAGTTCACACAACTTTAAAGAAGACAAACCTTCTTAGAAGAATAAGCAGGTGGGTCTTCTTCCCTCAAGTCTGAGATTAGTCTGTGAGCTAATCCCCTCTCTTTCTTCAGATCTTCATTGCTAGGTCAGAGGTAACTATCCAGTAAACCCTTTGCATAACTTTGATCCAAATCCAAACTTTTCTGGAACACACTACTGTTTTCTGCTGGCTTGTAAACCTTTCTACGCAATCGCAGTGCATAAATGCAAGGATATATGAGTTCTCACTTCCTAAAGAGTGTTTTTAATTAAACTAGCCTACGTTTGTAAATGAAACTATTGAGCGCCTAAAACTGAAGACCCTTTGACATAACACAAGAGTGCGGTTGCTGTGGCTACTTCTATATCAAACAGTAATAAAGTACCTTTCCATGGAAAAGTCTGTCTGCATGTGAATGAGTGCTTGCTAATTGCTCCCAGCCGTCACCACATTCACAAGGCCTGGATTAGCCGACAGGATCAGCTGGATGTACAAGTGGGAAGCTCAGCAACGGGTTGGATTGCTTATTGCGATATTTACAAACCTTTGGGACTGATAACAAACCTGTTCCCTAAAACTGGTAGTGGATTGTTCTGGCTCCAAAATTTGAATTTGAATGCACTATACTGTATTCTGGTCAGATTTGTTCTCCCAATCCATCAGGCCTTATTGTCATCCTTCGACTAGCTTTTCCTTCAATCATAGAGCCATTGTATTTTCAGGCTAGAGAGTTGAATCAAGCTGTTGTTTATAGAGGTCAGGTCCACCTCAGCCCAGTGTTTATGTTTAAATAAAAGTATTTTAAACAAAGTAGATCTTTCTCTGGGGGTTTAGTCTGCCGAATTCAAAAGATTGTGGGATAACATAGACATTTATGTCTGTATGTACTGTAGACACCAGAATGACATACAAAGAGTCCTTAAAACTTCAAGTGACCTTCTGAAACCCACCACAAGACAAGACAGAACCTGTCTTAAAGTCAAACCGTGAACTGTGGGCCTCCTTTGTGTGGATCCTGGTACCAAATTACATTCTGTTTAGTCTTTCTTTACTGTCTGGATATGTGAGGTCTGGCTGGAGAAAAGACTATGATTTCCATCTAGGGATAGTGAACACTGAATGTTTGTGTAGAAAACCCTGATCTCGGCTTGGATCTCACTAGCATTTAGACTGAGTAGCTGAGGTCACTGTGTGTGTCAGCGTCCCTTAGATTGTTGTGTTTTTGAGTTTACCTCTCGCATCTTGATTGTTCCAAAATAATAACATCTGGAGTATCTGAGAAGCGTGAAACTAATACGTTTAAATGCTACAACCTTATGCGGATTGCTCTTTTCAGGGGTGTTTATAGGAGTCATGTGTCTGCACTGTAGAGTTACTGTGCCTTTGGGTGCTGTCGTCTGCTTTACAGTATTCGTTACATAAATTACTTGGTTAAAATAGATTAAAGTGCCAGAGGATAAAAACATGTATTATCACTTGTGCTTTTTGTGCTACATGAAGTTGTGTAAAAGTTAATTATCAAAACTACAGTCATCTTTGCAGTGGTCTCTTGAAGCATACTTAAAGGGCAAACGCTATACATTTAGCAATTTGTCATTACAGGTTTAGCCTTATAATTTAGGACAATTACAGGACTGAAATGGCTTTAGGCTCTGACCACACCCTCCTAGATGAAATCATTAATGACTGTAGTAAGGTGTGCGCTTCCTGAGGTCAACTACACATCCACAGAAAACTCTTTGTTTAAGTATAAGAAATTGTTGAAAGTTGATTTACGAGACATTCCACATGCCCTCATGTAAATACTGGCACATAAACAGAGCCTGTGCGCTGGGAACATGAGCCATGCCCCCTTAGCATAGGAATGTGGGTAATGTGTAATGAAGGCTATGGTCCACAGCCGGAAAAACTACAGGTTGCAGTCACAGGTCACCTCTGTGTTCCTCCTGCCAGACCCTATTGTTCTGGAACCGAGAAGAGTGGGCTTAGGAATGAGTTTCCTTGCGAACTGAGACATTTTCACACGCTCCATGAAAACACTGATTTATTGAAGTTACTTCCACTTCAGTTTGTTATGTATTTTAAGTAGTTTGTGCTGCAACAGCAAATAAATCTTATTCGTTGTTTTTGAGTGACAACTAATGTTAATTCATAATGATTATATTAAAAGTTGCAGTTTTATAGGACTGATATATCTGGGAACTATATTCTTATTCCGGCGTAATAATCAAGGAAGCATGCTGCTGTTCAATGGGTGCAGCAGGCGCAGTGATTACGCAGCACCTGAAAACGCTGGCGCTGCATAATAGCATTGCGCCTGCTGCACCCAGGCAAAGAAACACCACACACTGTGCACATATGCATACACGTAGACATGAACGTGTAATATGCATATTCGTGACACCACTGATTTCACAATTTTGTGAAACAATAATGGTATAATCAAAAGTGCCCTTTTCATGTAAATTAACAGCCAAAATGCATATGTCATGTAAACACATCCTAAAGCTGGGTGGATTCTAATTGGCTGTCAATCGTTAATCATATGGATTCCAACAATTTGATTTTTGCTTTAGGTGTAGTATTAAATTTCCTATTCTCATAGAATTAGAATGATTATTAAAACGTTTGGTGCGAATGTGCCTTTAGCCGCTAATTTGCCAAAAGGTAAAAAAGCTACAAGTGTTGGTTAGTTTGACATAGTGCTGACCTACCACTGATGCCTTTGGTTTGCATGATTTGGCCGTCTTTTTACTGACAGGGTATTTTTAGGTCTTCTCCATGTTCTTGGGTTTAAATTAAGCACTGCCCTTCCACAAACTTCTTGAAAGCTGCAGTTTGTGGGGCGTAGTTACCCTGCCCTTGATCTACTGCAGATGTTGAATTTTTACTCTTTGGAATGAGAAGTTATTCTCTTGACTGGGTGGGCTGTTATCATATGTGACGCACTGTAAAATACAAAATACACACGTATAGTGGAAAATTGTTTAGAAACATAATATGCTGAAACCTCAAAGCAACTGTTAACACAGTAGAGATGTCTGTGCTCTTTTGGATTTTAGCTCTTAGAAATTTATATAAAAACTGTTGGTGGTGGTCGCAGTAATCAATTTCGCCTGACAGATAATGCAAACCAAAGCTGGGGCGCTGTCAAGGGTTTAGCGGAAAATAGGATATCATTAATGTTGTGCTTTTATAAATATATAGTAGAACAATTGTTCTTTTTTTCAGGAACTAGTTACATGTGTTACAACATAACTGTGTAATTTTAAGACAACTTTCTAATTCTCCAGATATCTGTGATCTAGAGGAAAGTGGGACCCAACGTCTTTGGATAATTTATAAAGAGTGCCTAACCCCAGAAATTATGGGTTTGCTTGTGAAGTAGAGCCAAAACCAGACCGTATGTCCAACACAAAGTCATAAAAGTGAGGCTTGTAATTTGTCATTGGTTGGGTGGGTTAATTTTTTTTTTTACTGTTAGCAGCCTCCACATGGAAGTTGCTCTTCATGACTGACTGATCAGATAACTTTTGATCACATGACCCGAAATGTGAAAAGTGGTGGGAACCCATTTTCTCTGTGACCATGGTCACAGGTTCTTTTCCAAACTCGTTCATTAACAATCGCAATGTTTAAGGCACTGGACCAAGTTCTACCTTGCTATGAAACACACACTTGCACACATCTTTTTCAGAAGTCTGTAATCAAACTGTCTTCCACATTTACACGGTTGGTCCTCATGTTTGCATTGGTCTACAGCTACACCCTTTCACATGGGCGTACTGCCTTGTATTAAATGCCCCAAACCTATATTTTTAGCTCAGATGGCAGGCCTGCACCAACTTGAGAAGTAGCCCATGCTATGTTTCAAAGAAGGAAAATAAGAAAGCTTGCTTCTGTATGTTGCATACTGATAGAGGTAAGCGAACTTACATTTTAAAAGATTTCCAGTAGTATTACTGGAAAATTGCATTATTACAGAAGAAAGGTAAACCTATTAATGTCAACCTTCTGTATGAAAAGCGCTCGAAGTCGTTATTAAGCCGCACTTAATTTGAATTCTGTATTAATACGCCAAGCGTTGCGTGACAACAGTGTGTACAGTCAGATTAATGGACTATTTTACTCAGCGGAAGATTTTTTGTGCTGATTATTTTTACTAATAAATGAACCGTTTTTATTGAGTATTGTTTGATTTTAATATATCACTCCCTCCGTTTATTAAATAAACGTATTGAAATGAACACCGATCAGGTTCGCAGGTAGAGGACGCAACAGGAGTCAATGTATAAGGAACCGGTTGTCATTGTGTGCGTGTGTTTGTGGGTGTGTTCTTCCAGCAAGCCGCTCCGGTTCAGTCTATTGAACTCAGTTTAGTTTGAAAGTGTTAGGACGGACTCGACCGGGCGCGTTTTCTGCGGCTTTTAAAGTATTTATAGTGTTTTAACATTTCGTACGTTTATTATTTATAGATATCACGTATTCAGCCAGAAACGAAAAGGTGTTTTTTTGGAATTTGCCGATTGTTTCATATGTTAGGGAGCAATAGAGCCGATGGTTAGGGAGCGTCAGTGACTCGTGTTCACGTTTCGTGGCGTTGGCTCAAAAAAGCCGCTTGTCTTTATCACACACTGCTGTTTTTGCGCGCATATAAAACCTGTTTTTGGATGTGTCAGAGTTTCTCTTCAAATGTCGTGGACGAGCACCATGAGTAGTGGATACAGTAGTTTGGAAGAGGATTCAGAGGAATATTTTTTCACTGCCAGAACTTCCCTTTTCAAAAAGCCTTCGGTTAAACCCACGAGCATCAAGGTGAATGACATTATATACATATACGCTTACTTGTCTAACTTATTTCAATTAGTTTTTTGTTATTTCATTTTGTTTGTTTGTTATTGGAAACCTCATACCACACCAATGGCACAGCCTTGTGTTGTAGTTTCTGTTTCAGGTTTAAAATCTATATCTATAAATATGAAGGCTAATAACTATATAGTGTTTATTGGTATCCAGGTGGGATCAGCCGTTCTCGATAAAACTCTTTGAGCTTATGCTTCATGGATAGTGTTTTGAACAATCATTAACAGAGTATTCATGACACACTGTGTATTTTAACCTGTTGCATATTGAATGGCACAGTATGAGGCAGCTATCCCATCAGACAGCCTTTATATTTATGACCTTAAGATAATAGCTCTTTTGTCTTAGACTTATTAAAGAAGTACTGTTTCAAACAGTAAATGGACATAAAATGATGTGAGATGGATATAGAACAGCAGTGCACACTTATTTGTTTTATTTTTATTATGCATATTATCTAATTTATCTTTATTTACGGTGCTATTTAATTGTATGTGACTTCTGGTTTGTTTAAAAGCATTACGTCATGCCGTCACGTCTTGGAAGTTATGTTTACAGCTCACGAAAGCTGTTTTGTTCAATAACTTGTCCATGCTTCTCAAATGGCTGACATCCCCATGCCCATATCAAAGACAACTACTTATAATTTCGCACTTTTATTGCCCGTCTCAGTCGCCGCTGAAGCTAACCAGTGTGACTGACCACATGTGATTATGGCCTCTACACGGTCATGTGTGACAGTGAGGGGCTTAAAGAGAAAAGATTCACAGTATCGCCCCCACGTTTCTGTCAATTACACGATTGTGAGAAAATGTCAGCGGAGAGCAGTTTTCACAAGGTTAATGTTATCATGTGACTTCCATTTTCCAGGGGGAGACTGTTGCAGATTGTTAGTGGGTTTCTAGGGCTCTGTTCTAAAACCTAGTGAGCTGCCTACATAGGCAGCATTTAAGGCATCATATGCCAACGTTAAGCTGCCTTTACAGACAATGCAAGCTTCAAGTTAAAGCATTCCAATTCAGTCCTTTTTATTCCCTAGTTAGAAAAAAGCAAAAGAGAGGTCAAAAGATTGGAGTCTAGCCATTATAAGGTCTTGATGTATCAAATTCCAGGCTTTTGGAATGTGCAGGCTACACACGCGGTGTGTAATGACCGTCTATCTTGTAAAGTAGCAGCTGTAGATGGAATTGCTCAAAAAGGGATGAGTCAGTTCCTTAAGCAGCCTTATAGCTCACTTCCTGTTACTTCATTCTGACAAAGAAGCCCCCCTCCAAACTATTTCGTCATCAGCAAAGCTAACCCAAAATTCTGGCTTTTCTCAAAAGGGTACTTCAAAGTACGTTGAAGATACAAATAGATACTTAGCATCTACAAAACGTGTGCGACATTTAAGCGGAGCAGATATGTCCTGTACTTGATCTGTTTTGTCACCTCTTGCATGCCACAAATGCACTGACGCTGGGAAACAGCTGCTGGGGCAGGCATGCAAAACAGCAGGATCGTGGGGGTTTGTGTGGGACACAGCGCTCGGTTCGTACAGAGAATCTGTTGCTTTGTTTATTTAATGAAAGTTATTATGGTTTATTTTGTTGCTTCGTTTAATTTACTTTATTTAAACTCGAATGCAGTTTCAACCTTTAGGCCTTCTTACCCAAAGGAAGTCGTTCCAAACCCTTTTTTTTAAAGAATATCATTAACTAAAAAGTCTTCCATAGTAAGGAGAAAAAGTTCTCCTGTCAACTGCATTTAATTTTTTTAATTTTTGTGAACGAGAGAAATAAACTCTCAGTGGTTTGGAACAACTTGAGGATAAGTAAATGATGACAGAATTTCATATTTTGGGTATAAAATCCTTTTGAGCGGCCTTTTATCTTTACACTGAGAGAGTGTGAGTTGTGGCGTTTTCCTGGCTTTCAGAGAACTTTTTTTTTTTTTTTTTGGACAGTGTGGGGAAAATAAAGCCTGACAGTGCAGAAGACAGACGTTATCTACTGTATGCAGGCTGTTTTTATAACTCTGAACCAGATTGAGCGGAAATTAAATTAGCGAAAGTACACTCGAAAAAACAAACAGCTTTTTCTAGGTGAAAAAAGCCCAGTCAGTACTGTACCAGTTGATCCTTGCGGTTATGTGCATGTTTATAGTAACTCACTTTGTGAGTGTTCGTGGCAGCTTTGCGCCATTTGGCGTTGAACGGTTTGTGCCTGACGTCATTGGCCTTGAATATTCATATGCTTTGCCAAAACGCGCTGAATGCACAAAGAAATCTAACTCTGAACTCTTATGAAAGTTTCTCATCCATTGTTCAACGTTTTTCCAGGTTTATCCAGATTTCCGCCTGGCATGATTCAGCTGTCAGATACTGTTCAAAGTGCTTTGAGTCATTACGTCAATTCATCATTAGGGATCAGGTGATCGGTCAAATTATGTGCATCATTTATCAGGTTGATGATGTGAAATTCATCTGGAGTTCATGCACTCGCTGAGCATTAGATAAAGAATTTCTAGTTAGCCACACTCAGAAAGATAAATCTAAATGTTAACTCAAACCTTTGCTGACTCCAGTCTGAGTTTACAGGAATCCTGCATAGACGCCTGCTTGCTGTAAATCTAGCAGCCAAGAGGAGAATATGTGTGTTAGAGACAATAATATTCACAGAACTGGAACTAAATGTTTATTTCACACCACCCATATCTCCTCAAACAAACTAGGATAGACATTTATAGACTGGCAAAACGTTTTTGCACAGTTATGTAAAATTCTTGAACTGACCACCAAAAGCTTTAGCATTTAAAAGACGGATTAATAAGCTGCATAACAAACGTCTTGTGGGAAAGATTGACTGTTTATAATAAATAATCTTACCATTTATAAAAGAAATTTTGATTTGAGATTTGAGATTTGACCAGATTTGAATAAAGCCTGGCTTTATAAATTTCGCGAAAACATGCCATTTCTCATCCAAAGCTCTTTTATTAAAATTTATACCGTTGCAATAATTAAGTAAATAAACAATAATATAGACTTAGGTTTCATAACAGTTAAGAACATTTTCTCCTCAAAATGGAGAACATTTTACATTTTAATGTAGTAAAACAGTTAAAAATATTGTATTAGTCTAAAAATGTTTTAATATAATATATTTGTATATATATATATATATATATATATATATATATATATATATATATATATATATATATATATATATATATATATATATATATATATATATATATATATATATATATATATATATATATATATATATATATATATATATATATATATATATATATATGTATATGTTTAGAGAAGGTGTTGTGAAGCGTACATGCTGTTAATTCTGCAATTGTGAAGCAAAAAGCTAAATATTCTCCAGACAGAATACACTCTCTTTTTGTGCTTCTGTTTTTTGTCCGAGTTCATGTTTTGTGTTGTGTCCTTGCATCGCAGAATGAAAAGAATTCCACTGTGTTTGTTCAACTGTCATCGCTGAATAAAGTCAGTGCTACATGAGCAGATCGACCGGGTGGAGTGGTTTCAGATCCTGCTTTACACAGACCTGAATTATTAAGAAATCAAAACCAATGCAGAGTCTCACAGTGGTCTGAAGCAATAATTTAAACTATTTTGGGACTGTTTGGGGAAGCGTCGGATTACAAGACTCCAGTAGGCCACTATGTTTGTTTTCATCAGGCATCAAGCACAGCTAAAGAGAGCGTTGCCACTTAATCTGATTAGTCCACAAAGTAGCATTGTGCGTCATGGCGGAGTATTTGATTATTATCCAGGTGTGTGTCTCCTGCTGCCTATTACAAGCTGCCTTTGATGACAGAAACATTCAACAGCTCCTACCCAAAGTCTACACCTTTTCCAGAAGAAGTAGTTGCATACCATGTCAGTGCAAAAAATAAAGCCTAAAGACCTGAATGCTTTTAAGTGTCGGAGAGGCCTTTGATTTTCCTCAGGCTTTGAAAATGGGCTACAAGTTGACGTTTATGGACATACACATCCCACTCTCTGCCTCTCATTGTTTGTGGTCACGGCTCTGTTGGACTCGTGTTTATCCATATGTAGTGCATCTGGTTGCAGTTTCTTAAAGAAGAGCTGTAATTACAGTAAAGTGAAAGATAAGAACAGATGAAGGGGTTGTTTCTTGCTGTTACGGACCATCGGCTGAATGTCACGCAAAACCTCAGCCTAGTCAGCAGATAAACTTTCCAACCAACATTGGGAGCACATGCCATGTTTTGGGAATTAATTGTTAAATCTGTGCGAAATCAAACAACTTGTTTTTAAGCAAAATAAATGTGCTTGACATTGTTTTTGAACTGGAGGAATACATTTTGTCTGCAACATACAAACAACGATCTTTGCATTGTTGTGTGGTATTAGAACGAGAATGGTTTGACCCATTTACATGGCAAACTAGGATATTTTTAATTTTGGAGAAACTCTATGCTGTTAAAGATCTGTGGGGTGTTTTTTTCTGTTAGAGATATGAATCCATCAGGAAACGATCTTAGACTTCAGAGTTTTCCTCGAGGGTTGTCGCTTCCTGGATTGCATTAGATCTAACCGTTGGCAGTTTTATCCAAGCACCTTAATTTGATTAAATATTTGTTGCTGCTTCTATTATCTCTGTCATTTTAAAACCTAAACTGGCCTTCAGTCCTTTCATCACTGTTGACATCAGTTTGTAAATATATCTTTCATGTTAGTCCAGTGGTTTGAATGAAGTCATTCGCTAGAAAAAACATACCCACATCACACACCCTTAGAGATAAGGTGCAAAGATTGGTGAATGTGAGTTTGAAACCGGATAAGTTCTCCGAGTGCACAGATCACATGACTGCACCTGGCATGTGTCACATCTGATCTCAGCCGCTTTCATTCTGCGTCTTTCTTTGAAATCATTCCTAAGCCATCGCTTCTCTGGAATGACATCATCGCTGAGCACTGTGGTAAATGTATCCTATATCGCTTTGAACAAAGGTCCCTTTTATTCTTCTTATCCTCCCAGTTATTTCAGGATCGTTTTGTGTTAGATTCATGCACAATCTTACAGGTTTTTTTTTTGCTTTGGTTGCTAACTGGATGATAACTGCCAGATCTACTACTACACTCTTAGTTAAAACCCTCCATACTGGGTTCATTTTTATCACTAGCAATCGTGTGCAGAAAGGACATCCCGTTAATGATACATTTGAAAGACTCTGTTGTTTGTTCTCCAACTGCAAATTAGCTGGACACGGCTCTGAAGGGCTAACAGAGGCCTCTTTGACGTCATCATGACTTTTTGGCCTACATTTATTACAGATATCAGATTTAGCACTGGATTTTTTTTGGTTTGTGATTTCATATCTCAGCTGTGTGCCATTTCATCAATCAAAAACAACAGATGAGCACCAGTCATAAAGTTTTTTTTTTTTTTATCTCACAGTTTCCCATAGCTGTGGTGCGTGGGTAGGTTTCCTAAGAATTATGACCTGCGACGTCATACAGTGAGTTCCATTGCTCTCTGAGCTCAGTGAATGCACTGTACTCCGATCTGGCCCGACAGGTTTGCTATGATCAGTCAGGCCGCCATGGTTAGTCAGACAGCTCCACTTCCTCTCTGTATGAATCAAAACTGGATCATATTTAACTTGTAGTGTGCAGGAAGGACCAATCCCTTTGGTTTGTGGATGGCTTAATTTCCTCACTTTCTTAAGGAGTCTTCTTTCCGAGAAAAAGCAACAGGTTTTTTTTTTTTTTTTACAGTATAGAGTTGTCTTGAGTTGCAAGCAAAACAAACCACACCCTGTTTTTATGGTTTAACTCTTATCTTATGTTATCCGTAATCTTTGAAGCTTATCCATAAATCCTAAGTCAGATAGAGACAGCCTCTTGGGAATATTGTGAAGTACCTACACAAATGGTCTAGAATGAACTTAATTCTTTGGTTGAAACTTTGAAACCAAGGTGTCAGTAACAAGTTACTATCCCAGCATAGCTTCATGACGTCAGAATGGAAATAGCTGGAAGTCAACAGTGAAGCTTTCCAATCAAAGCAGCATTCAAGAGTCCTTATGGGGTTCTTGTGTTTTTGTTGGACTTTCTTTAGGGGACAGCACTAGTGGAGATGAAAGATTTTTTGTATGTACTGTTTAAGCACACCTGGCTTGTTAATGTATATTGTGGTACTTTTTCTTGGTCCCTTGGCATTCCTTACGGACATAAACAGAGTTATGAAACTGTAATTTGTAGTACGACAACTTTAGGAGAACATTGAGGGGTAAAGGACAATGTCTGATGGGCGTAAGAACTATCAGACATCTAATTCTTCGATTCGATTTTCTTTTGCGATTTGAGAGAGATTTGCAGAAGCGAAATAGGGATCAATAAGGCCAGAGTATACTTCGGCCAACCATTGACCAAATGAGTCAAGTAGGTGTATCGCACTTACAGAACGTGAAAAAATTAAGATTCCAGAATATGACTTTAATCTATAAATGTTTTATTTATTAAATGGGTCTAGTTGAGCTTTGGCGCGATTGTTCACCAAGCTCGCAACAAGTTCCTTGGTGGTTTCCATTTCTCTATTCCTCTTTGCCATGGTTTCCTGTACTCTGCAAAGCCTCCCTGCAGTTCTGACTATTCTAGAATCACATCATGCAGTTTAGTCTGCCCACTGTCCCGCTGAGTAGGAAGTCACACAGAATGGTCATTTTTATGCTTTTGATTGTCAGACAATTGCCCAGTGAGTCCAGCCTTTGGTTTACAAAAGGATATTGACTGTTTTTTTACTGCTCGCTTCAACAACTCCATTAGTTGAGGAATGTGTTGCAGAGGAAAGGTGTGGTGGCCAGGGACTTCCTGTGGGGTGGGGGAATGAGAAGGGGTATTTTATTGCAGCTCACACATCAGTGTACTTTGGCAAGCATGATGTGTGCGGTCATTATAGGCCCAGAAATCCCCTCAAAATGGTCGGCTAAAAATAAGAAGCAGGTTGTCTTTCGATTGTCTTGTCTGCTCTAACCTCTGACTATTATGCTTGTTCAACTTCTCTTTCAGTCATGTAGATTATATCAAGTGCTTTATCTGCACATGTCAAGAAATTTTCAGATAGGAATGCCCCTAAACTAGTCAGGTCACGCCTCCTGTGTCCTGCTCTCTTTAAATTGAGTATGCCATGACCAGCAAGTGTGACAGAACTTAAGCATAAGACTCAAAATGAGGAACAAAAACCCTGACGTTACCACATGCCACACCCTCCTGTCTTGCTTATCAGCTCACCAAGGACATAGTGGGGCCTGAAGTTTACTTTCTCCCATTTTTGTTTTGACTAATTTTTCTTTAAAATAGCCTTGATTGATCTCTTGATAAGTAAAGACGGACCAATCGGACCTCAAGGATACCTTTTAACCTGTTCTTCTTGTTCACTGTAGTCTTTCAATGTGTTGCTCCACTTGAGAGCGAGGATACACAATCCCTCACAGCAAGGGAGGTAGAGCTGCTTTTTCTGTCGCATTACCTCATCGGGTTAGTGTTTATTTTGCTTTTGTCACGCTCCACTGTGCAGAAGCATCCGTGTTAACCCTGTCCTTCCTGGTTTTGTTCTTTACAAATTTCTGGTGTCTACTTTTCCAAGCGTTTCATCAACAGTACACTGACAAAGACAGACAAATGCCAACTGTGGTTGTACTACGCTGTTAAAAGACCTTGTTGGGGCATCAGGTCTCACTTTTATTTTGTGGATAGTAGTTTACATGAGCGACATGCATGGTTCAGCTTGGCTAATGAACATCCCTTAGAGAGCTGATGGAGACCACATCACTGAACCCATTGGCAGCACAAGCTGATGTGGTAAGCTGCGATCCTTTACATGAATTCAGCAGCCCAACGGGCCCCACAGAGACGCTTTCTGCTCCTTGTATACAAGGCACATAGCTTTTATTGTGGTGAAGAGGGATTTAATGGGCTCTCGGCTTGTAGTCGTGACTTCATCAAAGAGTGTTTGGTTGAGTTAATTGGTCTGATCTGAATATGTGACTGAGTCCTTTAATAGGAATGTCTGAGAAGTATTGTTTTACATTTGCATTTGTGCTTGTCGGGATGGTGAAGTGATTACGCTAATGACCCTCTTGGTGTGACAGTTAGCACGTCCAAAGTACTGGAAAGACTAAGCTCTTTCATTGAATATTTTTCCTATCATAAGATTTTATTTATGAGGCTGGTTGTGAAAACGCTATAGATTTGTCTTTCTTTTTTTCTCTCTCTCTCTCAGATATCCCAAGCCACCTGTCCATGCAGTCTCATTCATAAGATACCTGATTGATGTACTTGTTAAGCAGCTGTTAATGGATTAATCTGTTCAGCATTCCCCCATTCAAAGCTATGAGGGTGCCAAAGTCAGCTTAAGGTTGTAACCAACCCTTACTGAAGCAAAGTAGCACCAGGAATGGATTCATGAGCAAATGGACAGTTCTTCTATATTAACTTGAGATTGTTCGGGACAGTTGACTAGTCTCATAAGTATGAGTTTTAATTTGATTTTTTCTTTAATAATCGGTTTATAGGCAGGAGAGGATTTTAGAGTAGTGTGCTTTAGCATTTGCCATGGAAAAACCCTCTCTGAGAATTATAAACTTAAAAATGGTTTTATTTTATTTTTATTTGTTTTAGTTATTTTACAGGTATTTAGTTATGTTGTCGGTTATCCTAATGGAACGGTGAACCTAGCATAGAAAGAATAATATGATTGTTATATGGTGTTTTTGAAAATGTGTAGTAGTTGTGCACATCACTAGTACTACAGCAGCAAATAGCAGAAAATGTTTATTGTCATAGCTTCAGGGCTTTATTCTAAACTTAGGAATTCAAAACGGTGTTTTGCCTTTAAGTATATGTTTTCTTGGTATGAACAGCGTGAGTCATGCGCTGTAAAGTTCATTAACAATACTTGCAACACAAAAGCACCTGTTATTGCAAACACTCCAGGCAGTCTTGGCCTATGCAGGAGAGAAATTACGACTGTCTTTAACAGTTTGCAGTATTCTGCCTCTGGACTCTGTTAGCTGAGACGGCCCTTGTCCGTCAACGCATTGTCACTTCAGCCCATTACTGTTTCCTTATAAGGTGCTGTATACTTTTGTTTTGAGCTTGGAGAGCTCATGAAAGTAGATCAGCTTCTTGGTGATATGACCATGTAAGACCAGATTGCACTGCACACTTTCATATAATATTCTGCTAGTTGTAGCTTTTAAAGGCTATATTGTTCCAGTAACATGAAGTACTATACACACACAGGGTTTGTGTCTTGGTTATATCATTAGATGTCAAGGAACAAGATGCATTTAATCTTTAAATTATGTATAAAAACATTGGAAAAGCAACTATTTGTTTACCTGCTGCTGTTTAGTGCAGGATATCCTGTTTAGAAGTATAGCGATTATCACATGTGGGTGTTTTGGGCTCCCACATCAGTAACAGGCTGGGGACAAAGAAACCTTTGATTTGAATGGTTTCATTATTCAGCAGTACTGGAGTCATACCTCTTCTGCTGTCAAAATGAGCTGCGAGGCTGACCTGTGCTGACCTTTCTGCTTGCTAAATGCTTGTATTCACTGTCTGTGTTTCAGGATGTGGAGAAAGAAAAAGAGCTGCGCACTCATCTCACTTATGAGGAGATCAGACAGAAGGTCGAGAAGTACAACACAGAGTCACGTGACCACTTTAAAATGACACTGGTGAGTTAATGGTGAACCTCCATCTTCTGATAGACCAATAAAACGTATAACTTATAATCTAATCGCTAATAATTTTCAGATTTCAAAAGTCCATTCACATGAACAAGTGTTTGTTAGCACACAAGGTCCTCCAGAGATAAATAGGGATTTATATATATATGTGTGTGTGTGTGCGTGTGTGTGTGTGTGTGTAGAAAGATGCTTTAACATGCAATGGAAAAAAACTTATCATATTGTTATAAACCCCTGTATGACTCCAAAACTACTTGAGGTTGTTAAATGGATTAATTTAGGAAAACTTGTTAGACACACACACACACACACATACTTTTATTTGAAGCTTTATACATTTTTCTGCCTCTTTTTTTTAATTAGAATTATGATAGCCCTTTTAATAATGAGCTTTATGAGCGTCACATGATAAAACCCTTTTAATTTTTTAAACCATACTCAATATAAATGCAAAATCAATTCTATAATTAGATTTTTTTTTTCTTTTATATGTTCTCAAAGTTAATTATCACTGCTTTAATAAAAGGCTTTAATATAGTGGCTGTTATTATCAGTTTTATCATGACTTCTCATGGGCCATGTGACAGCCATAAAGATTGTGAACATCAGACTTTACCACTGTACCTTTGTCCAAAGCCCAGCTGCTTATCGCAGGATTGTTTCTGTTTGGATAATACCAGCTCTTTTAAGAAACACTGATCACTGACAGGACGTGTTTCAAGAGAGATGTGTCGTCTGGACTTAACTGAGCCATGGTGGCACAAACACTTTGTATTAGTACATGTGAGCTTTTACTCATTAAGTGTCCACAGTGTCTTGGATCATTAAGTTTCAGGCCTGTGTTTCAGTAGGGTTGTGTGTCAGTGTGGTGGAGTTTCAGAGGAGGTTTGTGAGCTGTAATTACACCCCCCTCGTGTCTCGCCTATAGCCTGCAGTCACGGCTGCCATTTGAACTAATGAGCTTACAGACAGAAGAAGCTCAAATCTGAGCTCCATCTGGACACAGCCAGATACCAACCAGCTTCGAGAAGATACTTTGAATCTGAAGCTTGTCAAGCTACTCATCATAATAAACGGTTTCACTGTACATAGCTGTCTAGTTAATTGCACTTACAAGTTACTAAGAAGCACTTATTGAAGTATTTTAATATTTATAAAACCTTTCATTGAAATGAATCAGGCTTTCTGTAAGTAACAAGACAGTGGAAATCTTCAAAGGAACATTTCACAATTGTCCAGAAATGTATTCTAAAAACAGCGATGCAGCATTTTCTTAAACTAAATGACTGTGCACTAAACTTTATAAAAACACTTACTTGGCTACAACTTAAGTCTTTGCTGTTGTATTTAATGTCAGTCTTTGTCTTTCCTTTGTCTCCGTCTTGCAGAATACTAACGGCATGTACACAGGCTTCATCAAGGTGCAGCTGGACCTACGGAGACCCATCACTGTGAGGGGCGGCGGGGCAGGAGGGGTCAAAGGTCAGGAGGCGTTTTACCTTCCGCGTGGCTCCATAAACACCCTGCACATCAGCAGCACCAACACGGTGCGACAGGTGATCGAAGCCCTGCTGAGGAAGTTCACCGTGGCCGACAACCCCGCCAAGTTCGCCTTGTTCAAACGCTTCAGCAGAGAAGACCAAGGTGAGACGCTGAACACGAATGTGGAAAATGCATCAGTGTGTGTGTGTGTGTGTGTGCGTATGTACAGTAATGACTCGGCTCCCCTAGTGTATACAGTATGTGTTTTGGCAGGAACGGATGCATTCCTGAAATAGGTCAATCTGAGGAACCCGTGTGTATTTATGGACACACTCACACATTCAGGACAGGCCTGTTACTCTGTGCATGTATGTGCCAAGAATACACCATGCCAGTGTAGTAAACACACACAACAGCTGATGTCTGTGGCGACCTGT
The DNA here is from genome assembly GCF_018831695.1 of Puntigrus tetrazona. NCBI lineage: Eukaryota > Metazoa > Chordata > Actinopteri > Cypriniformes > Cyprinidae > Puntigrus > Puntigrus tetrazona. The sequence goes on from NC_056702.1 coordinate 1,458,379, forward strand.
CGAATGCTCTTTGGCAGACACTAATCAGCCTCGGTCCCCACATTTCAATGCCATACAGGGATATTCTAAGCTGGGGAAGGGTCGGAATGGCCTTCTACTGAGTTTAGTAGTTGTGACTAGTTGATTTAGAATAGTTTTGTTGGCTTTATACATCAAACAGTGAATTCCTGAGAAGCTCAGCATTGGTTTTGCTCTAATAATGTCAGTGTTTCTAATCCATCTTACTGCTTTGACAGACCCCAGCCACTGTCTGAGCCCTGTTGACGTCACACACCCAGCAGGAAGCCAGACACACATATGGCTCAGTGATTCTAAGTACCTGCTTTCATAATCTGTGCGCCAGGCTGGAATGTGCTCTGGTTTATGTGAAGGAAAGGAATCAGTAAAAGAACCGACTCCTAAGAGTCATTCATTAATGAATCAGACTACACTGTTCTGCATTTATTTCTCATAGAGAAAACAATAGAGAGTTGTCTTGCCTTTGAATTATTTTTCTTTATGCAGTATTTTGTCTTCAAATGGCTTAAACATCAGGCATTATCTGGATCTTACCTTATATAAAAATAAAGTAAAAAAACAACAACAGATAATATGTATAAATCTGGCAATAGATATTATTAAATATCAATAGATATGCATTTATTTATTTGTTGTTTCAGATTATTGTTATCTAATGGTTTCTGGTTTTCTTTATTTCTATATAGAATGAAAAAGACAGTGCTTTATAATGTACTTTATGTAGTTTAATATATTGCACATTTTAAAATGCATATAATGTATATAAAATACAAGATACAAAGCACTTCAAATACTAAAAACCTGACTGCAGAGGCAGATTTGCACTGCTGCTTTATCTCATTCACTTCAGACTGCAAATGTAAATAATTTACAAAATTACTCTTAATTAAATCCCAAAATTCTCTTTATCAATGCTTTATTCACTTAGGTTTTATTTTTTCAAGATTTATTATATATATATATATATATATATATATATATATATATATATATATATATATATATATATATTCTCTAATGTACTTTTTTTTTCTCTTTAATGTACTGCATTTTATTACTGGTCTAAATGCAAAAATAGGACAGCAAAGTCTGCCATGACGCAGTTGATTTAGTTGTACCGAATAGCACTTCTGCTTGATTTATTGAATGAAATGAGCAGCATAGGACTTTAGGGAGCAATAATGCTCATCTTTAATTATTTTGTAGGAGTGTGTGTAGGAGAAAATACGTGCTTCTGCCAATGGAGGAATATTTGCTTAGGAGGCAGTCTGGGGTGTGCTTCTTTTTCTTTTTTTCTTTTCAAGCTTTTTCATGAGGTCTCACCACCGTGAGAGAACTCCAGCACAGGCTAGGAGACAGATATGTGGCATTTTGTGTTTGTCTTGGGTTTTACAGCTGGTTTTAATGCATGTAATGGGGCTGTCCAGCTCTAGCCCGTCTAGACTTCTAGACTTCAAGAAATGCTACAGTTAGACGCTGATAAACTCATTAACAGACAGAAACAGACTCATAAACAGACAGACCCTCATGTGTGATATCACAGCAGTATGGCATATAAAAGACCATGAATCAACCGCATCAGTGTAGACATAATAACAGCATTGCTTGTTCTGATTAAACACTGCCTGAGGCAGAAGGAAGCCCCCCGTTAAACAGGAAGTGAGATGAGAGATTCCTCAAGAATGAAGAAATGCAGGTCCGCGCTCTTTAGCACACTCTAGGTGGAGGGAAATCTCCTATAATGCTAGAGTACATGCAGAAGTTCTAGAGAATTACCTTTTGTTCTCAAAATGAGGTGGTGCGCTTCCTTCTGTTTTTGCTGCGAATTTTGGCCTTAGATCAACATTCATTCAGCAGTGGAGTTGTTTTGGATGTCTTTTTATGTATCCTTTCTGGGTCTAAGCGGTCCTGAATGAATTACGAATTTGAGTCATCACTGTTAAAAAAAAGAAAAGAAAATGAAAATGTGTGTGTGTGTCTATGTAATGATGTCTGATGTCATTTGTTTTAATCATCCATCAGTTAGTGATTTCAACAGACATCATTCATATGTGTCGTCATTTTGACTTCTCTATTCTCAAAGTTGGATTTAAACTGGTGTTAACTGGACTTTATTGTTGCTTAGTATTGATGGTAATTGTGTGTGTGTGTGTGTGTGTGTGTGTGCAGTGTACACCTGTAAGCTCTCAGAGGAAGAACACCCTCTCTTCCTGCGTCTGGTGGCAGGACCCAGTACAGATGTGCTCAGCTTCGTCCTGAAGGAGCAGCAGACTGGTGAAGTCCTGGTGAGCATTCGCTTTAGGTTACTGTCTTAACCCTGTGTTAATAAAAACAAGCTGTCATGACACACATCTTCCTCTCTGTCATCAGTGGGACGCCTTCTCCATCCCCGAGTTGCAGAACTTCCTCCGCATCTTGGATAAAGAGGAACAGGACCAGGTTTGTTCGATAACTAAACGCTACACGGCCTACAGAGAGAAACTGCAGGAGGCCATGAGAGCGACGGGTGGCCCGGGATAAAGCCTGCTGATCGTGAAGGAACTGCAGCACTGCTGCCTCTAGTGGTCACTGTGTGTAACGAACACTTTTTAGGGTGTCACTGTGCCAAGCAGACACCGGTCTCAGAAATTCAGAGGAGAGCACTGAGCTCCCAGAATGCACCTCAGGTGCCATATTTACTCATCCACCCTCTTTCACACTTTCGTGTTCTCTGTTCTTTTACCTCTTGTGAACGATGCAAATGTGGAAATCAGATCTGGTTTTTATTTAATTATTGGATGCTGTGGTTTGTACATATTTCTGTTTGTTGTTTTAATTTATGTGGGTGAATTTTATTTTATTTTTTATTTTACTAAAAGAGTCTTATTTTATGGCAAATATACTTATCGACCGGAAACAGATGGGACTGGGGATTTATTTTATTTTCTATTAAAAACCAAATGACATAATGTGCCCTACCAAAGATAGTGTTGATGTGCTGTTGACAAAGAGATGACCTGATGGCCACGTGAGACCAAACTGACAGGAAGCGCGTGTTTGTGACAGAAAAGATAGAATATTGTAGGGACTGGAAATGAGGATGAATCGAAGTCATATTCGTTAGTCTCCGAATGGTTGGCTAAAATGCAAATAAAAGGCTTTTCAAAAGTAAGCATTCTTAGGTGATGTGCTGGGGTTGGAACCGAACGGATTCAGGAAGTTGGCGAAGGAGCATAGAGGATGTTGGAAAGAATGTGGGAAGTGTCATGCAGCGGTTTCGACTGATGTCAGACGGTTTTTCACAGTAAGCCGCGGCTTGAGTTTAAGCAGAAAACCAGTGAACGGTGCTTTTGCTGTTCGTCTCTCACCAACAACCTTGGAAAACACGTTAGAGGACATCTTCAAGATAAACAGCCGAACAGACAAGCGACGAAGAGTGCTCATTTTGAAGCTACAGCCTAAAAATAGTACATTTAAGCTAGGTCGATTGGTGTATATGTATAATCACACTGATCTGATTTACTGTACCAAAACTTAATTTCACACGCTTTTCTTCATTGCATGGAGATGTAGCCGAAACTGTTACTGTTGTGAGGTACAGTAAGATAAAAGCAGACAGTGCTACTTTGTCTCAGCACAAAAGGTTGAAATTTATGACGGTGTTTGAAATGATACTTGTGTATCAGTAGGTGATTTTAATATGTATACGCATTCATGTTTCTGTATGCTAGTGCTGCATGACGGTTTTTTCGGATTGGTACTGCAACATTGTTGTCTTATTGCGACACACGCATAGCGAGGTAGCGGAGCCTTGTGGTCAACTGCTGTAACTACATCTCTGCAGTCTTACGCCTCACCTGTGTCAGTCCGTTGGATTATTTTATTTTAAGATTTATTTCTTTATTATCGGTTTTATAACCTCTAACCAAAGATCTAGTTAAAATGCATAGTTTAATTTAAGTTTGATGCAAATTGCCTGGTGCAATCAGTTTTTACACCTCAGTAAACGGAGGTTAAATTGTAGTATCTATCTTGTCTGATGGTTTCACCATGGCAACTTTAATTGTAAACACTGGGGTGAATATAAATTAGAGTAATTAGTGTAATTACTGTGTGAATATAACATCACAACAGTCTCGATATATGCAATAGAAGAGGATGTTGCAGGGGAATAAGACCAGTAATTTTCTAAATGTTTTTTGGGCACTTTATGTTTTAATTCAGGGAATTATTTTGATTTATTAGTCTTCATCAGATGCCTATTGTCTTCCACTGTTTAAAAACGACATTGCATCTTGTGGAAGCTTTTTTTTGTTTTTTTTTAATTAAAGCTGTTTCAGTACTTGATTTTATTTTTATTTTTTTTCATAAACAAGCGTTTGTTTGTAGAGTAAGACTGTGAATGAATGTTAAACTGTATTCTTGTGTAGTAAAGGGGTGTGGATGTGAGTGAACTGCTTTAGTCATTTTTAATATACGTGCATGTGTTATATTAATTCATGCATATTTTATGGCTGTTTTAGGACATCACAGGCCAGTGCTGTTGATCTTTAACAGCATAGATAATTTAGAGATCGCTCACAAAGCACTCCGCATTTGCCAAAAAATCTCATTTTGTTCCACAGTTGTAAGTTACATGCATATTCTGTCTTTATGAATGATGTACGTTTCATACATAGAAGACACCAGAAGTGGCATACGTCGTTTTTAAGAGTTATGGACTAAATATGCATAGGTAGAATCCAGATGTCATGCATTTTTGACTATGATGGAGGTTTTTTTGATGGTTTGTATTGTTACCCATTGTGGCCTTTGTTGTTAAAGACCTGGTTTCTTTAAATAAAGATGAAATGCTTCTCTATTTATTGCACTTGAATCTATTTGTGTGCGTGATGAGAAACTGGCTCAGTGTCTGCTTTCATCACGCTGTAAAATCCACTCATGAAAACACATTTTACATGCACAGAATTCTTGTATTTATAACTAATTTGTCATTAAACTCATATTTTTGTTATCTAAATTGCACTTTACAGAGGCAACCCATTTGCATTTTTTTACACAACAAACTTTAATCTTATTTATCAGCTTCAAACGCTATAGAACACTGTAAGGCTTTTAAGTGAGATAGCAATTTACATGCGAATGATGTGCCCTCTGCATGAACCCGTCTTAAATGTCCTCATCGCTGAGCTCATCGGTGACTCAGCGCACACTTCAGCGCGGAGAGCAGCGCGTCGTCTTTCATGGCGTCCGTGAGCACACGCTGAACTTTATACAACTCTGAGAAAGACGCAACCATGTAAGTTTAAACAGCTTATAAAGACCGAATATCGTATTTAAAACGCCTTGGGCGCCGGGCCAATGCAAACGTTCGCTCTGCACAAACAAACTCGGTGTTTTTCATTGCTGTTTTTCTCTTGTAGACCGTCATTGTAGTTTACTTCACATTCCTTGGAGGGAAAACCATCAGCTGTCGAGAATAACGCCACCTTTTTTGCGTTATGTAATCAGAAATTCGCGTTTCTTTTGTGCTTCCATGTCTTTTGTGTTAATTAAGCATTTTTTCACAACCTCTGATGTGGTTTTAATAATGAGACGCTCCTGTGCAGTAACGAAAGATAACAGATATATATATATATATATATATATATATATATATATATATATATATATATATATATATATATATATATATATATATATTGCTTAGAACATGTTATGACATAATTTGGTTTAGTTATAACCGCCTGAATGCCTTGTTATAATATTTAGTTGAATATGTGTTTATATAAATAAATATTATAGTATCATATTAATGTAATATTGAATTAATACAAATATTACACTTGATTTGTTTCATATTATTAGTAACACTGTTTTTTTGTTATTATTTGATTTTAATGATCGTTATATGTGGTCGAATATATTTATATTGTTAGCTGTTTTTAGTCCGTTATTATATTTCACTGCATATTAATTATATTATGTTATAATAATATAAAATTTACTTTGCATTAATACAATGCTGTTATTTGTGACTTATTTATAATTTAATTTTATAATGTATAAGGTACTTTTATAATTTATAATCTTTTAAAATATATAATATAATACAATATGATATAAAGATTGCTCACCATGACAGCTCTGTGATTTATTTGCTTATACAATGATTTTATTATTTGATTTGATTTGATATGACTTGCTTTTAGTGTCTGAAAGTATTACCCATCTCCACAGGTTAGGGGCCGGTCCTGTAAAGGTTTTGTTGCTGGCAGTTTCAGTCGGTGTGTATCTCATTCCCTCCCCTATTGATCCTGAGCCGTACACGTGAGTCTAGAGCAGATCTCGCAGTGATCCGATCTCCAAAGAGATTCCGGTGAGTTTTACTGTCACACTGATGTATGTTTTCCAGATTCGAGGGCCCCCCGCCTGCCCTGGACGGCCCTCTGGCAGTAAACACACGGTTACAGAGAGGTCGGCGACTGTTTTCTGGTCAAGTCAAAGGCCTGGAGTCTTTCACGGCTGACCAGAACGGTGAGCTCAGTCTTGTGTTTTTTATCTGTCAGTTTTGAGAAATGCAGGCAGGTTTCATCTCTTCTCTGTGTGTCCGAAGGGAACATCTACACAGGCTCCGTCGACGGGAAGTTGTGGAGAATCAGCAACGGATCGCTCTCTTTCGTCACTCAGATGGGCCAAAACATCCCTGAATGTGGTAAACTGCTTGGGAAATTCTAGCTGCTTCGTTGGGCAATGCACTTCACGTGGCTGCATGAATATGTATTGGCTGTCAGAGTTGTTTTCGGGAAAAACCCAGCACCCCGCGTGTCCCGCTGCAATCACACGTTAGATTCAGAAAGACTCGAGTGTTGTTGTATCAAAGCCTCGGCTGTTCAAAAGAGTTAACTTATGATTCTCAGTAGGCTCCTGTCTTGTGTCCCTTAAGTTAGTGTATCTGAAATAATCAGTGTTCTTTGGTGCATCACAAGAAGCGGGTAGCAGATAATCTTTTTTTCCTGGTGCAGGTGTCTGTTATTGTGCTACATTTGCATGTTGTGATGTTGTTCTTCATGCAGGCACGAGTATGGACTATGAGCCAGTGTGTGGTCGTCCTCATGGTCTGCGTCTGGACAGAAACGGGCAGCTCATTGTGGCCGACTCTTATCAGGGGCTGTTCAAGGTTGACCCCTGGACTGGAGAGAAGACGCTGCTGTATTCCAGCAAAGTGGGTCGGTACACCTTTGAGTCTCAAAAAAGGAGCTTAGTTAAATGATTATCTTGCCATTTTTATGTAAATGTAATATTTACTATGTACTATATATACTGTGTGTTTAGTCCTGTATACGAGAACATTGTTATATTAATCATAATTTACTAACAGTAATTAGTAAGTATATTATTCTGTTTTTGTATTGTGTATTACAATTAATCTTTACAGATTACACTTTACATTTACTTTTAGAATATTTAACGTATATCATATATTATTATTATTGCTACACATTATATATACGTTATTTATAATATACATATACATGTATATTTAAAAAAATAATATACGTTTGCCTAGAACATGATTGAATATCTGTAATATTTCACCCATGCACATATTGATTTTCTTCATCTCAATGCACTTTATATTTGCTGCTTTGACCCAAACTGAAGGCTTATAAAAGCACATTGACATTTATTGTTTAAATAAAAAAATTAATCATTAATAATCGTTAATAACCCTCTCACATTCCTCCTACAAGGAGCTGATGGGATTCCCTTTGGCTTTCTGAACGGTCTGGAGATTTCTAAAGACGGAACTGTGTTTTTCACGGACTCCAGCAGTAAATGGGGAAGGCGTCACGTCCGTTATGAGGTGACCGAGGGACAATAGAACATGTCGTACTTTGTTCAGTTATTGAAAATATGAAAGCACAGTCATTTCTCTGCAGGTGTTGGAGACAAACCACCTGGGTCGCCTTCTCTCGTTTGACCCTGTGACCGGCCGTGTTCGGGTGTTGTTGGATTCTCTCTACATGCCTAATGGCTTTGCCTTCTCACCTGATGAGGACTTCCTCCTCCTGGCTGAGACCAGTGTCGCACGTATTACAAAGTAAGAGCTCAGCTTCGAATGTGTTTGTATGATCAGCGTGGTGGAGTATCGTGAGGAAGACTTTCTCCCTGGGTCTCAGGTTCTGGTTGAAAGGACCTAAAGCGGGCACCAAGGAGGTCCTCCTGAACAACATGATCGGTTATCCTGATAACATTCGTCTCAGTGACCGCGGCACGTTTTTAGTGGGCATAACCACCATTAGATTCAGAGGACAACTTTTCCCACCGTTCTTGGATCTGATTGGCCCGTATCCTGCTCTTAAACGCTTCATAGTGAAGGTGGGTGAATCTTAAATATATGGGGCTCAGTTATTTCAGTATCACTAAGATACTAGTTTTTATTCATATTTTGACTTTTGCTTTTAGTTTTAGATTTTTTTTTCTCATTAAAGTTATAGTAATGTTGCTATGTTTTGTATTATTTTTTGTATATTTTAAATGTCTATTTAGTTTTTTCATTTTTTGAAAATTTCCATCTTAGTATTTTAGTAAATCAAGTTAAACTAAATTAAAATGTAAATAATGTTGCTTTGGCATCTAGCTGAAATGTAATATATAGTAAAATAAATTAGGTAAGTGTTTTTTATTTAATTTTATGTTAGCTGACTTTTTAAAATAATTTTAGTTATAGTTTATTATAATAACCAGGTTTTAATTTCACTAGCTTTGTTTGTTTTTTTGTGTATGTGTGTTAAATGTCTTTTTAGTTCTTTAAGTTGAATTAAATATCAATGAAAACTGTTGCCTTGGCAAATAAAATATAATAATAAATTTAAAAAAGTAATAATAATAAACACTATTTATGTTAAACGGGACTATTTAGTTTATAATTTATATAAATGTATATAATAGTCTGTATTTTTACATTTCTTCATAATATTTAACAAAAAAGTTCTAAATGATGTATTTAAGAGCCTTGGACCTTTCCAACGATATATAGTTTGTCATGATTAGATTCAATATATTGAAGTAAACTTCAGCGGTGAGGGGACGGGGTGAAAGTTAAAGGGTTAACGAACAAAAATTAAACGAAATGGTACTTTTTAATATTTCATTTCAATTAACTTATATTCACTGTAACGCATTTGTAATGGTTTTCTTGTCAGATGTGATATACTCATGAACTCTCTCATGCAGCTCGTTCCTCTCAGCTGGTACAATGTTCTGCTGCCCAAGTACGGCTTGATTCTGGAGGTGGGGCCTGCTGGAGAGGTGATGGACAGCCTCCATGACCCCACGGGCAGCCTCACGTGGGCCATCAGCGACGTCTTCCAGCAGGGGACACAGTACTACCTGGGCAGCACTGACCTGCCGTTCCTGCCTGTTCTGGACGAGTGGAGCTGACCGTCTGAGACGCTTACAGGTGGAAAACCTTCATAGAGAATGTAAAACGATTTCCTTTTAACAACGCACTGCTGTCTTGCGAAGGAATTGCTTGTGGTTCTAACTGTGATTTCTGACTTTAAGTCTATGGTGCTATAATTTGTCTAAAACGCGTTTTAACTATTAGTGCCACATTCTGTTTTGTTTTATGTTTTTCTGAACTGCAAAATGCACCGGTCAGCATGTACACTAGAAATGGAAGATTCGGAAGCATAGCTGTTCCCAATAAAAATGCAATATAATGCAAAAGACAAAAATAACATGTTGCACTATTTAGTGGGAGTCAGAAATCCTTAGAGAATCAAGCAAAAAAAACAACAACACTGCAACAAAAATATTTCAGAATGCTTTTATCAATCAAACACACAAGACAAGCATCCACATCGACCATCGCAATGCGATTAACAAATATGATGAAAGAATTATGTGCAAAACTTTATTGTCAGGCTTGTTGATCACAGACTGGAAAGTGCTTCACTAAACGGATATGTTAAAGTATTGTAAGAAAGATACCTCTCGGATGACTCAAGATATTGCCAGTAACAGCAGAAGACTGATGAAGGTTAGGCAGAAGGATGAAAGTTAAACAGTCCCTTAAACAGTCCTAAGTTTCCCTACTAAAATACATCTGCGATCCACAGCTTTGGCTCATTCACAACTGACATCTGTCAAACACAAAACTTTAAAAAACATATGAAAGACAATAAAGGAATGCTAAATACAATATTTGCACTTAGTTAGTGAATCTTTTAGTTGTGAAACATGTGCATGTGACAGGAACTGAAAAAGTGAGAAAATATTTTTATGTAATATAAGGTATATTGTGCATTAAAAATACTGTAGTTCATTATCTTGTGCAAGCCTATATCAAACAAAAATGGCAACAAAAAAAATGGAGACAAAAGTCTTTATAGAATTTAAATCTCATATTTTTCTGTCATAAATTCAAGTTTATATCTAGCAAAAAAAAGGCTAAATTTTCATATAAACACAGAATTGTGAAGTGAAAAAAATCCAAATTTGCTTTCATTTTTTATTTTGTAGCCAAAAAAAACAAACTTCCATTCTACGTGCTTATCACAGAAGGCAGGCTTAGTGCAGCTGTAAATACTTTCATAACTTAATAGAATACGTGGAGTGAAATGTTTCAGACGCATCTGGCGAACAAACAAATAACGCAACAATTTCCAAACGCTTTACAAAATTCGCTTAAAGCAAAAGTAAACCAAAACATTAAACCAAAGACGATATCCTGTGTTATTATTACAGCAGCAAAACTGAACGTTGATTGAGTGTAAAGAGGAATATAATGTGAGTGCTCTCACGGATGTGTGTCAGCATCTGCTGTGAATGAGAGCTGGAGAGGATGAAGCTCGTCCCGTCTGAAAGTGTCTGGTACCCCTGGCGCACCCTGAAGACCTCATCGAAGGAGAGACGTCATGGGCGTCTTTGGGGGAACCTTAGGATATGAAGGCAACAAGAGGGTTTGTTTCAGTGCCATTTATTCTTTCCCTCAATTGGTCCTGGTCCTGTAAACCTCTCCACGCTCTACTACAGCCTTTGTCGTCGTTTGTTTCTGTGAGGCACGAGGCTGCTGAACATCAGCCGAGGATCAAACCTGAACCTGGTGAAACAGTGACAAGCGAGCTGTAAGATTTTATTCCCAACCATATTAATAATAATCGAGTGAATGCCGGTCGTTGCAGTCTTAAGGAAGCACTGACTGTGAGTCGTAGACGCCTGGCGTTCTGCAGGACTGTCCCGAGCAAGACTGCAGCATCATTAGACGGTGGTTCATCTTCTCCAGGACCTCCTGATCGATGCTCTTGGCGATGTTGCTCAACTGAAAGGGGTCTGCTGTCAGGTTATAGACCTCCACAAACACCTGCAAACAAAGAAGGTGTGACCTATGACCTATGACCACAAAACTACACAGTGTGGGTTAAATGTCTTTTGTGCCAAAGGATATTAAAGCAAATATGTTCTGTGAAAATATTTAGTAAATTTCCTACCGTTAATAAATTAAAACATAATTTTTAATTAGTAATATGCATAGCTATGCATAGTTAAGAACATCATTTGCATAACTTTAAAGATGATTTTCTCCGTTTCTTTTTTTTTTTTAGAATTAATTTTTACCTCATTATCATCAAATTCACAGTACTGTAAGTTGGTGGCCTGTGCTACTGTGCGAACGCAGGCGTACGTATTATTGTACGAGTCTTCACACACACAGTCAGGGAAACACTCCTGTAGAGACAACAGCGGTGTTACAGCCCTCATTTCTTTTAACGATTACTGTAATGACTGTTTCTTTATGGCATGCATGCTCACCGAGACCCCGGGGCCCAGCAGAGGGCAAGCTGGGTCTGAAATGTTGCTTCCTTCTCCCTCGTATTCCACCAGTACATCAGATCTCCAAGTGCTGCTGTTTCCTTTACCAGTCTGAGACACAGAGACACGTCCATCAAACACAAACCCCTGCGTATTCATCGCTTATGTTAATTACACTAGATGTGCACCAAGAAACACGCAATACGCCCAAAATGACCAAGAATGCCAATAACTTCAAAGTTAATAAATCGAGATTCACCATGATGGGTAGAAATGACATCCCATCCATCTGCGTTTCATTGACGCTGTATCCAGCGATGTCCAGAATTGTTGGACCCAAATCCACATTTGCTATTAAGAACTGTCAAAACGGGAAAAATTATTAATTATTTTATTGATTATTAATTTACCCTTATCTGCTAATGTCAATATTAGTGCTGTCAAACGATTAATCATGATTAATGATGACACACACACACACACACATTACCGGGCTTGTCTGGTTGGGTTTGATATTCGGCCCTCGCACCAAAAGAGGAACTCTGATATCAAATTCATAGAGCTGCCTCTTGTCCATCGGAAGAGAAAACTGGCCTAAGAAAAGAAAGAGACATGTGACAAAATGAAATCTAGGTAAAGTTAAAGAAAAAAAACACTTGACTCTGTTGTGTACCAGTGTGGTATCCGTTGTCAGAGGTGAAAATGACGTAGGTGTTGCCAAGCTCTCCTCTGACCTCCAACTTTCTCACCACCTTCTCCACCAGGTCATCTACTGATAATAAAGTGCGCCACCTGGTGGAGCAGATCACCGCATTACGTAACGTGCCGTATTAATATCAAGTGCGAGATTTAAAAGCATCTGAATACCGTTTTCTGTAGGCGTTATCCAAGAACTCCACCGAAGAGTTTGTCATGGGCGTCTTTGCTTGTCTGATGAGCCAGTGCTTGTCCTGAAATGCAGGTTAAAATGCTGTCGCATGCTCAAAACCATCCAATCAGAACATTTCAGACGCATCGGGCCCTTACCTTGCCGTGTATGTTAAAGTTAGGGTCTCTTGGCGCTTTGATGTTGGTAAAACTGCTCTCGTACTGAGGAGCGGCGGTCCAGGGCGAGTGCGGGGCTGGTGTGGACACCATCATGAAGAAAGGCCTGCGGTTAGACTTGTTTTCCAGGAAGTCAATGGAAATATTGGCCTGTAAGGAATCAGAAGCTATTTAAGCTAAGCTGAATGAGGTCTGATGTCTCATAAACGCAGGTGAGGTCTGCTCATACCAGAACGTCTGTAAGGTAGTCCTCGCTGTAGTTCTGTCCGTGTCGCTGTGCCCTGCCGTTCACCGACAGCGTGTAGTTGTAGTATTTGGAGTTTCTCTCCTGGAGGAATATGTTAAAATATTCCACAATGTTTTCGCAAATATTTCACTTTAAACAAATTTACTTTTGCTGTATATATGAGAAATACATGAATAAAAATAATACCATTGCAAGTAACATTTAAATAAAAAATAGAACTAGAAAAAAATAGAAATTAAACACTTGCTAAATATTTTTAAAGAAAACTATTAAAATAGCAGTGGGAGCTGCTAATAAGAGAATAATCAGAATGGTTTCATTTCTGTTCTGGAATAATTTTTTTGCATGAGTTCTTGTGCAAGCTTCCCAAACATGCTGTATTTTAGGCTACAAACTGTTTTCTTAACCTTCTGCCTACAATTAGATTTTGCAGCACTGATGGGAAAGGTTGAAGGGCTTGTCATTTCTCTAGTATGGTTTGGTAAAAAAAGCTTAATTACACTCACAAACCCTTTTGTTTATTTATTTCAGTTATTAATTTTTGTACTTATTTCAGTTAGTTGCTCATTTTCATGTACACATCACTGCTGTACATGAACAGTTAAATGATTACGTTATTAAATGATAACATTAGTAAATGATTAAGCACTGATCAATTTCCTATCTTTTTCTCACCAGAGCGAACCAATGATCCCAGCCTGGAGGAACATGCTCCACACCTCCTGCTTTTTTATTCCCATACTGTAGCAGAGAAACGGACATGGATGATTCAAGGTGACGGACTGTGAACCAATTCACCCGAAAGAAAAAGTTTCATCAATATGAAAGCTCCCGGTGTGTGTCTTTACCTCATTCAGATACTTCCCAGCAAAGAAGGTCTGATAGATGCCGTGTTTCTGAAGGAAGGCAGGGAAAGTCTCGGGCTCTTGGGTCTTCTGCCATGCAGTGCTGCTGCAGTTGCCCTCCAGTGTGTTGTTGACCACATGATGGTTATGAGGGTATTTGCCTGTCAGGATGCTCGCCCGGCTGGGACAGCAAAGGGGACTGGCGACAAACTACATGACAAGAGGTGTTGGGAGACGCTGGGCAGAATGACAGATGCAATGGCAAACATGCATGCTGGTTCATCCTCAGTGCACAGTTTACTTGCTATGTCTAACAATTCTATAAATATTCTCTTGTTGCGTGACATGCAAGATCCCATAGTACTTGTATACGACATGGAACAGATCCAGGACAATTTCTACTCACCGTGTTTGTAAAGGTTATCCCAGCATCACCTATTAGCTTTTTAGTCTTCACTAAAGGGATCTGTAGAATGAAAGATGTCAAGATGGTGATGATGCACCTCGATTACTTAGCAACAATACATAAAATTAAAACGCATGGGTGAAATCACGACAACGAAAAACTATTTAATTAGAAAGCACACTCACCATTCCCCCTATAGACACATCTAGATCATCAGTTAGGATTAAAACTATATTCGGTCTGGGATTCATTTTAGCCTCGGCCAGATTGTTACAATGCAAAGTGACGCAGATCAGAATAAAATGCAATATTACAAACGGAGACGAAACCATCTTTGATGCCGAGTTAAAAACAAACAAAGCCACGGCCTAAACGAGGACCTTTTCTTGCGATAAAAGCATTAATTATGTTAAGTAATACGCTGCTTCAGGGGAGCAGCTAGCTTGCCTTGTCTTGTGTGCGAAATTACGAATCGTACTATGGCGACGTTTTGCCTCATTAATATTAATAAGACATTCTGACGTTGCTTGGTTACCCCTCGTGGCGTTGGGTCACGTAGCCTAATTTATATTCATAAGCCAAGCCTATAACATAGTAGGATCCGCTAACATTTTAACTCTCGCCAACGTCAGCCTGACAGCCAATCAGATTCAAGCCCGTCACTTCATTAATATTCATGTGTTTGCCCGTCGCCATAGTAGGATTAATAAAACGGTCCCGTTTCAGTCATGTGGAGAGACGGAAGCCCCGGTCAGGTGATGTTTACAATCAAAAGCATGATGTCATTCATAAAATATATGTTTTATTGCTTATGTGATCTCTTTTGATCAACTCTACTGCTTAAATCTCTTCTACGTCACAAAAGTTGTATGTTAATAATATACGATATAATTCTAATGCAGCTTCTCGCTTTAATTTTAAAATCCGTAGAGGACCTGTACCCATATATAAAAAAAAAAATATATATATATATTTTAACGATATTTTAGTAACTTACTTTACCTTGAAAAATATAAGATTTACTTAATTAAATTAGTTAAATAAATAATAGTTATACTGACGTGTATGTACATTTACTATTAGTAAATTAAGCTCTCAACAATGTATTTATAATGATATATCCATATACATGATATTATTATAAACGTAGTTTTTATCGGATGCTATTTATGTATTTATTTGGACACGTTCATTTACAAACAACGGATAAGTAGTTGTTGCAGTGAAAAAGCAAAAGCTGTATATTTCTCATTCGCCTGTCGTTTAAAAACTTTGTTTAAAAAGTTTCGGAGGTGGGTTGAACTATTCCCGCTGCAGGGGCGTGCAATCAGGATTTAGACCAGGAAGGAAGGAAACTGGAGCCTGGGAAAGGCGCTGCCAACCCCGCTCAAGGAATGGAACACACCCGGAACTCCAGTTCCTTATTGATTCATCTAAAATACTCTTTGGTTTGTAGCTATGAGCAGCATGCGTGCACGAATGTGTGATGTCGAACTGTAAAGAGGGCTAAAACATGTCTGGGGTGGAAGTGGCCAAAGAGGAACTTAAGGAGATAGACATATGTGACATCTGTTCGGAGGAGGAGAGCGGAGTTTTTCTCAGCTCAGGTGCGTCGTACCTTGACGGCTTCTCGTCGTTTCACAAACGGGCTTCGAAGGGACCTTCGGTTTCGGACGGAAACCGTGAGTGCGCCAAAACAGCCCCGGTATCACTATGCGAGTGCGCGCAAGTGCCTCATGGAGCAGCAGCTGGAGAGATCCGCATGGAGGGAGGAGGAGGTGAAGCAGGTGTGTATTCGGATGAAGAGGATCAGAGAGCGTCCCGAGCATCATCTATAGTGGACTGTCTGCTAGTGGAGCTCTATGACACATACAGTAATAATGTCAGAGGGGTGGACAGCTCGACCGAAGCCTCCAGCTCAGATGCCTTCCTGGGCAGGAGTAACACTGGCTCCAACTTTCTCCAAGAACTTCAGGAGAAGCACACGAGGCGCCATCAGATGAAATACCTGGCTCAAAAAGGTGAGCGCTGCTTTCTTTTTCAACGGAAGTTGCATTAGACTCAAGCTGTCAATTTATTCTAATTTATGTGAATCATACAATGTCGTTATTAAAAACGTTTGGAATAATACAAATTTTCATGTTTTTGAAAGAAGTCTCTTATGCTCACTAAGGCTGCATTTAAAAAAAACAACAACGGTAAAATCTGGAGTATTGTGAAATATTACAGTTTAAAGTAACTGTTTTGTATATTAATCTAAAATTATTAAATTAATTCCTGTGGTCAAAGATGGTCAGAATCTTTATTCCAGTTTTCGGTGTCACATGATCCTACATATTATACACATAATTGTAATGTGTTTTTGTTTAGTTTTTTTTTTACTATGTTTTTAATCAAATAAATATACATTATTAAGTTTTATAAGAACAATCTTTCCTTTTTTGAGAACTCATATTTTTTATCTAGATGTTTTAGTCTAGATGTTTCTTTTTGACATTTCACACCATTTTTTTCAGTCTTTTTTAATTTTTAATCTTATATTTGCTGTGCGTTTGCATCTAAAGTGGCACTACTCTTAAGCAATTTTAAAATAAATAATAGATCGATATAAGGTTCTTTGAAACAGATTTCTATGAAGTATATTTTGCCACATTGCAGAACTGACCCAGTTATAATGGCACTCTGAGAGACAGTTAAATCTTTACTCTTTGTTTGCTAAAGTAATTTAACTGTTGTCTCAGGTGCTCTGGTTCTTTGTGGGCCATAATGATAATTTACATACAGAGGTCTTTAGTACACATGTATACAGTGTTAAGTCAATCTTAATGATCATAATCTGTCTACATAAGTTTTTGCATTCATTTGAGATTTGTGTGCTTTTTAAAGTTCTATGAAATTTCAGATGGATTTAAAGCAGCTTTATTTTGCGCTCAGGTCCAGAGGAGCTGAAGTGGATCATTCAGGAAGTGAAGTATCGTATTGGTGTACAGTCAGCCAAACTGGTGCGTCAGGTCAAGAGGAAGGACAGACTTCGGCAGAAGTTTCAGAAGAACTGTGATATAGTCACGGCCTGCCTGCAAGCCGTCTCCCAGAAAAGACGTAATTACAAATCATTCTCTCATTTCACTGCTCATCCGGTCATTATGTCTTTGAAGTGGTCAGCGTTATATTACAAAAGGCTTTCTTTGCTATTTGAAGACTAATGTGTTCTAGATCGAAAGTACGTCTTCGCTTTCACTGACGCTTGATGCCTGTTATTCCTTAAAGGAATAGTTCACCTGAAAATAAAAATGCTGGAAATATACGTAGATGAGTTTGTTTCTTAATGGAGCAGAGTTGGAGAAATGCAGCATTATATCATTCACTGACCAATGGATGCTCTGCAGTGAATGGGTGCCGTCAGAATGAGACTTCAAACAGCTGATTGAAAACATCTCTAATCAACTAACATCTGGGGAAAAGTTGAAAAGCCGATCTTTTGTAAGAAACAAATTCATTATTAAGAAGTTTTTAACTTCCAACCGTTGTTTTCAGATGAAATATGAATCCTCTTTCCATGATATTGTTTTCTCCAGTGCAAAGGTAGTCCCGTCTGAATTGAGCGCTGTTTACAAGTAAGAATAGGCCAAAACCGTTCTAAACAAATATCACAAGACATTAATTAATGGGCTGGAGTCACGTGGGTCATTGTGATATTTTTATGGGCTGTTTGCATCTTTCTGATGGCACCCATTCACTGCAGAAGGTCCATTGCTGAGAAAGCGATTGTAAATTTCCCCAAATCTTTCCTGCTGAAGAAACAAGCTCATGTGCATCTCGGATGGCCTGAAGATGAGTAAATCTTCAGAAAATGTTCAGTTTTGCGATTAATTATTCCTATTAATATAGTTTAGCGGCAGCTGAAGAGCTCTGTGTCCCATATATCAAATGTCTTTTTTTTTTTCTTCACCTTGTTCTAGTTTAGAAGGCAGTGCTCTCAAATAACTCACCGCTATCACTGGATGGACTTCTTTTCATTTTACTAACTGAATTATTTGCATTAGATTCAGAACACAGACTATGTTTAATATCACCTGAAATTCGATCTATTTGGAGGCAATGAGTGTATGACTCTTTCATGTAATGTTGTATTGGTTTTAAATTTACATTTGCAGTAATAATTCCTTTACACATCTGGATGCATTGGGTGCTTTTGTTTCATGCGTTTGATTCAGGCACAAGCATGTCCAACAAGTACAGCAGCTTGCGTCTTTTAATGTTTTTTTCCCTTCATTTTATCTACATGCAGCGTGACAAATACTGTCAAACAGGTACGGTATGAAATCACATCTAATCAATAGCTCTGCATGGTTACCCTTCATGTCATTGTCCTTTCTTAATGCAAGAGGTGTCACTTAGTAAATGTGAATGCTTGTGGTTCAGTTTTTTTTTTTTTATTTGTGTCATGGTTTATCACTGTTGTTTTCTCACTAAATGCATGTCAGAAAATATACTAGAAGGCTTATCATCCAATAGAAAAAAAAAATAAATTTTCTGTATCAAAACTATTTATTCATGGGACAGTTCAGGTAAACTTTTGAGCAGTCATAAAATATTAATGATCAGATGTATCTTATTTACCTTATTGTTCCTTTTGTAAAACATTTAAACAGTTTTTGTAAATTGACTAAGTTTATAGTGATTAAACCATCTTATCCTTGTTCTTATCCCAGGACTTTAATCTAATCAGGTACTAAAACAGGAAGTAAGGGTTCTTTATTGGAATCTGTGGTTTCCTATGAAGAGCATTTATAGAATCTCTCCATTAAACCAAAGTTCTTTAATTTTTAAAAATGTTCTTCACTCTGAAAAAGTACTTTTCACAGCTTTTTTATTTTTAATAAATAAATAAGATTAAATTATGTATTTATTTTATTAATATTATTTTTGTAGAAACCAAAAGCTCTGCTTCTGTCTTCCTGCATATAGTATTTTATTTCCTCCTTCCTCCTTGTTAAAGATTAAGGCTGAGGTTGTTAAGGCCATTGTTTCTTCAGCTGTTTGTGGTCTGTAGCCCGTCCTCCAGAGCTCCAGCGGTCCCTCCTCCCCCTCAACCCGGAATGTGACGCTCATATGTGGGTGTGAGACGCTCTCATCACCTTCCTCGTCCTCCGCGTTCTTTACGATCGCATCCGATGCTTTTACTCTAATTAGAATTAGAATTCTACTTAGAGTTCGCGCTTCGCGTATAGACATGCATCATCACGTGTGAGGGGAAAAGGATGCGCGAATGTGTTTCTTTTCTCTGATTTATCGATCGGGTTGATCATAACGCGTAGGATTTGTTTTTAGATGAAATGATTCTCGGGGTGAGATCGTTGTAAATGCGCGGTCGAACGGAACCCTCGGGTTTTTCCGGAGATGAAGCAGGAAAGGTTTGTTTCTTCTAAGAGGTCGAGGGCTTGCGTGAAACGGCAGAATGCAGCTGGAGGAGTCGGTAATATTATCAGTAATGTGCTGAAGAAACGCAACGGCATCTCTAGAAGAGCGCCGCGCCTGCTGTGCACCCTCGAGCCAGGTGAATAACACCTTTTACTACTGTTATTTTTATGCATTAATCTTTGCCGTATGTTTCATAAAAGACAGAACTGTTGCTAGGTTTTCCTTGCCTATTTATTTGCAATGGCGCTGAATGCAGAATTGTATTTTTGTGATAATTAGGTGACCTAAAAGGCCTTCCCGTATTATGTTGTATTCAGTTTTGTAATTTTCTATATATATATATATATATATATATATATATATATATATATATATATATATATATATATATATATATATATATATATATATATATATAATTTTTTTTTCGTTTTATTTTAGTCCCTTAAGGATTTGTTACTAAATAAATATTAGACTATGCTCACTTTTAAATGTGATTAATGAATTAATGTATTTTTACTGGTCATTGTTTTAAAAGTTTTAGGGTAAATAAATTTAATATAAAAGGTGTATTGCACTGCACATGCCAGCTGCTCTTCATTCAGAGCCTCGTGTCGTGTCGTGTCGTGTAATGGAGCACGAGTGCAGTAGGAGGACTGTAATCATGTAGGTTAATCCGGAACAGCTCCAGCTGACGAGTGAAATGCAGAAATGGCGCCGTTCTACTCCTGATTTTTATTTAACCTGTCGCACGGGACTATGACGGAGACGCACTCGGGTTAGTGCTTATTCGTTTTTATTTACCAGAAAATAAAGGCTGTGGGAGAAGTAGCCGCTTTCGTGTTGCTGAGGTAGAGTTATTTACATGCGCGTTTGACAGCATTTAGCATCTTTAGCAATGGCTACTTTGAAAAAATACAGCACTGTAAAGAATTCATCGTGTTGTTATCACCCTTCACGGCGAAATATGATGTTTCAACAGAGGAAAAAAAAGTTTATTTCGTCCTGCTACACGATAGTGTCGTGTTTCCGGAAGAAAAACGCAGGCGGAAGTGGGACTCAGCACTGCTCTGCAACGAACAGCGACATTCATCAACCACTTCATATCCCGCGTTTGCTTTCTCGTGATCGATAATAATCGTTTCCAGTCATTTTTGTTTCTTTATTAGTATTTTTCCCGTTAGATAAAGAAGTGATTTAAAAAAAACCCAGTTAGGTTACCTGCCTGCCATATAACGAGCAACTAAGTGAAAACAATCCTTATTAATGTAAATGTAGAAAACTTGTTCACAAATTTGATGATATTACATCATTTTTCTAAATAAAACGTTCTTTTGTTCTTATTTAAGTAGGCTACTTGTCTGTGCATTTTAAATGGACATTTTCATTTTAGATTTTTAGCAGTGCCTTCATTCATTTGTTATTGAGGTGCCTGCAGCACCAGCGGACATGTTTGTAGTCATCTCAGTAATGTTCACTGTTTTTTCTCATTTCAGGGGTGGACACCAGGTTGAAGTTCACTATCGAACCTTCTTTAGGGAAAAACGGCTTTCAGCAAGTATGTATTAGCTGCCCACCGTTGAAGATACGTCAAACTCTCCATAAATAGAAATGAATATTGTGGTTTGTGTTTCTTTTGCTCTGCAGTGGTACGACGCTCTGAAGGCAGTGGCCAGACTCCCAGTAGGGATTCCCAAAGAGTGGAGGAAGAGGGTAAGTGTGCTGGAAATATCTGTTTTCAGACAACGCCAGTGTTTTCCTAACTGTGACAGCCTGTAATGTATGTTTTTTTTGTTGTTGTTATAGGTATGGCTAACCCTGGCTGACCAGTACCTCCACAGCATCTCCATAGACTGGGAGAAAACTATGAGATTTGCCTTCAATGATCGCAGCAACCCAGATGATGACACTTTGGGAATTCAAATTGTGAAGGTGTTATAATTTTTTATATATTTTTCAGACAATTTTACAAGTTTATTACAATTTGGACAATGTTCTCCTAATTGTTTAGAAAAAAGTCACCAGAATTGTAAGGTAACTCAAAAATGCAATGTAATTATATTTTGCAGAAAAAAAATTTAATTATTTTTTCATTTATAAATGATATCGGTTAGTTATATTGTGGCTTTAGAGCAGGTGTTTAGCATCAGAGATCTTTAATGGACAGATTAAAGTCAGATAAAAGGTTGTATGAAGCAGCAGGATATTTGCTCATTGTAGTGCGTCAGTTGGTGGACAATGTATCAGCAGGTGTGTTTGTGTAGCTCTGGATGAGAGAGACCGGTGACCTAAAAGGCACGTGATCACAACTGAGCAAAGTTCAGCGTGCTTATTTACATAAGACCTGTAACACTCTGTTTCCCCCCTCGTTTAGGACCTGCACAGGACGGGCTGCAGTTCATATTGTGGCCAGGAGGCGGAGCAGGACCGTGTGGTGCTGAAGCGGGTGCTGCTGGCGTACGCTCGCTGGAACAAGACTGTGGGATACTGTCAGGGCTTCAATGTTCTGGCCGCCCTCATCCTGGAGGTCACAGAGGGAAATGAAGGAGATGCTCTGAAGGTTTGCCTAGACGCTTATGTTAATTAAAAAAAAACATTTATTTTTTGTCTGTTATTCACTTATTTTTGATTCCTTCTTGGGGATGCAAAGGGGTGGCCTCTGTAGCCTTGCTTGATGCCCTAATTTTTATTTGATTTTATTTGCAACTAGAATTGTAACATCATCTATAAATTATTTATCAAGCAGTTATCCAACATACATATAACACACATATGTGTTATGTGATTTTTTTTTTTGTTTTGTTATTCATTTATTTTAATTAAAAAATAAGATTTTATTTGATTTATATAATTATCATAATTTTTGTTTGTTTTATTTAAAAATGGTTATTAACGTTATTTTTTAAAATTATAAATGCAGTTATTACATGCATGATTTTATTTTATTTTTGTTTTCTTTTTTAGTTCCTTTATTTTTCTTCTTTTTTTATATTTGATGCATTCATATTACTATATTATTATTATTAGTGCTGGGCAGCAATTAATCAAATCTAGTTACAGACATTCATCTAGACATCTGTCTATATAATATATGTGTGTGTGCTGTGTATAATTATTATGTGTATATATAAGGACACACACAAACAGTATATATTTTGAACATATTTACATTTATATATTTGTATTCATATAATATGCATAAATATATTTAATACATAACCATTACATATGTCTTTAATTTATATGTGCATGTGTGTGTATTTAACCTTATATTTTGGATGCAATTAATCGAGATGAATCCAGCACTACTTATTATATAAGCAAGAAAATATGCTAAAATTCATTATCTTTTCTTATTGTTTTTTTTTTTTTAAAGGTGATGATCTATTTGATTGATAAAGTGCTTCCCGATAGTTACTTCGCCAATAACCTGCGTGCCCTCTCAGTGGACATGGCTGTGTTCAGAGATCTCCTGCGACTGAAGCTTCCAGAACTTTCTCAGCATCTCCACCATCTCCAGAAAGTAGCCAATCGGGAAGGAGGAGGTGTGTAGCAACCCTGTTCATATGCAGCATATGAATGCAAAAGAGCTATATCTGTTCCAGGTCGACTGCATTGTGTCAGCACTGTGTTTCAGGGAGCTATGAGCCTCCGCTCACCAACGTCTTCACCATGCAGTGGTTTCTGACCATGTTTGCCACTTGTTTGCCGCATCACACCGTGCTGAAGATCTGGGACTCGGTCTTCTTCGAGGGCTCCGAAATGCTGCTGCGTGTAGCTCTCGCCATCTGGGCCAAACTCGGAGAGTAAGTTTATCAATCGTCTGTCCATGAAAGAGAGTGGCCGGATAGCTCAGATTCCAAAGAAAAATGTGACCATAAATTAAATATGAAATAATTTCTTTATATCTTTCTCAGACGAATTGAGGAGTGCCAGACTGCCGATGAATTTTATAGCATTATGGGCTGCCTGACACAGGAAATGCTGGAGAACAACCTTATCGACTCAAATGAACTCATGCAGGTAAGCATCTTGAATAATTAATGTCATTAATTATATATAAACCGTATCATGTGACTAAATCAATTGTAATTTTCAAGTGTTGAAAATGCCGTAGATTTGGGGGTAAAAGCATGTGTTTTTAATCGTGACAGACGGTCTACTCCATGGCCCCGTTCCCGTTCCCCCAGCTGGCTGAGCTCAGGGAGAAATACACCTACAACATCACCCCGTTCCCAACCCCTGTCAGAGCAAACAGCAGGTATGAGAGCTGAAGACACTCAACGCCCACAGCACAGATGGCATCCGTGAGAGTTTATTGGTCAGAACACGTGAACATGACTGCAGGGTGTTGTTTTATGGCACATGTGTGTATATTGGCATGCAGATATCAAATGCAAATGTTCTGCCGTATCTTTACAAATGTTATACTCAATTTAAACATCATTTTTGACTTTTAAGAGGAGATGTAGAAAGGCAACAATGCAAAAATTATTTTAACATTTATTTCAATTATTTAATTACATGATTTAATTAAATTGTTTTCTTTTATTATTATTTATTTATTACTGATATTTTGCATGTATATAGATTAGTAATTTTATTTTAATAGCATTTTCTTTTGTTGTTGTTTTTCATTTTTTTCTATTTTCTTTGGAAATATTTAATTATATAGTATTTTGAATACTTTTTTCAAGTTTAAGTATTTTATTTCATAATTGCCATGCTTTCCACTTTATCATTGTTTTCATTTTATCTTCTTATTTGAATTCTTTATCATTTTATTATTAAAAGAATTATAAAAATTATTATCATTTTATTTATTTATTTATTTTTAAGCAATTTTAAAATGTATTTTTCAATTGTATCGATTACTTTCATTTTATATGTGTAAAGATTTATTACTTTTGTTTCTATTCGTAAAATATAATATTGTTTTATTAATAAATACAAGAACTAATATTTTTTTTTTACTTCACTAAATCATGCAGATTAAATTATGTTTTTCAGTTTTTTTACTTTTTCTTTTTACATTTATAATGTGTCATATTTTATTTTATTTTATTTTATTCATGATATAGTTCTTTTTTCCTCCACATATAGTCTAGCAATGCATGGATGGGAGAGTGATGATGATGCTGATATGGATGATGAAGACTCTATTGTCACCGCTCTGGGTTGCCTAGGGCCTCTTGGAGGACTTCTGGCCCCTGAGATCCAAAGATACCAAAAGCACCTTAAAGGTCTGTGTGTAACTACCTTTCATAAGCCAAAAACTTAAAAGCAGATTTAATAGCGCAGTCTGTGAGGTTACAAACATCACTCCTGCTTCATGATTTATATCCTTATGAACGCAGGAATTTATCAAATGTACAAGATGTTTCATGCTTAAGTCTCAAAGTGTCAAAATAAGGGTGATCTCATGGAGAGCTCAGTGTAGCTCACTCTGCCAACAGAACCTTGGCAAAACCTTCCCAATCCTGCCTGAATTTGTCCTCAAATGGGTTTAATTCTCAATGCATTTGTTAGATCTTGTCGTATCTGAGGTGGGTTGAAACATTCCGGCTGTGCTTAATTACAGCCTTCAGTACCAGTCTAACTAAACAAAGTGAAAAGGTTTGGAAAGGAGCTCAAGTTGCCCAATAAAACGTGTCTCAGATATTCTTGCGTTTTCATTTTGGATGTTTCATGGCCTGCAGATCAGCGAGCTGACCAGAGCTCACACGGTAGTAACATGGCAGAGCTGAGTCCCGGGGCAGTTGGAGCAGGCCGGGCCGAGCACCAGGCGGCCATCAACAGCATGATGCTGGAACGCATGAGCACAGACATTAGCGCTCTGAAGAAACAGTACTCGCGCATCAAACAGAAACAACAGCAACAGGCCGGGCTGCTGTACATCCACACAGGTACAGGGCCTTTATTTTGAGCGTTTAATAATGAGTTCAGGAGGAGACAGAAGGGATGGTGTGTAGTGTTGGTCAGTGTGTTGTGGCGTTTTTTCCCAGGACCTCGAGTGGAAGCTGAAACTATTGAACCTCATCAAGCCAGTAAGCAGCAGAAGCGCCACATTGGTACTGATACTTTTATGGGCGAACTATGGTTTCATTCTAGATAATTGGTGCAGTAGAGCTGCTTTGATCGGTGTCGGGTCTGCTGCTGTACAATGCAATAAATCACACTTCTATGGCATTTTGGTGACAGTTGAATTAATTAACGCAGGCTTTTCAGATGCAGATCTTTGCTTTGCAGGGGATTGGTGAATACTAAAGCTTGTTAATTACTGTTGCATTTACATTCCTTAAAATATAGGCACATGTAATGGGCAGCATGCAGAAATAAAAAAGGATATTATAATGAAGAATAATAGAATAAAAGAGAATAAAAGTCAACTTGAATTCATAACAGGGCCTATTTATTTTCAGAACACAAACACAGAATATAGAATATCTTTATTATAATTTACTTCTGTCTTTTAACAAATTTGTCAGTCTTAGAAAACACATTTCTTTTTTTACTGATGCCACAATACCCAGTCCTACATTTGTAACCTTAAAAATTCTGTTTATGAGACATTATGGAAGAAGCATAATTTCCAGACAGTTTCACACCGACTATGACCGTCTGTTTTCAATTACTATTGGTTTCTTACTCGCTAATACTGATTCTTCACAGATAAGTGTCCAGCCACCAGTATCCTTCCATCTCAAATCGGTCCCTCTCCTGTGGTCAACCATCTTCTCCTGGGCAGGAGACCCAGACCCGGTCAGCGATCCTTAAAGAATGGGATCATCCACAATGGTGGAGGTCCTCAAGCCCACTCCACACCCAGCCAGGATCAGATGATGCGGGCCAGACATCACTCGCCCTGGCGCACACATGTGCGAGCGCACCGGAGGAACATCGCCAGGGCACGAGCACAACTTGGGTTTGATGACTCGCTAGAAATAGAAGACGAACAAACAGATGTGAGCAAAACAGAAGAAGCATCTGAAGAAGGAAGACTTGAGGATGAAAAGCAAGAGAAGGTTGAGACCGAAGGCTCAGCTGTCTCTCAGCAAGACCACAGCACTGGAAAAGAAGAAGATCTCCAAGAGATCAACAAGCAGTTGTCTTCTTTGGAACTGGAGCCAGAACCTTCATCAGAAGCAGATTCTATTCCAAGTACACCACCAGAAACAGCTTCTGATTTACCTACATCATCTCCAGAAGCGGCTTTTGATCCATCTACATCATCTCCAGAAGCGGCTTCTGCTCCCTGTACATCATCTCCAGAAGCGGCTTCTGATTTACCTACATCATCTCCAGAAGCGGCTTCTGATTTACCTACATCATCTCCAGAAGCGGCTTTTGATCCATCTACATTATCTCCAGAAGCAGCTTCTGCTCCCTGTACATCATCTCCAGAAGCAGCTTCTGATCCCTGTACATCATCTCCACAACCAGAAACAACTTCTGATGCACCAACCCCAACACTAACTCCACCCCCAGAACCCAAACCCACGGCCTCAGCTTCACTTCCATCCATCCACCATCCAGGTTCAGACTCCTCCAGCTCAGAAAGTGGAGGCTTCCTCAAAAGAAGCCCTTCTACTTCGATGGGAGAACCTCCAAAACCACAGCAGATCTTCTCCCCGTTCCCTTGCATCAAAACCCCTCGCAAGTCCGTCACCGCCAGAAACTTGGGCCTCTATGGTCCAAACGCCAGGACTCCAAACGTGCACTTTCCACAGATGAGCAGAAGCATGAACCATGTCGGAAACACCACAAGGCGGCGATGATGAATTGAGCACTTATTTGATTCTTCATATCAATATGTTTGGCTTAAAAACTCCAACCATGTAAGCACATCTCTAGTATGCTTCCAGACACTCTAAAACATTACATTTAGGAAAAATATTGGAAAATATAATGCTTCCATGAAGTTTATAACATGAATTTATGAAGGATGTTTCCCGTTTCTTTTCTTTTTTTTTTTTAAATGAAACCCTACATGAACATCTGGGAATTATACCCGACATTGAAAGTATCTCTTGTTGCATGTTCAGGTCGGCAGTATTCGCTACAATGCACTGTGTATGTTTACTTACATGCTTCAAAGCTCAGAAAATCACAATCAAATGTATGTAAATTACTCATTCTAAATAACCAGGAAATGCTGCAATTCTGCATTGCACAGTCCAATAGGATTTTTTAGCAACCATTCACACTATTTAATCATATAAAGTCAACAGATTTTACATGTTCGCTTGTTTCTGTTGTTTTTGACAACACTGATGTTCATTTTTCAATCATGTCGAGCATTTTATGTTACTCATATTTTGATCTCTCTTTAGTAAATTATTCATTTGCCATGATTGACACAAGTTGACATTAAGTTCTCTTTTCTGATGCTCGCCTGCGATTTAACGTCCCTTTGAATGTTTCTCTTCTCTCTAGTAATCTTTGGTGCTTATGAGTAGTGGAGGATCACAGTTGTCCCACAGAAAATAAAAGATGTGCAAGTACGAAAAAAAAAAAAACTCTTCAGTTTCTACTTATTTCTGTTGTTTCCTATCTAATATGTAATTTGTGTTTGCTTTGGGATTAAAAACAAAATATTAGTATTATTAGTAGTAGTATTAGTAGTAAAATTAGTAAAATATATATTATAAAATGGATGGGCTGAATGGAAATGCATGCATGTTATATGAAGTGGCATATTCTGTTTTGAATGGAAATAACCACAAGTGTGTCACACTCACATCATTGTATGAGAGTCTTTTGAGCCTTAAATTGTGAGGTTAAATTATTATGTAACATCAAAAGTAATTTAATCTGCCATCTTTACAATGGCCTAATGAATTATTAAAATGTAAAATGCATTCAGCCTGAAGAGGTTCTATATTTGGCTCTTTGAAACCTTATCTTATCATCTGTTTAAAGTCCTGTTATTCCACTCACATCCTCCATTTAACTTGTCAATTTAGATTTTAACGTTATACTATATTATCTTATATTTAACGAGTATAATTTTTGCTTTGAATATAATGCTTTTGGACACATTTCAAATTTCTTCCATACTTTTTACGTACTGTAAAGAATTTTTACCATCATATGTCAAATATACTGTCATGCAAAGGTTGGTTAAAGCCGCCGCTATCTCACGAGAACTATTTTTAAATAGTCTGAAAGCATTTTATCCTTTTCTTTAAAATATTTTGACCCACTGTGATACCTTATAGTTAATGTGACGGCCAACAACGATATTCACAGATTTCAGTGAGATTATAGGCCCACTGCAGTAAAAGTCTGATAAATACGGTGAGTAGCAAGCTACTGGATTTCTTGTAGCCTATATTTGCGTTTCATTGTTAACACTTGTTTACTAGGCTAGTTAAACCCTGAGCAGACACCTATAACCATACAATATATTTAGAGGTATCTCCGTATGTGAGCATGCAAAGAGCTGGAGAAATATTTATGGCTAAGCCTTTAATAGTGAACCTAGCTATTGCGTAATGTCGACACGTTTGCGGTTGCCAGCAGTTTATGGGTTTCATTATTAATAGCAACCGTGTGGTAGGCCTCAGGTGATAAGAAACAAGTATTTATTACACTTTACAGCTGGGGGTTTCCCAAATTTATGGTTAATTTTATAAACTGAGGGAAATGGGGGGAAATTATTGCATCCTTACGCTCTCATTTAATTGTTTTATAGTTTTTGTAATGATTGAACACTAGATGTCGCTGTTGGTCTATCTTAGTTTTCAAACGGCCTCACGCTGGCTTCAAGCTGATTGTGGGAATAAATAAATAAGTGATAAATAAAGTGTACATAATTTCATGTTTTTCATGAAGATCAAATGTGAGAAGAAGACAGATGTGTACTTTGATTTTAACCCTCTTTGCCCAGACGTGCAGAAAAAAAAAGTTAGTCATAAAGTAACCAGAGTTTTGACTTCCTTAAGGGAGAAAGAACACAAATTCACAAATGTCATGATCGAACATCATCTTTTCCACACAGGGACCTTATTGACCTTATCTGAATGTTTTTTAAAGAAAAAAAAGACGCATGAACAGGCCTTAAAACTCCTCCAGCTCCAGTTTATTGTTTAATCTCTCCAAAGACCCAAATAAACTCGGAGTGTCATTTGTGCTGGATTTATGCATCACTGTGTCCTTGTGAGAAAATGTTGGATGCAGATTTCCCAAGGGATTCTGGAATAGTCTGAATTTAGTGTACTGATCGAATGGGCAGACGTGAGCAGACGTTGAGACTGGCAAGATGCCGAGTTCTGCTTGTATTTACTCCGTCTATGATTTCCTCAGAGGCCAATTTGTCTCACATGGAACAGGACAAGCAGAAATTTACCTATGAATAATGTCACTGACTGAGCTTGTTTTTCTGGTCGTCAAGGTATTGCTTGATATGATGAAGTTGATATGATTATTGATAAGTCTATAACATACTTTTGTTATAATTTTTTTTTACCCTGTCAAAATCAGCGGTTTTCATCAAGCCATTGTAGTCCATGTTGCTTTAAATGCTAATGAGCTCTGCTGACCCCGCCCCTCTCTTCCATGGAGTGATGAGCTGTTTCCATGAGACTGTTTATTTTGCAGAATTGGCTCACCAGGAAAAGTTATTTGCAAAGAGTCATAAAAAACCTAAAAAAAAAAATACATAATTCATCTGTAGATGAACCTGCATCACGAATGATTTGCACAAACATATTTATGTAGATCTGCTCATTTCCTTTAAAATAAAAGTAACGTTAATCTTCTGTCTTCAGTAGCTGACTGCAGCAGACTGCTGTGTTTAGTTACATCGTTGTTACAGTTGTTCCAAGACCACGGTTTTCAATAAAAAATATAGTTAAATAAAATAATGAATAAAATTAAAATAAGGTATTTTTCTAATCACATGATCCAAAGCTGAAAGCTCATTGCCATCTAAATAATATAAAAACATAATAATTCAAAAATAATAAATAAAATCAAGTTCAAGCTAACAACCTGAGCCATGATATTGAAAATGTAAAACATTATACATATATAGAAATATATTTTTAAATGATATGGATGCCACGTGACTTTTGTTTTTCCACTTCTTTGAAGTTCCTGTGGAAAACCCCATTCCTGTCCCACCCAGTGACCCAGTAATAACTTTACACTTCCGTTTTGTTAATTAACTAACCGGGCGACGTTCACAGTAATTCCTCAATCCAGTTCAGACATGGATTATTTATCTGTCCCGTCATATGGGAGCGGGGACAACATGTGTGAATCTCACTCTGACGTCCTCTTCTGCTCTGCTCCTGCACAACTGCGCCATAATCTACATGTTATAATCCACGCATGCATGACGGGGCGTAATGACACTTCCTCTGCATTTCCGGCGGGATTACTCTGTGAGGAAGTGAAGGCTTACACAATCTGTGTGTGTGTGTGTGTACTGGTGAGAGTTTTATATTAAAGCTCTAAGAGCCAATAAAATGCTTTGAAAAGCAATGTTTACTTGGAATACTGAAAATCTGGGGAGGATCAACAGTCACTTTTATGAACGTGAAATGTTATAGATCTGCTACACTTTTAAAAAGTTTGTTGTAGTATCGAAGTTTGTAATACAGTAACTTTTTTCTTTTATTTTTGGATTCCAATCTTGCGATTCTAACTTGAATTGCAAGAATTGAGATAAAAAAATTATAAATTTTGAGTCTATATATCTAACAATTGTGGCTTTTCTTTTCAGAATTATTTTGAATTTTAGAATTACAGTTCAGAGTTTATGTCTTGCAATTCTGAAAAAAACTTTATATCTCACAATTATTTTTTGAAATGCACATATTTGAATCAAAATGTTTTTGATTGTTGGTCTGCTGTTCTCTCTTGCACTCACTCAGTTTCTCATTCACTAACTTTCTTTGTATAAGAGAGGTTTCGTGTCATTCAGCGACGCAAACACAATCATAACATGTCAACGTAAAGAGCAGACAAGTGCAGACAGGTCTGTTCTCTGGGGTAATAATAACTATAATCAAGCGGACGTGCCCACTCAATGACTCATCTACAGGAAAGGTCATATACACATTAAGAGCTTCACCCATGCATTCAGCAAATGGAAATTTAATAGTCTGATAAAAATCAATTATTAAAAGGTCAGCTGGTTTGTGACCCGCAGAGTGATTTTTCTTTTTTTCTGCGGCTAAAATAGTTCGTGCATTTGCACTTGTATACATACGCTTTGACTTTTTGTCCCCATGGGCTCGTAAACAGTGCATGGGAACTAATGCAGACTGTGTATTTGATTAATGGTTTCATTGTAAATTTTGTCCTGTGTGCTTAACGACACAAAGCACGTAAAAATCATAAGCTCATAAGGGAGGTTCCAGCCCTCCTCGTGCAAACAATGCCCTGCTCTTAAAATGGGTGCAACGACACACAGCTGAATAAGACGTGGATATGACGCCAGACGTAAACACAGAGAGACAAATAAGACTAATATTGGAAGTAATTGGCCACTTCCTACCAGTGAAAATGTATGTTTGGGTGGTTGGTCTTATTTTGTGCCAGTACCTGCAAGTTAGCACAAGCATGTGGCTCCTGCGATACAAATACACATGTAGACATTGCAGGTGGGAAAGATTGTTGTATAAGAAATATAGGAGTCTATTGAACGCAGGATATGGTAAGCAGGAACCATCTACTGTCCAAAATCAGTACAGAGAGTCAGCGCATCGGTATATAATAAATATTTGCATGCATAATTCACTGTATTTGATTGATTTTAAACAGTTTCTGGTTAAATAAATACATTTTTGAATGCATCACAATCATGATAAATTTAAAAAAAGCATTTGCATTTGTAATTATATATATATATATATATATATATATATATATATATATATATATATATATATATATATATATATATATATATATATATATATATATATATATATATGTCTTCTCCAGCTTTGTGAAAGAGAGACAGAGAAAAAAAGAAATTTGTAATATTATAAAAATGTAGTTTCTTCATGAATATTAGAGAATAATTTGTATGCAATCACTATGTACTATGCCTTATTTCCATTTTGAAAAGCAATATAACCTTATAATTAATATAATAAATTACACCAATGCACAAACAAATTCAAACGCATAAATACATCTTTAAAATTTCAAATATTTAAATTGTTATTAATTAAATTACCTTTTAAATTATATAAATATATATATAAATATATGAATGAATAAAAATAATAAAATGATAAAACCATTAAAATGTTGGCCTTACTTAAAATTGTATAGGATACATGTTTTGCATTTAGTGGAGCAAAAAAGGTTAGTAATCCCTACTCTTGGCAAAAGGTTGACACATTTAAGTATGTTTTGTATCACAAAGACCAAAGCCGAAGGCAGTTTCCCACAGCTATTGCAAACATTCTGCCAACCAAACACACGACTGCTTCCTTTATATAAATATCCTTTCTCTGTCCCCCAAAATGGGCTAAACATGGACATATTTAACACTGCACCTGAGAAAATGGCAAAACCTCTCTTGGCTTCCACAGTGGACGTGCGTTTATAAATAATTTCCACTTTCTAGTTTCTCCACCTCACAGAAGCTGCCCGAACTGCACAGAGCGAGCTGTCAAAAAGTCTGACAATTTAAAAGGACAATTCCCACTCTCCCTCTGCTTTTAGTTAGGCCGAACGGAGGGAAAAGATGAAGAGAGCAGTTCACTGATGGGATGAGGACACAGCACAGTCCCTTGAGAAATTATTGAGTGACATTAAAAGACAGTCGAGCCAGAGGAATCTTGGCATTGAGGCTTAATGCTCCTCCTGCTAGTTGACCAACGACATCTCTATACATAAACCAACTGTATTTTTTTTTTTTTAGAGGCATCTTTTTAGTACTAAATGACAGGTTGAAATCATTCCTTAGTACACTCAAAAATTAATAATATACAGGCAACAAAAAAATTAATAAACGAGTGCAGGAACATTATTTACAACATTATTACCAGTAAGCCAGAACACAGGCAAACAATTAAATGTTTCTTTTCTACAAACTGGTTCTTTTAAACTGCTTTTTTTTTTTTCAACACTCTAGTCCAATAAACTCGTTTTTTTATGCAATCTTGCAATGATGTGACATTTATGCAATTATGTCATTAAAGCACCCAATTAATGATGTTTAAAGAATATTAAGGCAAATAACTAGTCTTAAGCAACCGCTGGCTCAAGCTGTGAACTGGTTTCAAAAGAATGATTTGTTGGACCTTTTGGCTCTGAATTACAGGTAATAATAATGTTGTGTTTGTTTTGCACAGACCTCAAGACCTCAGTGTACCATCAGGAGCCACGTGTTTCAGTTGTTTTGAACTGGTAGCCATTGACTTGCATTCTTTGAATCACCACGGTTTCAAAATCCTTTTTATTGTTCTACTGAAGAAAAAGGTCCAAAGTTTTACTTTTTGGCGAACTATTCCTTCAACCGGCACCATATTCTCTTCAACATGTCTGTATGATGACCGCAGGCCAAATTAAACTGCCTCCCGAATTCCTGTTCTGATGCGCGGTTACACAACAAGTCTGTTTTCACATACTTTCCGTTGCCTAGACATCACAACCTCACATTCGCATCTGTCTTTGTAGCTCTCAGCTTTCACCTTTAGATGTCCTCAGAGGAAACCAAACGCACCAGGTAACCATGTCTCCTCCGAAGAGAAAAAAAACTACAGAGGGAGGCGGGAAATACATCCTGATATCTACACACACACACACACACACACACACATAGAAGAACGAGTGTGAGGGTGAACAATGACGTCCGTTCTTTGGGTTCCTGCTCTTCGGTCGGTCAGGTACACATCAGTGACCCGCTCATTGAGCTGCTCTGAGAATCTTCCATAATCAAATGCAAATAATGTAAGTAATACGGAGCAGAACTGCGGGAGTGAGTTTCCACTGGCTTTTATTCAGACTCTCGGATGTGGAGGTGGACAAACCCTCAATGGCTGCGTTTTAATGGAGATAAAATGAGGCTAATTTGAAAGCAGGATATGGTAACCAGGATACAATAGCACAAGGAAATTAGAAAGTTATCGATTTAATGTGTGAAAAATGTATTTGATATTAGAATGTTCAGTATAGAGAATTTCTGAATTCTTGAAAATGTATCTAAACAATATAATGCATAAATGATAGTATATGGAAAAAAATGTAACAGATATACAATATATTTCTGGCACCCACGTTTTCTGAGAATGGCCCATCATGATGGCCAATCAAGTAAAAGCACAGGAAGTCATGATGTAATATGGAGAATTAATTTGTGGTGACGCACTGACCCCATGACAAATCCGCTAATGCAGTAAATACTAATGTAATATTACCAGCCGATAAGCTGGATTACAGACAAAACAGCAAAACGCAGAATTAAAACCTGGGGATTTGAATTAACAAGCTTTCAGATGCCTTGTTAGTCCCACATACGATATTGAAGGATATTATGCTCATGGCACATTCCTCTCCTGTAAATTTCATATAATTGCATCATGGGATACATTAAGCTACAGCCCAATAATACAGATAAAACAGAACTGCACAATAAAGAATAGTAAGAAGTGCTGCAAAGTAAATTAGGTCAATGTACAGAACGGACCTTTCAATAAAGTCTTTCAGTGTATTTTATGCATTTCTTTTTATTTTTTGGAAATGAACTCTATAGCATGCCTCAGAACCTGTACAGTGACCCTTAAGGCTAAATTACCTTACACTACAATTTAAGTATTGACAGCTGGAACAGAACAGTGAACATGCCGCTAAAGCACAAATATGCACACGCATTCACACATGCACACACATGCAGTTTGGAAAAAAAACGCTAAATCACATGCTGCAGTCAAAAGTGTCTAATGTGTGACATCACCTGTAGATGTAAGACCTGAGCCTACATCTGAAGGGTCTCCAAGAGTTCAACGTGAGGCGTGAAAAACTAATTAAGTCAGTGGGCTTTAAGTATTTTTGTTGAAAAGATGAAAACTCCAAAATCAATATGCGATATTGGAATTGTTTTGAAAATATTGTTTGTATTATTTGGTCTACAGAGACTGAAAAAAAGAAAAAAAAAAGAGGTGCATGGCCCAAGAGTGGTATCAGATTTAAACCTGTAAATTAATCCTGACATTTAATTTTGCAATGTGCTCAAAGCTGTTTAGTTACGAGATCGGTGCTGAAGATATTCCTACATGTGTCATTCATCAATTGCAAGAGCGCCAAATTAAACATTCTGTGAATTCCTTTGAAATAAATGTCTAAAAGTCAATACATTTTAATGTATATATGCTTTATAAAGCACAGCTTAATAAGTACCTTTCACAAATAATTTACTTAAAATGTGAATTAAACTTTGTTAACACTTTATTTACAGGTTTCTTGTACTTACTATTGTAATAACCATAAATTATGCATAACACTAATCCTAACTTAAATATAATAAGAACATGTAGTTAATTAATTACTCATTTATTAATTACTAATAAGTTTACTCAGTGCTTAAATGCATAATAAGGGAAAATCTGAAAAATCAAGATCAAATGTAAAACGTAATTCAGCCCTTCAAGACAATGTTAAATAGGGTGATCGGGTTAAATAAGAGTCAGTAAAATTAAGCACTGAAATCACAGCTAATTAAATGACGTCAGGCTGTGATAAAGTACCACTCTGCTGTAACCGATACTGCTGTTACTACTTCAGGAGACCATAAAAACTCATTGGGAACATCTGAAAACCTCTTGTGTTTTTCCTCACATTCATCTGTCTTCATCCACGGGAAAGAATGCAGTGCATTTACAGCCTACAGCACATTTACCTCGCATCAGTGCAGTGTAATAAAATCGTGTCAGAAGTTAAATAAGGTTAATCAAAATCAATCAAATGTAAAGAGAAATGTAAAGGAATAGCTGAACCAAAGATTTCAAAAAAAATATTCGTATGGTTTAAGTTTAAAATGCATTAATGATGGATTTGTTTCTTACAAACACAGCACTGTTTAATGGCCAGGATTTACTGCAGAGCATTCACTGGTGAGCAAGTGATGAAATACTACATTTCCCAAGCCTGTTACGATGAAGAACGATGCAGCAAATTTTCATTTTTGACAAAGGAATTTTTTTAACTATTCTTTTTAAGTAATACAGTATTTTAATGTGTATTCTCGTCTTTTTTGCTTAGACTTAGTCGAACTCAAGTTTGTTTTCCCACTTGGTGCAGATCTTTTGGGCAAGTGCCAATATTGCAATGACACTCGGGTGCAGACAAAACAACCGTACTGAGACCCAACTGAAGAGGTCATCTCAGTCTGTTTCTAACTCTGGTACGGCTGAATGGATGAACCAACAAATTGATGACCTTAGCATACGTGCGGTTTTTGCATATTTTGTACGTCTCTCTTATTTAACACACCTGATTTAACAAGTCAGCTCATTACTTGAGTCTCAAATACTTGAACTAGGTGTGGAGTCAAATAAAATGTGTGGAGATTGGGGGTCCCCAGGACAGGTTTGAAACCACTGAAGCAGCAGACTATCTATATCTAAATATAGTATGTTACTATGGTTACCATGGAACATTTTTGCCAATAGCCGAATGAAAGTCAATATGTGGTACAACACGTTTAAAAGAATTATGAAACCAACACAACAACATTATCAACAACAACAGCGCACCTGCAATTAATCATTGTGAACGTACTATCAAACAGCAAAAATGTTACAGGGAGGGAGAGATCCTTCCTTTCAGTCACTCAATGAGGTTTAACCTTAGAGAACCAGGAAAACACAACAACAGATGCCAAGTGTTTTGAACAAGCCAGTCAACTCTGTAGAGGAGTTTATGAGTTGGTTCAAATGGAGGTTACTCAACAAAAACATTCACACTTTGTAATTCTGTGACATTTTCTGCAGTCAGTACACATCTGATAGAAATATACTTGAATGAATAAAGGCTCCTTATTGGCTTTGGTGGTTGCATATACCATTCCACAAAAGATTGCATGTTAAAAGTCATGGATTTTCAAAAATCCTCTGTAGTTCTTCAGATTAATTAAATGCTCTTCACACTAAGTTTTTTTAAGTACTGCTAACTGAATAGTTCCTTGAGGAGCCAAAAATGGTATTCCTGTAAACTTGCTATAGCAAAAACTTTCACTCAACTTTCAAAAATACATTTTCTTGCATACATTTTCATTCTATTAAAGGTCCTTTAGTGAAAAAAGGTTGTTTAGATTTTGTCATTTTGTCAACTTTTCTCCATATATTCGGTGATTGCTTAAATATAGTAAATATATTCTCTTTAAAAACTGAGAACAAGCATCTCATCCTCCTTTACCCATAAACAAAACATAATCGCTGACCATCTTTGGCCATTAAATCCAAAAGGATTATGGATAAGGCCTCCTTTGTATCTCCTAAAAAAGACCTTTAATGATTATTAAAGAGGACAAAGACAAAGATGATGACGCAGTTTGCCATACGTCACGCACTGATAATATCAGAGTCAGCTATAACCTCGGATTCAGCCCATCGATCTTGGTGTCACTACTGTTGCACAAGGTCTTCTTATCACCCTTATCGCCATCCGCTGGATTATCAGACATCTGTGGGCAAAAAGGGCACCCTGAAAATAAAAAAATGGCTCATTGGACAGGATGAATCTGCACAAGAAAGGACTTAAAAAAGTGTGTGTTCACATACGTATTAGAAGTGTTGATTTGTGAGTTTTAAAATGTCTACTGGTGTTGGCAGCGAAGTACAAAGAGACTGTAAAATTCAGCCTCACTGGCTGCCGAATGACATTCTTCAGCCCTTTGGGTGTTGAAATCAACTTTCAGTTCAAGATCCAACATAAACATTTACCTGTGTGGTAACTGACTGTGAATGAAACGCAAGATCATCTTCATGAAGTGCCACTTGAAACAGATTAATCTCCCTCTTCTTTGAGTTCATAAAGGAAAATGTAATTCTTTATTTATATTATATTCATAGGCCTGATATGCTGCAAAAAGAGCATTTAAAGAAATTAAGCAGCAGAATCTGTTCGTATTTTAAAGTGAAAAGAAAACTGATTTAGCCTCAAGTTGCTTTTGGTGTAACAGTCAATAATTCAATAAAATGAATTTTACAAATTTCAAAACGACACAATAAGATTTTAGACACAAGGGACAATTAAGCAGCTTGAGCCACATGAGAAATAGAACAATGGTCAAATGAATGTAAAATAGGTTTATGTTTCAAATATATATTTTTTTGCCAGAAATTTCAAGCTACAACAAGCTTAAATCAAATTCACAAGCCATAAAATATGATTTGGTAGTGGCTGCTCCTTGCAAACCTAACAAACAGTAGCTGTTGTGGTAGGCCCATTAAATTTCTCAATGGTTTTGCCCTGGCAAAATCCAATTAATGACAAGTTAAAGCTGACAGACGGTTTATTTTCCACACACCTGTCACAATCTATAATTACTGTGTTTAAGTTTCCACAATTGGCAAACTGCAACGTCAGCCACTCCTACATAGACGAGCAGCCGCATGTGCTAAAACATAAGTGATTTCACCCTGAATGGACACTATTCTACTTTTTAGCATGCACTGTCAGTATGCATACTTGGCTACATTGTGTACAGCTGCTTAATCAGTCAACTTTGTAGGTATTGCAGTCCCTCCCAGTCTAATGTGGGCATACGATGAACCCTCCAAAATCCAAACACCTGAGGGCAAAAGACATGAAATTCCATCCTGATGCATGCCAAACGTAGCTGTGATGAAGTAAATCACAAGAACACCAACTTTGAACTGAGGTGAAACTAAAGACGACCCTATATGGCAGTTTGCAAAGCTTCAGAAATGTTCTGACCACAGACTGGACTTGGACAAGCTTTGATCCTCAGATTACATTTCACCAAATTGCACTCGCCTGTCAAGTCCAGGTAAAGACCCACTTGCCCTCCATGTGGTGTATATATGACACCAAACCATACTCACATGTACAGTTACTCACCTTGCATGCTTAAACAACAGACAACCAAACTATGTGTTTAAGATAAGATGCTGTGAAAATGTACTTGCATGTTCTTCCTTATGCTCACTGTGTGTTTAACAGCCTGATACTGATTCGTAAAAGAATCAGGAACTACTTTATAATCAGAGTGTCATGTACCTTAAAGGGAAAATTCTAGATACGCTGTGACGGTTGATTAGCGTTTAAGGTAAGACTATCTTTGTGTAAGACTCCCTCTCGCTTTAGCATGTGAGCGAGATGAACCCTTCTGAACCTACAGACTCAGGCTCACCTGTGTCAGATTATCGGTGTTGCATAAGTGCAAAAACAACATTAATGGTGGCTTTTAATGACATTGCTACCAAGGCGACCACCACTACATCATCTGCACACTGATTAAATTGCTCTAGGACAGGAAGTTAGGCTTTACAGTAAACTGTAATGTGGCTTTTGGGTAATATTGAATATTGTGGCACATTTTTTTTTTTTTTTATGAATGTATTTATAAGCAACAAGTTTTCTTAACATTTAAAATATGCAAAAAGCAATGAAAGCCAACAGAAATTACTTAGCTGGAGACTGCTAAACACAACTTAGATTAGTCATAAATAGCTAAGAGCAAAATCAAATCAACCTAAAAATTTCAAAAACAAACACGCAAGACATAGGGAATGTGCCGGGCTTTCTGTGGAGTTCTGTCTGTGCAGATTCCTGCTTTCACCTGTAGGCCCATTACAAATCATGTGAAGCATACACACCCAAAAATAACTAATAAAGGTGCACTATGAAAAAAACACTTTTTCTACAAAGTCAAAACATAGTAACAACACAATTATTTTAGTAACATTAATGGTTCTAGCGTATACTTTCCTCTGGAGAAGCACACAGAATATGATTCTAAAAAATACTCTGCAATAAATATTTGGTGGTGCCACAACTCTACTATCGAAGACATCGCATGACCAGTGTGGTCTGATTCGTCTCTAAGAAACAGATGTTTTGTCCCTGAATGCATCAGTGTTTTTGAACAAAATAGTTGATTGAGTTATTCAATGACTCAAAATGGAAGTATTGAAATATGCATATTTCCCAACTATATAGTAGACAAAAAACTGTATTTGGAAATTCACTATACTATACCATAAAATAAAGTTTTTCTTTATTAGTTTAGTATAATTGTTTAATATGTACTGTTGTTTATTATGCATTATGTAAAAATTATTCATAAAAGAAAGAACTTTTCTTATTTGCAGTGTTCGTAATAACTTAATACGTGTGTATTATGTGTATACATTTATTATGTCTATATGAAAAACACACACACACACACACACACACACACATATATATATACAGTTTTTGTTAAAAGGACATATTTTCTCTGGCAAGGCCTGTGTTTTGTTTCAAGATCTTGTATCTGAGCACTATGGGAATATACAATTGAACAGACTGATTAATTTTCTGCCTAATTGGCCTTGAAATATTATATAACATAGTGGCTTTATGGTGTACTGACTTTATTTTCAGACACGGCACTTGACAACAATAAGACTCTTTTGAAAGAGGCCAATGGAAAACCCCCACTGCAGGCTCGATGCGATTTCAGTGCCGCTTAACACGGCGAGCTAACATTCCCCAGCGGGCTCTGACCGCCGCGTTATCTGTCTCTTGTGTTGTAGCAGTATTGCTTAACAACTCTCGTATGGTATTTGGCCCTTATCTCAATGGGCAATCTAACCCTGCGGAGAGAGCACTCCGCTCCGCTCTCACAGCAGCCCAGCAGGTAAACTGAACCCTGGGCCTTGAGTTACGCTGCACTCCCTGGCTCGCTTTTCAGGTCAGTGGTCTGTGCTGTCGGTTCGGGCGTACAAAGAGCACAAGGGAGGCCCTGTCTACAACCCCTCGACGGTTTGGACCTGGCGAGAACTCCCTGGTGTTTGCGTGAACGCTGTGGTCGGGTCCGTTTGAACAGAAACACTTTAAAAGACAAAGCAAGAGGGAAGAGTTGACTGAAAGCAGCGTGGATGCTTAAGAGGCTTCATGTAAAAGGGAGGAGAAGCGGTACGGGGCCCAGGGGAAGAGAAACCGTGCTGCAAAGACTCAACACTTCCACAGGATACAAGACGGGGAGAGAGGAGGAAAGACCACCAGTGAACGCCTAAGTGTGAGAACAAAGTAAATAAAATTTGGGAAGCAGGAACTGGGAGGCCCCGTCCACCACGATTTCCACAGATGAGTTGCATCTAGACAGCGTTTGAACTTCAATGCAATAAATATGAAGGTTATTTACTGATGACTGCTTCTGGTCATTTTAACGTTCATGATATCTTTCCATTTCACAAAATATTCTAATAGTGAAAAAAGATTTAGATTTTTCTAGAATCTAAGGAGAAAAAACGGTCAGCTTTAGAATCTTTAGATGAGGTTCTTTAGAGTTTTCAAATGTCATTTATAATAAGAAAAAGTTCCCTAAAAGGTGTTTTGGCAACCCAAGAAACATTTCTCACTCTTAAAAATTGAGATCCCTTACGTTCATTGATGTTCCATGAAGACCTTTTAACATTTATGGAAACATTTCATTTAAAAGGGCTTCTTTACATTTCTTAATTTTTTTATGTATGCTTCAGTGTATTTCATCAGGTTTTTTGGGCAACCAAAAATGGTTCTTTTATGGTGTTTCTGTGAAAACTCTATTTTGGAACCTTTTTTAACAAAAGCTTGTTAGATTATTAAAGTTTCGTGAAACATGGTTCTTTTCATAACTGTTCACTGAAAGGTTCTTTGGAGAAGCCAA
The DNA here is from genome assembly GCF_018831695.1 of Puntigrus tetrazona. Lineage (NCBI taxonomy): Eukaryota > Metazoa > Chordata > Actinopteri > Cypriniformes > Cyprinidae > Puntigrus > Puntigrus tetrazona. The sequence continues at coordinate 1,501,002 of NC_056702.1, forward strand.
AAATGGTTCTTCTGTTGCGAAAGCTCATTTTTATGTACAACATGTTTCTGCACGTTTCCACTTATTTTCTGTCGCTGTGTTTGTTAATTTGTGTTCGGGGTTGGTTGGGGTGACAGTTGCAGTTGGGCAGAAACTCGATCTGACCTGCACCAACAGCAGCACTCCCTCCACCCCTCCTCTTTCTTTCAGTCTCCCTTATACATCTTTCCCACCTTCCCCTCTAGCCATGGCTTACTATGACGAGGGGCAGAGATCAACGCCCTGATGGCCTTAGAGCCAGGTGGGAGACACCCCATCTATCACGAGAAAGTGACTTTTGCGATTCCACAACGGGGCTGTAAACAACAGACTCATTGTAGGTGCAGGTGCTGAATGCTGGGACTACAAGACCAAAGCGGACAAGAAAAGAATGTGTAGAAATGTACACGAAACATTAACTTCACTGCTATTGTTTATGTTTGTTCAACCTTAGCACATATACAGTACGTCAAATAAATGACTGCTCGGTGGCCTTATATACAAGAAAGTCAAGTTATGTAATCCTTTATTGAATACTCAACAAGCATAAAGTGCCCACACAAGGAAATCAGATATTTTAACACATAAATCACTCTATACTTCTCAATTACTCATCCATGTAATTCCTAAAATCTCTTTCTGAGCACTGTACATACAAAATGAGCGTAGTGCAAATAGACCATCACACTTGTAAATGCAGGTATATAAATATTTAATCTGGCAACACATTTGCTGTTGCACGGGCCACATAATTTATTGGTGACGTAAAGATACTCAAACAGTTGCTGTTTTGATACACTCGGTTACAGAGCTGTCTTCACAGAGATTTACTCAAAAGGTTCCTCGCCATTAAAGCCAATAAAAAGCCTACTTACAACAGGGAACTCCTTTAACCAACCACAGGTGCCAGCATTGTTCTTTCGCCATTGTTTGTCTTTGTGTGGCACCATTTGAAAGGCAGTAGTAGCTGTGTATATGATGAGGTTAGCAGAACCCTCTGTATGCCAGCAAGGTGTGCCCTGCATTCCTCTTACACAATGTAAAATACTGTACACACACCACCTGACCCAACAACCTCAGCACTGCCGATTTACTTGTTTGTGAAACAATCTGTGCGACTTTACAGCTGAGACAGTCTTTGGCATGAGAAGGAGCTTTGGCTCTTGTGTACCTGGTGATGGATATAAAGAGCTCTGGATTATCAGTTGTCTGAAGCATCTTCAAAAAGATAGTTGCATCATTGCAGGGCATAACTTTAAAAGAACACTGTAATCGAAAAAAGGAAAAAAGTACTTAAATAATTTAAAATGATTCCTGTTACACTTGATGATGCACATGATGTCAGTGCTGTGTCATTTCACAAAAGATGACCTTGCTGTGGTCACGCTATTTGTGATTTCCAAATGGAAACTGGTTATTAACGTGCAGTTCTGGTGCTATTGCTGTTCCGTTGCATTCCTTGAATGAAAATGTTCCTGAAAGGCTGTAAATAGCAGTAACAGGATAAATGTCCTGTCTTTTTTGATAGCATCAGTGTTCCATCAATGGCATCTTCCTCTTGGACTGGTTTAAAAGAAGATGACCTCATTTGTGAAATATTCCTAAAATGCACTCTTTGAGCAACTGATGATTCATTTGATTTTCACAAATAAGCTTCCTGATTGGGGAAAGACTGAGGAACTTCTACAACTTCCTGGGGCACAACCAATTGTTCTGTGATTATGTGCACTGACAGAGATCATCATTAAGAAACACTTGTCCTGACTGAGACATGTGTCAGCCCTTTATATTGGTTAAAACATCTCTCTTTGATTCTTACACTGAAATCTGATGTTCCACAGACATTCAAAAAGAGGAAGAAACACAAAAATTCACTTTCACCAGGAGGTTCACATCAAGTATTAACAGGTAAGGTGCCGTTTTTTAGCTCTCTGGGTGGTTTGCTAAAACATTTGGTTTCGTTTGCTCATTTAATTTCACAGTCACAGACAAGCAAGTATTTATTTATTTATTTATTCATTTTTTGTTTAGTTTAGACTATGAATATGGAACATGGTCCAGAGAAAATAAATACAACAAGAAATACAACAAGGATGAGTTATGGGAGGGACTGTCTTACATTCCTGTATTTATATTGATTTTCCCAGTCTGTCTGTTGCTTTGGAAAGGTTAAGATTGTTTATTTTTCCCCTTACGATACCTATGTCATCTTTGCAATGCTTGAAGACCTTAAAAAGTCATCCTACACAAACATTTCTAACAAAGAGTCAACTAACTAGAAAGGAGCGGATTATAGAGGATTGATAACTGTTTCCTGTCACACCTGTCCTGCCCACTGTAAAATCACTCATTCTCAATCTACTCTTATAATTTGCTTATACATGAAAACTTCAACTTATTTTAAAGGCTGAGTCATTAAGAATGCCTGCGAGCATGACTTGTACCTGTGCATTAATATTGCAATATTTTTCTTCATTTGGCAGCCATAGCTAGTTTGTGTGTGTGTGTGTGTTTATTTATATATAATCTATGGTTCCATGAGGAACTCCATGAATGTCCATGAGCTCCATGAAGTGTCTTTATTGTAGAAAATATATGTGTAGATAAATACATTTAAAAACACTAAGAACAGTTCTTTTAAGAATTGTTCACAAAATGTTACTAGGACATCACCCCATTTTGGAATACTTATTTTTTTTTAAATGTAACACTTTAAATGTAATTCAAAGCAACTTGATTGCGTCGAATTTTCACGCGTTTACATTTAATGCCAAACTGCTCATTAGTTATTGTACAGTAAAAAGCGTGTTAATGTTATTAATAAAAATCAAACTTATTAGACTTAGAAATGCATGATTGACTAAGGAGAACGGCATCACTTTGGACTAAGCGCAACAACCCTATAAAAGCCATCTGGATGTGCACAGAAGAGTAGAAGATTATGCTTGTTGCGATAAAAGAGGAGAAAGAGAGAGAGAGAGAGAGAGAGAGAGAGAGAGAGAGAGAGAGAGAGAGAGAGAGATTTGCGCGCTGTACTCGCCATTAAGACTCTGAGCACGCAACGCGCGCTTTCTATCTGGAAACTTTCAAAAAGGATTCGTTTTAAACTCATCACCTTCATGTCGGCACTGCTGAATATTTCCTCACCGATGCTATGGTTACCTTTATTACGGTATGTATCTTTAGAAAGTTTGTTTGTTCGAACTGCTCCCATAGATAGTTCGATGGCAATCTGGAGGGGTCTTGGCACGGTTGCGCATTTGTGCTTGTTCTCCAGGACGGTTTCTCTGCGATTAACGATTGAAAAAAAAGTTCATATAGCGGAGATCTGTTCGCAAAACAACATATTTTGTGGCGCAACCAACTGCGCACTTTGCAATACTGCATAACGTGTCTGAGGAACTTTCTGCGCGTTTGTGTATTTGGGAAGAATGTGAACTGCTCAGAGCCTCGGGCTGAACTGAAAACCAGTACGGGCAAATTCACTTCTTACCTTTCAAAGTTTTCTTCTCTTTATGCACAAAACAATAGCTTGCCAAGACTATTCTTTTTTTTTTATTTGTATTTGCGAACACTAAATTAAGGTGTCTATATCTATATATAACTATGTGTAACTTTTAATTCAAGCTTAACTTTACCGTTCTAATTATAGAAATATGTTTAAGAATATCAAAGATTCAAATGCATTCATTTGAATAGTTTCTCGACTTTAATTGATAAGGCTTAATTTGCTAAACTTAAATGTCAGACTTTAAAATATGCTTAGGTGTTGACGAAACACTTTGCTCTTGGGTCTTTCCTCCGAGAGCTGGCTGAGATTGGCAGACAATCCCTAAAATAGATAATCCACATAAATCTGTGCTGGAGATGCCGGTGCTGTCGAAGCCCTTGAAGTTTTAGGTGGGTTAAAGTCATTGCTCTTCTTGTTCATCAACTGGAAGTAGCATGCATTTTTTTTCTCCCACTTGTGTTTTGATAGCTCTGTCCGTGTGTGTGCTTCTGCTTATGTTTCCGTGCTGTGTGCGTGTGTGTGTGAGGGAAATCTTGTGCAGACATGCTCCTGAAACAAGCATCTGTCAAATAAAGGATTTGACATGAGGCATCCACTGGCTGGGAGGCTAAAGGGTTAATGCTAAAAAAAAAAAAAATGTAATTTACTGATGATTATGAGTCAAAATGTTTGTTTGATGACTTGCACAGAAAACTGAAGTAGCCTACAGGTTTCTTTATTAAGTGTATGTGAATAAATATACAACATGTTATTTTAAATATATATGTAAAGTTAATTTTTTTAAATTGCAATTATATCTGTTTGCAGTATACCGTCTTAACTAGGTCTAGTGACACTGCACACCTCATACACAATACAAGGTGTTTTAGTCTACTAGCTAACAGGATAACCAATTCATTTGTGCGATTTCTCAGTTATTGTGTCTTTGAAGCACTTCCAGGCTCTACAGTATCTTGAGTTCAGCTGTGTAGTGATTCTGAAAACTAGTGGTAAATGTTCGCAGATTGCAATGCATCCTTACTTTTCTGTTTGTCACTTTAAAAACGAGAGCAACAAAAATGTTGGCTGGCCATCAGGGGATCTCATCAACTTTACCATGGGTCACTCATACCCGACTATCTCAGTCTCTTTTTTTATTGGTCACTATGTTTATACTGTGGGAAATTCACAATGGTGACCATATATGGATTGTCTCATTATAGGATACTTTATGTATGCCAAATCATGCAGATATTTTTCATCTTGATAAACGAGGCTGGCTGTTTTCATATTTCAAAAAGCATACTTCGCTAACAGGTTACAAAGTCTAAGCTGTCAGTACACTTCACTGACAGGCCCATCATCAAAATGACAGATGGCAGCCAGGCTGAAATACATCATTTATCAAGGCCAGGCTCAAAGAAACGAAGCACTTCTTAGTAACTCTTCATTTTCTTAGTTACTCTTTATTTTGCACACTATCGATCATTGTATTGAAAACAAAACCTATGGTTATAGCTAATGATAGACCAACAATACCGCACAGCTTAACAGCGCAGAATTTGTAATAGTGTTTCCATTCTTTTCTGTCACGTTTACCTTATCAGCGCAGTATTCATGTTGTGTGACACGGTACTCTCATACTTGTGCTTTTTATTTCAGTTTGCTAAGTGGCTAGAAGAGCAAATGCTATTCCAAATATTTACTTGTGTATTTTCATACGTGGCTGTAGTTTTGCTGATAGTGAGAATCCTAAGTAAAGTATCCATCTTTATTCCAAAGAGATACTGCTTCAGAAAAATCATAAAATTTGAATGCATTTTTCTTGATAATGCGAACATTCCATTTTGCAAACACTGTCAGAATGTTACTTTTAAATATTCTCTGAACAACATTCTCAACATTCTCTATATTTGAACATTAATTCATATCATTTAAGACCAGATAACTTTTAACAACATTCTATTAACAATACTGGACGAATGTTTGTTCCTAACTTTGAGAGAACATTGCCAAGAAATTTCTCTGTTCGTTGAGAAGATCTCTCAAACAGTCACCATTTTATAACCACACACTCCTCACAATATCCATATTATGAATATTGTAGTTAGGAGCTAATTTGTGTGTGTTCTTACCGTGAAAACAATACTTGAGTTATGGAAGAATAACTCATTCCTCCATAGGAAGAATATGCATTAAACATGAAGCTGTGATAGAAATATCAAGCCTTTTTAATGGGAAGTAGCTACACCTTTTGTAGTTTGTATCTTTGACAAAGTGCTGCTGTCAGCTGCCAAACACCCATCTATCACATTACACTGAAACAACCAACATGATCACGTTACAAACTCCAAGATGTGTTAATTACACTAACTGTTGTGTTTTGTGCCATGTCAAACAGAGAGCTTGTTCTATGTTTATTTTTCTATAAAAGCCAGGCTAATCACTAATGACTCCCAGACTTCACGGTAATAGTCAGATTTTTTTTAATTGCGCCATGCTTTAATGAAGACACCTGACTGAGATTTTTCCATAAAATTTTGGCAGTCACCAGAAAAATAAATAGTTTTGATGCCATGGAGGGCAATTTGCAGAAAAAAGCATTAGCAGTCAAAATTTGATATGCATATTTTTTGCTTATGTCCTATTAATTTAGACTGTTCTGTGCATTGGCTAATAATCAGAACTTACAAGTTGTAATTAAATTTATTTTTCTAACAGGGAACATTCTCACAACTTTTGCTACTTTTTAAATATTTGATATATGACAACATTCTCAGGGATGTCCGTATAATGTTATTTGTCCTTAAAGGTTCTCAAAATGTTGAGAGAATGACATTTTAGGTTTTAGGTTTTAAATAATGTTTGAATCTTAACATGAAAAGTGATCTTTTTATCATTCTTAGAAACTAAAAAAACAAAAGTCCAAATAACATTTTATTTTGAGTGTTTTCAGAACCTTGAAATAATATTTTAATCATGACAAGAAAACTGGACATTGTAACTCTCTTAGAATATAAACATTCAAATAATGTCATATTTTTGGTAAAAATGAAAAAAATTAAGAACCTTTAAATAATGTTAAAGTCCAACAAATAAAGCTGTACATTTAACACAAACAATTTTAAACACAGGTTTAATACATGAGGCCTGACACATTTATATTACGTTCATATAAGTATACATTGCTGTGTTTTATTACATTGTTTCAGGTATGTATTGCGTCAGTTTAGAATTCAAATATCTGGGGACGTCATGAAAAGTTAATGCCCTGCACCAAATCGTACCCTAAACCAATACGAGTGTTAACAAATGCAAAACTTATAGAAAAAGCCATTTGTTAATGCATCCATGCCATTTAAACTTTGAACTGTTTTGTGAAGCTGTAGTTAGACAGGATTCAAACCAGAGCTCCTCGGCTCTCCAGAACATCGCTGTACTCTTGAACTACCGAACAAATGTATATGAAAACACATAGATATGAAGCTAGATATGTGTGATGCTTACATTCAAAGCACTAGTTTTCAAATCTCCCACCATATTAATAATGTATTGAAATCATTATATTTTTTAAGAAATTGTATGAAAATTATGCTTCATTCATTGAAACTAAATTACAGTGAAAAGGAATAAAAAGGTGCTGGAGTTTTACTGCCTCTAGTGTTAATTTTTTTGGAAGCTGCAATGATATATACTTACTGTTATAAACGCTTTAATAATGATAAAAATGAAGGCACTGACTGCCAAAACGTGACATATTTTTTCAGTTTTAACTTACACTTGTACAGTGTGTTGGCCGATAATCAGAACTTACCAGAAAACACATGCCGACTGAGTGAAGTGTGCTGAAGCAGGCACTGACATAAGTTGCCAAACAGCTGCAAAGCGTCCCCTACACTGATCACTCAGGAAACTCATAAGGCACTGAAAACATGACATGCTAAGCTAAATACGCTGCATGTGGACTGGAGTAAAACAATGCTCACGTGTATGTACTTTGACCTGATAGTTTACACGGCTTGTCTAGCTTTCTATACTGATAGTCTAAAAATCTTTGGCAAAAACCCACTGATTAATCATAACAGCTGAAATGTTTGTCCTAATTTCATATGCTGAAGTTAGCCTGCATCTGCATATGTTTGCTTTATTATAATGAATGCCACCCCTTGATGGGTTTTCAAACACTGCAGGTCAGGTCTTACATCTCAAAACCACTCAGAATCCACCCGAGATGAATCCAGATGGAAGTTAGTTCAGGGTGCTGGTCAGGGAAGGAGAGTGTCCAGACGGGGGTCTAATTTTTCGATCTTTCAGGGGAACATCTGGAGGCAATTGGACAGTATTAGGGTTTAGACGCTCTTCTTTGAAAATCCTGGGTGGATTTCTTTCACTGGCATGCTGCCTCCTAAGCCATCCTGAGTCCATAAACTTGGGTAGCTCTTCTGAAACACACAAGAAATATGTACGGCCATAGTGTCATGTCCTGTTGATAGATAGATAGATAGATAGTATGTCATTTTGTATGAAGCTTTCAATGTGCCAGTGCATTACTAGACAGCTGTGTGCATTAGGGACAGCCACTATGTGGCTTTTACCTATATTTATATTGTATTCTTCCTCTCATCATACTATTTCTATTTCTCCGGTGACGTGTATACACATGTTTCGATCTCAAACAACAGTTCATAGTGCATCTGAACTCTTTGATTCAGTATCTTCCCAAAGCTAAAACCTAACTCCGTGTGACTGACACAAAGTGTATCAGCGTCTATAAGCTCGACTGATTGTCTTGCTGTTCTGTAGTTGGACATATGGCACTCCTCCTCTCACAAACCCAGCCTGACAGTAAATAACCCTAAGAATAGGAAACTGGTTGTGGATTTTCAAATTTAGTGTATCATCAGCATTCAGGAACGTTGCTTTTACGCACCTGGGCAAAAAAAAAGAAATAACACTTTTATTAACACTATTACTGCACCTGTAAATAAAAACACACATACACACACAAATGTGATGCTTAACTAAAGTAATTTTTTTGTTTTTTGTATGATTGAATTGACCCGTCAAAGGTCAGTAGTAAGATTAAATATTTGTGTTATTTAACGGATTTAATTACTGCAGGTTTGCATTTTGCTGTTTTTATTCATTCTTAAGAACACCAAATCTGTTTTTGAGCAAGTGAGATGAGTAACTGCATGTTCACATTTAGTCTAGAACTACAATAACCATCATGTTCACACAGTCCAGTGCACCTTACAGTTTCTCTCAACAAGGAAAGAAGAGCTCTCAATCAATAAATGAAATACAACTTTGTTATCTGTTTGAAAGCGTATCTCAGATATTCAGATGTAAATTTAGAAGAAAATGCGTTACTAGTTACAAAAAGTAATCTTATACTTGTAATGAATTATTCCCAACACTGTGTATAATCATATAGCCGTCAAATTGGATTCAGCTAAAAAGGAATATACATTTGCTGTAAATATGTCAATATGTCAGTACAAACTGGCCATTGAGTAGATTACTCAATGAATGCTAAAACTGTCCAGTTCATGTTGACCGTTCACCTGCAATATCTGTGTTATCTACGTGTGCCGGACTGAACGGTGTGTTAAATGGTACATTGGTTGGTGTGAAGGCTGTTGCTAATCTCAGGCCAATCCTCTGGGAGTTAAAAGCTCAGGGAGTTGTAAGCCTCCTTGGCCAGTCTAAGATGATGTGCGTAGGCGGTGAAGAAGCCTCAATGTCGAGGCCACTGACACAGTGCCGTGAGAGATTAACACCTGTCATACATGAACATGATGATATTCTGTAGGTTTGAACTTCAAGTACAATCAACAAACGAAACAGAAATATGCATGCAATTGATTGTTATTTGTTATATATCACAGTTGTTTGACGGAAAGCTTTGCTGTTGGGAGAATAGGTATGCTGTGCAAACGCAATGTAACAAAACTCATTTGTATTCAGACTTCTAGTGACCTATGGGTTGCCATTTCTAAAATTAAGGAAACCACAAGTGTTTATAAGGATTAATCCCGAGGCAAGTGCAGAGCTGTGCATCGAAACCTAAACCAGTTAAAGGAGATCAAGGACCAGATTTTGACGCCTAATGCTCCCGTGTCCTGAAATAAAAGTTCACAGAGCGTGCTGTTCTATGCAGTTTACTATTATGTCATTATTTAAAAAATTTACTTGATATCCAATGATATTACAATGAAAAGAGAAGCAGCTGCAAGTATAGGCCCATAGCTGGTAAGGTCACAAGACTCAGGTTATATAAAAAGCAATTCCTTTTTGCTGAGATCAAACTGATTGTGGAGGACAGTTTGTGTGAGAGTCACTTGTGTGTAAGTGAAAAAAAATTCTTGATGTAGTTTCTGAGGTAATTTACTTCTGAGGCAATGGACTTGTGAGCTCCTAAACAATGCTTGCTTGTTTAGCATTTAGTCAAGGATGTTGTTGGGCTGTTAGCTATTGCCTTCCATCCATTTTGGCTGATGAGAAACAGTTCTAGAGTAAAAAAGGACCCAGGGTGATTTTAAAACAATATCCCTCTGATCCCGCTGAAGATCAGTCCACTCCTAGGGCAATTTTTGAATCTATCCAAACCTGGCATACAATGTGATAACCCTAAATAAGCTGAATGTGTTGCATAATTTTTTATAGCCCACAGTCATGTCGACAGCTATCAGCTATCAGCTATCAGCACTGCACAACAATTATCAAAAATGGAAAAACGGCTGAATGTACTATACTCAGCCACCAGCTAATCATCACGATTTGTGTTCCAAACTTAATCCCACATGAAAAGTCTTATCTTGTCCTGGACTTTTCATAATTGTTCAAAGTATGCAGACAGCTTTTCTCTTCTCCGACCTAGTTTAAATAAATTAGGACGTCAACACATTTGGGCATTCCTAAGAAAGCAACCTAGAGTCCATTATCAGCTGACTAGGCCAATCACATGAACTTAGAGTGTCATTTCAGGTGCTTAAAACAGTCACACAAACGGTGGTGTGGTTTAGCTGGGAGGTGGAGAGTGGAACTGCCACCAAGGGAAATGGTCGAAATCATTCACCACTTAAAGTCATCCATCCATTCATGCCATGCTCAATTTGGGTCAGACATAATGGTTTTTGTAGAGAATGATTTATCCTGTTGGTGGGCAGACAGCATTTTAAAACAGGAATGTTACCAAATTCAAAAAAATGTATAGCTTAGCCTACATTATGTTGTCTTTGAAGACTTTTTGGCTTTTGCTTTGTTTCTATTGTTTATAATGAACAATGTTGTAACCCATTTTAAATATTCTTTTGAACTCACTGTATCAATAAGTATATTATTTTATCAGAATTATATAAAATTATATAATGTCTGTTGTTGTACATTAATCATATCCAACAAAAAGACAAACAGCTTTAAATATATTGGTATTCTACTTAGTTGTTCTGAAAAAAATAGAATTACACAAAGTTTACTAGTATTGGAGCACATGTCAACAACAAGTATTTACTAGTATTGGAGCACTTGGCAACACAATAGTAATGTTACTATGGGAAAGTGCTGGCAGAACATGCTTTTTGCTCTTTTTTTTACAAAAAGGAAAATGTCATTGTAAACTCATGGTGTTTTTTTCCATGCAGAATTCCTGAATCCTTGCACGCAACAGTTTATATAAAGCACCATAAAACGTAGACCAAGAGTCTTCTGAAGTCATCCACTTTATGTGGAATATTTAACAAAATTCATTCAAAACCTTTTCATTTGCTGCAACTCTTGATTCTCTTTCCCTACTGGAGCAGTTTTTCAAACAGCTTAAATTTTGGTTAGTTCCTCACACAAAGCTGTTGTTTAGAAAAGTTGGAATATAACGTACAAGACACAAGGTCTAGTTCTCGGGTGCTTTTTTGTCTTTTTGGAGCCATTGTTGAATGCTGTAAACAGCTGCATAAAGATTTTTTAAATGTCACTTTTTTGTCTGTTACTAGAAAAAAACTTTAAAATTTGTAGTAGTTAGCTAGCTAAAGCTGAATGCTCATGAACAGCTAACATGGAGATTTACACTGAATGAAATTATGAGCACTTGGAAATTAACATACTGGAACTTTTTACATGCAATGGGGAAGCCCTTGGGTCAGTGTCTCAGGCTGAGCTGCAGTCATTTGTGATGTTAGAAGAATCTCCCCCTACCAAACCTCTTTTTGGCACCTTCCTGAAGACAAACGTTAAAGCTGCTGTTCATCCAGGAAGAGACATGAATGCACATCTGTGCTCCTGTGAGACGTGAACTTCCTGCATGTATGCAACATGACAGAGCAAGGCACATGAAGAAATATGTCAGCATTTTAGAGTTTTTAAACAAAAATTCAATAAAAAAGTGTCCGCAAAGGCCCTCTGCATGGATCAGACCTTAAACTCTTGTTAGTTTAGTAAGGGATCGCATTAGCTGTGCTTCCTAGAAGGTCTTCGACAATGTTTGTAGCACATGAAGAAACACAGCTAAGTATTTGAGAGCAGTTAAGAGGATGCGAAGGATTATCTATTCAAACACGGTCGAAACAGATTCAAGTGTATGTGCTTCTATCACATCATTTGTTGTGCTATAAATTACGCTTCAAGAGAAGCAAGTAGACTTTATTCTGACCGAGTTGCTCATTGTAGACAATTTTTGCAGCTTAATGTAGAAGAACCCTTTTAAAAGCTTACTGGACGTATACAAACATAGCCAAGCATTTGATCGCGCTTAAGAGGATGAAAAAGATTATCTGTTCAACCCTGGTCTGGAGCTCCAAGTAAATTTCCACCCCGCATTCACCTGAATGAGCCCAAATGATCAGAGTAATTGACGTTCGTTTCCCAGAGGCTATGCATTCATGGGGTATGAGACACAAATTGTGTCAACAAAGACGAAGCATTTCAAATCAATGTTTTCTGTTCTCAATTAAAGTGCACATGGGAACGTTACACAATTCGAAGTAGTTCACTGCAAATGCATATAAACATTACAACAAAATCGTAATCAATTCACATTCATTCTCACAGGCCCTCTGGGATAGTCACATAACTCAGCAAAATTTAGGTTTCAGGCAGTTTTATGTTTTTATGCTATGTTTTTTAACCCATTTGGTGCTGCTTACGTGGCAATAAAAATGACAGAATTTATTGTTGTTATTGTTTTGTTTTGTTGTTTTTTTTTTTACAATTTTTTAACAATATTTTACAATGTAAATTAATTTAATGTATTATATTTCACTCATTTTTATAGGATTTTTTGGTACTTTTTATTTCGCTTTGCCATTCATTTCAGTAATTTTATTCAGGTCCATTTAAACCTTTCACATCAATTGTGTGTGTGTTCGCATAGTGTTATCACATGTTTAAATTTTTAAGAGGCCATTATGGTAGAATAAAGTGTGTTTTATAACAAACAATCATAAAAAGTGTTTAATTGCAGGTATTTTTGATTCTCAGTTGATTTAGTGGCTGAGAAATTAGTGAAAATGTCATCCCGTTGTGTCTTGCTAAACGCACCCTGCAAATGTAAATTCGATTTGGTTTATCAAATTTAGCTTATTAGCACACCTTGGAATTAAGCTGATTCCCCTGCTAAATTCTTTACTACAGAATATATATTTAGTACTGTCTTTCAGTCACGACTTCAGTATTGTGGTTGTTGTGAACTCGGCAACTGCACAGGCAGAAAAATGAATCAGTACAGGCAATAAAACTCAGTAATTTTCTACGCCGCTGCCTGTAAGGTGACTTTGTCGTGCCGCTCCTCTTTTGAAGCACCAACGTGTAATTGCAGGCATCACCCCTGCCAAAAAGCAAAATTAGGGGATGCTTATGGACCGTTAATGAGGACAGAGTGATTAACAGTCTCCTCCAAGCGCCTTGGGTCTGATTCACACTCCCTCATTTGTCTGCCCCTTACAGATTCCGAGATTTTAGTCTCTTAAACAACAAAGGTCAGTGTTGAAAGTATGCGTAGACAAACTTGTGACATCAATGACAAATGAGATAATTTTCTGTAAAATCCAGGTGAACTAATCTGAACTCAGTGTCAAATGATAAAAGATCAAACATTCCTACAGAACAAGATGTCTTTTGTGTTTGTTTTCGTCAACAGAGTCTAATTTAAAACCAATCGTTTATGTAACAAGCCAAGTAAAGCATCCCATGACACCATCGACCACCACGCCAAGACCTCCCAAACCCTGCAGTTCTTCGAAGGCAAAGGCATGTGGTTCTGAAAAGATTTAAAAACACCCGGGGCAGTGTAAAGATTAGCAAGCACACTGGATATTAATTTTCATCAGACACTAATGCCAAATGGTCCTTTGATGTAGCAGCTGTAACCCTTGACTCCCTGCAACACGTCTGTCTTTGTGCATCAGTGTCATCATTAGTCTTCAGTTCCTGTACTTTGCACTGTAGTCTAGTTTAACGTCACTTACTATTTGACCGCTCCCGGTTTGATGTTAAGATTTTTACAGTGGCCTCTGTGGCTCACATTTTCTCCTTAAATCAGTTTGATTTCAGGTGATCTCAGAACACACAATGGAGACGTTGATCTAAAAGTCAGCGTCTGGTCATTCAGGTAGACCTGAGATGGAATGTGCACTTTTGCTGATGCCTAGTTACAAGTTATTAAAAAGAATTGGTATCCTTGTCATACCAGGAAAGTGACGTATCTGATAACTGCCAAGTGAGGCCTGCCGCTTGCACGCTGTTGAAAAGAAAATTGAAAGGCTGTTAACTGTAATTGTTAGTATTAAAATAACCACACACGATTATGGTAGGCCACAACTCTTACCTTATATAGCATGAAAATCTGCACTAAATATCACCAACAGCTCACAGAGGATAAAACTTCTCACTTGAAGCAATGTGAAAAAAGGAAATATTGTGTTAAAAGAATACAGTAGTGTACCCAAAATCTTTTCTTTTTTTTTTGTGAGACATAAAATGAAATAGAAATAGAAACAATTTACACGCTATAAAAAGTAGAGTCTTGCAATTAGTATTTCTACAATTTAACCCATAAAATGTAGTTTTACTGATATTGAATATTATTTTTTACTTTAAAGCAGTTAATTTAGATACCATTTAGGTATCTCAATTTTTTTTTGTGCAGTTAGCATTACATTTTTTACAGTATTTGTTCATGTTTATTACTATTATAAAAAACTATTTGCAAAAATAATAAAATCTTTAAGTGTCTTTCATGGTATTTCAGTAGTGAACAGAAAAGAATGTTACTGGAGAAATCAAGAACATGACCCAAATGAACTATAAAGTATCATGAAATTCTCATAAAAGTTTACTGTATGTTTTAAGAGTGTGAAGAACAGATCAAAATGTAATTGGTTCTTGAAAAGCTGTAGTCCTTATTAATTATAATTGCATGGGAAAACATTTAAGCACAGACATAAAAGTTATACAGGTGAAAATATACAAATATACTTTCTTGAATTTAATTTAAATAACCTTTATGTAACCTCTTATACCACTACAATGTAGTCTAATAATTCTCCTAATAATGATTTTCCAGACTCTGCTTTTGCACTTTGGGGTCTCTATTTCATGCTATTGGGATCCGTCATAAACAGAGCATATACAGTGCCTAATGAATGTGCCAGGCGCTCAAATAAACATGCCAAAAGGGAGGCCCTGCAAACACACTCGTGCATGCCACTGCAGGCCATCTTTTACCACACACCCATTAACTGTGTGCCTCGATGGCATGCAGATATGCTGGAGAAGTGCCACCACTTATTGTCATGCAACAATGAACTTCACGAGAATTCAGTTATGTCACAGAGCAATAACAAAAACAAATTGATTGCTTTTTCTTGCTACCATGCTTATAAACTCGTGTTCTATTTCTCCACAGATCTTACAGGTGAATCTAGTGATGTCCATCTTGCTGTACGTGATGTTTCTCGCGTACCTCTATGGTATCTCAGCCTCTACGATGGACAAGCAGCGGCCCACCCAGGACCCCATCAACACACTTATCATAAAGCTCCTTCAGGCCGACATCAGCCGTAGCCGACAGAAGCAGGGTGATGTGCTCCCTTCATCCACCTTAAACCCACCCGCAGTAACCGACTACAAGGAAAACGTCAGTGACCGGCCCGTGACAGACATCTCCACAGAGCTTCTGCGTCAGCACAAACGTTATAACTCGCCTCGCGTGCTTCTCAGCGACCGACCTCCTCTGCAACCGCCACCGCTCTACCTCATGGACGACTTCGTCAGCAGCCAGGACGGCAGTGGCACCAACAAGACGCGGCAAAAACGCAACACCGAGCACAAGAGTTACAGGGGCGAGTTTTCAGTGTGTGACAGCATCAGCCTGTGGGTAACGGACAGGACCACAGCTGTGGACATTAAGGGGCAGGTGGTCAAGATTTTGGGGTCTGTCAATGCAGGACGCACGAACATCAAGCAGTACTTTTACGAGACGAGATGTGACACCGGCAAGTCCCAGAAAGGCAGCTGTCGGGGCATTGACGAGAAGCACTGGAACTCGCAGTGCAAAACCTCGCAGACTTTTGTGCGTGCTCTCACTCAGGATGCATCATCGGTGGGATGGCGCTGGATACGTATAGACACCTCGTGCGTCTGTGCACTTTCGCGCAAACACCGCAGGACGTGAAAAACACTACAGTGACTTTTTTATGTTCCCTGGTGGGGCTGTAAATATATAAATTATTACTTAAGTTATATGGAATGCATATAGTTTATACATGTCTATGTATACGGTATAAATATACGTGTTATTTATTTAATTTTTTTGCAAGGAAAAATCGAAAAAAAAAAAGTAAAAATACTTGCGTTAACATGCAATGCCATTAAGCTACAGGAGCATTGCATGCTAAATTGTGCCTTGCTCACGTATCAGAGTCAGAGGACATGTCACTCCACTAGACCTAGACCTTGGGAACAGTTGCAATGGAAAACATAGATCACTCAATATCATATTAACTTCAGTATTGTTCATGAAAACCAGTTTTTCTACTGAAACGGGCTGCCAGTATATCCTCTTTGTGTCTGGGAAAACAAATCACAGTTGGGATGTTGTTGTATTTTGTACGGAACGTTTAAACATACAGTATATGTGTATCAAAACTGCATGAAATACCTAAGAAATATATATTTTTCTAAGCACTCCTGTTAGTGGTTTAAAAATGCAGAGAGTCAGTCCTAGAATAACCAAAAAGTGACTGTTTAGTGTTCCACAATCTGGGCAGTATTTTGATTCTAGATGGCCTCCTGAAAGAGTTTAACATCATTTTAGAAATTGCCTTTAGCGCATTCCAACATAGCCGCAATAAAGCAGGAACGACAGCAACCAAGTATTAACTTTGATGAAATAATGAAAATTATAGCTCAGTAGCCCTGAAGAAGCTTCTCAGCAAATGGTGGAGCAAAGACTCCTCCCACTATCCATGCCAGTAGCCATCTTTTCTGAAACCCTGCCCAGCCTACCAGAAACCACCAGAAATAAGCTTACTGCACTTTTAGTCTCTTTTCGATCATCTGCCATGATCAGTAGCAACTTGACCACCTTAACGAGCAAAGCAGCACGCATAAGAGCAGCATGTAAACAAAATGGGCCGTCGCTAATGACACTGTAGTCTTACACAGAGGTAAAGCTGCCTTAAGACGATGTGCATACGTACAGAGCTGGGATTTGAACACGTAATCTCCCCCTTAAGAGGGTTTCCCTCTTGTCAGACTCATCTTAGGAGATAAGCATTTCGCCGGTGCGCTACGGCTAAAAAAAGGCCTGCTGTATTTTCCCGCTGTACGTTTATATAAAGAGACTTGCTCAGTTGCTAGACACTAAGGTCAAGAGATTTCAGTAAGATATGTGATATGCAATGACTGACACAAAATGTGTTGGCCTCTACAAAAAATTAACATGTTTTGTACTCCTTCACATTAAATATGATACACCCATGACAACACGTTTGTCAGCAAAGCATATAGGCAGCCTTTGCGTTCATTTGTAGAGCATTTTAAAAGGCAAGGCAGTTGCGGCTGGGCGGTTGTTCAGGCTTATCTTTTGTTATGCATAACCCAGGTCACCTCTGATTGAACAAGTCATCCAAGTGTCCACAAGAATGAAAAATATACCACCTACGTATCATATTTACCTTTGTAGCAGCATATAAAACTTGCAGGATAAGCCAGGATGGGGTCCAAACCCATTACTACATCGAATGAAGTGCCAATACTTCGTCCTCCAAGGTCCGAACATAAAGCTTTATTAGCATGAAATCGTATTATAATGAGGCTATAAAAAGAACAGTATAAAAAATTGTTTTATTGCTTTTTAATGCTTCACGGTTTGTTGGATAAAGGCACTTTTAAACATTTTTTTTGTGGTGGACGACTCTGTTCATGACCTGATATACTTGTATTGGATTAGAGGTTGTGAAACAGAGAAACGGCTCAGATTCGAAACAGAACTGCAGACCACCAAGGATACAACACACCTTTTTCAATCTCTGATTACGTCCCACTTCGATATGGCCCTCTGTGGAAAAACAGGATAAAAGCTGAACACAGGAACTCCATTTTCCAAGGATGCTGTTGGGAAATGGCCCACACAGTTGTCCAAATGCATTGCCTTTCCTGTAACACACATTATTACACTGGAACATGAGGATCCCTAAATGATTATGACTTCTTGGATGACATTCACTGAAACATTCCCGTGTATTTTATGCTGTCTGGAAAAGCCCTGCTGGTGTAATGCATACTGTGTAGGATTCTTGCTGCTTTAAACCACTACAACTGACCTTATAATGGACCAATGGCCATTGCTGAAACCCAAGGACAAGGAAACTTTTATGATGAAACAAAACTGTGCCAAAACACACCACACTCTATGTAAGGACTACATGCTTTTTAATAATATTCAGACAAGAAAGTTATCTCTGGTATGACAAAAAATTAAAAAAATTGCAAGGCAAATCCCTATTTTAGTAAAGAAGAAAGACTTGTTTGCTTGATGGTCATTGTTTAGTGAAGTAGTTTGTTTTGGCTGTACCCATAACCCATTGTTTGTATTTTTTTTTAATTTTCTTTTTTTTTTTTTGAAAGAGAGACATCTCCCATAATGGCAATGTTTTTGAAAATTTCTTTCTCATGCTGCTACTTGAAGGAGCACTGTTTATCTGGCCTACAACATCCTCCTCTTTTTGCTGCAAGGGCAGTCTGTGTGAGATTTGTCTGAATAAGGTTTTTTTTAAATCTTCCTGCTGGTTATGTCCTTTTAGGAATCTATGTGAATATTATCACCTGTAGGGTGCAATGTCACTCTTTGTACGCTAAACATTTCAATCACAAATTACCGGAAAAGAACCCAAAAACCTTTCCCAGCCCCGAATCATGAGATAATCTATGTGTTTCTAATCAAAAATTGACGGTCTCTTCAGAACACGAGGAACCATGAGAAGGCTCACAGGACTAAACAACCTTCAGTGACCTATAAATACTTTCGTTTGCCAGAGCCCACAGGAAGAAAATAGCTTTGGGTGATGGTTAATTAGCATATAATCCTCTTGCGGTGTGTTCTTAAGAGCAAAGCCTGACATGGAGTGATCTTGAAAAATCACTGCTGAAAAAGAGTTAAATGAGGTGAAGGGACAAGCAAATGAGGTTAACAAATGCTAGTCTTTGTTTACATGGCCATATCAGAGCAGTCAATATTGCGAGAGCAGTTATAAGATACAGTGACTTTATTTGACCATATGGAAAAGGCTTACTTTTTTAAATGCAGAAAAGTTGGACCGATGGTTTTTAGTGAATATCTGAAGTGTAGTTCATCATGTTAATTGTGGATATTGTGAGAATCGTCAAGTGTTAATAATTTTTGTCTTTTTCAAAACCATATACTTGTTTATAGTTTAAAATCCCCAAAAACTACTTAGGTGTAGGTTAGAAAAAAATAGTGTTAAATTGATTGCTAAATAATAAGATAAAATGTTATTTGTTGTGTAATTTTACAACCTTACAGCTTTGATTTTATGTTAATGTCTTGTTTATTAACATGATCTGTAACTTGGCAGTCTTTGGCAGACTTATTTTACAGTCAGCAAACAATATTGCACTGAAGTACAAGTACCCAAGTATTTTTAATAGTGTTTAAATTAATAAACTCATGTTTTCATGTTTTAAAAGTTGTGGTGTCAACGAGATGGTTCAAACCTTGACCTTCACACCAAAACCACAGCCCCTCAGAAGGCTATGGTGGTTAAAACTAGTACAAAAAAATCCAAATACCTTTCCTCTGACTGAACTATGCAACCTATGCACCTCTCCACAACAGACACCTTCATCATATACATTCCTGGTTCGGTTTGCTGCTCACGTATCCGGTTTCTGCTAAAGTGCCTGTTTGTGGTGTCACACCACTCACTTAATGTCAAACACATCTCCATCAAATATAGCTTTCGAACCCTATATGCATTCCAGACGATCCAATGACATCACCAAAAACAACTCTGACCTCTGTGTTTTTCTTTAGGTTAATTGCAGTGTCCATTCTTTCTGATCCTCGATCAGTCCTATGGTTTCTTCATTATGGCATGAAACAGAGAAGCTGATTGTTAATCAGTATGAAACAAAACTGCATTCAGAAGTGTGAAGGAAACATATTGACATGGGACAATTCAATTAATCAAAAGTAAAGGGACAGTGGGTTTTATTATCACCAGTGTGATAGTTTTAGCAGCCCGGTGTAGAAATAACTATGATGTCTTTTGTATGCAGTCAGAGTATATTAGCATTTGCATTAGGTTTACCACCACAGAGAGCAAACGAAAGGAGAGTGCAAAGAAACTGGAAGCGTTTTAGACCAGGTGAGCTAACAGAGATATTTTCATCCTATTTAATTTGACAAAATTTTGCAGTTATACTAAAGCAGGAGACAGAAGGATATAAACTAGCATGCTTACGTTTGTGCAGTAATTGGGTTTAGGATGCTGTGAAAATGGGTTGCTGATGGTTGTAACAAAATGTTTTAAGAGTGCATGATACAAAATGAACTTAAAGTCAATGTAACTTTTTTGCTTATTTATTTTTTAGGATGGCTCATGCGAAGAGGTTTTCTCAAATCCCCATGTCTAAGGTTTTATATTTCTGTTCCAACTTTTTCATGCATGTTTTGTTTATGAGGATATAATTGACAGATTCAATTAAAACATTTAGCAAAACTGCTACACTTGATTGGAAACTTAAAAAAAAAAAGCTGAACTGTTATCTCATCATGTGCATTTACTGTTCACTCAGTGCATGAGAGATCTTTGTAAAGAGGAAGATTACACTTTCTTAAAAAGTCTTGAGAAGCAGGATGAGAGTCTGGAGGAGAGCACATGTGTGGAGAGTAAATTTCAGGAAAAGCAAGAAGAAAGGGTAAGCTTATTTATTACTTTCCGTCTTGTAAACCTCCAGAAGTCTGTGTTTATTAATGCATGCTGCATGCTGACTTTCATTGCACATGTCATCTGTTTTTTCTGTTCCGCTAGATCCGTCGTCGACAGGAGCTCAAGCAGCTGGAACGAGAAAAGCAATATGAGATAGAGGAGCAGCAGAAGGTATGTTGACTAACATCAAAAAGTCACCGCAGGGCTATCGCTGCTGTCTGCAGTGATAACACTAATTATATCTGTCTCCACCACCCACAGCTTGAGTCTGTCCAGGGACAGCAGATCTGCTTCATCAGACTTACATCGTCAGGCTAATTGTGCTTGATTGCATTACGTCTGCATTGTTCCTAACTTTGGCTGCACATGCAGTGACCTCTGTATTGCATGGCCAGGTCGGCCAGGTAAACATACAAATGCAATCAAATATTTTAAAAAGGAACTTTAGACAGTTCACAGGTTTCTTTATAGATGATCCATCTCACTGATATCTCCAAAAATATTACAGAGCATGCAAGTTTTTATCTAGCATTTAGGAGCGTGGTAAATAGATGATTAAAAAAAAATACACAGTAAAATAATTTGGCGCCAGTCTCCAGGAACATTTGTACAGAAAACACTGGGACAAATCGGTGGAAAATGTCCAATTTGTGTCCGTCCAA
Source organism: Puntigrus tetrazona (assembly GCF_018831695.1). Taxonomy (NCBI): domain Eukaryota; kingdom Metazoa; phylum Chordata; class Actinopteri; order Cypriniformes; family Cyprinidae; genus Puntigrus; species Puntigrus tetrazona. Next base: position 1,522,619 of record NC_056702.1, read on the forward strand.
AACTAATACTGATTCTTTTGGGCAGAAACACAAAGGGGAATGTCTATACTGTCAGCTTCTACTTTTTGCTAATCTGAAATTGAAGTTGTAAAAAACAAAGCTTATACTTGCAATGTTATACTGCAAATATCGCTATATTTATAAGTACCTATTAATTAACTCTTATGCTAAATAAATGTAAAGAAAACCAATTTCAAAATTGATGTTGATAAACTATGCAAATCATCCTTGCAATTTTACACACATGAACTCATTCTCCAAGCAATCTGTGTTCATTCAAGAGTAAATGAATTGTGGGCAGTCTCTGGGCATGAAAATCAAGCGTACCATTAGTTCTGGCAGGTCACATTAGTTGAGCTTGATTCAGCTGACTCTCAGCTGATCCTAGTCTACATATAGGCATACAAAGCCTGTCATGACATGACATGGTTATTCAGTATTGTCTCACATAGCCAGAACCGTGGCCACTTTGATTGGTCATATGACTGACAGGTAAAGCAATCCATCACCATTCATTTTGTGCTATGTCATGTTTAGGGGCCCCCACAATAACACACCAGTGTGTAAATCTCTGGACAATATGCTTTAATCTTGATCATTTTCACATACTTTTGAAAATCCGGCATTTAGTTGATGCTGATCCTTTAGTTAGATTGCCACAGTTGTACACACGAAAGCTTTCTTCTTCCATCCGACCAATCAGATGATGACTTTTGCACTCCTGAAGTGTTTCCAATTTTGTGTGCCATATGCATCAGACATTCAGCCAGTAGTCTCTGGGTGTGATGCCTGAGGCTGAGACTTATTCAGTATTATTCAATAGCTTGATCATTGTGCTAAGGAGCTTCCCAGCTCCACCTTTTGTGCACAGTTAGGACTTGGTCTTCTGATATCCTTATTGAATCATACTCCTTTATCCTGAGTTATGTTGTTGCATTACATTGTCGTTAAGAACGTTAATGATCTGCTACATTTATGTTGGTTCTGTTCTGTTTATCTTATGGGGGTTATTGCTGCTCTTCATGCTCTTATGCATGCTAGGATGCATAGATAAGCAGGGAGTTTTTGCCCAGAACAGAACCATAAAGCCAGTCCAAACTGTGTGCTAATTGTTTAATCAACCTTGACTTTAGTGATCCTGACAGAAGTAAGATTTTTTTGATGCAAGATGCAATGGTTGAAAGCGCATGCTACCGTTTAGCTGTTAGCAGGACGCTCAGGGAGTGTGTTTGTGTAAGTTGATGAACCCCCAGCTGCACATGGTCTGCTGCCAATGAAGTCCAAGTCTAACAGCCAAGTGTGAGGTCACTAAAGGACAGCCATGTTGTTGTTGTTGTCGTCCACTTGGCTGCTGTCATAAATTCAACAGCTTGAGGAATCCCTGCAACGCCTAAGTCAGGGCTCACTTAAGAAGAAACCCCAATGGGATCAAGTCGGTCAAAAAGCCTTGAGCTCTGCCTTTTTTAATTCCTAAAGTCTACAAACGGACAGTCCACCACTCTCACTTCCTTCCTCTGCAGCTGTTCAGAGTCTCCCGATGAGTTTCCAGGTTTGCAGCATGTCCGTCCTCTGATTAATGGAGGCTCAGGGAGAAGTGCTTACTCTTGGTTCCCATGTGCATACTATTTGATCCTGTTATCATTCAAAACCTACATCCCCCAAACCACAGATCTCATCAGATAACCCCACCCTCTGTCTGTTTGTGAGTGTGTGTTACTGGGAGAGAACAGTCTGTGACTGTTTCAATCCTCTGAGGGAAAAGGTGTTACAGTCTGTTTTTTTCTCTTATTAGTATGAATAGAAGGCAGTGTGTTTCAACGTCTTCCATATGTTGAGTACAGTAACATTTACTGCCTAGCCTGTAGCTGTGATTATCACTTTAGAGACAGGAAGTAGCACCCACAGAATATCTGGCTGAGCCTGTATAGGTCAAAGATCAAGCCCAGCCTCATTCCTTTAGCCCTACATCAGGCTCTGCCTCACCAGATCGGCCTTCAGACACACAGGCTTGTTTCTAGGTAATAAGGGGAGAAAAATGTCATCATAATTTGGAAATAAATGGTCATGTAATTTATGCTGAAGTCAAACCAACTTTATTTTTTCAGGTCTATTATGCAACCCTGCATCTCAGTAAATCAACCAAATCAATCAATCAATCAATTAGTAAATAAATAAATAAATAAAATAAAATCGTTTGCGTGGATACCTAATATTATCTTATTTGATAATTTAGTATATATATTTATATATATATATATATATATATATATATATATATATATATATATATATCTTCAAAGAGCTAAAAAAATATATATTTTTCTGTCCCTGTTACAAGTGATAAAACACCAACAGATGTAGCAGAAAACATCTGGGTCATGTTTGGATTTTTTTCTGTCACTGACCGAAATTCTATCCTTGAAATCAAAATTAGACTTAAATATGTCTTCAGAAGAATTCATACATGTGAAAATTGTTTAAGAATTGAACGAATAGATAAAAATACATATGTTTTGTTGCAGTTTTTCTGTTATTATTAAGAAACCATCATGATACTGACATTATAAACATGTTCATGTTAACATATAAGTCTTATTTATGACTAATCAATATTTAGTGACATGGAGCACCCCATTTAATGTTAAGAGGTTAAATATTTAGAGATTTTGAGTATTATCTTAATAATGCATTAGAACAAACAGATGGAAAATTGGTTACATAAGGCTAAAATTGGTAAAAGAATCCTTGACTAACATTATAAGTGGACAACAGAGTATAAAAAGCTACATCAATACAGCTACCTTAATGCTATTTACAAAATTAATGCTTTCATAACAACAGCCTAATGTTATTACAATGCTGCATGTTCCTCTTTCAATAGGCCCACTCTTGTTTTTAGCATTACTTACTAATCAGAACCCTGTTAAGAACGGTGAACAAGTGTTTGTGTCTGTGAAAGGAGAAAGACAAGCAGTGGAAAAGCCATGTGGCCGAGCTGGATGTCCAACGCAAGGCCATCCGTGCAAAACTAGACAGACTGCGAGAATTTAGGGTGAGGTTTTACTGGACACACATGCCGATACACCAACACGCACATATATAGAAACCCTACTGTCATTCCCAGGTACAGATGTGAGGCCCAAAAGCAGTATGACTGAATGTGACCAGATGTCGAATGTATCTAATGCAAAGTATGCTAACCAATACCATACCTGCCTGACTTGCAGCAACGGGCAGGCACAGATTACATCTACAGAAACAAAAAATCCTCATGAAATTTTCATGACGTATTATTCAAATTTCAAATTTTAAAAAGAGTAAAACAGTATTGCAACACACTGACTGAGAAAATGGTCAGTGGAAGTGACAAACCGCAAGGAAGTTAACTTACAATATATCTTCAAAAATCAACATAGACGTTAATACATCTCTGTTTTCATTTCCAGGACTTTCAGAAAAAGGTTGTGCTTCAGGATTTGGGTCTGGATCCAGGTTCTGCAAATGAATCCGTCAATCACCTTCTTAGGAGACTGTAATTGTGTTTACTAGTAAATAATGAAATGAAGGATTTTAGTATTAAATTAACTTGCTTAATACTGTGCAATGAATGTGTGTCGTCAGAATAAGAGTGCAAAAACTGATAAAAACATTATAATGATGCACAAGTAATCCAGTCCATCATATTTAACATCTTATGAGGTGAAAAGCTGTGGGTTGTTGTCTTGTCTGAATCAGGAGAGAAATATACACAAATCAAGCATTATTTACAAGAGAATACTGTTATATAAACTCCTATTTTGGTCAGAAGTGACAGTTTAAAGTTAAAACATTGTGTCTTAGTGTTAGATTCATTTCACATTACCTGATGGAATGGAGTAGTGTGGATTACTTAGGAATTATTGTGATGTCTTTACTGGCTATATTTTGACTCTTCTGATAACACCCATTCACTCCGGAGGATCCACTGTTAAACAAGTGATGTAATGCTACATTTCTCCAAATCTGTTCAAATGAAGAAACAAACTGACGAAAATCTTAAATGGCCTGAGAGTGAGCATTTTCAGGATATTTCCATTTTTGGGTCAACTATTCCCTTAACAAAGTCTTTAATGAGATATATTATTATGTAGTGATAATATGTCTTTAGAAAGCAGAAAGTGTGTATAAAATAACATGAGTGAAATTATATCTCTACCTCTGCTTTAAAGGCACTTACTAGAGTGAGGTAGAATAGAGTGAGTTATGGCTACTTCAGTGTTCAAAATGATAAAAAAAATAAAATAACTCACTGACTTTGTGGCAAATAAATTACAGCTAACAACTTAATATGTATCACATGTCTGACCTTTCACTTTAATATTGCAGCAGATGAATATAAATGGAGAATAAATCGCATGACTGCGGTGAGGAGGGAGACTTGAGGAAAAAAAGCGACGCAAACAGATGAGCTCAGATTCTAAAAGAACAAGAACCAATTAATTCTCATGCCTTTCAGTGTCTTTTATGCATCTTTGGTGATCTCAAAAGGTGGTGATGGAGAGAGACAGATGAGAAAGGAGAATGCAAAAGAAAGGACAGAAGAGAAAGAAACAGGTGGTTCCAGTGGTACAGGTCTAGCATTAAGGGAGAACAGCAGAATCATGTTACAGCATGTCTGACCCTCCAGGGCAGGAAAAAGCCACAGTCTCCAGTGTCACACATCCTCGTATCCCAGAATTCATTTCTGCAAGCTGCAGCTCTACATCAGCTCAATGTGCTCTGTTGTGTTTATTTCATGACAGGCCCACTGAGTATGTATAACTGGGCAGGACAGCTTTGATTTATCATCCACTCTTAATGTGCACTGCAAAACATGGAGTCTTTTCCAAAACAAGCGCTCCAGTAAATAGTTATAGGCAATTAATCCCACCATACTGCTGCATTCCGTCTGAAATTAAACATCCATCCAATAGCAATTCCAATTTGCATTCCTGCCAGCTTTACCGCTCATCCACCTCTCTAAACTACAGTTTACTTAGCATATTAAATGCTTCTGAGCATTTTCAACACTCATTTTGAGCCTTTCTAGGCCATGACCCTTCATTATCATAACTATCCAAAGTATAGAAACTAGGGCTATGTTCAGAACAATATATATATATATATATATATATATATATATATATATATATATATATATATATATATATATATATATATACACACACACACACACACACACACACACACACATTGATAGGTCCTTTACATGCATTCACATCATTCACTAGATGGCACAAACTGATTGGCCTCTCCTACTGATTCTACAGCCAATGAGATTGCTTGTGGAAAATTTGAATGCTCTGATTCAGTGTTTGCTAAAAGCAGGTCCTGCAGCCACTGTTAGAAGTCTTCTAAAATTCAGCACCTCAAGATAAGTGAACTTACCTTTTAATTTTCTTAAGTACAAAACCTTTGTTGTCCACATTTTTCAGTTCCTAAATGCAGCCACAAAACATAAGATTTAAGTCATGTTTGAAGTTTAAGGCGTATAAGCAAAGCTAGCATGAGAATACACATTTTTAAACGATAATGACAGCAGAAAGCAGTAACACAACCAAGCAATACTTGTATGAGAACATGTTTTAAGTGAAAATTTGCATGATAAATCAGGAGAAAGCAGCATTTTTTTTTTTGATTAATGTTATTTATTTTTAACAACCAAGTTAAATTTGATTTATACTTTTTGCATGTACAGTTACCCTCTCAAGCAAGTGAATAAACATATTTGTTTTGCATGTATACATGCTTGTTTTTGTATTTATATATACATAATTAATGTACACAGTACACTCACATATATATATATTATGTAAAGAAAAATCATTTGGATGAGATTAATTGCGATTAATTGTTTGACAGCACTAATATACATATATTAGTACATATATTATGTACAAATATATAATTTATTTGTTATATACTACAAACATATGGTATATTTCATATGGTATGCCATTTTGTAAGTTAGTAGTAAGCTATTATTCCATTCTGAACACAGGCTAAGACTGAGAAAAGAAGAAGGACAGGAAATGAATGGCTATCAGTCACATATCGGGTCATCTGAAGGTTTAGTTGAGTTGACTATGGAATGCGCCATTGGCAGAGCTTCCATGGAAAGGCACAATGGTGCAATCTTCAAGTGTAGCTAACACCTGAAACCATGTGAAAGCCTGGTGTGTAACGACTCCAGATAAAAGCCAGTGCTTTAGGCCATTTAAGAGAAGTGAACCTGAATGCAACCCCCGGTGCCTCTTTTCTGCTTTTAGACACTGTTATGTTAAACTACTGCATAAAGCATCTAAATATAAGGTCTTGAAACATAAAAAATGCACTGTGCAAAAATTACATGCAAAGAATTATTATCCAGGAAATGTGCATCTTGGAAGCATGAAATTTATGTCCTCTGATAGTTTAGTGACGCTTATCAAAAATCCTTCTGACATTAACAATGCATTGACTCCAGCATTTTAAATGTCCGCCCTGTGCGTCATCTCACCCTTGGAAGGAACGCCCTGTGGGAGAGAGAGATTCAGGTTTGTGTCACGGATCTCATTCCCGATCCATCTCCATGTGCAGATGTTTAACTCACAAACCAGAATCTCTGACATCAAACTCCCAGCATACACCAGCACAGCATTGTGTGTCTTCAGCTAGAACGAGAATAAGTTGCAGTCAATCACTATCACTGATGTAACTGGTACTAGCTTATACTACTTTCTGTAGACAGATGTTATGCATAACACTTGCTTACCAATCTTTAAGACACACTGCACAAATCCAGGTAAATCTGTCCATGCAACTGTATTGTGTTGCATTTGATAACGAAAGGCTTTGAAAAAGATTACGCACAAATTAGACACTTCCGGCCCAAATCACGTAGCAGGTTGGATTGTGATTGTGCAAGAGGACTATGGTGTTTTCTGAGGACAGTTGAAACCTTCTTAAACCTTAAAAAAGAATCTGATATTTTGACCAGTTTAATTCATTTAGAGAACGTTCATCTTATACTTTTTTGTTTGATGAAGCTAGGAGTATTGGTTAGTGTGTCTCTGTCTGTTGTTTGTTCAATTTTGAGCATACAGTATGGTCACACTTTATGCTACTTTCCCATTAGTCTACATTAGTTAATGTATCATCTATCATTTGCCAACGATGAGCAATTTGATACTGTATTTATTTAACATTTTTATTAATTTATGAATTCATTGTTAGTTTGTGTTTAATCAGGTATATTAAATTACATTAACTGACACAATTGAATGTAATTTAATGTAATTATGTAGGTAACTAATTGGTCCTTATTGTAAACTATAAGTATTGATTTTGCAAGAAATAACTTTTTTTTAATCTATAACTATAAAAAAAAAAGTTTGTTATTGTTCTTACAGTTCTTACAGGTTCAGATTTTTGTAATTATAAGGCATAATATATACTGTAAGTATTATTGAATATAAAAAACTGAAAAAAATATAAGTGACATACTTTAACTCGTGATTTTTTGCTTTGGTCTGATATCTGATATATGAACCACTGCAATATAAAGTGCCCTTTTCATATCTACAGTACAAAGCAACTTATATCGCCTCTGTTGATGCTGAAAGGACTGACAAAACACTTCTTAACTTATACAAATACCCATCATACGACGTGGACATTTAAGCTGATCTGCCAAGATGCATGGCAGCAGTCCTTTAGAGTTGAGCTGCTTAACTTTTGCCCACATCTTATGATTTTTAATCTGTGGGAAATACAAATATTTGTGTATTTTTACCCTCATTCAGAATGATTGTGTAATGAAACTATAACGCGCATAGACAGACTTTATGGTATCTGCCAAGATTTTAATCCTCTTGAATTGTGAAGTCCAGACCCCAGGGATAAATCAAATGTGGCTCTAGGGTGAAAACACACAAAAATCAAAATCCTGCTCTGGTAAAACAGAAAAAGCGAATAGAGGAGCAGTGTCTACTGGGTAAAGTTAGCTTTGTTAAGCATGTGTGGCAATCATCATCAGGGTATTACAGTACAACAAACAACCTGTGCAGCTGCTAGAAGTCGAAAACACAAGTGAATTGACCCCACGGGACTTGTAGCACAATGGCTCGAGGGCAAGAAAGAAAATCCAGTTGCGCATAATTGGGATTAAATATTTATTCTTCTTGCATGAGTATTAAGTCCTATGAGGCATAGTGAATGATGACTTGATGGCCAGATGTTGGCACACAACATCCATCCATGATTCCTCCCTGGATAACAGTAACCCCCTCTCAACCTTCCCACACCGTTGACGGCAAATTCATGGGAGGATTATAGTTGACATGGCACAAAAAGACCAGCTGCTCCACAATCATAAATACAGCAAATGCTGTGCGGCCCAAATCTACAGCCCTGTATTTCATCAGAAGGAGGCATAGCATAAATATATGGATTGACAAACATGAGTTTAATTACATATTGCCTTAATGTGTTACATAACGGGCTGGATCGTTAAAAAGACAAAACGCCACACGTTTCACAGAATACATCACAGTATCACATTGAAATTGTGTTCTTTGCACCTTAACTTACTAACACGCATCATAGTCGTTATTAACCCAAGAACATATTGTCATATTGATGAGAACGAATACAGCTTACAGTGACGCTGTTACCTGAGAAAATGAAAGATTATTTGCCATTATATGCTACATCTTGAGGACAATGTGCAAAGCGGATTGCATTTGGACAGCATGTACAGATTGCGCAACATCACCAAATATGTGCTGCTCATTGAGTGTGTGCCGACAAACTTCCTTGCTCAAGATCTGACAGTGGAGAAAAACATGCGTTTGAGAGGATCCCGTTTGCATTCTTGTGAACGCCAGTGCATGTGGAATGATTGCATCGGCAAGCGTTCCTACTGAAGCTCAAGTTTGTGTGTCAGACGTGCCTGAAAACGGTAGGAACATCTGAGGGTTTAAAAACCAGATGTGGAGCCTGTAAGACAGACATTCAGACTATAGTTCAGTGACCAAAAGGAGTGGCCCCTCATTCTCCAGTACAAAAAAACAGGAACATAGAACCGAGGGCACCTGATTCTCCAAATTCAGAGCCTCAAACTCCAGCACTCAGGCACTGTGAAACACTCTCCACCAGTGGACTCGTCTTCTCTCACCCGGCTTCCCTCAGACGGCTGTGTGTTGGGTGACGTCGCTTCGGGGAGACATGGACATCTGGCGGGTGAACTGACTGAAGCTTGCAGCTCGGGGTCGGGAGCGAGGAGCCGGGGATGAGGTGGGAGGGAGCGGTCCGGGTTGGGTTTGCTGAAGAGGCAGCGAGGTCTGATCTGTCACCTTCAGGTCCTCCTGCTGTTCTTGAGTCAGATCTCTGGAAAACAAGCTCTGGATCAACTGCAACTTCTCCTTTTCTTCATTCAAGAAGACATCCACCAAAAGAGTCTTCTCCTTCTTTAGCTGCTCGCTGATGTTTTTGGGCACGTCTGGGATCACCCAGGCCACCAGCATGCTCATGGTTATCACCAGGTTCTGGAGAAGTGGGAGACGCATAAGTACATATACGTTTACACACGTATATCAATGGGAGGGGCGCAGGAAATCATACACCTCAGTGGCTTTGATGAAAACATATTTTTACACACCAGGTAGCATTTCACTTTTACTTTTTTTTTAAATGCCAATGCTATCTTCCTATAATGATATATATATATATATATATATATATATATATATATATATATATATATATATATATATATATAGGCTTCAGACATCATGCTAATATGTTGATTTCATTATCTGATGCTAATAAGCTTTTTTTTTTTTTATTTATCGATGTTGTTAAGCCAATGTACTGCCTAAAAACCTATAGATTTTTTCAGGAGTCCACTTGAAATTATAAGTGATCAGTTTAATGCATCTAATCTTTTGTGCGTAGCTTTTTTAAAGCTATATACAAGCTTTGTATGAGGAAAATACTTAGTGTTCATGGAAAACCTCACTTTTCTTGTCCTTTAAAGATCAAAATAAAATGTTTTTTTTTTTTTTTAAATAACACTTGGAGTGACATTTAATTTTGGAGTTTGTAACCGTTTGGTTTACTGTTTAATTGCATTTCAATAGAATTAGTTTCCACCCACAGCTGCTGACAGCAGGACATTTCAACTGAGTTACAGCAATTATTCTGACCAGCGTATAGACTATTAATCTAAACCAATCCAAAGACGACATCATTTATATGTGGTTAAAGCACTTACGTTGCTGAGGTAGCTACTGTGTGGCTTTTTATAGTCCCTTTATGGTGTTCATTAAGAGTAAAACCTTTATTTTAAGCTTTTCCATTTAAGGTTAAAAGAGGTAATGGAGCTTGTACCTGGAACAATATGACGAAACCTAATCGAGCCGCTAGAACTGACCAGTACTGTTTGGAGAATTGGTAAGGCTCAGTTGACCATGGTGGTTCTCTGTAGTCCTTGTACCTAAAATGAACAAAAAGAACAGACATGCCAAGTCATTTAAGGCTAATTCATCTCCAGCAAGGATCCGTTTGCTGGTTGGCAATAAAAATAAACAGAAAATTTAAAACACATGCTCAACACATGCTTCTAGCAAGGCCACAAAGGGCAAAACAACACAACAGCATTATTAATCATGACAAGGACATTTTAAGTGCAAAAGAAGGAACTGTTTTACTTTACAAGAACTTTGTGTAAGTGTTGTGTAACCAAAAAGGTTAAATTAATGAATATTTATACGTATTAATGAGGCATTCTATAATTTAGGGAACATTACTTTTTTAGTGTGACATAATAGTATGTCTCTTAATGGATAAAATATTATATTTCTGAAGAAAACTTTTAGAAAAAACTGAATTATCATCAATATGTACCCTAAATTATAGAATGACTAGCAGTTGTAGTAGGAGGAGACAGTCTTGATCATGATGATTGAAAACTTTTGATTGTATCTTCAGGCCTAATTCATTACAGCAGGCTGTTCCCAGAAGTTTTGATTTCTTCTGTCCAATTATGAAAAGTAAACTCTTAGTCTTTAAGGACGTAGATTTCATGGCCATATACAGTAATCTACGTGGAATGTGTTAGGCTGGTTCTGATTTCCTCAGACAGTCAGATATCTTCATCTGAAGGCATGGTCCCTGGGGTGAAGTCCTTGTTTGGTTATACAAGTCCAGAAAGGGCAAATATGGACAGTAAAAACATGGGCTTAATTTGTTCCCCGACCCTATTTTAGAATGCTGACAAGCTTGCTCTCTTGCTCCCTCTTCATCTATCTGTTCTCTTAACAAACAGACTGAGGGTCAAAGGAACCCAGACATCAGATTGGTCCGAGTAGCAACAAAAGAGCGTAATCTCGTTCTCAACTGCTTGAAGCTGAAAAAGCAGACAGGTTCTGATAAAAGCACTTTTCTTGACATGCCTCTGATCTGTGTTGTGAAGGCCTCCAGAGATAAGCAAAGCAGTGGTGAGATCTCACACTTCAGGGTGATGGAGTCCCATCTGGATGTTTTTCTCCCTCTCTCTTTCCTCCACTTCAGTGTGAGGGTTAAACACTGTTTGCTACCCCGATCTGGAAATAATTCTTTCCAGAAAACTGATGAATACAATTACTATCACTATCAACAAACAGCACTGCTTCATTAGAAAACTATTTTTCACATTAAGACTACTTAGGCCCACACAGAACCTGTGCATGTGTTTTCACATTTTCTACAAAATTCTGTAGAACTGTTTACTATTTTATAACATGCATGAAACTCTATCAAAATAAAAGGGGTGAGTTTTTCTGAACTACACCTGCAGAAGATTCTGCTGAAGTCTATTCACTACCAGGCACATAACGAAACTGTGAAAGTACAACAGATTTCCAAAGAACTAAATATGGGTGTTTGTTAAATATTTGGTTAATTTGTGCTCTCAGCTAAATATAAAAGAACTGACAACCTACCCTTTTTATGTGCCTACAGTTCTTTGTAATATACTACTGAATTAAGTATGCTGAACTGGATAGTTGTTTATGACTATATTTCCAAATACTGTAGCATTTCATATGCCATCCTAGTTTTCCACAAAAATCTGATGAAGAATCTCCCCAGGTGCCTTCCAAGAGAGGATCAGTATGTTCAGACCATAATAGCTTCGACACATGTTTATTTCAAATACGATTTAAGAGCTGCAAACAAGGGATCCTACGGCTGTTTACGACCTGTGTTTTGTCCTACTAAGAATTATGTAGATGTGGCCAGTGCTGATAGCCTTGTGGTTGGTACACCAGCATATACAGATACCAGTCGATTGCTGTGTCATCTACTGTTCCGTTTAGAACTATATGTCTGTTCTTGTATGTTTTAGCTATGCATGCCAGTTATTTTACAACGGGAAATAGAGCTTCTATAAACTGCTTCATTTAATAATAATTCACAGTAATATAGTGCTTTTTTTTTTCCAACCTGCAGAATGCAATGTCTTTGCCGAGACCGGAGATGGAAGGCACAGTTCCTGGTTTAAAGTTGCTGACATTAAAGTAAGAGAGCGTGTGGTTGATAAAGCCATGCATGGTCCCCGTCTCGCTGTACATGTACTGGTAGACCAAGCGAGGGATGAAATCTGATGTAAAGGAGATGACAAAGGCCTGAAATGATACAATACCAGTTAAGAGATCAAAATATGTAATTAAAAAAAGAAGCAGAACATTTGGTAAAACTTTAACTGTAACAAAGTCCAGATCAGGGTTCTTAGTTAACTCAAACTTAAACCACAATACATTTTTGTTATCTAAAATAAAATAAATTATTTTAACTAGTTGCTAAAGTTACCATTTTAATTTAGTTTAACTCGTATAATTAAAACTACAATAAAATTAATAAAAACTATACATACATATTAAAATACTAATCTGAAAATATGAAAATTGCAAATATAAAAAACTATTTCAAAATCTTAAAAACTATAATGATACTAAAATAACACTGGTCCAGACCACTAAGAAAGGCAAAAAAAACTCTCAGGCTGATCAGTAATGTGTGGCATTTAATTGGATTGGCAAGGCAATTTATAGCTGAAACATTAAACGAATACTTGATTTCCAAAAGAACAACACAGCTGGAGTGAATCAGATGTCGGGCTTTTGAGTCAATGTGGCTTTCTTAATGAAAGTTCAGAGAGGAGCTGAAGGATCTTTACCATAAGGCTTACTAGAAAATTACTCTTATATTGGGAACATCACATCTATTAAAATAAATCTGCTGGGGATTTCAAAAAGGAGAGACATGGATGAAGTGAACTGTACAGGTGAAAGAACATCTGCATCTGAACACTAGAACAGAAATAGTCACATAATTTTTTTTTTCCTGGAATAATGTGAATTCAAGCATGCAAGTACAAAAATTCTTGGTAATCTAAGTCTTATTAAAACAATAGCAATGATTTTTGAATCCCTCTATATGATAAACGTCTATAACCGAACTTATATAAGTAGCATGTGGTAAGCAGCAGAGTTATAAATAGCAGAACCTTACATTGATGATGACTGAGAACTTTCCCAAACCACTCAAGATGTTGTACCAGATACCTGTGTGAGGAAACAATTTAAATAAGAGGTTAAATTAGCAGATCTGAGTTTGTGAATTGTTGTGGTGTAAATATTAATGCTAATTTTTCACCGATATCTTTGGCCCTAATGGCATCTGGCCTGCGAAGCTCCCTGACGAACTTCTTGGCATCGAGGCGGATCTCGATGACGTTGTTTAAGAGGGCGAATAGCGGAGCCAGAGGGAACGAGGCCACAAAGAGTGACACAAAACCAAACTGAATGACTGCAGAATGACAAACAAACAAACATGGAGATTAAATGTTGAGACATTTTGATAACAAATTGAACTTTGATACAACTGTAAGGCTTCTGCTTATTACCAGACATTAAGGAATAAATATTGATTTAATGCAACCATTCAACAGTTTTGGGGTCTGTAATATTTGTTCATGTTTTTCTTATGCTCTTATCTTTTTCTTAACTCTCTTATGCTCACCAAGGCTGGATTTATTTCATCAAAGCACAGTAAAAACTATAATATTGCGATAGGAATATATTTTTTAAATGTAATTAATTCCTGAAATGATAATTTATTATTATTATCCATGCAATTCTGTGATAGACAAAATTTAGAAATATACATTATTTGTAATGATATAATACGCTTTTCTTCCACTACTTCTCAACTAAACTCACGGACTACTTACTGACCCCAAACTTCTGAACTGTAGTGTTGCTGAAAATAAATGAATATGAATAAATGAATAAAATAAGTCTTGTACAGTGTATATGTTCACATATAAATCAAATAACTTCTTAGGAAGTTTCACAAATCATTGTAACAATGGAAAAAACCACTACTTATTTGATGTGGTGATTTTCTAGGAACAGACTGTGTCATTCTACAGTAACCTGACGTTTCCAGCACGGGTGTCAAGCTCAAAGCTGATTATTTGTCAATCAACAACACATGGAACATAAGCCTTGTGGGAAACTGCATTTCCTTCTTCGGCTTGACTGACACATGCCTTTTTTTCTGTGCAACATGCAAACAATGGCTTCGAGAGAGATCTGGCTGGAGGGTATCCTACATAAACATCCACACTAGTGGGTCTCATTCCCCCACTCTCACTGAGAATATCTTTCACAGCATGTAGGTGGTGATCTCCCTCCAGCGCTATTACTGAAGGTCTTGAGCTCATCTTCAGTTTTTCCCTCATCTTAGTTTTACTTGGCAGTGGATTAAAGCATCCATATATTTTTGAGAAAAGACTAAAGCGCAAGTTTTATCTCGCACATGTCTCTGATAGACAGTTATGCAATTCGCCTGCACTTCAGGGACTAAACGGTCCCACATCAAACCGCTCAATCAACAATCACAAAAGGGAACCATAATAATCTCTACAGATCATATAATTACAGAATAAAACTCTTGTTGTGTACTCACATATTTTGTTAAATAGCAAAACCCATCAGATAAAAACAAAATCTACAGTATTTACAACAGAGCTATTTCGAACAAAGCTGTTTCGAGTCAAGTTGAAAGAATCTTTATTTGCTTGCAAACGTGTCAGGAAACATCAGTCGCCATCTTACGCTCCCAGCATAATTGGTTTGTATAAATGCAGGATGAATAATAGTAATTCAAGTTTGCATTGGTGTTCAGATGTTTAACTTTGCTGTTTATCCTGCACTAGGCTTTCAGATCTTCTGCAGACGCCTTCATGTCAACTTACATAAACACTCAGTCAGTTGTGTATCACCGTAAGCCACATGTTAGCGAATGTAGGCCTTTTCCCGTTTCTAAACACAGCTGTAAACCAAATGCTTGGGTTAATGGCCTAATTCACATGTTCATTCATAATTCTGACCCTTGAAAACATCACAAACTTTAATAATGTAGAGTGTTTCGTAAAAACACTGGGGCGTGTTAAATCTGGAAACCTATGCATTCCTCTGACAAAATATCTTGCGGTTCCCGCCGAAGGGGATGAGTTAGATTAACCAGATGTTTTCTCACAAGGCTTCACACTTTACTTTCACTTTTACACAGAGTGGAGTGCCACTCACTCATCTCCATGTATTCAGGTGTGAGTCCATCAAAAGGCTCCAAGTCATAGTCCAGGTGCCACTGCTGGCGGCGACCCGGCTGCTCCACAATCTCCTTGGGCACCCGCTCTTTGTCCTTGAGTGTGCGGCACAGCTTTTTCAGCTTTCTAAAGTGGGAAATGAGAGGGAGAAAGAGAATGAGACAAAATGTAAACACACAAACCGTTGCTATAAACTTGACCTTGCAGCAAAAATGACCCAGATTCGTTTCTAAAAACTGGATATGAATTTTATGCAGACATACTGTGTGCTTAAATTATATTTACATAACTATTACTATTGCTTATACTATACATAGAGTTGGCGGTTTTTCAGACACAAAAGAATGCACTTTGACACACAATATATAAATTGTAATTCTGTTTTAAATGTGTGTGTGTGTGTGTGTGTGTACAGGTTTTTGTGGACATAAATGTGATGGGTATGACAGAGGTATTACTATTTAAATGTTTATGAAGACACTGCCTATGTCCCCGTAATTCAAAAGGCTTAAAAACATACTAAATGGTATAGTTTTTTTTGAATATCTAAAAATGCTGAAAGTTTCCTGTAGGGGGTGGGTTTAGGTAAAGGGTGATAGAAAATACGGTTTGTACAGTATTCTGCCTAGAGAAAGTCTACTCAACGCGTGTGTGTAATTTATTTATGTATTTATAGTTATGTATATATGTATTTATAGTTTATGTATATACTGTATATATACATATATGTATGTATATATAGGTGTGTATAATATTCTTATGCACTGTTATTTAAATCAAATATTAGAATTAAATTTCTAAATATAAATTTATATTAAAAATATTCTAGCATCATGAAGTGTTGTTTTTTAGAATCAAGCAAACTCATTTTCTACAGGAAATTGTTCTTCTAACAACATATTAAACTAGTTTTTGGTTTCTGAGCTTTAACTTAATTTAAATTCCATTGTGTAATTCAGTTCAGTTATCTGGCATGTGAATAAACCTGCATGCAGTGGCATGAAACTTGGCCAGACGTTCCATGATTTATTGGAATAACCACACGCAAAGACATCCAGGAGACAGACTGGTGCATCTGACATACACATACACCAAAGACTCGGAAGTGCTCTCTGGAAATCTCATTACTGTACACATCTGTTCGCTTTTCTTTTGGATTTTTATTTAAACTAAAGATGTACTCTCTGTTCCAGTTGGGTTACATTGAAAGAATAAAATCAAACAGAATCCAAAATTCTGCAGCAAATCTGTTGATTAGTCAAGCAATACAGAACTTATTAAATCTATAAGTCCTATAAGTGCTAAAACACACAGACAGCATAACTAAAAATACTATATGTATAGGATCCAACAATAACTAAAAGAGTAAAGATCACAGGACCTTTAGGTGACAATAAATACCTTCCAAATACCAAGTGTTGGAGCTATTTTATGTTTTAAGTCAATTGTCTCATAACTTCTCATTAAGCTGTCTGGCGTTTCAAAGACACAAAGAAAAGGTTGCATTAGGAAGTTTTGATTAGGACTAATGACACATGTTGTAAAATTCAAAAACTTAACAGGATGTGTATCACCATAAAAGCATACCAGCAAACATTTTAATTACTGTCACAACCACAACATACTTTTTAACCAATTTAACCTGGGGTTTTATTCCAAGTCATTAAGACAGAAGGAATGTGCATAGACTTCACTCTAGATTCAAGTTTGTAGAGTCCTCATAAGAAAAGCAAGTGTGAGAGCATAATAGCTCATGTTGGACTGGCCAAATATAGTGGACTAAATGGTCCATGTGGTCCATCCATCTATAGCCTATTAACGCTCCCAATAAAACCCCCCAAATGCATCTGCTGCATTATTTAGTCTCCAAAACTACAGCCTTTTCCAGCACATTACTTTTTAATGGACGCCTTTGTGTCATAAGTGCTTTCCTCCATCCGTGATAAAGCTCTCGTTTACCAGCTGTTGAAATGCATTTGCATTTGAGCATGTGCACAATGAGTCACACGCAAACCCCTACTGTTGAGCAACAACTGGTCAACTACAATTAAAACAACTGACTTTAAAAGGATAATTAAAATTCTGTCATTTATTCACCCTTGAGTTTCTTTCTTTAGAAGATAATTTAAAGAATGTTATAACCAGACAGTTGACGGTAGCCACTGAATTCGATAGTAATTTTTTTCTAGAAATAATATAAATATAGAAATAAATGGTTACCGTCTACTGTTTGTTTACAGACACTCTTCAAAATATCTTCTTATATGATTAGCAGAAAAAAGAAAGTCAAACATGTTTATAACAACCTGAGAGTGAGTAAATGTAAAAATAAAATTGTTTGGGTGAACTGAAAATATGTTTTTTTGAACATATAAGGCTTTGTTTTTTGCATGCACGTTAGTATATTATAGTAACATGCTATTGGTCTGTGGGGAGATTAGACTGGTTAAGTAGGTCAGGTCTCTGAGTGAGGGGGATATCGAGTCATTCTGACCTCCATAATATGACGTTGGTGTGTAAGTCCACTTTTGTGCCTTCCACCCCAAAAAGGTGAGTATTTATAGAACTGAACAGAATGGGTTTGACTTTCTTTTCCTCTCATTGCTTTTTTGATTTGCATACTTAAATGAACTACTTTTGAACTCTCAAGTAAAACTGGTGATCAAAAGGTCATTTGCAATGACAACATTGTGAAATATACCAAAGACTTTTTGAGTATTTTTACATAATCATGTATGGTTTACAACTAGAAGAGCAAAAAACACAGAGCTATCGTAAAAGACTATTGAATTTGGAATAGCTGTCATTCAATTTAAGTGAGTTGCTGAGAGATGAGCAGCAGGGAAAAAAATTCCTTTTAAATTTGTTTAAGTGTTTCTGGCTAGTTGAGTGAGCTTAAATTGAACAAAACCTGTGACAAAGATGTGGAGATAAAGCACTCTGAGTCATACGGTGAATCATAAATGAAAGCGTTCATGTTTATCAGATAAATCACAACCAACTTAATGTATCATTCATCAAAGAGAATTGCACGGAAATGGTGCTAAAGAAAACTGGTGTTCTTGTGAAGGACAAGGAGAAATAGGTTAAATAGGGATTTCCACAAAATGGAAAGTCCACTCAGACTCAGAGGTTCATTTCTGCACCCAGGGGAAATCACGTCCCAGATTTTTGCAATCGTATGCTCGTGCATTAATGCATGCATGCCACACACACTAGATACTCTGCAGCACAAATGGCACCTGTGTTAATTTGTCTGTTTATATGTGCTGCAAGTACAAACTTCTCTCCATATATTCCATCAACATCAGTCACGCTGATTTGCATTTAAACCTGTTCATTAATGACGTGATGCACCACTTGTGCAAACATGTGAAATGAGACAGGAATCCAGCTTATTAGAGTACAAGGAGAGGCGTGTTCATAAAGTTTGCCTGCGTGCAAAGAAGGAGTAAAAGTAATTGAAGAAAGAGAGGAAAACAGCAAAATAAGGCAGAAAGGCATTGGAGCAGACAGTGGGAGCAAAGCCCACCTCAGTATCCCGGGATTTCCTGGCCAATAAACCAACTTCGACAGGAACAGTGTTTTACCGTTTATCTGAAGGAATGATCTTTCTATGGTTTCCAGATAGAGAAGCTATTGTGTTTAGTAGCAGAGAGTGTTTTATGCGATACACGGAGAGGAGCGGGAACTTACGGAATGCCAATCTCAAAGATGTTATTCTGAATAAGCTGCTTCCCCAGCATGATGATACTGAGCTGGATACAGAGTTCAATCAGACAGCCTCCAGGAGCACACTGGGAAGAAAATGTACAAGATGTTTTGACAGTGTCACATTAAGTAGGGTTACAGGATTTATATTATGTGATTTTTATGTGAAATATTGTGATTTAAAATGTGATTATATTGTTTTTATTGTAATTATTATTATTAAATATGTTTAATTTTAACCAAGTTAAAAATATTACTATTGTAATGTTTTACAGTAATTAAAATGTATATATGTAGTTACTCGAGCATTGAATTAATTCACCCTGTCAAAATTCTGTCATTAATTATTACCCTCATGTCGTTTCAAACTCATAAAACCCTCTTTCATCTTCAAACACAATTTTTTTTTTAAATATTTTTGATTAAATAGGAGAGTTATCTGACCCTCTATAGACAGCACCACATCTGAAATGTTCCCAGGTCCAGAAACAAAGTAAATACAACAGTAAAACAGTCCATGTTACATCAGTGGCTCAACTTTAGTCAGATACATTGTTAAGTAGCCTCCAAAATGGCAGAAGACTTAAAAAGTCATAAAAAAGCAGCCACTGATGTCACATGGACTGTTTCACTGATGTATTAACTACGCTTCTGGATCTGGGAATATTTCAGTTGTGTTGCTGTCTATGGAAAGTCAGATGGCTTTACTATTTTATCAAAAATACCTTAATTTGTGTTCTGAAGACAACACATGTTGTTACAGTTTTGGAAAAACATGAGGGTGAGTCATTAAATGACAAAACTTTCGTTTTGGTGTGAACTAACCCTTTAAGAAAATTTGACAGTAACTAAAATAAAATAAACAACTTTATATCAGCCAACAAAAAAAAACAAATTACAAAAGTACAACAAAATAATTAGAACTATAATTTAATTAAAAACTATAATAGTATCTTAGTAACAAAAAAATTGCTACAGTATATTAGCAAGTCTTCATTTCTTATTTTTCAGATCTTTTAAGAACACAGTACTTGTGCTTTACCATGAAGCAATTTTATTTGATTTAAGTTTTTTTTTTGATTCACCATTTAGCATAACATTCATTCAGGATGCAACAAAAGCAAAACCATACTCACCTCTTCCATACGATAATCATTGAAGACATAAACATAGTTACCGGGATGGCCAGCAAACCTGTAAAAAACTCACTATTAAGGGTCATGGGATTTGTCTCGACCCAAGAAAGAAAGTGGCAAGGGTCACATGCCTATCTTATTTGAAGCCAGATGTTTGTGCTGCATTCAGACTTCACATTTACTGTGCTAGAGGCTGAATATGTGTGGGTTTGAGTGCTCTTCTCTTTTTTCAGCAATTAACTACTGTTTTTGTGGTCTAACTTGTCCACATACCTCCCTTTGAAGAAGGCCACATAGAAGATGGGTGCATAGGCATTCATGAACTTCAGAAGGAAAGCCTTCAGAATGAGACGCTCCTCAAAGTTGGTCTCCGTTTTAGGGATCTCTGCAGACACATGAATGAAATTATTTGGGATTTAAACAGATTTGTTCTGGATAAACTGCATAGCATTTCAACTGCTTGTTGTACTGATGAGTATAATAAACATGGGTGGAAAAATCTCCCAACATGTTTTTGTTTAGTAACTTCTGTTCAACAGGTTAAAGGTTGAGAAATGGAGCTTTTCAGAACACCATATGGTTACATTTGGGGTCGGGATTATATGTTCTGTGTCTAAATCTTAATCGGCCATGACAGATTACAGATGGCAGTTTTTTTCAATAAATTCACCATATTTCAATGCATTCGTTAATAGAGCCCAAATTCCAGTAAGACCGGTAAAAAGTATATGTATATTTAAAAGCAAGAACTGGTGAGTTTGGAAGTAGGTTAAAGCATTAGGGTGAGCCAGACTGCATGTGGTCAGACTTTAAGAGTGAAAATCAAAGAAGTACGGAAAAATCTATGTCTTATTCATGAGATGATAACACGTGCTTCCTTCCCTTCCTGCATATCCACAGAGACTCTCATTTATTAAAACATCTCTTAAGAAAATCACAGTGATGGCTAACTGACAAGCCGCATTTTCTCCAGGGTTCCTGGAGTGGCTGAATAAAAAATTCATGTCATGTGGGTGAGCAAAGTGGGGAAGAAGGACATCCAAAAAAAGGGAAGTTGACCAAAAGCGATAATTACAACAAGGCAATGGTAAAATCTCACCCAGTTCTGTCAGCCAGGCAGCAACCATGCCGTATATCTCATCCAGGATGAGGATGACCACCAGGTTGATGATGACGGCGGTGGCCGTGACGGTCACCCGTACGTTAGACTTCACCTCTGGATCCGGGCTCATTGCCATAAGGGCGGAGATGGTGATGCGGTAGATGATGACACTGAAGACGGCAGAGCAAGTCACTCCAAACTACATGGAGAAAAAGGAAAAAAAGAAATGAAATATGGACAAATTACAAAATAATTGCACCAGATAGGATAACGCTTACCATGAACAGAATAGAGGAAATGTTGATTAAATATCCAGGTAGTCTGTCCCTCCATGTTAGCTTCTCATGTCCAGTCTGTGAAGGAAGAAAGACAGTTAAAGTGACTAATGGAAGAATGTATGTATGTGGTTCTGTTTCTGCGCTTTTTTTCAGAACTAAGAACTAGCCTATTGGGGAAATAATTTGACTGTCCGCTTGTAAAACCATGACGGTATTAGACCGGGAGAAACTATTTTAATGACCAAAACAACCTCAATACACCTCTTTTGCATGTAGATCAAACTTAATCAAGCCAAAAACAACATTAACGATGTACGCTAAACTTTGCTGCACAGGCAGCAGTGGATTGAGGGTGGTCTGTTCCCATTGGATTCAGTCTTCCTTCATTGTCAAGCTTTGGACAGCAGATTAAGAAGTATGTCCCTCTGAGGAATACATGTTAGATGACACACAGCAAAAAAATGGATTCAGATTTAGTTCTGTGGAAATCCAAAGGAAATGAATTAGCAGGCCACAGGAATGTTAAACAGCAGCTTATGTTCCTTTTAAGTCATAGAAAAATGTAATTAGAAAAGCATCATTACAATCGAAAGGGTGTTTGACAAGAAGTCAGGACCAGTTTTTATAAGTAACAAGTGCACAAATAGTTCTTACTGTTTACTAGCTGTGGCTATTATCTAAAGCTTACTGAAAGGAAACTTCAAAAGTGATTGATTTTTATGTTTACTGTTCTTTCTCCAGAACAATCTGGGGTTACAATGCTGCTAAGCTACTTATACTCCAAAATGCACACCAATACAAAGCACATATAAACACAGACTGTGTTAAATAGTTTGGTTTTAATTAGATGGAATGAATATTGATGCTTTTTAGTAATGAATAGAACATCTCTCTCAGCTTTGACCAATGCATTCTGTTATTACATTATCTATGCACAATATATGCAATGCTGTGTGATTGTAATTTAGACAAAATGCAAGTTTGCTACCTACTAGGACCAGATTTTGCATTTGGAGCATGTCTATGATTCTGTCTATTTAGGGTTTGAAACAGAGCCCATCTTATATTTGTTGATGAATGGAGATTTAGAGGGCTTTGCAAAGGACCCAGCAGCAAATATGGACAGTGTGTTTGCACAACAGTTTGATAAAATCTACCTCTTGCAGTTGGGCTCATTATGAGGCAAACAGCACCACCTAGCATGACGAGTGTCTAAACCTTGGCATCTGAGAAAAGCCACAGAACCCGGAGTGTAACCAGGCACAGCTTTTGAGATACCACAGCTTTAGGGTCTCCAGAATAACGAATGTGGGTCACGCAATTGTGCCGTTAATCATAATCCACAGGCTCGACTCACAAACCCTCACCCAGTAATGAGAGGAATTGCTGTAGGACTGTGGTCTTACCAGTAACTGACTCGTCATTAAGATACATGATACTATTTAGTGACAGGCTGTGATACCCTCTTAAATTGCATTAATATCAGAAGAAGCCAAGTTCTTGGGAAATTCCACTGGCACAAAGACAAGCAGAAATGCACATCTCAATCTAATGCCACAAATATGTTGTGAGGTGCCATAAACATATAATAAGTAGGCCCACTTGAGATGTGGACAGTTGTTTTTTTGGCGTTTATGCTGATTTATGATAGAAAAACTGCGTAATAGATGCAAATATGGTAAAACGTATTAAGGCAAAAGGATTTGCAGTATTTTGTAAATGTGGGCCATTCAAATTCCACTGAAATCTGTTGATCTTTCTATGGATTTCTGCAGGCGCAGATTTCGTGCGAGCTTAACAATAATTAACAATAACAAAAGATGCCTGACAAAAGAATGCAGAGGAATGGAATTAATAATTTATGTAATCAGCCACATAATAACACTGTAAAAACAGAAAGCAAGAGCAAAGAAGATAACAGGTGGCATTGTTTATAAATAATTAACACTTTAATTCGCAGATTTAATGTGTTATATAAGTACTGATATACAAAGGATACAGCTATCTAAAGTCAAACTGTTTGCCTAAAACTATCTGCTAAATACATAAAGATTTATTCTTTTTTACATATTTATTTATGGTTAGTCTTTGAAACTGACTGAAGAGGATATTTTACATTTAAGAAAGTTTGACACATTAGAAAAAGTGGGAAGGACAGTTCACATGTGGTCATATACATGCATAATACAGGTCCGAGAATAGCAGTCAGTGTCCGTCTGTTATATAGTGGATATAGATCACTGAATAAGTTTAACAGTGCAGTGCTAATGAAGTAGGTTGGGCGCTGCCCAGATGTGGGTTTCCACAGAAGCCCCTGCTTACAACAGCTGTTGGAGGGAGAATATCGCTTCCTTGAGCTTAGGTCAAGATGCTCTACTACCCTCTTTTGTTATTTTGGCTGTCTAGGGGTTTCTTGCAAAAAAGTCTGTCCACTGCACAAAATGTTCTTCAAATTGAGAAAAAATGTTTCTTTAAGAACTGTACTTGAAAAGTTCTTTATGGAGCCAAAAATGGTTCTTATATGGAATCTTTGCAAAGATCTTTTGGAACCTTTCTTTTAAACTCACACTGTCAGCCTGACATCACATTGATCTACCCAGCAGACATGAAATGTCAATAGGCTCTGGTTTTGTTAGCGCAAGATACCTACATGCTTTTTCAGAGACACACACTTACTCAGTCGGACAACACACAAGAGTCCCAGCGGGCCCACGCTAAGCCCTTTGGGAAATTAGTGACAGGATCACCAGTGTGGGGATTTCCTCCAAGGCCATATGTCGCTTTGCAGAGATGCCGTGTTCTCATTGACGTCACCGTACGCCTCGTTCTTTCAACCCCCCACCCTCCAATTGTACTATAAGCCAGATATGCAAGAAAACTAGCACCGGAACCACGCCAGTGCCCACGCTAGCAAACAAAATCACATAAGCTGTCACATATACAGTACAGAAACCATTGCATTCGTGTTAAAATCAAACACAGCCTACTAGCAAATATTCCAGGCTAGTGGACTGACATAAATTGCTTATATGGTCTTTAAAACAAGCAAAGGTCCATTAAGAGAGGTTTGACTAAAGAGATTGTCTTTTGGACGTCGGGTACAGAAGTGAAAAATGTGACGTGAGACCCATCTGACAGATCTGAAAATCCCTTTAAACCACACTCTCATCTCCTTCCAGCTCTGTGCTCTGATCTGAGATGACCACCAGACCAGGATTATGCACAAAGAAACCTTCAGATCAGCATGATCTTTCTAATAAACAGCTTGAGCAGGAACACACCGGGCCATAGATTAAATGTGGTACAAATGACATGTAGATACGGATGGAAAATTATGCAACATTGTGTGTTAAATGTCCCAAACTTCAGACTTGGATATCATCAGTAATACAATCTGAAAAATCATTCATGCACATGCACACTTACAGCAAGTAAACAAATCTGTCCTTGCAGGAGAATTGTGTTTTATTACCTTTTTAAAATACAAAGAATCTGCCAATTAGACACCAAAACCAGATCATTCAACATATATTCAAACAAGGGTCATTATCTTACATAGTTTTGCTTCTCAAGATAATTAAAAGATATCTTGCTTTATGGATATTCAGTATTCAGATTTTTATATTACATTTATGGGAAGGTAAATCTGATATTTGACATGAAAAGAACAATAAACAGGTGTGATGAAGAATATCTTGTTTACTTTCTATTGCCTTGTATCTTATATCTTTTGAATATCCAAGATTTCATGCCACAAACCTTATGATCTTTGTCCAAAGATGGTTTTAGTCCTTTGGACCCAGAGTGAATTAAACTGAATGCAAAATTTAATACATCTGCACTGACAAAGCACAAATAACATCTTTGGTCAGAGGTCAAACATTTGATTTTTCCTCCTCAGCCTGATGCACACTTTCGAAAAGCAAATGTAGCTCTCCTCCTCAAAGATAATGAGGAATGTTCCCTGACTTTGCTTCTGGAGGCGTTGAAAACATTTTGCTCTAAAATTAGCCATGTAAAGGGTGTGCTGCATTTTATTATCAAACGTCACTAATATGTCCTAAAGATAGCTGCCATAGTTATGCGATAAAGGCTTTTAAAAAGCCAAAGATAAGAGCGAACCCAACCAAGCATATGAGGGAGTGGGATTCGAGTGTCTGTGTCTCCATGGAGATGTGAGGACTTTGAGGTTCATAGGTTTGGCATTGAGCCCGGCATGGGCGGACGCTTGCAAACACCCTTGCATATAAACATAAATTTGGAGTCTAGCGCACTCTGCTGGACAGCCTGTGTAGTAAATTGCACTAAATCTGTATTACAAGTCTCTTGCACAAAAGTTCACACCTTAACAAAAAAACAAAATGCACGTGTGTGAAGTAAAATAAACACATAAAATAGACACATTCTTCATCTAACTCCCTGAACTCAATACCTTTCATCAGCTGCTCTCTTCACAGTCATCCCGAACCGTACACGCACCATGTGGCCCTCTTAAATGAGTGATCTGGAGGTTTTCAACAGACTTACTGCCTTTCCAACATTTATTGGTTTATTCAGAGGGTTTCTGGGGTCTTGTGGCAATACAAATGAGCTGTGAGAAACATGGTGAGGTCTGTCAGTGCTCAGTCACAAAATCCTGTGGGTCATGGTTTTCCACGTTTTCCATGTTTTCCACCACTAGACCACTTCCAGAAATTGATGAGCATTAACTGGATCCTGGTAGGTGTTGCATATTTGCTTGACAGTAAGCATGTTTTGAATAAAAATAATGGCTTAACTACTATGGGGTTTTTTTTAACACTCATTAAGCAGAAATTTCCTTGTTTACAATGTCTGGCTGACCCAAACTGCACTGATCTGAAGTCCAGGCTGTTTTGAATTAAGTCATTAGGATGTGTAATCTTAAATTAAGGTTCTGCAGAACATCTAGGTCAGGAATGACCGTGGGCCATGATATCTGGGACAGAGAAGCTAAACATAAGAATGAGAAAAGGCACCATAATGCCACTGACGGATGGAAATCTGTGACTCTTGGACACAAAGGCCCAAAAAACAAAAAATAGGTGACACATTAGGCCTGGGGTCACTGAATCTGTCCGAAAGTATGCCACGACATTACGTCTCCTATGCTGAACAAGTTTTAATAAGGACTATGGATACATCCAGAGAGCAGAGAACATCATAAAGGTCATAAAAACTGCTAATATTTTAATGTAACTTAATGTATATATATGAAAAACATTTAACATATATATATATCTCAATTTAAATACAAAAAAAAATTTTAGATTTTGAAGAACGTTGTTTTATTTTCTATTTTGACTCAATTTGACTTTTCCTGGTTACAAACATTTTTCAAATATCTTCCTGTGTGTTCAGCAAACAACAAAGAAATTCATATGGGTTTGAGTAAATGATGAATGAACTTTAATTTGTAGGTAAACTATTCCTTTAAACATTACATTTATCTTGGATATTCAGCATAATGCTTTTCTTCAAGTTAAATTTATAGGTATGTAAATCTGAAATCCAACATGAAAAGCACAATATACAGGCGTGCTGAAGCATATGTTGTTTACTTCCTACAAACTGCCTTTATTTTTTTCTTTTAACTAAGTTTTGATGCCTTTTTAATCTTTAGCAAATCCATTGACTTTTGATGTAATCTCTCATTGAAGCCTGCCTGGTAAGCAATTTAGTTCCCAGTAGACTGAATGAAAATTTTTAATTATATTTTTACTGTTATGTTTTTTAAAACTAATCTTTAAGAGCAAAAACCCCTCAGTGAGTCCAGGCTTGACTTTAAACCAGGATTAATGTTCTACAAACCCTGTGAAACCTTAAGAAGCTTGAACTACTGACACAGTTGGACACGCTTAACACAACACACACACAGAGAAACGAGGCTACGGATGCCGCCGTACCTATTTACAAGCCACGTCATGTATCAACTAATAAGTCCTAATTTATTGGGCTAATTTGCCTAATTGCATTTCATGCAAGACAATAGCCCCAAGCAGTAATGCCGCACAGACAAGCACAACCTAAATTTTCCAAACAAAATGCTCAAATCTCTGAGGCTCACACCTTGTGAGTGAACAAATTAACTTCCTGGAACATATTTATTTACTGAACATATGCTTTTTACACACAGCATCGCCGGTATTTACTACTGAACAGAGCACAATGATGACATTACACTTGACCTTATGCAAAAGGACAAAAAACCTTTAATGTTGTTACACTATGACTAATGTTCAGTTACGTGAAACCGACAGAGCAAACTGAGAGATCTAATTGTATTAGCCCAACATGCACCGTCCAACAGCAATAGGATTACAGCAGTGAGAGACGGCTGTATTGCTCATACCGACGACCCCGTTGTGACCACCCCACCCAACTGAGCCCCACTGACAGACACATGGGCCATTTACAAATTAAACTGGCTCAAATTCTCTCACTAAATATGCATCTGTGCATGTGAGAATGGGCTGTAAGACTTCTTTCAAAGTTATTGACAGGAAATGGTAACAGAATAGAGGGCATACAGAAAATTATTACATCACAGAGTTTAAGGCAAGACATCCGAGGTTAATAGGTTACAAAATATAATGTTAGATATCACCATATTTCCCAGGTTCATTGATTACATTTAAAATGAAAAAATGAGGTTTACTCAAAAATAAGAAATGTTGTGTCAATGCAAATGAGGTACTAATTTGTTTGCATTTTATTTTGTATTATTTAATCCATTTAAATATACTTTTAATCATTAAAATAATTTTTTATTTGTGTTAGTTCTTACAAAAATGTATTTCAGCATTTTTTGTTTCTTATGCATCTGTGATTATTTTATTATTATCTTATATGTAAAGCACTTTCAGTTACTACCTAATTTATTCACAGCATTTTCCAGATAATCTTAACACTGGAAAATTCACTTTTTAGAGGTTAGAATTAGTTTATGTTTTACAGAGGATGCTTTTTTCATAACACTGTAAATCAGAAAATACTGGCAATAGTTTATGAAATCTATGCAACAGATGAAGTGCAATAAAATAAACACTATAAAGTCTGTTTTAGATGTTTTATTTAGTCTAGTCTGAAATAATCTGAAAAACCCAAATAGTGCACAAAAAATTGCCTACAATGTCTTGCCTTAAATAGCCTGAATAATTTCCAAAATTAAAAACAGAGCTGGATTGCTGGGTCAGGATGCTGTCGCACAGTTTTGAAAGAGGAAAAAAACGTACAACCTTACAACTAGGGAGTGTAATATAGAAACTGTAACACAAGCAGGTGGAAACAAGGCTCTGGAGAGATGGAGGCGAGAATGAGAGAGAGAAAAAGAGAGAGCACCATTTACCGGATTCCCAGCTGCCATGGCTGACAGTAACCTCTGCCTCCATTTGTCCTTCCCCAGTTCCCCGCTCTCGTCCACACCTCTCTCAGGCTGGAACACACAGATCTGAACTGTCACACAATCGCTGACGAAAGAGAGCAAAACTCTTGCTAACAATGCAAATGTCGGCTTTCCAGACACCAAACCAGATCTACATGCCGTCTTTTTTTCTTGGGCATCACCAACACAAAGCACAGCCTACGAAGCCCCAAAGCGCCAGTGCCAAATGCTTCAGGCCAGAGCAGAGCATGATGGGAAGGCTGTGCAAAAAAAAGCCGACAGCATTTGGCACCCCCTTTATCTGCCCCTACAACCATGGCAGTTCCCTTTTTGACTCTTTTCAATAAAGTATTTACATATTAAGCCAGAAGCCAAAAGGAAATATATTTAGATCTTTTTAAGTCAGCCATTAATGAAATTAATAATGCATAAAGCATAAAAAATGGTAAAGAGGGCCTGCCCACCTCATTTTTGTTCTTTTTATTTTTCTTCTTCCTTTGCCTCTTCTGAAGGAGAATCGTTTCGTATTTGGGTCTGGGATGTTCCTAAAAAGAAAAGAACAAAAATGAAATTGCTTTCTACTCCGTGCAAGACCCAGTGAACAGCTGCAAACAGAGAGTTTCAAACCATTCAAACAGGTCAAAGATCCAGGGCAAAACAAGGACACAAATACTCAACATCTCAAAGAGCAGCAAGAAGAGAGTTTCAAACGTAAAACTCAAACCTTCGCTTTTTCCTGGCAGGAAAGATTGCGTTTAGAGAAACAACAAGTTAACATATTGGTGAGTCCATTTTTGGCCGAGACCACATGGGGACATTCACATACAGCGCTGGGGGATAAACATTAATACTATCGGATAGGGACGCCACCATTATGTCGCATCATATAACATTCAGCATTAGTCATTTTCAGTTGGTCAGTGTTAAGAAACACTGTCATTGAAATCAGCTCTTGGTCAGTGCACTGGAATCCAGACAAACTGTAGTGAGTAGTGAGTAACATAATGTGACTATGTACGTGTGTGAACGTACCTCCTCCTCTTCCATGCCTGTCAGATCCCAGCTATAGTTCAGACTGATCTGTCTGCGCTTCCAGTGCTCTAGAAACATGGCAGCTACAGAGAGAGAGATATGAGGCATTCAGCAAATAAGTACTGACAAATATGAGCCGTGTGGGAAAAGCAAAGCAAAAGATGATTTATTTCTTAATTTAAGATAAATCACATCTCATTTATAAGACCATTAAAGGAATGCTCAAAAGCTAAATGATCCCACTAGTTCAGTTTACTTCAATACAAAAAGTTAAATCAACATAATTCTATCAAGACTTCACCATGTTTAACCAATTTACTTAATCCATGTAATTAAAATTTACAGAAATTATTTCTCTTGTATTAAGTACACTAAAGAACACATTTTCCCATCATGCTTTGCTCTGGGATGTATAGGGAGTGTAAATGTTGAAATAGTTTAATGCAAGATGAGGGAATGGGAGGACTGTTAATGTTTAATGTTTTATTATGTTGGTATTTGAGAGGCTTTATTTTATGTTGGTGGTTTTGGGAGTTACCATTGTTGTGGAATGTTAAGACTGATTACTTGATTTGAGAAACTACCAGATTTTATGTGATCAAAAAAACTGTGGGCATCTCTTGGATACAACAGCATCATGTTCTGGCTGTAAGTACCTAATATTGTATGTATAAAGAAAGGTTTTATTTTGCTTTGCTTGTACATAACAGTTATTCTGTCATGTTTGTATTATATAGAACCACTATCCATGATTCAATTAAGTTCAGCCAAATAGTTATCACTTTGTGCAAATAATTATCCAAAACTTACATTGTTATTATTTACAAACATGTATGATCCTTTTTCTACAGTCAAACACAAAATGAGATGTTCAGTAGAACGTTCATGATGCTCTTTTCTAGCTTTTCTAAATATGACTTATTATAATAAAAACATATGGCTATTTCAGTAAGTAATGCTAAAGATACAGAGAAAAAAGAAAACTCAAACAGGTTCAGATGAGTAAATGAGGACAGATGATTTATTTATTTATTTGTTTATTTATTTATTTATTTAAATTTTGTGTGTATGGGGGGTAATATGCCTTAAACAACAAAGACCAAGGCAGTGTGTGTGCTTTAAAACAGCATTACATGGCTAATTAATAAATCTACATATGAACAGATGCAGTCTTTCTACACACTGCTGGGGGGTCTCTGTATGAGTAATAATGTATAGCTTCTGCTACCCCACACAGGTGACAAAGACGGGTAGTGTCAGGAATCGAGTGGTTTCACAATGCCTCCATCAGCTGGGCCCTTGGCCACAGGCAGTGACAGAAAGAGGTAATACTACTCTCTGGCCATTCAACATCCCTTCAACTCCATCACTATGGTTACAGCAGCACTTCTGCACATTAATGCTAGCCGCTCAAACTGGTCTCATATTTGACAGGACCCGAATGACAGATCTATCTTCAAGTAAATAAAATAAAATAAAGGCTAATATCTAAACTTAGGTTAGGTATTCTAGTGTGTAGTGTTGTTAGCTTTCTAGAGTGTAGTGGACTGGAAACAATTTGGTCTTGAGATGTATCATTTAAAATATGCACTTTCAATGGCACAAATTAGATTAAATGTATATATTTTTTATTTTCTTTACATTATGTATTTTAATAACTGTTCACTGAAAGTTTTTTTTTATGAAACAAAAATGGTTCTTTAACTAGAACTTCCACAAACACTCCTTTCTGAAACCTTTCAATGCATGTAAGTAATGATATAAACAATAGACAGTGAGGTAATGAAACAAGAGGAATTTTGAGTCGTACCCCAGAGCGACATGAAGATGGCGAAGAACACGGTGGCCGGGTTGTCAAAGAGATGGCTGGCACGTGCCGTGCCACACGCTGTGCTCAGATGCCAGTAGTCACATGCTCGATCGCAAAGGGGACACATAGTGAAGTTCTGATCTTCGTCACACATCTCCTGGCTGGCAGAAATGCACACAACACACACGCAAACACAATTAGACATGCCCTTGCAACAGTTCAATGAAATAAATTAATTATGGCCTTGATATGGTGCAGCGCGTTTATCCATCAGCATGGCCCAGTGTCTAAAGTATCAATTAAAAATGCAACACTATTTTATCTTGTGAGCTTGGAAAACGCAGCAGCACTGGACAGAAACGTTCACTGCGGTCTCAAAAATAATACCGGCTCAATGTGTACGCAAACAAGTACTGACATTTAAAAGGATCACAATATTCCATGTTCTCCCCAGAGATGTTTCAGTCACAAATGCATGCTGAGCACATTCTTAAAGCAATTCTAGCATAAATTAGTCCTATGAATCAGAGGAAACCACATAAACACCAGAACTATGTTCCTTGATTCTAATTATCACTTTAATATCAGCGGAATAAAATAATCACAGTCCATTACTCTCAAGCTGGCAGCTGTTGTGTGCTCACCCACAACAGGGACCTGTGCCCAGGCCTCAGTGGGTTTTATTGGCATGTACCTAGGTATGTTTGTTTCCACAGTGGCCCAGCCATAGAAGAACACGATGATGCCCACCACAGACGCAGGGATCAAAAGCTGAGTATAGACACCAAGCCAGGCAAAGTAGAGACCTATCTTCTCGCCAAAGTATTTCCTAAAGGTTTTACAGAAAACATTGGGAATCTGTGTTGCATGCAGCAATCAATCAAGTATTGATCTACATTAAATGTACCCAAACCTTTTACTACAAATGGCCATGTGCTAGTGGTAAATATTGTATTATAAAATATGCATTGAAAAAAACTAAATGTTTTTTCAAATGTTATACTGACATGTCAGGCCATGGTTTGGGCATCTCTGTGTGTCAAAGTGATCTGAGAGTTACCTGATAAGATCAACAGGCTGATACTTGTAAAAAGCACCGTATCTTGCCCATTCATCATGTAACAGCTGAAACCGGTACAACAAAAATACAGAATTACATTCTCTCTTCTGATTTATTGCAAAAAAATACAACACAATAGCAGTGTACTTGTCTGTCGTTCTTCCCCTCAGCTTGTCCATTGGGGTGGAAGTCTCCCTATAATCATATAAAATACACTTCAAGTCAAGCTGACAGCAGAACAAATGACAAAGGAATCCAAAAAGGAAATAAACTCACATCATGTAGCGGGAACGCTGAATCATAGACCCCGTTGGCTATCAATGTGGTGATACCTTTGAGGCAAAAAAGAGGGCATCTTAAAATATCCGGGAATAATGATTGACCGCTTTGACTTTAAAGTGACCCAACTTCATTGCTTTTGGAAAGCCGGCAGCCTGAGTCCTCGAGGCGGAAGACAGCTGACATGTGGAACACAGGCTTTAATCAAAGTAATTAATCAGTCCTCAAAGGAACGACACGTACGCTCTGGTGATTAGCCCTCAATTAATAAAGTAGCTCCCCAGCAACAAGCTGGAAAGACCACCACTACCCATCACCCCCCTCTTCCCACCTCAATGGACCCGGCTTCAATTCGGTTCCCAATCCCAGAACTTTATGACCCAATTTATTCAGTTTGTACAAAACCAAGTGAGAGAAAGTATAAGATGGGAAAAAAGGAGGGGTATGGCTAGAGAACTAAAGAGAGCACCAAGCCATCCCTTCTGCTGGATAGCCTCTATCTCCCAGTAGCCTCCGGTGGTCCGTCTGTGTGGTGGCTCGTTCCAAGGGAGCATATGGCATGGGCTTGTGTTGCACCCTGTCCCAAATGCACAGTGCCCACATCCAAAACTCTCATTCTGGCCCTGACTATCCTGAGGATTCCCTGAAAGCTAGTCTGTGCTTAGGTTATGGATTAACGTATTACTAACCCATGGTTTGGCAGGTCCTGGTGCAGGCGGTGCGTCTGAGGATTTCATACACCTGGGATAGACAGTGAGAGAGAAAGAGTGAGAGAGATACCAAGCAAACAAGAAACCTGAAAATTGTTCCTGGAAAAACCCCGGAGGAATTGGTTTCCTAGAATGGTGCCTAGAGACGGCAATCTCCTGCTTCTAGCAAATAACTTTTGTTCCATCTTGTATATCATGTTCTTTTCTCAGCATCTGAAGAACACGTATCACATTGTACCATTCCAGCTGAAAATAACTTTTAAGAGCAAAGCAATAGAGACTCACTATTCGGCTCCTTGTGGCGTTGTCAAAGAAGGTGTCCTTTGACTTGATGTTGTAACTGCAAAAGGCCAAAAATAGAGATGAGACATCGATGAGACATAGTTACCCAGATTCCATTGGCAATTAAACAAATCCTGTCAGGTCCTCTAAGAAAGGAACAAAATCCCATGTGCCCCCTGATGACATTTAACCCCACATCACCCTAACCACGGCAGGTTCTCACAGATGGAGTTTGTCCCGGGAGAAACAGTGTGAAAGGAACTTGGTACGGCTGTGATCTTGCTCGTGATGGGGCACTTTAGGCTGAAACGGTTGATTTAACTTCCGCCACACTTCATTCATGGTAGCAGCCAGACCTTTTTCTTCCCTTAACTCGTAACTCTGAACAAGAGACAAGGTTTTTATGGTCAAAAAATTGCAGAAAAGCATTAGACCAACAATCAGCATTAGTAATTTGTGCTTTTCCCTCTCTCCCTTGCATACATCAGAGACACACTACATAACGCATGCAGGGACTGGTGAGAGCTTGTCGAGAACTCGCATAAGGACATCCTGAGGGAGTCAGGTCTGTATTGAGAATAAGAGGGAGCTCTGCCATCTTCTTACCTTCTTGGTGGGCACTTTGATCTTGAGAAACTCTGCCTCTCTGCTCAACACTTGCCAAGGCGCATGTAGCCGGATGAAAGCATGACCATGAGCCTTGGTCTGGGGAAAGAATTGAAAAGAAAGGTCTTGACATTCTGCCTCCAATTAGATTTGTGTCATTTTATGAATTTAAAAAAATACAATAAGAGAAACTAAAATAGTTTCAAAGCATCCCAGCAGGCAAAGGATGTCAATATACATTCACATTGACATTGGACAACTGACATTAGACATTGAATTTTTTTTGGTCACCTGTCATTGCAAGCGAAGTTTAATGAAATATCAATGTCTTATGATTTTATGTTACTGCTGGGATAAATTATCTGTATTTTGAACTGAATTTTATTGATAAAATGCACATATATGTTACTTGAGCTGCAAAGTTGTCTAAATTGTCCTTTTTTAGGTGAGACCATTTTTGTTTATTGATTCAGTTACAACAGTTATGTGGTAATACTTGCACATTTAAGCGCAAACAGTGCTGACCACTCAACTCTTAGGTTTCTAATTGTTTTACTGTAAATGCATTTCACATTCCTTTAAACATGCCCTAGAAATTATTGCCTGCGGTAACTGACAGCATGCAAACACAAACACAAACACATAAACTAAAATAAACTAGAATAGGCAGTATCAATGTCAAAAGAGTGGCAGATTGTCATCAAGCCCATCCAAGGGCCCCTAAAGAGGAACTATATATATTACATAAACTTGGGGGGTATGGAAATGATATCTTTTTGAAAGTTGTAGCCATGAAACCTAACACTGAAGCTGCATCGTGCCCATACAGAGATGACAGACAGTAACCGTATCTGTCTGGCATTGGCCATGCCATCTAGAGAAGCATGTATTAAGAAAAAGGAAGATGAAACTGGAAGAGACATTGAGATGAGAGTGATGAGACAGAAAGGGATGATGTTTTTTCTCTGCCCTCTCCTCACATACACACACACACTCACAAAGGAGAGATAAAAATAACATGTGGATCTGAGAAGGTTAATTAGGATAAGATATTCCAATTAGTACTTCATCTCAGCAGGGTAAGGCAATTAGGTCGATTTGAGCACAGTCTGAGCGGGAGCCATCACTACAGAAACCGGCTGCGACTGACATTTGAGGGGCTCCCGAAGACCCGTGAGCGGAAACGGTTCTTCATGGCAGGTTGAACCTTGTATTTGGCATTTGGTATAATTAACACAAGCAAAGAGTTGAGAAACATCTCTGAACAGATATAATGCTACGAATCCATGGCTTACATCAGTGATGCAAACTCAGACTCAAACTTAAGTCAGAGTTAAATAGTTTGACTTCAGATTAAAGACTGCCGAACAGACTTCAGCTCCACAAGAAGGCAATGTTCAGATGAAAGGAATTCTCTTTGGCATGCTGTAACTCTTGTGAGATTTAAATATAGTAACTTAAATTGGTTTAATGTATTAAAATATAAAGAAATTCATAGTATGAGAAAAGCACTGGCATCTACTTTAGAATGTGCTTGAATTTGTGCTACATAAAGCATTATACAAAAATTTAAATATATAATGTTAAATGTAGGTTTAGGTATAGGTTTTAAGCCATGGTATGGCTTAAGGGAAAACAACTCCCAGTAACCATAGTTACCCATTCATTTGCTATTCAGAAAATGAGAAGAAATTTATCTGTTATCTATTAAGTGGATTTATATATTACTAAAATTAGCCTGCAATATATAAAAAATGAGACTGAGACCATATGTAATTTGATTTGGACTCCACCTACCATGAGACTAGACTCTACGTCAGAGACTTGCAAACATGATGATGGTTCACTTGTTACTGACAGCAAAGATACCGATAACACATCTAAAGAGGATAAAAATGCTGAATCTTTAATTAACTCTGTCAATGCATCATGCATGTATATTTAGAACACGGAGAAAATCGCACTAGTTAAACTCTAAAATATACAGGTTGTTCGACCATGGACCCCTACAAAAAAAAAAATAGCAGCGCAAATTGATGCCAAATTACAAAAACGGAAAACTGCAGCAAAAGCTTTCTCACCACATCATCACTCTGTTTTTGTTGTTTTAAGGCTTGTTTTTTTTATTGCCACTATAGAAAGCCAATGTTATCCATCAGACCAGGTCTATTAAGACAAACAAACACAGCTAACGCAGCCACTGAAACATGATACCAGCAGCAGCGACGTCCCCTTGAGCATTGAGGATATTCAAAACAAAACTTCACTCTCTATAAAGTCAATCCACTAGGCACCTCATGCATGAAACAATAAACCAAAACTAGACTATTCCAAAATGCCTGAAGTTATTTGAGATAGCATATCCGCCATAGTGCCTGTAAACTTTAACAATGTGGGGTGATAAGAGGAACACACCAGGTGTGATATGCTTCTAAGGTGTGACTTGACCCGCTGTGCCTGTTCAGACTGTCTTCAATCAAACTTCACTTACCACCTGAATAATTCAGAGTGTCTGACCGCAGGTATTTGTAGCGGTCACAGAGCATACCTAGAATACACCGGCCAGGGCAAAACATCATGTAATGACTTTGATCAGACAAAGCAGAAGGTGGCTGTTGAATTAAGGTTCAGTGATCACAATAATGATGATGGTGATGAAAGCCATCATGACAAAGAGTGTCACTGCAAGTACATCATGCCACCTAACTAGGCTATCCATAGGGAAACAATGCGTTGGAGTGCATTTTTTAATACCTCTGTTTCAAAATGGGGGAATTTGTCATTAACAACAACAAATAGCAAACCGTTAAATTTTGTCCCTTTCAGGATAGGGTACAGTTAACGCAGTGTGCTGTCAAAGGCTGGTTCACAGCTCTTCTGAGAGAGAGTAGACAATCACTACTATTACCAGCATGATAATCTTACTTGGCTTCACACCACAAGCATTCACGGTCTAATCACCCTACAGATGCAGTACAAAATGATCACAAAGACAGATGCACAATAACAATGAGTTTCTGCTATTGTCTACAAGAGAGTTTTTCATTACACAAGAATGCATGTCAATTAGCTTTTTAAATAAAGAGAGTTCACCTGATTCCCCAGATACAATATAAAAACAAGCTCACTAGCAACAGATGAAGAAGAGTTCATTTGGGACCATTAATAATACCATACAAATACAGTCCAATTACTCCATAATAAGCCATCTTTAAGAGTAATGGCTTACATAACAAAACAATGATACATGGACGATTCCCAAGTTGGTCTGATGCCCTGTGAAATGTTAATACTATCCAATTGTAGGCTGCGTAGTACGACTTGGAAAATACAGACTTCACTACTGAATATCAGTAAATACTGAATTCACTTACACACATACACTTTTAGACAATTTTCATGGTCAAGATCTCATTTCCTAAAATGCAATATATATTCTAGGATGCAAATAGAAGTGGTCACTCTTAAAGATAATGATTGATATTGTTTTTGACAAGGCACAACTCAACTCATCTAAAGTGACAGCTTTCTGTAAAATCAACACCAGATGTAGACCTTACAAAGATCCAAAATCTGGCTAAGTCGCTTCATTCTCAAATGACGACATGTAAAATTTGCACAAATAAAATCTTGTCAGCTTCTACTTACCTCTTTATCACGCTCAATTTCCAGCCCAGCATCCTTTAAATTACCCTCAAACTCCTCTCGAATCATAATTTTCTCCCCATCAGCGGGGTCCGAGGGTCCAACGTTCACCACCACCTCCACAGGTTCTTCCTTCCCTCCCTCTGGGTCTTTCTCCTCCACTCCTAAAGGATAACTTCCATTGGAGATGATGGACAGTCTGTGTTGGCTAGGAGACCCCCTGACGGAGGAGCGTTTTCGGTAGTGGTACACCAGCACATAGTCCACTTTCCTTCGGCCGTCAGCAAAGTACAGCCGTTTGCGAGGGTCTTGGTCCATGTCCATCAGGTTATTGGCCACCTGAACAGGTGAGAGGAGAATACAATGTACTCAGGCTCAGTGCTCAACAGCAGTGTTTGTACATATCAAATTCAACTGAAAAGGTGGGGTGGGGAGGGTGGGGTGGGGTTGGGTATGGTGAGGATAGATGTAGGTCAGACTATTGCTTCTTAATTTGGCTGCTCTCAATACACCTCGAATTAGATTGAAAGTGTGAGAGCAATAGCCACTTTTCTTTGATGCCATCTGGGTTATCCTTCATTCAAGTTACTGGCTGTAGATCTAATGCAAACCTGTTTGAGTACTGTAGCTAGTATTCTAGTTACTAATATTCACAAATCAAAAGTATACTCACGTGTATCTTGTTTTCACTTGTCTGCAGCATGTTGTCACACTTAAAAAAAACACACAAAAACGATAAGAAACAGCAACAGTTCCTCGGCGTTCCTGGAAAATTGTTTGCGTTTCTGGTGGCATGCCCGTTTCTGATGTCACCCTACAGAGACGCCACCATCCATCTTTCCCTCTGTTTATCCACCGAACTCGCAAAGCATGAAATCCATCCGTCTGTCTGATTTTGGCACCGTTGACTGGGAAGCTCAAAGCTTTGCTTCACGCACAACAGAACGCATCTCCACAGAAACTTCTGATTTGTCCCTGACTAATTATCCCTGGAGGAATACCTGCGCGTCTCCAAGCGCCGGGGCGCATCATTACGCGCCGGAGGGGCTCTCGCGCGTGCGTAAAGATGGAGTCGCCAACAGGTTCAAGACCATCTTTTGAAGAGAAAAAATACATTCCGCGAACATCCGTTTATTGCATCGTGAATCTCTGTTACATAGCGCTTGGTTTGCGCTTAATATTTAGGACTCGTGAATGGGGTAAATTTGGTTTTATATTCACACATTCCGACTTCCGCATTTAATAACTTTGTTAATCTGCATTTAAAAAGGCTGATTGTCATTACCAACTGTTATTAGCACAATGTGTTTACTTCTAAAGTAATAAAGGAAAATTGTTTAAAAAAAAAGTCAAATTAAGAAGAATGAATTTTACATTTTATTAGCTGTTGATGAAGCAACACATAAAAGAAACTCTTAACATACGTTATAATTTAGAAAATGATGTTATTTATAGCCTACTCATAAATAATGTGCGCTTTTGAGAGTTTTCTTTTAGCAAACACTTATTTGAAAATAATAACTTCAGAAATTCTGTACATTTTCGGTCACACTTGACAAGTGGAAAAGGCCCATGTTTAAACTTTTCCTGCATTTTGTGAGCAGACAGCTGGTAGTGTAGACATATTGTATAATATTCATGCATTATGCATCTTTCAATCTAGCCGCGAGAATCCCTGAAATAATTTTGAATTAATAATGTTAATTTATTCAAGCTAAATTTATTTCTCACTAAAGACATTGCAAGGATCTTGAAAATTGGATTCAGCATTGGGGCAAAAAAGCATATTTTTACTCAAAAAGAATATATTTATGGTATACTGCATGTATGTATGTTGTAATGTACTTGTAATACAAAAAATAGACTTTAATATCACTAATCAAGCATGAAAATAGGCATACTCTTAAAGTGTACTATAAGTATACTTGAAGTTGTTTTAATTTAGCAATGGAAAAATTATAAAATTATAAAACTAAAATACTCTTAGTACAAAATAGTTTGTCTAAAATAGCACACTTTAAGTTAACTAATCATTAACACACTGGCTGAAAATACTTGGTATACATTTGTTCACTTTTTGAAACTGATAAAAAATTTACAGTACTGCAAAACTACCTCTTTTTTGCATATATGATCTTGTGATTCGAGAAAGTTTTTCTTTGCACAGGAGCTAACTATGCTTATAGGAAAGTGTTGGAGTTGGTATAGCGCTTGTTATTTGTAGACTTTTTGTGCTATTATAGCCAACTATACTCAAACTTTATTTCTTTAAAGTAATGTACAAACACATAAAAATGTATTTGCCACATAATTATATTGAGTAGGCTACTCACATGATCCCAAGACTCTTCAATGAAGTCAAATGGATCATCAATGGTGCAACCGATAGAGTTCAGGACTTCAATCTCAGATACTTCCTTTAAATCACTGCAGATAGAGGAGGACTCACTCAAGGCAGTGCTGACTCCATTCAGAACACAGCTATTCACCTCTGTTAATAAAAAGGTAAAGTTTTAATATCAATGAATTTCTATACATTTAACATTTAAATTCATTTTTCTCCAGAAATGTTACTACACAGATTTAAGGATGCTCTTTAACCTTTAAAAAACTTAGAAGCTTAAAAGATGGCCCTTCTTACAGTGCTTCAAACACACATGGCAAAAAGGCAACCCATTTACATAAATAAAATTCAAATCCACTAATATGAACAATTTAAATATTTATAATTTAAATTATAATAAATGTCACCTACACAGACAATAAATATTATTCATCATACATGTACAGTTTACTGTTGTCAACAGCACATTGTTATCAGCACAGAGCACAACGGTTCGGTTAAATGCCTCTGGCACAGTTTACAACTAAAGACAGGAGTTTTTAAAGCGCTGTCAGCCCCTGTTTAGCCAATTATTTGCCAACGGGTTTGCCGTGACTTACCTACATACGAACAGGATTTATTCACAGCCATGTTGCCGGCGAGCCGAAGCACAACCAGGTATGGAATGCTTGTAGACTGTGAAGATGCAAAATCCTCTCCAGGCTTTGGACAGGCTTAATTTAATACCATGACTGCTGGAGAGAGAGAGGGCTTATGATTGTGCCAAACTTAACTAATTTCCAGGACCTTCTGTCATGAGTGAACAAAGCCCACTTGTCATCCAGGTCCACCAGAAATGGACCCATTAAATACTGAGAGACCTATTAAAAACTGAAGCAGATTCTGTGGAAATGTCAAACACATTATTAATGTCTTGGAGTGTTTATTTTGGCTGACAACATTATTAGGATGATGCACCTGCCCCATTCACTGCAATTATGTGACATACTAAAATATTAGGCCCATTAAATAAAAAAAATCTTGCTTAAGAGAACATTCGCTGAAAGAAACATTCCATTTTATAACTTTGCAAACATTACATTATTTTTGATTAATCTCTAAATATTAGTAATAACATCTAAAAAAAAGTATTAGACAAACATCCATCTAAAATGTTTCAGAAGAAAACGATCCATGGTTAAAGAATTATGTTTTTGTGTTATAATTTTCAGAACATTATTAAAAATTAGATAATATTGAGCAAATGTTCAGCTAACAATGTTCATGTAAAGCATTATTAAAATATTAGCACAGAAATATTATTTATACATTTTACTTGAAACATTGCATTTAGAAGTAAAATTGTACATTAATAAGAACATTGGCAAAATCTTATTAGAACCTATTTTTGTTAGCTGATATGTGAAGGTCTTTCATACAGAACATCAGAAGCCCAAAAAAACATACATTTAAACACACAATTACCATGATTTTCATGTTGCCAAGTTACGTTTTATATTTAGGTCTATAGGAACTCTACACATTAAGATCACTGAAGAGACGTGGAATTTTCTCCATTCAGAAGCGCCGCTTATACCCCTCACCGACTCACCCACACAACTGCTCTCGATTTGCTTGATTTCCTCTTGGAAAAAAAGAATGGGGAGTATGTCACGTTTAACTCCTCAAAAGGCTCCCCGTTAAATCAGCCTTGATGCTCTCATTCTTTTCACACCTTCTGCTTATAGACCTATATGCTTTACATTACTCATATTGTTCTGCAGTGTATGGTTTAGATAGACTTGGCCCACTAGGAAGGTATAGATTTGCACTGTAAAGGCATGATTCTAATATTTTTTTATTATCTTAATCCATGCTCTATACATATGGTGGAAGGTTAAGGCAAGGCATTGATGGAAGGCCACCATGCAACAGGCAAACCAATATATATATATATATATATATATATATATATATATATATATATATATATATATATATATATATATATATATATATATATATATATATAGTGAATTAACAACAGATTCCATCTAAAAGGTTTAGGGATATTGATATGATACAGCATTAGCTCTCTCTTGTGGTTAAAAAAAGGTTGGTTGTGCTTTGATGAAGTCATTAGAATTTTAGCAGTGTGTGCCCTCATGTGGTCAACAATCAACATTGCAACCTAACTCGTATGTCAGAAAATGACCAATAGTATGCTCCTACCCTTCTCAAAAATGTAACATTCTGAGAACCACAAGAGGGCGCCATTACCAACATCACACACCACTTGACTCAGATGTCCTGAACTCAAAAGAGCTCTTTTTTTTTTTTTTTCAAAACTGTCTTTGTGCCATTTTGAATACAGAGTTGTTTTCAAGAGAGGTCCTTTCACAAAAGGCCTTAAACTGACCCTTATTTTCCTTTTCCCTTCTCGTTGAGAATAAATCTGTTGAATTTCAAATCCAGCTGAGGAAACGTCTTGAACATTATAAATATCACCACAAAATATGATATTTTTGAACATTGTTGTTAATCAAACCATTTCCGTTCCCATGCAGTGACTTCTGTTGTATTTTGTGTCTCTACATTGGAAGTCAATGAGAAAGAAAACTGTTTAGTTACCAACATTCTATAAAATATCTTTTGCACTCCACAGAAAGAGAAGTCATGCGAAAGATATCTTGGATGAGTAAATAGTAAGAGTGTGTAGTAGTTTGAAGGGTCATGCACTAGACACCAGAGAATGACTAAAAATATGCATGAAATAGCAGTTTAAAAACTAATCAGATTTTTGTATTCACAAAACCAGACGTTGTTCACCGAGTAACTTCTCTCAAAATGAAATTACTGGTGAAAGGTCTTGTGTCAGAATTAACTGTCTGGAATTTCATAACTAAATGATAAACCTCCATTTGTGAGCAGAGGCCATTGAATGTA
The DNA here is from genome assembly GCF_018831695.1 of Puntigrus tetrazona. NCBI lineage: Eukaryota > Metazoa > Chordata > Actinopteri > Cypriniformes > Cyprinidae > Puntigrus > Puntigrus tetrazona. Next base: position 1,566,617 of record NC_056702.1, read on the forward strand.
ATGAGCATCTGGGATGCTGAGATGAAAAACATTATGACTTAGTTCTATTCCATCTGCCTTGCTGACGGGCTTTGTGAAGTAAATATAATTTCACCTTATTCCATATTAAATATATGATATCCCGTTGAGTCCCTGGCAATATGATTGACAGTCATTGTTTTGTGGTTGCTAAGGGTGACGTGCATCACAGAGGGAGATGGATGGGTGTCACAACACTGGGGGATGAAGAAGTGTGTTCCTCTGACGGTGACAATGGGCTCCATTCATCTGCAGTGAAATTGTCATCCTCACTGTACTCGCCTCTCCGCAGAGCCGGCACCACCAGCTTTAGGAAAAATCAATCAAAGCAAAGAACTTCTATAATTAGACAGAGGACAGACTCTGTAAACAGAGCAGAAAATGTTCAGTGTGGAAGCAACCATGAGTAATCATTGCATAAGGTAGCAGTGCATGTTAATTATCTGCATTATCTGTGCTTTCTGCAAATGCCACACATGGGGTGCAATGCTTTAATAAACATGACTTAAACTATGAGTCTTGAGAATTTAGTACCTAGACATAACTGTAAAGGAAACCTCAACTGACTAAGTGTTTGGACCACTAGTAGCTGATGTGTCATGCTATGTTGACATCCTGTTAACATACATTAGATCATATCTTAGAGAGGAAAGTGTCCTATCGGTGCTCTTATTTGAGGTGAGGTTTTGAGAAACGTATAATTTATAGTCTGGTATAAAGTAAAATGATTGAATAGACCCTACATCTTTTTAAGGATAGAGATATCCTTAAAAAGCTAGAACAAATGTATGTTCTAAGAACATTTAGCATTATGAAAGTCACTAAATGTTTTAAAAAGTTTTATGTTGGTTTTTTTGTCAAGTGAAAGTTACAGAAACATTCCATTTTAGCTTTTTGCTAACATTGTAATGACCTTACTTTTATAAGTACCAAGATTTGAAAAATGGCAGACCAACGTTAAACTAAACCATTAAAAACATTGCATGCATGATGTACAGGTAATGTTTTTGTGCTAACATTTTGAGAAAATTTTTAAAAACCAGATAACGTTGAATGAATATTATATACATTTTACTGCCATAATGTTGAGTGAACATAGCCAGAAAGTGAGGGAAGTTCTGAGAATGTTATCTAGGTTTTTCGCGACATAAACAACATCAGCTTTTATTAAATATCATGATTAAATAACTGATTATATTATGATTGCAGATCTGTTAATTTGTTAGTGGTGCACTAGCATGATGAGAAATGTCACAAAGAGGTGCAAAGTTAGTACTCTGGTCACAAGATAAGGCAACTCCTATCTTGTGCTGCAGTCTGTGAAGGAGCCACACAGTCTAAAAACAAGCACAGAAAACAAGGCAGAGAGGCCATGAGAGGACAATTTGATCATGTTCTTCCCCAAATGCCATTATCCTTTTCATGTTCTTTGCCAAATGCCATTATCTTATTTTTTATCTCTAGCAGACTACATACAAATGTATTACTTTATAATCGTTTCCATAAAATAAGGTGGTCATCAAAAATAGAGAAAGACAGAAAGACAAGGGAATGTGAGTGACTCCAGAGCTTCTCCCTTTCTCACATGAGAGGTGGGAGTTTACCGTTATAAACAGTCACTTTCCCTGAGGGCAGCAGCATTGAGCCACGGACGAGCAACACAAGGACAGACACAGACCTTTGGGAATTTAAACATCTGAGGACAAGAAGACTTCTGTTGCTGTGTATTTTGTTTAAAAATTGGATGCACATGATGGCTAAGTCAGGTTTGTCCAGTGCAGAGCAATGCATCAAATACGTAATATTCGTCTTTAATTTCATATTTTGGGTAAGTTTAATACAGTTCACTCCTAAATGTTTTTTTACTGTGGAAAAAAGTGTACTTGTGTGACACACTGTAACCAATAGGCTGGACTTTTAGACTTTAAACCACTAAAAATACTTGTTTGATTATTTAACATAAAAATATACGACGTTAAAGGCTGATATCTGATTTGCTGAATTGATTTGTCATTGATTGGCTCTGTGTTATTTCGAAAAGCGCTGTCTCTTACTATTGTGAAGGCACAACTTATTAATATTAATTACGTAACGTACTGTACGGCGTCTGGATTGGGTGAGAAGTGCGCATGCATATGAACGCAATTGCTTTGATCTGTTGGCAAATTAATTTCTTTATATAACACACCGCTAGCTGACCTATTCCTTAAAAAACAATTCGCTAGTTATTCGAAATAAAAAATAAAAATTGGCTCATGACTAATAATTAGATTACGTGAGCGTAATCTCCAGGAAGGATACCAAGGAACGTCAGCATGTCCTGAATAATATTCATGAGCTAAAACTTCGCCATAGTGTGATTCACAATATGACGTTATGGGCAGCGGGTAAATAAAACATGTTCAGAAATTATTAGAAGGATGGTAATTTGTTCTTATTGAGAGTAACGTCAAAGTTTTGCACACATGTTGCTAGGCATCCACATCCCTAATAATCCATCCTATAAATGAAGCCATATAAAGTCTGATATAAAAATAATGGCAATTTTATTTGATGGAACTTTATTGAACCTTTAGACAAAATATGCAAAGAATGTATTTGTCTTACGTTTTTTCTAATCATATTTATTTCATCAGGTGTTTATGTACCATACAGTATGATACAGGAGAATATGGAACCTGATATTTATATTGGCATAAATATAAAATTCTAATTTCTTGTATGTAAATTAACAAGATCGCTATATCCACAATATAGCACACTACTTGTGCATGTAAATATCATTTGTATATCCCAATAATGTTTTAGTATGATTATATATAATTATAGTTTAGCAATTTAATGCATGATGATGGAGAGATGTGCAAAAAATGCTCCACAGAATCCAGATGTATCATTTGTATTTTAACAGGATTTTTCTAAATGAAAAAAATAATAATGTATGGATAATCGAGGAAACCAAATTGTTTCAATCTAATACGTGTTCATCATGAAATGTTACCAGCAATAAATTTAATTTAACATTTACTTCATAAGGACCATTAATAAAGACCTAAAAGAAAAAAGATGTGTACCACAACCTGGACATATTTAGAATAAAAATTCAAGCATTGAAGAATTAGAGGGCAGAAGGCATGTAGAAAATTGTGTACAGGCTGCAACAGGTTTTCAGGACAATTTTAATAAAAGCTGATAATTTGTAGGCCTTATAAAAATAGTGCATGATGTGTGACACAGCAGGCTTCATTGGGTAATCTTCAGTCTTCACCCTGACCTCTGTCACCAACCTGTCTGTTCACTTTATGATTGAAAAGGTGTTAAGCAAAGGGACAATAGCTGTGTTGTGACTTCCCAGTGTTCCCCAGGGACAGCTCGTGTTACATGAAAATTTAATCCTGATCAGCTTGTGTTGATGCAGTTTTGGCAACTAAAGTGCCATGTGGATCTTTAATATTTTTTATACTCCATTTATATACTACTAAAATGTGTTAGCTCTTTTTTTCCGCAAGACAGAGTGGTGGGAAACCTTTTTTTTGCAATCTTCCTCTGCACTTTCCTGTGACATGGAAAAGTGGTTTTGCCCCTCCTCCATTTCCTCTGACAAAGGCCAGGTAGGAGGGTGCGGCCTGCTGGAATTTTTTTTTTTGTTCACTCCCTCAGTTTTTTAAGGTTGAAAACAAGCACGTTTCAGGTGCTCAGTATCGGGTGTTTTTTCCTCAAAACTGTGCTTACTTTTTAGCCATGGCAGCGGGTGGACTTCAGTGTATCAAATACTTGCTCTTTGTGTTCAACTTTATCTTCTGGGTAGGTGTCTTTACTTCATTACATGAGCACATGTTGATTCAACAGTATGGGTAAAAAAAGTGAAGTAAAAAGGGAACATAGTCACACTGAAATGTAAATGTGGTTTGAATGTGATGCCGTGAGGGTGTAAAAGCTTTTATTTGCATGTATATATGCCATACTTTGTGGTTGTTTTGCTTACTTTATGTTTGATGAAGTGTATGTCAAGCTTTGCTCTTTGAGAGACACACAATCCTTAACATTTTGTATATAAATACTTGTTTACATGCCTTTTAAAAACAAGCTGTGGTTATTTTTCAATTCTAAAATGTACAATTCTACATTCAGTTCTATCTAGTATCTGTTTTAGAACATGCAGGGGTTAGTTGCTTGTGACCATTAACAACATTTTATGTGAGCCTGTTGAACATCTACTTTTACTGTTGAATGAAAATGTGTTTGAAAAATGGTTTAGCTTCAATTTAAACCGATAAACAACAAAAACATTAATTAAAATGCTAAATTCAATTCAAAGAGGTCTTGGTATTTGAGCCTGGCCTTAAGTTAGCTTTGTGGTGAGTGAACAAACTAACCCTGAATCCACCCATCAGTGACTCCCATTGTGTGTGGATGGAAAAAGTCGGGATCACTTTGGGAATCTTTGAGGGACAAGCCTCCACACCCCTGGCAGTGAGTCACTGTGACTCATTTGTGTCTGCGTTTTCCAAAACCGAAAAAAACTGGAGGATTGCAGCACAATTTGTCAAGTGCCAGAGATACTTGTGTGTATGTGTGGGCTTTTGGTGTGATCTGGTTTAGCTAGATTGGTTTGTTTCTTGGTATTCATTGCGTCATTGGTCAAAGCACCCAAGAAAACTGAATGATCCACCCTTTGTGCTTCTTAGAAGGTTGAATGATATTGAAAAGTTACACCGGCTTTTTTACATATACTACAATGAAACATGTACTGTCTGTAGATGATGTTTTGACTATAATGAAGTCTAAAGGTGTTTTTTATTTTGTGTGTGGGCTGTTGATTAACTTTTGCCTGTGAGAATGTGTAGGAGCAAGAACGATTATAATCTAGTACGTGTTACTCATTCATGGAAACCACATTAGAGTGTCCTGGGAATTTCTGGAGTTGGTCAAAACAAATTAGAGTTCGTTCAGCATATTTTTGCACAACTCTAGCACGATTATCTAGTAGGTCAGCTTTTTGTTGAAGTGCCTGACTTCTTAGCACTGAAATGCTACGTTTTGGCCCTGACTTCCTGTACACTCTCCCTTCATAAATAATTCCATGCTTGGCCTGCAGCTGTATTTCCTCTATTTGGTTGATCATTTTGCCACTGTTGTCACTGTAGCTCAAACTAAACAAATCCACAGATTTACAAAATCTTTTGTTTATTTCCTCAGCTCGCAGGTACAGGAGTTTTAGCTGTGGGTCTCTGGCTGCGATTTGATGAAAGAACTAAAGGACTCTTCACTGGAGAAAATGCCCCATCAGTGTTCCTCACAGGTGAATTTGGACTGGCTTTTTAGGTTACCTTTGCTCAGTCCTTAATAACTTTTCAGTGATTGCTTATAATTCCTTTTATCACCTACATGATCAGGTTTTGTAAGTTGATGTTTGGGTATGAGGTCATAATGGTGGTCATGGAAACCAGCCACACCTATTTCCAGTCACCAGACCATCTGTCATGTGAATGTTGTCTCATGAACACTTTGATTCAACATGAAGCAAATGAAAGGTGAATCAGGACATGTCAAAAGTTTGTAATAAGTGAATGTCTCGTTCTTACCATTTATTTGTTTAACCAAAAATAAAGTAACATTGTGTAAAATGATTATAATTTAAAAGAACCGTTTTCAGGTTTCTGAATATATATATATATTAAAATGCATCAGCATCATCAAGCATTCAGTGTCTTACGATTTTTCAGAAATCATTCTAATTTGCTGTTTAATAATTTTTAGGATCATATAAATACAGCCATGTTGTTCTTTTAAGTCCTTAAAAATCCTGTTCTTAAAGTGACACACACACACAGCTTGACCACTACAAAAACATGTAAAATTCAGAGCACTTATCTATTATTCAAAGCGGTGTTTGTTTTATGACAGGCACAAAGACTAAATTCCTTATTTTAGAAGAACACTAGCAAAATTTACTTAAAACCAACCCCCTGATATGATACCCAGCAGTTTTTGAAGGATGGAAGCTGCCTAAATATAGTGACAGGGATGTTGGGTTCCAGTCTACGCGTTTGTTTTTTAAGAGGCAGGTTTTTCAAGTTATAATGGCAGTGCTGTTTTGGAGGAGGCTGTCTTTGGCCCACACGATGCCAGCTCTCTGCCCCTTCCCATCATCCCTTACAGAGCTGCCTTTCTCCTCTTTGCTAACAGAACCCACATTGTTTGCTTCCTTACCACCTCCTTTTGTTGCCTGGTTAATTTTCCTTTCTCAAGATTTATCAGAAGAATTCTCACCCCTATTGATCCAGAAACATGATAGATTCAGTAGGCAAGCGTCCAAGTGTCTGTTTTGAAAGTGCTTTGAGTGACAGCTGGGCGTCCTGCAATGCCAAACATCCTACTGATAGACAGAAAAGTCTACATTCTTTTAAAAAAAAAAAAAACATTACAGAAGTGGTTTTAGCAGAAATGTTTTTGCTTCCCCAAAGAACCTTTTAAATTAACTGTTCTTAAAATAACTTTTTTTTTTTTTTTTTTACTAAAATTGAAGGTTCTTAATAGAGCCATGGATTCCAATAATAAAACGCTCTGTTTAAGAGTGCGGTGGGGTGTTGTTTCATTGTTTCTGTGGATACAGCAAAGTCCATTTGCGTGGAATCTTGTTTTGCATATCTTGCTTTGCATAGTTTATTCTGATAAAGTAGCTGAAGGAAATTAAGCTATCATTTACACATTGATGTTTTTTGGTAGATTTATTTATTACAACCATTAATTTCTTTTTTTTCCAAATGGTAAAACAAATGTAATGGTATAGAGCAATAATAAATTCTCTCTATCTCTATCCATAGGGGTCTATATCCTCATTGTGGCAGGTGCCATCATGATGGTGGTTGGGTTTCTCGGCTGCTGTGGTGCAATCAGAGAATCAGCTTGCATGCTGGGACTGGTGAGTCCTCCGATATTCTTCTACAGCACAAAACAAACAGATTTTGTTTGACATTAGTATTACTGATGCAGTTGCACTGTTAAAAATAAAGGTTTTTGCCATCATGCAATAGAGGAACTATTTTGGGTTCCTAACAGGACCTGTCGGTCAATACTTCATCAAATAATGTATTTGTTCATGTGAAGAACATTTTAAAACTTTTTTGTTACAATTATTTTAAAGGTTTATCATCGATTCCAGTGTAGTTTTTTTTGGTGGTTGGTTATCATGTGGCTTTGACCCATATTCATGATTTACTTTGTCTTTTTTTTGTCTTTGCCGAGAAATTACAATCTTGGTTATTTCTTATGACTTTTTTTACTCTCTCCAGTTCTTTATGTTCCTGCTCATCATTTTTGCAGCAGAGGTGGCTGCTGGAATCTGGGGATTGTCCAATCAGGACAAGGTGGGTGACTGAAAGTCGTGTCGCATTTATTTATATAGAGCTTTATGCAGTACAGATTGTCTCAAATAAGCTTGACAGAAATAAAAAGCAGTGTTGTAAAATTTCACCAACAATAAAATGACTTTAATTTCAGTTTAGAGAGACTTTAGAGAAGATCGTTGTCTCTCAGTCAGTTTATTGGATGGCAGTGTCTGTGTTACAAAGTCCCTCACTCGTGAAACACAATTTATAAAGCAGCTCTAAAGTAGACCATACTGTAGCTGTACAGTTCAACATTGATCAAAAGTCCATCAAAACGAAAAATTTTCAAAGAGAGCTTTACTAAAGACAATGTCATTATCCAGTTCAATTCAGTTTTCATCCATTAACGTAAAGTTAATTCTCTTTTAAAGCATTGATTTTTCTCTCTCTCGTCCTCCTCAGATCGTGACAGACCTCCAGCAGTTCTACACGCAGACGTTCAACACCTACAAGGATACTAAACAGGAAGCACTGAGAGAAACTCTGCGGGCCATTCAGTATGGTGTAAGTGTTCAATTTTATGTTTCATTTAAACCACAACATGGAAAGAAAAACAGATTAACTTTAATCCATCTGTAAATATTCTGTCTGTTTTTGTTTAGTTGAAGTGCTGTGGAACGTCAGGAACAATTTTCGATGGAGCAACTGAAACCTGTCCCAAAAAGGAGGGCCTGGAAGTCTTGGTCACAGTGGTAAAAATTTAATTAATAATAGTAATGAATGTTTTAAGCCTCTTCAGTTAAAAGTATACCATGTCAGTAACCATGTACCATTTTTACCTCTTGTTTTTTTACACTAGAACTGCCCAGATGCTATTAAGGATGTCTTCACTTCTAGGCTTCACGTGATTGGAGGAGTTGGGATTGGCATTGGTGTGGTCATGGTGAGGAGTGCATTTTTATAGCCGAGTGTTTCTCCTTGGGTCGCTCTGCTGTCAGATATTAACCGCGTCTCTTTCTTGGGCAGATCTTCGGCATGATCTTCAGTATGCTGTTGTGCTGCGCCATCCGAAGAACCCGAGACATTGTATGAGCTGCCGTTCTCGCTGCAGCCTGTCTTCTGCTCTGTATTTATCTGTGTTTGTAAAGGTGTGTTTGTGCGTGTACATGTTTGGAAAATCGCTCTGATAAACTTCTAACAAAGCCCAGCTTTAGTCAAGCATTCTCAACTGTTACAGGTCATGCATATGTTGAGTGGAGCGATGAATAGCACTAGAGGCTGCTTTTAATTTCTTTCTTTGATGTTTCAACTAATGTTCATTTGACTTTTTGAACTTACTTGTAAGCTTCTGGCATTCTTGTTATGTTTTATGTGGCTTATTTTATGTATACGTACGGGAAAATAACACCTACTGTAGTAAATTACCAATAAAGTTCATAACTAATTGAATGAATAATGGTGAATATTTATTTATTTATTTATTTATTTGAAGAGAACCTGAGGTTTTATGTGACAAAGCATTAAGCATAACCCATGGTGTGCTCTGCCCTCTGGTGTTTTTGGAGTGCAGTGGCATCCCAAAATCAGAATTTCTTTTTAAATGTCAAAATCCTTCAATTTAGTTTAACACCTTTTACACAGTCTCGGAAATACAACCTGAAGCAATTGCCATTTTACTGAGTGACTTCATAACAAGTTTTATATGATAGGATAAATAAACCAAAAATAAAGAGTCAGCTGATATAAATGTAACGTTTGTAAACAAAATAAAAAATGCTACAGTTAATAAAACTTTACATTCGGTGAGAGAACTTGGATCCATCCTAAAGGAACACTCCACTTTTTTTGAAAAAATATAGCACTTTTAGCATAGCTTAGCACAGATCATTGAATTCAATTAGACCAGAAGCATCTCATTAAAAACGACCAAAGACTTTTGATATTTTTCCTATTTAAAACTTGACTCTTCTGTAGTTACATTGTGTACTAAGACCGGAAGAAAATGAAAAGTTGTGGATTTCCAGGCTGATATGACTAGGGGAAAAAAAAGTGTTCCTTTATCTAAATTAAATAAATAATCGATTAAAGACAAGTGATCATATTTAGGTTTAATTGGCAAAATCTAGGTTTCATTTTTTGCTCTTTTGTTTTTTGCCTTTTTTAGCTTTCTTCTTGGTGGCTCCAGTCCAACCAAATCCTCTGAACTCCAAGCAGTCCACTGCATTATGGGAGATATAGTAGACGTTCTCCATAGCAGCTGGACTCAGAATATCCACATCTGTCTTTGTAGATTTGGCACTGGCAGACCTTTTCTTGGAAGAGCCCTTTCTTTTGCTCTTTGCTGCAGACTTGGAACTTTGAGATCTTGACTTTTTGGTACGTGAAGGCTGTAAAGCGTATGAATGCAAGAAATACTCAGATTTCTCTTTTTGTCTTTTATGAAAATGAAAAGTGAATAGAAGATTAAAAAGTTCTTACCATTATTCAGTGCCCCTTTCTCACACAGTAGTTAGCCGCTTGCATACACGTGTTTAAAAAAAAAACTGTGAACTAACCCTTATCGATGCATGTAAGGTAAAGCTTTCCTACATTTTAAACTCATTTTGCAATCAGTTTCACTGAAATTCTGTCCAGAAACTGACGTTTCCTCTCCAATGTGCTCCTCGTTTATGAGGTCTTTGTTGTGTGCTATTGTTTATCTAGGGTTGTCCTAGTGACAGGCCATGGGACATTTTGCATGGGACTTATCTGCCAACTTGCTTTTCAGGTCAGACCAGAATCTTTTTCTTTTTTTTAACCGTCCGCATGAACCTGCATTGTCTCAGTACTTTAGAGAATAACTTGATCTCAGATAATACAGGCTTTGGAGTGATGTTAACTGAGGAATAGGAACCTTAATATTCTAGTAACTAGAATAAAAAAGGTAAATGAAATAATAACCAATAAATAAATAAATATATTTTTAGTTTAAGATATAATGTATTTTGCTTCAATGCTTTATTGAATACATTTGTAAACTAAAACGTATTATTTAAATCTGTTAATTAGAAGGACTTATATCTGGCAAACACGCTGACATATATTTTAGTTTTTCTCAAATTTAAATTATTAATAGTAAAATTATTATATTATACAGGAAATTGTATATGTAGATTTTACAAATAACTGTGATTGGTCCATCCTGCCAATGCGCTGAGAAAAGTAACGGTTCCCACGTGAAAAACAAGTAAACGGAAAAGAGTTTAAACTGGATGCGTACGTGTTTGTACAATAATTAAAACAGCCGAAAAACAGCGAAAACTACTAGGATAATCGGGAACGAACTAAAGAGGTACAGTTTACCTATTTAACTAAGCCTTGGCGTGTCGTAGCGTCGTTGCAAACGTGTTCAGAATTAGACCTCAGGCAGTGAAGTTATGTTGTGCCGAGTTAATTTCGCAAAAACGGTTTATAGAGCGTATTCAGTCACCTATAACTCAGTCACCTATTACAGTCACCTATTACTCAATTTAACAAAAGTTGGGGGTCTCTCTTTTTGATAGGATCTCTGATGTAATTCACACATAATTAGCGTTTAGCTGTCTGCCATTTTGCAATTTACAGATCTAAGAAATGTTTTCTACTAATTAAAATAACCGATTTAGCCAATGCAACCAACACCTTGTAATTTATTAAATGATATTAAATTAATATTTAAAAAATGAATGTCCAACTACGGCTCGAGTTGAAATCTGAAATAAATAACAGTGGTGTAATTCACATAATTCACCACAGGAGGGCGTAGACGTTCTATTGAGTCGGATGTTTAAATAAAACAATGAAAGTTGAAAAATTTATTCTTCGTATAAAATAAATGATTGTCATATGGTTTGTTGCTGTAATTATCAATCTATAATAATCATTTAATAAGCTTATCAAGCTATTATAAAAATATTTAATAATATTTTTCTTGCATATAATTATTAAAAATAATCATACTAATTGGTTACCAGTACTAATTTAGGTAATATCGACCCTTCCAAAATAATTTTAATGTGACTTTTTTCAAATACTGCTGTAACTCGAGTCAATCTTAGATCGCCACAGAAGGGCGATAGTTGGTACAAATATAAAAATAATAATTTTCAATAATAATTATTATTGTTGTTTCATTTGAATTTGCCACCCTACATCACTTGAAATCTACCTTTAACATAATAACAGTCAGGATGGAAAACTGTAGCCCTATCTAAGAAGAGATGAAAGTACAGTATAGCCCCCTTATTATGTCATAATGCCCTTGTCGTGGTGATTTCCTTGACATTAATTGACAACTGAGTATGTCATGTAAACGTATTGAAAATTATCAGTAAATAAATTGTCAGATTATTAATGATAGGGTTGATTTACACATTCTGCATTTTAGCTAATGCTGGACGTCTCCCTCTATGTTAGGAGCTCTGGTTTAATTCCCACATTTCACCACTGGAGGGCGGTAATTTGCGTTTTGCTTTTTTGCAATTTACAGATCTAAGAAAAATGTTTTACTAATTAAAATAGCTGATTTAGCAAATGTAATCAACAACTCGTGATTTATTAAATTATATTAAATTAATGTATAAAGAAAGCGAATGCCCAACTACGGCTCGAGTTGTAACCGAGTTGCGTTTCGCCTATTTGAAGTTTACAGATATGACAATTTTTTTCTCCTAATCAAAAGAGTTTATTTTAGCAAATTTAAATAACATGTTAATTAACTCTTTATTAAATTATATGAAATTAATGTACAAAATGAATACCCAACTACGGCTCGAGTTGTAACAGCAATAAATAGCAGGGGTGTAATCCACAAGATTCACCACAGGAGGGCGACAAAGTTCTTTTGTAAAATGTGTAAAAAATGCAATGAAAGATTCATTTCTTCGTATAAAATAAATGTTTGCCATGTTTTTTGTTACTAAATATAATAATCAATAATTCATTAAACAATCTTGATTAAATGTTATAATACAATATAATATATTTTAGAATTTTGAGTTACAAATACTATTTTTCTAAAAGACAAAATGAAATGACTTTTTTCTTCTTTTTTAAAAATATATTTATTTGTTGTCAACAATAATTTGGATAATGTTAACGCTTCCAAAATAATAATAATAATAAATAATTGTTATTATTGTTGTTGTTATTCTATTTTAATTTACCACAGGAGATCACTTGAAATCTACCAATACCATAATAATTCTCAGGAGGGAAAACAACAGCTAAAAAACTGTAGGCCTATCTTAGAAGAGATAAGAGTACAGTATAGGCCCCCTATTATTGTCATAATACTCTTGTCGTAGCGATTTGCTTGATACTAATTTAACCCTAAATATGTCGCGAAAAACGGGTTGAAAATTAACAGTAAATAAATTGTCAGTTAATTAATGATGTTCCGGCTCGTCTTCTTCGTTGATTTACGCATTTTTAGTTGAAGATGAGCGTCTCCCTCTATGATAGTAGCTCTGATTTAATTCCCATATTTCACCACTGGAGGGCGTTAATTTGCGTTTCGCTGACTGATATTTTGCAATTTACAAGAATATTTTTCTGCTAATCAAAAGAGATTGTTTAGTAATGTAATAAACATCTAGTAAATCACATGGTAATTAACAATTTATTAAAGCATATTAAAGAAATATATTAAAATAAATAAATGCCCAGCTCGAGTTGTAACCCCATTAAATAGCAGAGGTGTAATTCACAAACTTCACCACAGGAGGGCGACAAAGTTCTTTTGAGTTGGATGTTTAAAAAACAATGAAAGATTCATGACCATATTTCTTCGTATAAAATAACAGTTTGTCATATGGTTTGTTGTTAAATATAATAATCAGTCATTTATTAAGCAATCTATGCTAAATGATATGTTACAAGATTTGTATTTGACTCGAGGATAGTAATAGAAAAAAACGTATTGTAATTCAATTCACTTAACCTTTTTAATATATTTTTGTTCCATATATTAAATCAATTCAAAATATATTATTGCCTCAAAATACTATTTATTTAATAGAAATTAATTAAAATACTATATTTTTAAAAGGTAATATTATTTTTTTAAATCTATTTTAACATATATGCATTTAAAAACAATATAAAAACAATTTAAAAAAATTACTGCCAATAAATAAGTGTAACTAATGTAATGTAAATGTAACTCGAGTCAATGTCATTCACTCAGATCACCACAGAAGGGCGATCAGTTGGTACAAATCTAATAATAATAATTAATAATAAAAATTATTATTGCTGTTGTTCCATTTTACTTTACCATAGGAGATCCCTGGAAATCTACTGATAGCACAGTGGTTAGAAATGAGTGTTCATTGAGCTTCATGGAGCTGTAGTGTGATTGTGTTCAAATCCCATAGTTGTACTAAATGTTTTTCATTCAGCTGCTTTCAGATCTTCAGACTCAGTAGCTCATGTGTTAAAGGTTTGTGCTTCAATCCAGAAGATGTAATGTAAGATTCGCTGTGGCTCAGTGGTTAAAGCACTCAACCCCAAACACAGAAGTCCAGGTTCAAGCCCTGCTGTTAAACCTGAGTGTTTGATTCATGGAGCTGCAGTGTGTTTGTGTTCAAATCCCACAGTTGTACTGAATGTTTTTCATTCAGCCTAAACCTCAGTGGTTAAAGATCTCGATCTCAAGTGTGAGAGACGTGCTTCAGATCTCCAGACTCAGTAGCTCATGTGTTAAAGCTGTGTGCTTTGATCCAGAAGATCTGAGTTCAAACCCAGCTATTGCTTGCTTTAAGTTGATCTCATCCTACAACGACTCAAATGTCAAACTATAACACAATATTCACTGTGGCTCAGTGGTTAAAGCGTTTAACCCCAAACCCAGAAGTCCTGCTTCGAACCCCACAGTCGCTTAAATCAGCTTTAAATTAAAGTCACTCAAATATCTTTATTGAGAACTCAGTATTGAATCAACAGTCAAATATAAGTTCCTTCACGTTCTTCAACAAGAGACCTGTGGCTCACTGGTAAGAGCACCGCCTCACGGTTCAGAGGTTGCTGGTTCAATCCCGGCCAGGTCTCTGCGTTACGGGTGAATGCTGGAGTGTGTGTGTGTGTGTGAGGAGGGACAGTGTGTGAAGCAGCGCCTGAAGAAGGGGGAGACAGTTACAGTCTCCCCCTGGAGCTTCCGGAGTCACGGCCAGCAGCGGTTATGTGTTTGGACGGTCTGGAAGAAGAGAAGATCAACTGTTTTAATATTACAGAAACACACTATAACTAACTGTATATATAAAGTAACTAAACACAAATAAAAGTCAGTGAATATGGTTATGCTTTTTCACACTTTGTTTTGTAAGTGTGTGTGTGTGTGAGAACACATTGCTAGCTGTCCAATAACAAACCTACATCATCTGTGCTAAACACCTAATCAAAATTCATCCTTTAGTAGGTGAGAGAGGGACGAGGACTGAGATTTTTCTGTGCAAGATATGCCTTAAAGCAGGGATGTCAAACCGGAGCCCTGCAGAGTTTAGATTGAACCCTGCTAAAACACGTGTGTACGTGTGTGTGTGTGTGTGTGTGTGTGTGTGGTACTTGATTAGCTGGATCAGGTGTGTTTAATTAGGGTTGCATCTAAACTCTGCAGGGCTTTCACATCCCTGCTTTAAGGCATATCTCGGTCCCTCGTCCCTTCCTCATCTACTTAGGTTACCATCAAGGAGAGGCCCTTGAAAAACAAAACACTACTACACTTTACTACTACTACTACTACTTTACTACTACAACACATTCACACAGTAGATACATCACCTGTCCACCAGCACAGCTTTACAATCTTCAGATCAGCGCTTGTTCTGTTCAGTCAAGACAGAAATAAACATATTATTATACATAGACTTATTGCATGACTAAAAATATAAAAATACATTAAGAAGATAAATCAAATTCCTAAACTGCATAAAAATATTGCAGAGTGTATATTAAGCAATGCTGTTCCTTGAATAATCTTTGAGTTTAATCCGGTTTTCTCCCCAGTTTGCACACACTGCGATTCAAAACGATTTATAATATCAATGCATCAATGCTGTCTCTAAACTGACTTGTAAGGCAGTTTAGAAACACTAAATCATAGATAACAATCTAACTCTTAACACTCCGGATTTATTTAGACTACTGACAAAGTTCGGCAGTCTTTGCTATTGCTTACAGCTGGACTACACTTTTAAGAGACACAAACTGCACGATTCAGTGTTATTCAATGTCAAAATAAATAAATTGCAATTTAAGATGATAAAGTTCATGCAGCAACTGATTCATTTGATATTCTGAAGTTCTGACCGGTTGAGCAGGAAAAAAACTTCATGGAAGGTTGTGATAAACTCTTACAAAACAGTGTGTGTGAACACATTGCTAGCTGTCCAATAACAAACCTACTAAAATCACCTGGGGTAAAGACCTAATCAAAAATCACCCTTAAGGCATATCTTGCGCACACACACACATAGAAACAATCACAGACTTTCAAAGTATTATATAAAGGTACTCACAGGTGACTTCGTTTCAGTTTTGTATGCAATTGAGCTGAAATATGTGCTGTTAAAAAGACATTTTAACACCAAAATAATCTGCAGGAGCAGCTCGTGTTGTCGCTGCTGTGCCCGTCATCAAGCAGCCGAGGAAGTCAAGCTGAATGAAAGCCCGGGTGCGCCGCCTTGTGGAGCGGAGAGGAAGTGATGCGCATTAAAAGGAAAATCATTTTTAGCGACGAAAAAAAAGTTACTGTGACAATATAAAAATTTCGCATTTTAGCAGAAATAATATCTTAGATCACTAAGCTGAGTAAAAAAATCACAATACATTATACAGCAATACATCAGTATTACATTAACACACTTATTTTTATTACACATTTTTATCTGCCCAAGCCAAAATAAAGCATTTAATTTATTTTTGGTTCAAAACTGTGTCCCTCTAGAAAAGGACAAAACTTTAGAACAATCTAAAATATGGTAATTGGTATAAATATGGTAAAAATGGTAATTATATTTTATATGTTGGTCGTAAGAAAGTGTGCGAAGAGCATTACCAAGCACTGGTTATGTGGACAAGATAATGTACCAAATGTAAATTTTCCCTTTTGCAATTTGCCTAAAAGATGGCTTTTGGTTACAAACAAATGACAACTAATTCATCTCAAAACAACACAACATGATTATAAAAAAATATACAGAGCATAACACTGACATCCTTTGATATTTTAATGACTTCATTGCTTGTTTAATATTGCTAATTACATAGCTTGAGTGAATAGGACACATTCAACTACACTGTAAGAAATTTGTGCTAAAAATAATTAAGTGTATGCATTATATATTAAAATATTATGGTATTACATTTTATTTATTTAATAGGGAATTCATTTACATGTTTAACAGTTTTAATCTCATTAAAATTACAATTTCATTAAAACAAAAATAAATTATTCAGTATGTCAGTTACATTTTCTTGCTGGCTTTTTTTTCTGGGAAACTTCCTGGAAGACTTCTCCATCTTTTTGAGTTTTCCAAGTCAGAGAGAACGGTCTGCTAATGTACAGCTTCTTCTCAATCTATGAGATTCAAATGAATGTAAACACAGAGAATCAATAGTAATACCATCAGCCAGAAGATGTTTGCAGAAAAATGCAGCTTGTCGTTACTCCTGCCACTGCTGACCTCCTCTGAGAGTTTACTCATGGTCCTGGGATCATTTGGGTCAAACATGGGGTCGGTCTGCACCTCAATCCTCAACAGGACCCTAACTCTTGTATCTGAGCGCTGGACAGGCTCTCCAGATGTGGAAAAGGACTCTAAAGAGCAGTGTGGAAGATGAACAATTACATATTTATATAATCTATATAAATCATTACAATAATTCGATATATATTATTTTATGTTTTTAATATATATTACGTTTTTAAATATTTTAAAATTAGTGCTGTCAAATGATTAATCACATCCACATTAAATGCTTTTGTTTACATAATATATGTGTACTGTGTATATTTATTATGTATATATCAACATACACACACACACACACGTATGTATATATTTAAGAAAATGTGTAATGTTTGTATAAGAGTTATATTTATATATAATATAAATTATGTTAATATAAATCTATACATGGAAATAATAAATATAGACATTACACACACTTATATTATATAAACTGTTATTTTTATACATTTGATTGGCACTCACCACTACAAATGACTCCAGCATCATGCAGGTGATCAAGGCTGTAGTGCTGCCAGTGATCTATGTTACACTCTATTAGTGAAGACTCATTTCCAGAACAATCAACAGAATCCATCCATACTGGACCAGATCCCTGTCCAAAATAAGCACCACCTTTCACCTCTATAACATCTCCACAGCCCAGTTCTCTGCAAACCACTGCAGCGTCTGTTAGATTCCAGCCATCATCTGACACGGTTCCCCACTGACCGTCATGAAGAACCTCCACTCGTCCAGAACAAAGACTATTACCATGAACCAGCCTGACAGGGACTTATAACCACACCAATGAAAAGAACAAAAACATGAAAAAACTATGAAATATTTAGCAAAAATTAAAAGATACAGTATGTCTTTTACTATATATATACATTGTATAATGCTTACTGTCATTACTTTTGTGAACAGTGCTTTGGAAATATTATATGCAAGCACACTTTTATAAAAAACTAATAAAATAATAACCTTTTCATGTCTTTCTTTTAGCATACATATCAGTGCATCTGAAAATGTGCATTGATGTTTTTATTGATGAATATGTATATATATTCCATTTAATCTGTAATGCAATGCAAATGCATTACATAAAATAATATTATTTTAGTTTATATTTTAGGCAGTTTTTTCAAGCATGCAAGATAAGCAAATTACAAAACAAGCATCATATATTACCACTTATAAGAGCTTTTCGGATGTTTATATAAAGATCTTTCATTTTAACTTGAATTGACAATTTGCAACTCACGGCCACACATGACTCCGGCATGACTGGCAAAAGAACATTGAGTTCTCCATCCCTGAAACGCACAGGTGCTCAAAGCTGCCTCTTCTCCAGTGCAGTTCACATTGTTCATCCATACTTGTCCTGATGTAGCTCCAAAATAAGCACCAAATGTTATTACTTTAATGTTCCCACAGCCCATCTCTTTACATACCACTGCTCCATCTGATACACCCCAGTCATCATCACACACGGTTCCCCATTGTCCATTGTGGAAAACCTCCACTCTTCCAGAACAAGCATCAATGCCTTCTGCCAGCCTTAAAACAGCTGATCGCCATGCAGGAGAAAACAAAAGAAGTGGCATGCCATTACAATCATATTGATTGTTGTTTACAAAAAAATATAAGAAGTTAATTTCTGCCACGGAATTACAAAAAACATAAGATAATTGCAACTTTTAGACTTTTTTATTCTGTACTTTTTCTTTTAATTCTGAGTTTATATCTCACAATTTAGATTTTTTTATTTTCAGATTAGTGAGTATTAGTATCAAGTTGTAATTATAGAAAAGATTCTGACCTTATTTTTTTATCTAAATTCTGAATTGAAATCCCACAATTCTTTTTTCTAAAATCTAACAATTATTTTTTTCTTAGAACTGCGGTTTCTATCTCGTAATTCTTTTCCCTCAGAATTGCAGGAAAAAAAATCTGACTTGTGAGACAACATCTTGCCGTTTGTAGTCCATGGCAGAAACAAGCTTTTATAAAAAGCCTTCTTTCAGCAGTTCACTTACGCTGACAGACGACTCCAACATCCTCTGAATGATCGCAGTCATTTACTCCCCATTCATAGTGTTCACATTTGCTCAATGCATACTCATTTCCAAAACAGTATACACCATCCATCCATATTTGTCCTGAAACTTGTCCAAAATAAGAAAAACTCTTTGCCTCAATAACACCCCCACAGCCCACCTCTCTACACACCACTGCAGCTTGAGACAGATCCCAGTCATCATCACACACGGTTCCCCATGTTCCATTGTAAAGAACCTCCACCCGTCCAGAACAAGAGTTGATGCCACCCACCAGCCTGGTTCTGGCTGATAAGACAGACAAGAAAATAACATGTCAACTCTGAACACATGATATGTAGTTAAATATTCTGTAAAAGGCTTTGTACTCACGCTGACAGATGACTCCAGCATACAAGTCATGTAGGCACTCCATTACATCCCATTTGTTTCCTCCACCCACTGGACATTCTGACAGCGACGACTCATTCCCAAAACATTTCACCTTAGTCAACAATATTTGTTCTGGACTTTCCCCAAAATAATCGGCTAACTTTACCTCTTTCGCTTCCCCACATCCCAATTCCCTACACACGACATTGGCGTCTAACAAATCCCAGCCATCGTAACACACTGTTCCCCATATTTCATGACGGAAAACCTGCACTCTTCCTGAACAGGAGCTGCTGCCGTCAACTAGCCTGACTGGAGAGGATTCGCCTGGAGTGGAGTTTCCCAGAACTGCACGGGAGAAAAAAACCTTTAAGAATCACAAGTATAACATGCTGCATTTGTTCAATAAAATTAAGATAAGCTCTCACTTTGAAAAAAAATGAGCCATGTTGTACAGAGCAGCTCTGCAAGGAAACTAGGAAAAATAACACTGAAAGAGATGCAGAAGAAATGAAACATTTTTAATGCATTAAACATGATTTGAAATGTATTGTATGATTTTTATCTAATTTCAAAAACTATAATAAATAAAAATCAAATTGATCATTTATAATAATACTTACATTACACCTTTAGAAAGTCATTGTATTAAAACAGATGACTTTAACTTTGGTTAAAATTGTTTATGAAAAGATATAACACATGACATACATTATGAACAATTAAGATTATGAAATTAAAATACATAAAGGCTTAGGTAAGACGTTCCCAAAAATTGCTATTTTACACTTCCTTTATAAATTCATGAATATAAATAAAAAATGGACCACTGTTTGACATTAAAAAGCCTGTCAAAAGTGTCAAAATTTACTTATTACCTCTATATGTTTACATTTTGCCTACATAGCCTATAAGGATAATACAAATCAATACAATTCTATTTTATGCATGAAATTGTATTTAGAATGAATCATACCTTAGAAGCAATAAATGGAACAAATGAATACACATTTACTTTTAACAATTTAGTAGACAAATAGTAATAGTACATTAAAGATAAATAGTTACAAATATGACTAAGGGGTTAAACCTTTTGAAGTGTCCCATGGATGCGGCTGTCTTCTTTCTGAATATGAAATATAAGTATGTAAGTTGGAGATTTTTAGTACATTTCTCTAGAGGTACATCCTCCAGCACCTGACTCCACCCTACAGATGACTCTGACAAACACACTTTTTTAGTAATTTTAAAGAGTTAAAAAGTAATTTAAAAGAGTAATTTTTTTCAGCACATATACAACAGGTGTAAAAGTCAGCAAACTGAAGAAAGCATGAGCCATGCAAGGCATGACATAAAAACATTTAGTCATAAAAGAAACTATAAGGGATTGATCACAATAGTTATAGCCTCTGTCTCTGAGATTTGATCATTCTTAACTTGTTATTTTCATTCATAAAGCTGGGTTTTAAGGGGCACCAATTTAAGGTCATTGTTATTGTTTGGAACAGACCACACTGTTTAGTATTCCCAAAAAGTTGTCCAAACTTTTGCTCTTGCAAGCAAATAACATGCTGTTTATTTTTCCAATTTAGTTTGGTAGTTCAAATGAGCTTTTCCTGCCTAATTACTTTGACAGGCCCCATTAGCAGGATGCAAACTGTAAATATTTTGAATATTTACCTTTCACAAGCAATCCTGGATTCTTTATGACCACAAAAGTACCATAATAAGACTTCAGTTTCTATGCGTTCTAAGACATTCCAGATCTTAAATTAAAATTTGGCTGTAATTATTCACTGTTGACACTTTACTATGTTTTTGAACTGGGATAGGACGTTTTTTTCTGCTAAATACAATGCACGTGTCTGTCTCAGTTCATTACCCATTGCAAATGGTTTACAAAACTTTTCTGACTCACCAGATGCATTTATGTCATGGATGTTTTTTTTTTTTTTTTTTAACTAAGTAATTATCTAAATATGGTAAAATAGCATGCACCATATCTACATTATTTTCAAGTATAAGGGTTTTTTTCTGTAAAACAAGATAATTGGGACCAGAAAGACTACAACATCCAGAAACATAATTGTTTAATCACACATTATTCATGTTTATTATGCAATTATATAAATTAAGCAAATGGATTTGCGTTCATTGAAATTACCATTAAACATATTGCTATTATATATTCATTTATTTAGCCTCAGACAAGTTTATATATACAATATTGGCTATATCAAGTTATATTTTACAATATATATTACATTTATATTTAGCAAGTTAGAATGTGACACAATGATACTTCATCATCAACTACATGGATACATAAAATATTATTGTATGTGGAAATATATGCAAGATAATTATTAATTTCACTCAAAATGTAGCACTCAATGCCCTAGTGTTTGCTTGTTTTCTCCTCCTTTTTCCAGAAATGACCTGAGGAACAACAGCATTGCATATTTTTATTGTGGAAAATATTAAATTAAAGAAAAAATCTTTAGTTTTTTAAAGATAAAATAGAAATTTTACCAATTTGTTATGGTGCAGCTCCTGTTCTCTTATGAAAGATTTTTCCATCGTCCTGAGTTCTCAGTGAGAAAGTCTCATTAATATGCAGCCTCTTCCTAATCTATGAGATTCAAATGAATGTAAAAACAGCACACTAACTGATTAGCCAGTAGATGACAGCAAAAAGTAGTAAAAAGATACAGCTCAATGTCACTCTTTTTACTGCTCTCACCTCCTCTGAAAGTTTATTTAAGATTCCAGCTGAATTTGGGTTGACTTGAAGGTTAGCCTTCACTTCCACCCTCAACATGAATTTAACAGCTGAGTAGATATGACAAAGTTAGATTTCTTGCTCAAATGCACCAGTATAGCTATAGGTTATCAAGACCATTCCTTTTAAATCCTATATGTCAAAAAAGTTTGTTATACCAGTATATTTGAGTATGAAATTTCATGGACATTTTGGGTATTTTCTGGTACTAAAATCAGTGTCTCCATGAATAAAACACATTGCTGCATTACCTCACTTACTAAAATGAAAACATCGGCACTTACATCCACAAATGACTCCAGCATCGTTCTCATGGCCACATCTGTTTGGAGTTGCATTATGTGAACAGCTCATCAATGCAGGCTCACTCCCAAAACAGTTTACATTATTCATCCAAACTGTTCCTGTGCCCTTTCCAAAGTAGGCAGCACTCTTTACTTCTAAAACGTTCCCACAGCCCAGTTGTGTACAAACCACTGCTGCATCTAATGCATCCCAGGCATCATCACACACTGTTCCCCACTGACCGGCACGAAAAACTTCAACTCGTCCAGAACAGGGGTTGGTGCTGTTGACCAGCCTAACGTTATCTATCACACACACGGAATAAGAAAAGTTCACCATAAAGCACATATACAAACATTTCAGTATATATTTACTACATCATATTAAAGGTTTGCTCTCACCCTTACAGATGACTCCTGCATCTTTGTCATGTCCACAGCTGACTCTTCCCCATCCACTTGATTCACACTCTCTTAGTCTTGAATCAGTGTTAGAACATTGTAAATCACTAATCCATACAGGTCCTGATCCCTGACCGAAATAAGCAGCGCTCTTGGCCTCGATCACATCTCCACAGCCCATCTCTCTACACACCACTGCAGCGTCTGTTAGATCCCAGTTATTATCACACACTGTTCCCCATGTTCCATTATAAAGAACCTCCACTCGTCCAGAACAAGAGTTATGTCCATTGATGAGCCTGAGAGAAGCTAACAGCCACATAAATCAAAGTAAAATAAACACATTAGACTTTCCTAAACATCACTTACCCTCAGACCACCCGAGGTGTAACAGGTTCTTTGTCAGAACCAATTTAGATATCACTTGCTCGCCAGTGGATATGCTGCAGTGAATGGGTGCCATCAGAATGAGAGTCCAAACAGCTGATAAAACATCACAATAATCCACAAGTAATCCACACCACACCAGTCCATCAATTTACATCTTGATAAACAAAAAGCTGCATGTTTTTGACATTGTATTGCATTCTTTTGTACAAAAAATGTCTCTATATCAGAAGAGAAATATGCACAAACCATGCAGCATTTGCAAGTGAAAACAGTTCTAAACAAATTGTTGGTGCATTTTAAGAGAGGATGGACTTTTTCAATCAAGGAAGTGATATTATGGGTTCTGGAGTCACATCTTGCCAGATGCAACAGTTTAATGACAGATTTGTTGTTTATTAGCTTTTTTACAAACATGCATTCCATTAGATGTTAATTGATGGACAGTGGTGTGAGTTACTTGTGGATTATGTAATGTTTTAGAAACTGTTTAGCCTTTAATTCTGAAGGCAATTCACTGCAGAGAAACCATTGTTGAGTAAGTGATGTAATGCAAAAAAAAATGAAAGAGAGAGTGTAGAAAATCAGTGGATTGCACTCACGGTCACAGATGACTCCGGCATCCCTTGAATGGTCATTAATTTCCGTTTTAAGTAATTCACAATCAATAAGCATGGTCTCATTTCCAAAACAGTTTATACCAAATATTTGTCCGACACCTTGTCCAAAGTATGCACCACCTTTTGCCTCTATAGCATCTCCACATCCCATTTGTCTACACCCAACTGCAGCATCTGTTAGACCCCAGCCATCATCAAACACTGTTAACCACTGACTGTAAAGAAAAACCTCCACTCGTCCAGAACAAGAGGTGATGCCATTCACCAATCTGATGTTAACTAATGGCCACAAAAACATGTGTGTTACAAGTGAACAATATACAGTTAATTATGTTGATTTTGTGTGCAAGATTTTGTACTCACGTTGACAGGTGACTCCAGCATCCTTCTCATGTCCACAGTCGCTCTGTCCCCATCCCAGGGAATTGCAGTTTCTTAGAGTAGAGGAACTGCCACACTGTACATTACTTAGCCATACAGGTCCAGATCCTTGTCCAAAATAAGCACCACTCTTTGCTTGTATAGCATCCCCACAGCCAAGTTCTTTACACACTACTGCAGCGTCTGATGGATCCCAGCCATTATCACATACTGTTCCCCACCGGTCATCAAAAAAAACTTCAACTCGTCCAGAACAAGAGTTAGAGCCATTCACAAGTTTAACAAGAGCTAATGGCCGGACAGATGAAACATAAAAAAAAGAGCTGTTAAAACATACAGAATCTTTATTCTAGTTCTTCCCCTACAAATTCAATGTGTTGTCTTGGTAGCCTAGAGTTAAATGATAACAAAGTTTTTAATTTTTGGGTTAACTAATATTCATTTACAATATTCTTTTAGTATTCTTATATAGACCAACTTACATTGACAGATTACTCCAACATCCTTGTAATGGACATTGTTAGATTCTAATCTGTTGGACTGACAGGCTGCGAGGGTGAGCTCATTTCCAATGCAGTTGACATTATCCAACCATATTATACCCCCACCGGCTCCGAAAAAAGCAGCGCTCTTTGCTGCTATAGCATTTCCACATCCCATCTCCCTACACACCACTGCAGCGTCTGTTAGATCCCAATTATTATCACATACTGTTCCCCACTCATTGTATCCACTGCGATTATAGAAAATTTCCACTCTTCCAGAACAAGCACTGAAGCCATTTTCTAACATAATTCTGCCTGAATAACAATGTAATGAGAGCTGTTGTTAGTGGATTATATTGTATGCAGTTTTACAGTTTTATAAAATAAGAGACTTGTGACTCAATAAATATTCTGGGTTATTTTTTTACAACAATATTACTATGCACAGCATTTGTGGCTTGATGTAAATTAACCAAATTATATCCACTGGAATTAAGTGCCATTTAAATTGCCATTACTTATTTATTTATTAAACTGAATAATTCATACAAGTGCTTGAAATATAAGCAACAAAAATGTATGCTTGATGTGCCATGAACAAAGGAGTTAAAATAATTAGTTCTGTGGTAATCAACATGCACCCTTAATGTTGTGTGTAAAAGTTTTTATACTCACGTTGACAGGCGACTGCAACATCCTTCTCATGTCCGCATGAGTTTTTTGCCCATCCCTGTAAATTACATTGTCTCAGAGTTGATTCGGTGTTAGAACATTGTACATCACTTAGCCATACCGGTCCTGATCCCTGCCCAAAAAACCCACTGATCCTTAGGTCAAAAACATTCCCACAGCCCATTTCTTTACATATCACTGCAGCATCTGAATAATCCCAGCCGCTATCGCACACTGTTCCCCACTGATCATCATTGAGAACCTCTACTCGTCCAGAACAGAAGTGACTGCCATTCACCAATCTGACAAGGGCTAATGTCCACATAGAGCAGAATCAGAAAGAATCATTATTGCACTCATACAGCAACATCAAATGAAAATATATATTAAATGAAATACCAGCAACTTACAGCGACAGATGACTCCAGCATCCTTTGAATGGTCACAGTTAAACTGTCCCGGTTTCTTAGAGCTGCAACTGCTCAACGTAGACTCAGTTCCAACACAGTTAATTTCGCTCAAAAATATGTTTGCCCCACCTTGTCCAAAAAAAGCACCACTCTTTGCCTCAAAAGCATCCCCGCAGCCCATCTCTCTACAAACCACCTTTGCATCTGACAGATTCCAGCCATTATCACACACTGTTCCCCACTGATTGTTATAGAAAACCTCCAATCTTCCAGAACAAGAGTTATTACCATACGTCAGTATGACTGATTCGGATGAACCTGAAATGGTATTGCCTAGAATTTCATGTTACAGAAAAAATATAAAGAATTAAAAACACTGGCATTTTCTTTAAAAATATGCTGTATTGTGTTAGTAGTGCTACTTACTCAGAAAGAGAATGAGACACATGGAGCAGAGCATTGTTGCTTGACACTAAATATATGAACACCACGGGATTTGTCTGGGAAATTACAAACAATTTCCACTTCCACAAATCTAAAAAAGAAAACATTAAAGTTGGAAGCAGTAAGAAGTACAAAAATAGATTCTATTATGTATTAAAATCTATATGCACTAAAAACTGAAATTTTAAAAAGCACCTGCAATGTTCACTCCTGCTTTTGTTTTTCTGTCCCTAAATTTGCGGGTCCACTCTTGTTAAAGAACATAATTAGAATGAAGCATATTTAAATATTGAGGCTGCCTCCTTCTCCATGTTAGGTCAAGGTTGAGGTTTGTTATATCTGTCTGGCATTGGTTCCTCCCACTGTCAAAACACCTTTTTATTACATCCAAGATTGTGAAGTCAATTGTGTCTCACATATGAGCATGACATTGAAAAGCAAATGCATTTAAGGACATCACTGCATTCCTGAAGCAAACATAATACACATATTCCTTTGAAATTTAACATATAGGTTAGTCATTGTAAATGCAACTGGCATGTCTGAAATGAAGAGTGTTTCTCATGCCTTGTGCTGCTTTAAATACCATTCAAATGGGATCTTAAATATCTTAGATTTGCTTTACTAAGTAAGTAACTTTGCATTCAGTCTTAAATTTGACCACTAATCCCTCATGGTCCCAGGTCTTAGTATAACAAGTATAGCACTTTTGTCTGTCCTTTTACCAACAATTTACATAGAAAGGCCATTTTTTTTCATTCTTATCATTATAGTCTTTATGATAATTAAGGTCTGATTTAATTATCAAATTTGTATTTAACTTATGACCACTGAGACCTCAAAATTGCATTCTATTCAAAAGAGTTCAGCTATTATTGTGGTGTCTGTTGTGTTGCTTATGAAGAGATTAATGTATTACCTGCTAATAACCTTTTGTTTTTTATCCCAGAAAGGTATTTCAAACAAAGAGTAAGATTTTTCCTCAGCAAAAACGGCTAGAGCGGAAACATGGCTGCGAGTCTATGCATCTCTCTTTACAATAACAATTAGCAATTTAAACTGTATTTCAGTATTTAAATAAAAAAGTGACTGTTGTAAAATAAGCACAGTTGCAGATTTTTTTTTACTTTTTTTTAACCGTGTAGCCTATTTGCCTTCAATATTACTGAGGCATATCCAGTGTGAAATCCATAGCTCACACTAATCAGCTTTGAATATTATTCAAATAACATTTGAATAATTGAAGGGTTTTAAAACAACTTACTTTGCTGGATGAATAATTCAAAGTACTTGTAAACGGATGTCCTCTGAATAGTGTGTGTGAAGGGTCATGTGTTATATTGTGCGCTTTGTGGATGCAGTGTGTGGTGTAGATGTCTGTGAGGGCAGAGAGACGCCAGTGATCTTTTAAGCTGTCCTCACTATCCTCTGAAGGGTCTTGTGATCCGATTCACTGCAATTCCCAAACCAGGCAGTGATGCAGCTGCACAGGACGCTCTCAATGGTCCCTCTATAAAACATAGTCAGGATGGGTGGAGGGAGATGAGCTTTCCTCAGCCTCCTCAGGAAGTAGAGGCACTGCTGGGTTTTCTTGGTGATGGAGCTGGTGTTGAGTGACCAGGTGAAGTTATCCACCAGATGAACACCAAGGAATTTGGTGCTCCTGACAGTCTCCACCCTGGATCCGCAATAGACAGCGGAGGATGGTCACTCTTTGCTCGCTTGAAGTCAACAATCATCTCCTTGGTCTTGTCGACATTCAGAGATAGATTGTTGGCTCTACACCATGTTGAAAACTGCTGCATATCATCGCTGTATGCTGACTCGTCGTTCTTGCTGATGAGACCCACCACGGTCGTGTCATCAGCGAATCTGATTATGTGATTGGAGCTGTGCATCGCTGCACAGTCGTGAGTCAGCAAAGTGAACAGCAGTGGACTGAGCACACAGCCCTGAGGATCTCCAGTGTTCAGTGTGGTGGTGCTGGAGATGCTGTTCCCGATCCGGACTGATTGAGGTCTGCGTGTCAGAAAGTCCAGGATCCAGTTACAGAGAGAGGTGTTCAGAGCTTCTCTATAAGCTGCTGAGGGATGATGGTGTTAAATGCTGAACTGAAGTCAATGAACAGCATTCGGCCGTAGTTTCCTTTTCAATCCAAATATATGTGAAATCATGTTCAGCTCATTATATTAGAACTATACATAGATTTATATGGACAGGAGGTTCTATACTGTTACTATCATAAAATTCAGATGAAATTTATGCTTCAAAAATTTAACTATTTGTTCATAATCACATGAAATAAAATTGTGGAGGCAAAAAACATGACATTAAGTGAACATTTATTTCAAATATTGTAAGTAGAAACAAAATCCACAGAAATGATTTACTTATTTGTGGCTAAGTGTATTTGCATTTCATATATCTCTTTTTAATTAAATATGCCACTCACTAAATTTATTATGGAAGTTTTCAGAAGACTTTTATAGACTACTTTTATAGTGTTTACCAAGATTTAAAAAATAGAAACAAGAAAACCATTTTTAATGTTTGCAGAAAAAAAGTCTTGGACATTTTGTCATATTTCTACATAATACTTTGTTTAAGCTATTACGTTTTGAAATATCTATTAAAATTGATGGGTAATAATTAAAGATATGTGGTTATATGATGCACAAGACACTCCTTGTTATTCAAACTCAGACAGGCCTGCTAAGCTGAACATCAGAGTCTTCATTAATCAGATATTGCAAAAATAACTAAAGGTTAATTAAAATATGAATAATTTAATCTGTTTCTCAATTTCATAGTAATAAAACATATTTTTAATTGAACAGAAATTATGCCTTGTTTATTATACCTATTAACATCTAGACATTTCCGCTTTATCTGATATGGAGTGCTGTGTGTTGCTTAAGCTTTCTGTTTTGGACTGGGCTGTGATGTTTGGGAGGCTTTAGGATGATCATGTGACACAGATCGTTCTAGCCCATGATGGAGGTTTACTGTTGTATGGTATCTGGTGCGTATCAGTTGCTGCTTTTCTTTTTGTGTTCTCCTTAACTTCTTGTCTCTTAATGCTGTTGCCATCAGCTTGGTCTGAACCAATTCCTGCTGACCATACTTGATGCTCCAGATCTCGACTGAACAAATAAGGGTTCTCTAAAACCTTAAGCAGCTGTTGAACCTAAAAAGGTGTTTTTTTTAGATGATTAAACCAAAAAACAAAAAAAGTCAATGTTTTAATCTTTGCACTTAAATCAAGAGCTCTGACCTCTGAAAAATCCCCCTTTTCAGCAGCTTCAATTGCATTCTGGGCAATGTAATTCCGCAGCACAATGGCAGGATTAGTGGAGTTCATAGTTTCGACCCGCTCTTTCTCTACCTCTGCAGGGTCACTTGCTGCGTCACATTCACGGGCCAGACGTCTCCTAGTGTGGTGACCAAAAATATCATCATTAACATATTTGGCTTTTCAATTCAAGATCATTTAAAAATATTTTCTTTTCTTTTATTCTAAATAATTTTATAATACATAATTAAAACTTGTTATTCGTTAATATTATTTATTTATACCTGTATAGTTTGACCCATCTTTGCCAGTGATCTATCTGCTTGACTTTTAGCTCCGCCTCATTGATCGTGAAAAGCTCCTTCAGCCTGCCAATCTTCTCCAGTTGTTTGGCAACCTCTGGCTGATTAGCTACCATGTTAAACATACCTGGATTTGTGTCAGCCATGGACAGAATCATCTCCAACTCACTAAGCAAGAACACAGAGGAATAAATGAAAATGAGAAGTTATTAATGAGAGTTATTAAGTATCTTAAGTATCTTATGTTATTAAGTATTAAATAAGTAGTAGGCAAACCTCCAAAACAATGCTTCCAAAAAGAACTTTTAACATGTGAAGAACCAAAAAAGAAAGTGTGAAAAAGAAAAACTAGTTGAAAGTATTAACAAAAACTATTAGAATATTTTAATCACTGAACTGGTCCTAACAGTCCTAAAAAAAGATAGAACATAATAAAAAAGGAATACTACGGCATACAAAGAATTAGAGAAAAACACCTAAAAAACTGAGCAAATTATGTGAGTATCCATGGCAAGTAATTGTGCATACATATTTTTACGCTCTTACAACCTCTCAGTACCTGTTTAAAGCTCACTTTTTCAGCTCTGTTTTAAATGTCACTACAGACAAATCGATGCAAATTAATTCAACGTACAACGTACCAATTCTCTTGCCTTGCCTTTCTTGCAACGTGCTGACAGCATCACATTAACAGAAGAATGCAGAGCACAAGAAAATGAAATGTTGGTTACTTTTGCTCAAAACGAGATATTCTAACAATGCACAAAAAACAACTGCATATTTGTTGATACGCATAAACTGTTGAAAAATACATAAAATGTATTAGTATAAAAAAAATTAGCCCCTGAGAGGGTGCAGATACCCTCACCCGGGCTACATTGTATGATTGTTGGCCACCTTTAGTTCCTCCAGCGAGGCACACTGTTCCATGATCAGTTCCACTACTGAGTCTGTGCTGTCTTTCTGTTCACCTATAGGACAGGACACAGCACTCAGCAGACGAAATGTGTTTGTGAAGTCGGCACCTAATAATGGAACAGAATGAAAATACTAGACAAGTAATTTGTTTCTGAGCAATCTGCATCAACTTCCATTCAACTTTCCATTTCTATTCAGTGCAAATGTAAAAATATTTCCTCCCTTTCACTATACCTGTGATGTGCATGGTCTTTAATAAATCCGCCACCAGTTCTACATCCTCTGCTTCTTGTTGTCTCAGAAGACCCAGCTTCTTCCTCATGTTGTACATGTAGAAGTCCTGATAAATGGTCATGAACTCATCTAACATGGCCCCTGCTTTGGATGACTGGAGCTCCGAGCCAAGAGCTTCTGCCAAACGTGCCAAGTTCCAGCGGCATATATATGGCTGAGCTTCATAAGAGTAACGCTGTTTCTTATCAGAGGCATTGCTCACGAACTCAGGGTCAAACCTGCAATTGACAACAATCCATTTTAGAATACGCTAATATACAAGCAGTTAGTTAAAGTTAAACAATTTAACGCACAGTTTTTATACAGCTAAAAAAAACCTGTCCATGAAGCCAAATGGGCCGTAGTCTATAGTGAGGCCCAAGATGCTCATGTTGTCTGTGTTGAGAACTCCATGACAAAATCCCACACTTTGCCACAGGGCAACCAGTTTGGCGGTCCTCACGGTCACCTTGCAGATCCACAAAATACACTAATATCAACACACATCAAAAACAGTCCTTTATTGGCATTTATGATTCCATGAAAAATCTTTGGATATCAATTTCAATGCACAAAGGTTCTTTATAGTGGAGAAGGGTTTCTCTGATTATTAAAAGGTTTTTCACACTAATATAAAAAGGTTCTTTTAAGAACTATTCACTGAAATGTTCAATGAGGTACCAAAACTATTTTTCTAGTTACTGCTGTAAAACCTCTTATTTCAAATGTTCAAGTGTACATATATTTTAAGTGTACACACAAATTGAAGCTTTTTAAAATATTCATTATTGTTAAAACCTCTCTGAAGAAGGAAGCATTCCTCTCTAGGCGGTCTAAATATCTTATTTGTGTCTCAGGGTAGAATGTTTCAATGACATAATCCAGAAGCTGTGCTCGGATGTCAGGTCGTCCAACACTCGGGCCATGTCTTCCAGTGAAGTCGTCCACAGGGTGAAAGATCTCAAACGAGCCAAATCTGATTAGAAATATACAGTGCAGTTGTGTTTGTTAACATTAGTGAATGCACTTACTATTGTAAAGTGTAACCAATTTCAGTAGATTTCACCATTTAGCCCTTAATTGTTTTTATAGCTATATTTGACCAGTGGATGGCAGTATTTAGGTATTCCGACTCAGACAAGCTTGGACATGAGTTACAGCTAAAAAAAAAAAAAAAAAAAAAAAAGCCTCATGAGAGATCTATTACATCTCAGCATGGGCCTGCAACAAACAACAAATTTGCTGATGAGCCTTAACTCTAAAGCCTAGTTTTAAGAGAGCAACAGACCATGAATTTTTTTTTTGTTTAGCAAACTTCAGGATTTTAATTTTTACAGCTTGGAATTATAAAAAAGTAATGTGAGAAATGTATTTCTATGTGTGTCTGAGGGTAAATATAAATAGAAATGCTTAACCTGATAAAGGTGGGTGCTATTCTGAGAACCACTGAGCACCTCTCTGGTCTGGGATTGCCACTGTAGAACGTATCCCTCTGGACATAAAGATCAGAGGTCACCAGTGATCCTGCTCGTGTTGTGGGAATTCCCAGTGCAAACATGGCCTCACTGCACAGGAACTCTCGAATGCTGGAGCGGAGCACTTTACGCCCATCAGACAGCCTACAGTACACAGATACTGAAGCTTCAGTTTTTTAAAAAACAAAGAACATGCAAATTTTTTACCATTGTTGTTCAGTATGTGGTTTTTTTAAATTATAATATTTTCCTTCTGTTTGACAACTGTGTGTATATCTGTATGTGGATAATGGGATAACTCACTCAAAAACTTTAAATTCCGATAAAAATTAAAATCATTATTTGCTCACCCTCAAGCAGTTCCAAATCTGTATGAATATTTATTTTTTATTGCAGCACAAACAACTGTTTGGTTACATTCTTAAAATGATCTTCTTTTGTGTTCAACAGATTTCAGTGTAGGTGAATACATCCATTTTTATGAGTTAAGAGTGGTTTTAGGCTCATTATTCATAGTGAAAGAAAGATCAACTTGAGTTAGACCACAATCTAGCTATTGTTAAGATTTTAAAATCCACGTACAACACATTAGTCATGTTCATAAGAATTACTCAGAGAAAAAAAAACAACATGACTAATGTGTTGTATGTTGATAAAAATAAAATAATAATATATAATATATATATATATATATATATATATATATATATATATATATATATATATATATATATATATATATTTTATAGGCCTAATACACTTCTTATTTTTGAAAAACCATTCATTCACATTTTCTAACCCTAACTAGTAAGTAATTAACTCGTATACTCAGTACTGAAACAACAACAACAATGCAGTTAACCAATGTAATAGTACCGAGAATAAGGTGTCAGCCCAGCGCCTTTAACCTGAATTTCCCACCGGCCACAAGGGGTTCTCTTGGTCGGGTCAGAACTTTGCTCAGCACCGGCCTCCACCTCCCCCAAATAACACACAGCACCGTCACCCAGCTGCCCGGCGAACTGGCCAAACTGGTGTCCACAGTAGCAGTGAGCAGCGGGCTCGGAGCCCGGAATCATCCGAGAGCCGCTCAGATATTCCGCCCCGTGTGGGTCAGGTAAAACATCGTCCACACTCAGTCCCAGTAAAGCGAGAGCCGGCTCGGATATGGCGACGAAAGCTGGGTTGAGCAGCGGCTGTGGCTGGACACGGGAAAAACACGCTCCTGCCACGATCCGTGAGCCCGGTTCTAGTGACGAATCTAGAGGGAGTTTTTTCAATGCAACATTGTTAAACTTCAGTCTTTGCAGTGGTGTGACACTTTGGGCCATTCTGTCTTGCACGTGCACTGTGATCCGTTTGCCGCTCTGCTCAAGAATAACATAATCCTTAAAGGGATTAATGACTCAACACTGAGTACACATCTATCTATCTATCTATCTATCTATCTATCTATCTATCTATCTATCTATCTATTTTCTTCTCTTATTGCCATGCACCACCTGCAGTAATAAATTGTACAGGGGTCGGAGGAATCTAATCAGAGTTGTTTGCAGGTTGAAACGGAGATAAATTTTAATCCGCTCCCTGGCAGGCCATTAAAGAGATCCCAATGATTCATCACTGGCTTGTAATCGCAGCAGGGTTGCCATAAAAAAATACAGACTAATAAATAAGCTTGTTTGAAATCGCAGATTGAGGTTTGGTCAGCTACCTTTCGGGAGCCAAAATATAAATCAAGTGTCTATCCATTTTAAAAAAAGCTCAATAAAACGCTTCAAACTCCCAGATAGAGCATAGGGGTTTTCAAAGTGGATTGTCTAAAAAGATAATAGCTGATAGAATGTCGTTTTTAAACACATATTTTATATGAGAAAATAAAAAATATATATTTCAATTCACGTTTTAACCTTTAAGATTGTCTGCTTTTCAAACTCATATTCAACCTGGCTCCATTCATCTAAGTACAGTCCCTTTATGACTGGAAATTAGATCCCAATATATAAACAATGAGGAATCAGATCCCAATAAACAAAGAAAAACAAGTCATATATATTACACAAACAAAAAAAATTTATTAGATGTGATAAGTAGTTTCACAACAGCACTGCAATATTTATATCAATGTACAATTACAATTACCTGCTGGTAAAGCGTTCAAAAGCAAATGCACACCACAATCAGTGTAACATCTAGTGCAGTGGTTCCCAACCTTTTCTTGTTTGAGGCACCCTTGGAAAGCCTTTCAAAAGTTCCCGGCACCCTTATAAGGAAATAGATATTTAAAATCTCCATAGCTTTTTTATTATTATTTATTTATTTGTTTCATTTCGAGAGTTTGCATGCAACAACACCTTATACCTAGTCCTAGATGATATGAGAATACTGTTTACACTGATTCTGCCTTAATAAAAAAATTTTGTTGAAATTTTGGCGGCACCCTCAAAAGATCTCACGTCACCCCTTAGTGCCGCGGCACAACGGTTGGGAACCACTGATCTAGTGGGTCATTAATAGAAAAACAATTTACAGAATACAAATGAAAAACACATAGACAATTTCTAATCTTTTACACATAACATTTCAGGCAGTATTGAAAGCTACAGGGACTACTGGACAAAAACAAGTCATTCAGAGGCATGCAATAGTATTATATATATATATAAGAAAGTATTATATATAAGATGATATTTTTTTAACTTAAACATTTAATCTAATGTTTATGACACACTAGCATTTGCAATTGTTGCATTTTTCCAAAAAATGTTTGCTGGTCTTCCATAAATACTAATCTCAACTTGAAGATCTGCAGCAAGTACATGAAAGCCTAAATGAGGCAAAGTCATGATGCATTTTTATTTCAACGGGCTTGTCTTCTCAGTCTGGGCGAAAGACGATTGGCAAGCAGACATGCAAGGGCTATACCTGCCACCTGGGTGAAAGCAAGGCCTAGGACTGTTGCTGCAATATGAAAGACGTTGTCATTTACCAAGCTGAAGACTTTGCGAAAACAACCATGTGAATGAATCCCTGCAAGCTCGATGTTCTCGAATACACTCTCTGGCAACGGCCTATTGCGACAGCCTTTTCGTTTTATACAGCAACTGTCTGGCAATGACACAGAAGAATCATTCCCCAAACCTCTTGTTGAGTAAACAATATCTTGAAGAGCCCAATCGGACATGAGCCAATCGCGCCAACCCTCAGCGCCACAGCATTCAAGCGCTCTCTGCAGGCTGTCAAGTGCATCTGCACGGCCCTCATCTTCTCCGTAGTCTAACACCGCTTTCTTAAGGCCACTACGGAAACCTTCAGCAATATCCTCCCTGTAAAAGAGCCCAGAGAGACCCGCCGCTAGTCCACCCATGAGTGTGGCCAACTGGAAGAAGCTGTATGCCCGCAGTAGGTAGGGAAGGTTGGCAGCCACTCCCAAGCATCCCAAAAAGCCCCAAGCAGTCACAGTAGCACCTGTGCCTAACAAGATGATGGGTGCATTTGGGTAGCGGTTCGCAGAGAGTAGCATGTAGTCGGACAGCGAAGCCTGTGCCCAGACCCCTAAGGTGAAGATCGCAAGACCTGCTGCCCAAAAAAGGAAGCTGAAAATCAGGAGCGCAAGGCGCAACAAGGGCATGACTCCCACCGCCCGGCAGCACGGTGGAGCAGCGCCCACTGCAGGCACAGGAGGCGCCAGCGAGGTCTCTGAGCACAGCGATAACGAAAGACGTTGCTGTTGGTCAGCGTACTCTCGGGAGGGTGAGAGCAGATATCCAGGGAGCGCTGAAGGACGCCGGGAAACAGAAGGTAGAGCCGGTCGAAGTGGGGACGACAGTCTTTGAGCACCGTGCAGCTCTCTTTCCCACTCTTTTGCACGGCAGGGGCTTGGCCGAGCTGGTAGTGAGTCGTAAGGTGGTGCAGAGCTCATGGCCCCGTCTTGTGCTTTATCTACCACCATTTTACTCTCTCTCTTTTACTCCTCCCTTTGTTTCGTCCTTTCTCATCTCTCCCGCCTGTGTTTTATGGCCAGTCATCAACCCAAAAGGGCCTATTCAAATTCTCTTTTCCCCATAAATCGCCGCTGGATGAACGCCTGGGCGCGCTTATCTTCGCTTGCAGATTCTCCACCTTCTGTCCGATGTTCATTTGCGACATTTCCTACACTCTCTTGATGCTGCTGCAATGGCCGTCTGACTACACTGCATCTCTGACGATATGAAAGGGGGTGGGTGATTATATGGCTATGATGCTGTTAACCCACACAGCCCTGATCCCCCTCTACTGGTGCAGGATCTACTGGTTCAGGGTCAAAAGTCTCTGTTCTGGTCGATATGTGGGCTTTATAGGCCTTTAATAATCTAATGTCTTTACAACACTGTTATTGATTCTTTTTTAGATTAAATATTATAGATTTTTACAATTACTCATTTATGTTTTGTGTGTTGATGCATAATCAAGGACAGATTTTATAGGTCTTTGAATGGGACTGAATTTGCTTAGATTTTGGCACATTCACATTCATGATATTAAAACATATAAAACAATACTGAAAGAGTTTATATTTATGCTGACATATATGGCTGCTTTTCCCTTACTATTAGGTTTAAAATATTTTAATACATAATTTTTTTTTTTTTTTTTAAATGTATGAAATATGCAGGCATAATGTATATTTAAGCACATGAAAAGAAAGAATGATGTTTGACATACCTTCACTTTTTCTCTCGCTGTGGTCCATGTACCCCAGTTGATCCAAATCATGTAAAACAGCAAAAAACAATGTTAGGCCTCTATACTCAGGTAAGATGACTAAAAGGTTCTCTAACCTCCTTGACAACTTGCAGCGCAAATCACACAAACTTTCCACCCATAATAAAATGTCCCAAAATAATAATTTGGATTACATTGTAACACTATCGCCAAATTCTGTCTTTTGCAAAACACACACACACACACACACACACTTAGAGGTAACAATTAGTACTCCCTTAATAGTGAAGATCCATATTTATATAACCTATGAAAAGAGCAGTATCTCCCCTAGCAGACATTTAAAAAAGCTTGGGAAATGTGACCCGTCTTTTCAGAAGCACCATTTGTCTCCATCACATCATTCCCTCCTTCCATGAAACCTTTTATTGTCTCCTCCTCTAATTAATGTGTTTATGAAGAGAGGTGCTTCTCAGAAAATAATGTCAGTAAATGATGGTGATGGGCTATGTGAAAAGTGAAGAAAAAAATGAAATTATGTCAGTTATTTTATCAGTAAATCGGAAATGTGTACTCACATGTCTTCTGCTTTCTACTAATGTGTATTTGCTGTTGCACTGTTTGATTGTACAAAGCTGGGCTTTACATATAGCTATGCTCACTTTAATCACTTACAAAGATATAAATTGGTACATTTCTTTACAACCGGTGACAGCGCACTCGTTCTCCGCCAGACCTGATGCGGTGTCGTGCACGTTCAAACATCTTAAAAAGCGCGGAATGAAGACCTGCTTCCGGCTACTTCCGGTATCCCAGTTGAGCGTTGTTGTTCGTTGCTTCGGTCAACTTCACGATAGTCGTTCGCCAGTGCGTTTAACTGCTATTATGGTTCAATTCTGTGTCACAAAGCGTGCAGAGTTTGATTAAGAGACAAAAATCGATTTATTCTAACCTTAATATATGGAAACCCTTAACGTAGAGAGCCGCGAGGCGGGTGAGTTTTATTTAGCTTGTGAGCTAAATGCTAAGAGAGTGAAGCTAGCACAACCAATCCTATTAAAGTTACTTACACACATACACCACACAACTCAGAACACATTTGGCTATATTATTTTTTTTTAAAAGAGGGGGCTGGTAAAAAAAATCCTATTTTGTTCTTTAACTTAACAACTTTCGAACTGTTATGTAGTTTAAGAATATTTCTAAAAAAGTGTCCATTATAAATAAAGACAATGCATTTATAATCTACTGAAATTCAAGTTTTTTTCACATCATTACTTAAAAGCATTGATTAAAACAATATTGATTAATATTTAAGAGCATTTAGTTAAAGTTCTCAGCATGTAAAGCTTAATCTACGATATATTATTTGAGCCATATGGATGTTGTATTGCACCTGTTTTACAAAGTAGGCACAACTCAACTGTAAGCTCGATTTCTTCATGTGTTGTTTATACCAATCATGTATTATATTTATGTAAATGCATTAAATTCTTCAAAGCAAGAATTTAATTTTCAAATCATCATAATAACTTCAGATTTATTAAACTCATTATAACTACCAGAATTGTGAATATCTTTTGATATTATACACTGATATACTCTGCACTGTCTTTATCTCCCCCCCAAGCTCTCCCTCTCTCTGCACTGCGTCTGGTTGTGCCACCTCTTCGGCTGATGTCAGCATTTCTATGGCAGGTGGTTCAGCGTCGTATTGTGACACAGTATGGGAAGCTGGAGCAATTTGTGGTGCTGGTAACGGAGACTGTGCCAGACATCATGAGTCGAAGTCTGGTTAATAAACTGATCTTTCACCTGCGGAAAAAGGTAGTCATAATTAAATATTTACAGTTTTTTAAAATACTGCACAGTCTGAGACAAGTAATATGGCATTTTTTTTCTTTTAGGTGATATTGGAGCTTTGTCTAAAAGATAAAATGCCAGATCTATGGATCATTCAAGCACATCTGGATTCTCTTCGAAATCTCACACTTAAAGTAATTAATGTTGTGTTTGCAATTGTACTAATCTTATACATAATTTCAAGATATCAATGTCTTTTGTTTTTGTTTGTCTTTCATTTGTTCCAGTGTAAGGATGTGGAAAGTGAGATCATTAATAACAAATTTATCAGAATGGTGCACAACCTTTTAGAAGACCCAGAAAAGAAAGAGAATTTCATACAGGTTAGAATTGTTCACCTCTTACTTGTCTTTTAGTGCATCTTTCCTCTTCACATTTCTGTGAGGTAAATGAACATAGCAAGCATTAAAATTTGTCATAAAAGTTTGACCCCTGTTCTCTTTGTTTTCAGCATGTCTTTCCTGTAGAATACGGATCTGGATATGATGCAGTATTACAGAGCCTTGCATGGGAGTTCCTGTCTCGAGTAGAAGATCTGCTGCCGGTGCCCAACCTCAAAGAAGTGTGTCTTCAAAAAAAGATTTATAAATCAAACATTTTAAAATGAAAATCTAAATTTGACATTTCACGTTGACTTTCTCAGACAGCATCACGGCTTTGCGGTGGTCTCTCGATGATGGAGGAGATTGTGCAGCCTCTCTCAGATCCAGTTGAGATTAAGGATGTTCTCCAGCATTTCAAAACGAAAAGACATCATGCAAGAAGCAATGAGCAATCTCAAAGAGTTATCAGCGAAGGTGAGCTTTACTGTTACTACTGAACCGTTGATTGTTTGCATATGTTGAATAACTAAAACACAGTGAGAAATTTAATTTATATTTAATATGAAACAATCAAAAAAAAAAAAAAAAACCCTAATAATAAAAAACCACACATTAGTATGAAAATAAACTTGATGATTGTATTTTAAATTTCAGAATTTAGGTAAATTTAGTTGTGTATTTGTCATTTTTATTAGCTTGTTGTCTATAATGTAAATTTTATATATATATATATATATATATATATATATATCTTGATTTTGTGTTTTTCTAAAGTTTTTTTTCTCTCTTGGTGACAGTGTCCATTCCTTCTACAGCTGAAGTAGTTTGTTTGCCTCATCCAATTGCACAAGAAACCGTCTCGCCTACCATTACCGTTGAAAATGAGGAAACTTTGCCCCCCACCTCCATTGCACAAGAGACAATTATCATAGAATCAGAAAGCACAGAGAACCAATCAGAATCTGATCACGCGGCCATCGCCATAATGAGCCCTTCTCAGAGTTACACAGAAGAGGATGAGCCTTTAGTGGATAGCGAGGAGTTCACGGTAAGAGCTGCCACTGAAGAAGCAGAGGAGGGCTTACAAGAAGAAGAAGTACTTTGTGAGGAGAAAGACCAAGGTGTCTGTGAAGTCCAGCAGATCTACCTGACGGCGGACGGCTCCACTGTGGTGGTTTCAGAGTTTGAGAACGAGGGAGAGGAGGCGACTCAATTGCAGTTTCTAGAGCAATCAGAGATGGTTGAAGCGTCTGGTGTGAGGCAAGTCAGTTTAGAGCAATGGATCTCAGAATTAACTGGAAAAGGCATCTCTTTACCAGTTTTGCCTCCAACTCCTGTTGAGATTGTGAGGGAGGAGACCATCTATGTTCCTGTCATAGAAAGACCACCGTCCGTGAAGTCTATCATACACAGAAAGAGCAGTCCACCTCGAGCTGCAATTTCCAAGAAGGCAGCGGCCACTCCTTCTGAGTCCCAGACAATGCAGGACGAGAAAAGACACAGCTGTCCCGAGTGTCACAAAGAGTTTCGGTTCGAATGTCTGCTGAGGAATCACATGCGCACTCACACGGGTGAGCGGCCATTCCAGTGTTCAGACTGTGGCAAAAGCTTCAGGTGCCTCAGCTTCTTGACGAATCACATCAAAACGCACTCGCTTGCCAGACCTTTCAAATGCATACAGTGTGTCAAGACGTTTCGCAAAAAAGCCGACCTCATCAAGCACATTCGTGTGCACACAGGTGAAAAACCATACAAGTGCACCATCTGTGGCAAAAGCTTCTCTCAAGGCTCATACTTGAAGATTCACCGCGAATGCCACACCTCAGAGAACCTGCACCAGTGTCCTCACTGTGACAAGAGTTTCCCGACAGCATTTAAGCTGTCCATTCATGTCCGCTACCATTCCATGGATCGCTCATATCAGTGTAACCAATGTGGGAAGAGCTTCATCTATGCCAGCCTCCTTCGAAGACACAAAGGTTATCATGCAGGTGAGCGCCAGTATCTGTGCTCCATCTGCGGTAAGTCCTTCGTCTACATGTTCGACTTGAAAAAGCACCAGCGCAACCACGAGAGACCGCGGATCAAGATCCCATGCACGCTTTGTAACAAGACGTTTGCGGGACCCGAGATGCTGAGGTGCCATCTGCGCATACACACCGGAGAGCGTCCATTCCGCTGCAAAATCTGTGGAAAAGCATTCTCTCAGATTGGGAACATGAAGAGACACGAGCGCGTACACACAGGCGAGAGGCCATTCACCTGTGAAAGATGCGGGAAGACGTACAAGCACTCTTCTCATTTGAAGAACCACATGCTCAGCCACACGGGCGAGCGGCCGTGGCAGTGCTCTCATTGTGGGAAGAGCTTCAAATTTGCTGGGCCTCTTAAGAAACATGAGAGAACTCACTTGGGTGAACGAGGAAATCGTAGAAGGAATTACGACCAAACACGTAGCCGCATGAAAACAGAACACAAAAGTCCTTAATTAAATGTAGGGATATTGCAGCTTAACAATGATCAGATGACACATGATTATCTAGTTATTACTTTAAAAGGTAATATAATTGTGTTTCCCAAACAATGCTTTATGCAGTTCATTATTGAAACTGCACACAGAAATACTTTATAAATTTACACTTTTGTAGTATTTAAAAGGAATAGTTGACTAGAAATAGAAGGTTTGCTGACAGTTTACCCTCAGGCCATCCATGGTGTAGAACTCCAAGTTTAAAAAATGTATTTAAATTGAATTTATTCTTTAAAAGATTAAAATGTAACACACATCTTTTTGCAACACAAGGCATTACTTGATGGACTGGAGTGGCATGGTATGGATTACTTGTGGATTATTGTTATGCTTTTATCAGCTGTTTGGACTTCTATTTTGACAGCTCCTATTCACTGCAGAGGACCCATTGCAGACTGATGTAATGCTACATTTCTTCAAACTATTTCCAATAAAAAAAAACACTATATCTACATCTTTAGATGGTCTGAGGGTGAGTAAAATTTCAGCCATGTTTAAATTTTGGATCAACTATTCAACAACTTTTCAAAATTTTCAATCCAGAAGGCTTGTTGTCATAGTCATTGTGATAATCATGCTGGACAAGTCATTTTAAGAAACAAACCAATAAATAATCTGTTTATTGCACAGTAAAATGCCTAAGGACACAAGTAATGTGAGATTTAAACCACTCAAAAATAAAACAAATTTTATTTGTCCACTTCAAAAAAATTAGTAACACTGGATCTCACTGTAACATCTATACTGTCCATTTTTTCACCATCACTGAATAATGCTGTTTGGTTTTGTGTACACAATTCCTGTACCAATTCTGACTGGATGTCAAATTAATTTATTATTTGGCTCATGCCAATACAAATTATATACTCTTAAAAAGAGATTGAGATTTGAGCAGTGAGCTTTGGCATCATCCTGTGTAACAGTAACTTACATTTGTATAATGTATATATTAAATTTTGTTAAATCTAGCAAATATACTTTAAAAGTTAATGCTTTTGTACAAAATGGAAATTCTTTTCAGTGTTTTCTCCATGTAGCACAAATGTTTCTTTTTATGATACAAATATACAATTTAAATCCATTTTCTCTATTTTTTCTGCACTAGAAAGAAAAGGATTTGCTAAATTCCCTCCAGTTATTCTATTGTTCCAACGCGATTTCTTTTTCTTTTTTTTTTTTTTTTTTTTTTTACAATGAACGAACTTTGCTACAAGTTCAGACTTGGTTCTTCTATTTTCTGTTACTTGAGTCACTTTGAGGTTGTAAGGAGCTTGTGTTTTTCAGTAGACAATTGGCAAATTCATCCATCTCACATGCTTTATGCAAGCTGCTAGGCAGCTGAGACACACATTTAAATTCACTGTTAAAATTTATCCTATGAAAACATCAACTCAGGCCACATCGAAAACAGCACCACTGGGCAAATGTCTTTCAGATGTACAGAAGAGCTAATACAAATTAACATAATACAGTACCAAATAAACAAATAACGTACTGTATTTCTGTTACTTGTTAGTGGAAGTGTTGGATTTTTCAGTGACAAGCTTAGAATTCCGCCAAGTAAAGGTCTGTGTGTGACCATCCTCTTCACTCCACATGACAGAAAGTACCTCAGTCCGATCTGGTTTATATTTCTCAGCCCGGACAACCAGGAGAATACGGTTCTCACCCATCCAGACTAGTGTTGCTTAGTCAGACTGAAAAAGTGCAGTAGCAAAATATTGCTGATTACAAACAAGTATACATTTTCAACTAGTACATTTGACATTAAAAGGTTATGTAATTTTTTTAATAAAATCCCTTTCATCTCTATTTGTATTCTGATGGCCCCATCATATGTGCACATATTTTGGCTCTACCTTTTAGTGGAAATTACACTTTTTCAATCAGAAAATAAACGTTCAGTTTAAATTCACCTGAACTCTGTGCTTTTGCAGATCTGTTAGGGTTTTTTCTCCCAACTGCCTCTGGCTCCTGAGCTGTGGTGGTTTCAGCATCATCTAGAGGGTATTTCTCAAATATTTTATTTAGCTGTTTGAAGAACTTCCACTCCACCTGCTCCCCTTCATTTCTATGGGTTGTGATGACAAAACATTTCATTTTAAGATTTAAATACTCCACCTTTGATGTCAGCATTGTTGTATCTACCTGTAATTGTCCAAGCACTGGCGGTAACTGGCTTTCAGTCTTTTGATCCTGGAGCGACACTGTTCGTCTGTTCTGCTGTAACCCTTCTCTGCCATGACCACTGAGATCTGCTGGAAAACAGGTTTGCGTTTGACGCAGCCCTTCAGCCTTTCCTGGATGGTATCGCTACCCCAGATGGATATAAGAGTGTGTGTCTCACTGTCACCCCATGCCAGCTTCGGTCCATCCGTAGTGAGAGGTTTGGAGAGAGCAAGAGAGTCTGGACATGCAAAAACATTTTACAAGTGCATCAACTGTAAAACTAAATTGTATTCAAGCATTTTCATATGAAGAACTGATCTAAATTATAAAACGAGTCTATACTAAAAAAACAAAATGAAATTGAGATAGATACCTGAATCAGAATCTGTTATGGATTCCAGCTCACTGATGTCCTGACCTTCAGATGTTCGGTCCTTTAAAATAATCTGTTCCAGCTGATCATAAAATTTACACTCCTCCCTGCTGAAAAGCACATTAAAAAAGTGGAAATGGAATTCTAAATATAATACATTTATGCTCAGAATAGCCATACTGTTACATTTTATACATCACATTTTAATGTTTTTGAAACATGTTGTACATGCTCACTGAGGCTGCATTATATTTTAAATATAAAGTAATATTGTGAAATAATTTAAAAACAATAGTCAAAGAAAGCATGCAAAATACTTATATTCAACAAGGAGAAATTAAG
The DNA here is from genome assembly GCF_018831695.1 of Puntigrus tetrazona. Classification (NCBI taxonomy): domain Eukaryota; kingdom Metazoa; phylum Chordata; class Actinopteri; order Cypriniformes; family Cyprinidae; genus Puntigrus; species Puntigrus tetrazona. The sequence continues at coordinate 1,611,578 of NC_056702.1, forward strand.
CTGGTAAAGACTTTTGTGACAAAAAAAAAAAGTTAAATTTCGCCAAATACTCTTTCCAGTGACATTCATTACAGGATTAAATAATTTGTGATTTCCACAAAAAAAAACGATGATAAGAAATGTATCTTGAGCAGCATATTAGAAACATTTCTGATCATAGCCTATAAAGCCTGCTGAGTTTGGTTCTCACTCACCCATCATAATAAAACTGGGACTTGAGTCTCTTCACACGAGAGTGGCACTGCACACCTGTTCGGTTGAAACCCAGCGCCATCATTCTTTTTGAAATGTATCTGTATATGTGCCTGTTTTTCGGGCAGGACATGAGGCTGTGCTGCACACGGTCATCACCCCAGATGTCCAGCAGGGCCTGTGTCTCCCGATCTGACCAGGTCATCTTCCTGCCAGACTCAGATACAGCTACCATGGCTGCTTGCTGGCATTCTGAGGGAGAACAAACAGGTGAAAACAAATACAGTAAATACAGCAATGATCAGCAACTGTAATTATAAGCAAATCTGAAGTAAAATGTTTAAATGAGACTTGATTGTAGTAAATTGTTATTTTGGAGTGAAAGGGGACCTGTGAGATCCGACCTAAACAAAGTGAAGGAATTAATGAATGAATTTCAAGGACACAAACCTGCATCTTGATCATCTTCATCATAGACATCCGTGGGAAAGGTCTCATCACCCAGAACATGCTCCAGTTTATCATAGAACTTGCAATCTACTTTCTCTATGCCACATCTAGATGAGAACAATATGGAGGAAATTATTAAACAAAGTGGATAAAAAGTTAAAGCCAATGTCAGCAAACAAAAACATACTCACTTTTTCCATTCATAACACTGTCTGAAATTTTTTGTCAGGTTCTTTATCTTCCACCTGCATTGTTCTGGTGTTTTGAAAAATCCCTGATTGTTCAGTTTCTCTGCTATATCAGTAAAGACGTGGATGTTATGGACGGTTCCTCTCAGGGCTTCCTGCATCTCATTTTCTGCCCAAATATCTATTAGAGCTGTAGTTTCAGAGTCTGACCAAGATGTTGTCTGGTCCACACTATTGCAAGTGTCCTGAGATTCTGGCAGAAGGAAAGACTTTATTTTCACTGGTGTATCAAAAACAGGCAGTACTACAATTTATAAAATCATTATGTGCTTGATTTTTGGGGGGAAAACCCCAAGCAAAACATATAGTAATATATAACTCTTATTTTATGTACTATGAAATGCAATAAAAAAAATTGGAGAAATTTAGCATTCCGTCACTTGCTCACCAACAGATCCTCTGCAGTGAATGGGTGTTATCAGAATGAAAGTCCAAACAGCTGATAAAAACATCACAGAAATCCACAATCACTCCATGGATTGTTTCTTTCACTTCACATGGCATTAACTGATGTACTGGAGTGGTGTGGATTATTGTCATGTTTTTATCAGCTGTTTGGACTGATAGGACCCATTCACTGCAGAGGATCTATTGGTGAGCAAGTTCAAATAAACCTTGTTTCCAGGTGAGTAAACAATGCACATTTCAGACACATTGCACACTATATATAACTTGATGTTTAATAAAAGTACCTAATTTTATGCCTTTACTGGATTCATTATCTCCTGACCCTTTAGAAGAAGCATTCCTCTGAAAAATGTCCTCCATCAGATCATAGAACTTAAATTCTACACGTTCAGCTGCAGGTGAACTGTACAGAAAAACCACACACTGAAATTAAATTGTGCTCAGGCCATATTTATAAACAATGTGCCATCTGCACTCTTATTTTAAGCAGTATAACATAAACCCCTCTGGAATATCTTCACTGACCTCATGCTGTCCCTGCACTGCCTGTAGCTGATTTTAAGTCGTTTGATTCTGGTGTGGCATTGCTCAGCGGATCGCAGGTATCCATGAGCATTCAGTTTCTCTGAGATCTCCGAGTAGATGTGGCCATTGTGAGGGCAACGTTGAAGGTTCTGCTGGACTTGTTCATTGCCCCATAACTGGAGAAGAATCAGTGTTTCGGCATCGGACCAGGCCACCTTCTTTCTATCGTCAATGCAGTTCATTGCCGTTTCTATGTTGGGTGATGACAGGAGGACACAGTGACCTCAAAAAGTATTATGCAAATACATGTATTGCAAAATAAATTAAATGTCTATAAGATCAATTTATGCAGTGTGTCCTCGTTGTGTGTCATTTTAAAAAGATTTGGGGTCGGTAGGTTTTTTCAAATAAGTGTTTTTGATCATATACACAGTAAAAAATGTAAAATATTATTACAAATTAAAAATACAGTTTTTTTATTGAAATATATGTTAAAATGTAATTTATTCTTGTGATGCCAAGCTGAATTTTCAGCAGTAGTACTCCAGTCTTCAGTGTCACGCAATCTTTCAGAAATCATTCTTATATGCTGATTTACTGCTCAAGAAAAAAGTATTACTATCAGTGCTGAAAACATTCACAAATAAAAATAGTCTTATACTTTTGATTGAATGCATCCTTGCATATTTAAATAATTTCTTTATCATACTGATACCAAACTTGTGGACTAACACAATACAATAGTTTATAAGGATGACAGAAACAAACCTATTTCCTGGTATTTGTACACCTGATATTCAATGTCCGTTGACTCCTCCTCTTTGATCTGTGATGAGCATGGTTCTTCATTTGCCATAATTCTCTCCATCTGTTTATAGAATTTAAATTCAACTGGCTCTTTGCCTTCAATGCTGCAAAAAAATCAATCAATCAATCAAGAACAGCGCTTTCAGTTATTTAAAATAAAACAAATGCATTGAATTATATTGACTAGTTTGTCATGTTAGATGGGTTTGTTTGTATTGTAACAGGAATTTTTGTATGTTAAACAGCACTTACTGTTTACTCTCGTAAGACTGTTTGAAGCACAGCTTCAGTCTTTTCACTCGACTCTGACACTGCTCTGCAGTTCGGATGTAGCCATGAGTGGCCATCTTTTTTGAAATCATGGCAAAGATGTGTCCATTCTGAAGAACCCCCCTTAGCTCTCGCTGGGTTTTGTCCTCTCCCCAGATCCTGATGAGTGTTTGTGTTTCCTGATCTGTCCATGGGATATTTCTTGTGCCTTCAGATGGTGTCAATGAAAATTTGGTTAACAACATATCAAGTCTTAAATAGCTCATAGAACATGTCCAAAAAAATGTTGAGTACCCTCTAGCCCGACATGGCCAAGGACATCCCATTCAGTGTCATCTTCTGCCGGTTGTCCTGTGGACTCTTCAGGAATGCTGACATCAGTAAGAGTGTCTTCCTGTTCTGTAGATTCTTTCTGGCACAGAATTTTCTCCAGCACATTATAGAACTTCCATTCCGGTTTCTCTCCTTTCATACTGCTAAACAAACACACATTCAGTTCAGAAAAATATATATAAATATAAAAAAAGGTTTTAAGTTTTAAAGATTCATATGCTGTTCTGTTCAATAGTTTAACTATATATAGTTTAATCAGCAATATTATGAAACAATTAGTATTTTCCTTTTTTTTTATTTATGTGATTTCATGATCATTACTCCGCTCTTCTTTTTACAATAAAACAGCATTGAATTTTTAAAATGTAACTTTTTTTGTTGGTCCTGCATTTCTGAATGAACGCACATGTTTTCATGGCATTGCCGAAAGCTCATTTTCAAGCGTTTTATCCTGGTGTGGCACTGCTCTGCAGTTCTGGTAAAGCCTCTCTCAAACATCTTCTTTGAGATGAGGTTGAATATGTGTCGATTACGGGCGCAGTCTTTTAGACTCCGCTGGACGCTGTCTTTCCCCCATATGTCAATGAGGCTGAACGTTTCTTCCTCTGACCAAGGGACTTTTGAAGCATCAGAGGTCTGGTAGGAAGACTCTTCTGAGTAAATAAAGCAGAAAAGAGTTGAAATCTGCTTTGTTGCTTATATTAAAGTGATCCATTAAAATGAATATTTAGAAAAACTGACCTGTGTATGCACCCAAATGATTGATAAATGTGAACTCTCCAGACACGTCTGTGCTGTCGTCTCTTTTCTTTTTAGAGGATTTTTTAGAGATTTTTTTGGTGTGTGTCTGATTCAGCTCTTCGCCAAAAAAGCTGTCAAGCTTTTCTCTATATCGGGCACCTGTGATTGGCCAATTCTTATCATCATCCTCCTCCTCTTCATTCTCTCTCTCCTCTGTCTCTACTTTGAATTTTCTCTTCTTAGTTGTCCAGCAGGACGTATCAGGATCAGACAAGGTTTTAGAAGTGTGGCAATCATCTTTGTCTTGTCCATCTACATCGGCTCCTGATTCAGACAGGTCGCCAGATTCTGTGTGATCGCTGGAAATAACGACTCGGACCAGTGGAGGGAGAGACTGAGATGAAAATGTACAGCCGTTATGAGCAGAGTGAAGAGACTCTACAACAGAGAAAGACAATAAGACAAAATAAAAGATTGTCCTAAAAAAAAAAAAAACGTAGGGTGCTTGTGGAGAAAGTAATTAAGTGGAGGTGTTTTGTGTTAAGTTTTATTTTATGCCTTATTGAATTCATTTTGTAATGTTGAATGTAGTGTAACATTTAAACAGTGAAACATTTAAAGTTGTAGATGTTTTTGTGATTACCATTTTGCCAAAGAGTAGTTAAGCTGTGGTTAAGTGGTTATATGATAACAGCTAGGAAGTATTATAGCTTTCAGACTGGCATTTTTTGCCAGATGCGATAGTTTATAATGGATTTATTATTTATAAATTTCACTTCACAAGATGTTAACTGATGTGGATTATTGTGATGTTTTAATTAGCTGTTTGAACACTCATTCTGATGGCACCCGATCACTGCGGCAATTATACATTTCTCCAAATCTGTTCCAATGAAGAAACAAACATATCGAATGGCCTGAGAGCGAGTAAATTGTAAGTTTTGGGTGAACTATTGCTTTCAAATGGTTATCCTTAGTGAAACTATCCCTTTGTATTTCGGGTTTCATTTGTAAAGCTGTTCTTTTGTCATTCTGATTGCATAAGCCATCTGGCTCACACCTTCACAAAAACAGATGCTACTAAATGACAGTCAAAACTGCATCTTATATTTACACAACATTGAAGCATCTGATATATCCTTTCAGGTGCATATGGCATAATTCAACGTAAAAGATTTACCATTGTCCTGAAGACTTTTATTAGCTCTGTGATGTTCAAGAAGGGTCTTCATCTGCTTTGGGACAAAAACCGAACGAAGACATTCGTCCAGAAGAGACGGGCAGGTCCTGAACCAAGACACAGTCTGAGGAACAAAACCAGACCAACTGTAATGAACATAAAGCAATAACCACATTCAGTTCTTTTACATTTTATGCTTATTGATGTACCTGTGAAAGGTCTGGGACTGACATCATTCGATCAAACTGCAAGAGGAAGGCTTCCATACGTGTCTTTAGGTTTTTGTCAAACTTGGGGCCATATTCCTCTGGGAAGATGTTCTGTTAATTACACAAGTTTGGGGGAAAAATAATTAAACAAACATCACAGAAATAAAATCATAAAGTCAAATGTTGTGAGTATGTTTATTTGTTTGTAACCTGAAAGAAATGCTCTCTCTCTTCAGGGTTGCTAATAAGGGTTTGAATAAGGTCTAAGAAACAGGCCTCAGATTCCTCCATTTCTTCATGAACCACCTGTAATGTATAAAGTCTCTAAAAAAATGTGCACATTTTAATTTAAGTTAAAGCATGATGTTTCAACAACAGCATTTGACCTCATTGACACGAGGAGCACGGATTCGATCGAGGTACATCTGAATGTGTTCCAGGTTGACCTGACGTTTAACACGACACAACTCCAGAAGATGCTGTGAAGAATAAGAGATAAAGATAAAAGATTACTGTAAGCAATGCTCTCTTTGAAAGCCCAAACTTTTTCATGGTGGTTTCTTACCCTTGCTCTTAAATCAAATATCAATTGGGTTCTTTGATTGTAATTTAGAAGCTCTGGCACGCTCTCTGTCACCATGGTTACAAACTCCTCCAGCATCCCATAGTGCTTCACCTGTCTCTGTTCAGTCACCTGCCACATGGCTGCAGAGAGTAACCTCGACGGTGGAATAATGAAACTCATCAATGAAAGAGGGTCTGATATAAAAACAAGACAAATAGGAAACGAATGCATGTGTGGCTGCATATGCATGCATGTTAATCTGCTTTGACTTTATATTAGGCATTTAAATTATGATATTTTGTAACCGCATTGTGTTTTGAAAATAAATGAAAATGCGTTTAACATTAATAACTTGTGCTGTTATTTAAAAGGAAGTTGCGTGATAATCATGAAAACGACAGAATTCGTTACATTGCTTTCACTTTAACATGCTGATTTGATGTGTTGCATATTTACCAAAAGGGAAAAACAGACAAACAGAAAAAGAAATTACTCACCTTCGATTTTCTTGCTCCAAAGCGCTTCCATTGTTTACAACTTCAATCAACTTTAAACAGTCTCGAAATTAAAATTTTCAGCAGCTGTGTATCATAATTCAGAAGAAATCAGCTATCAGACGAGATACTTTTTAATTTCGATGCTCTTCCCACATGATCATTTCGTTCGTTTCAAAACACTGGACTGAACGACACAGATTCCGGTCTAATCCGCTTTGGTCTGGTCTACAGTGTAATTCGAGTTCTCCCTCTGGTGGTGCAAAACCACATTATACTAGTTTTGCTGGGCCACCTCCCAAACCCAGCTCCCAAACCATTCTTTTCTTTAGCTGTTTTGTATGCATCTTACTGTTAACGTGGTTTGGTCTAGACTGGTCTGGGGCATGAGGTTCAGAAACATTATGGATTTATGTTCATATTTTTAAAACTGGTCAAACTGACGCGACTTTTATTATGAAGGATATGGCCGTAGATTTCGCTCATGAATATTTATTTTAGTTAAGCCAACGTTGCTTTGGTAACCTTCCGGGAGTTTCGATCACGTGCTTCTATTAATATTCATAAGCCACCATATTACCGGCTGTCATTGGCTAAGGTTACGTAATTGACGTTCAGGAGCCTTCGCCATGTCATGTGAGAATTTTAATGTCTGGTGGTATTTAGGTCCTTTAAAAAAGTATATAAACCATATACTCTTTGTCCTTATGTTATTTAAATGTAAAACAGATATAATTGAAAGATTGACTAACGTTTTCGCACTTCTTAAGAGCAGTTTGTGCTACCGTGTAATTATTATCATTTTTTTACATGTTGTAACAGACGAAAAAAATTTTTCTCCATAAATTTAGACACATTACTGTTTGATATGATTAAATACATTCTAATCAGCTTATTTTTAATTTTGTAAGGTAACAACAGAAGAATAGTACAATACTTGCAATGAATAACTTTAAAATGAAAATAAGACAGAGTAATTTTTTTTTTTTTTTATAAACTACTTTATTTGAAAACCTGAAAAATGGCTATACAGACACACTATGGGAAAAAAAAGTACATAAGGAAAAACACTGGTCTTTTGAAAGTGGCACATGTAACATTTAACCACCACTAACTTCACTAAGTCGAGAGTAAAGAAGAATCCAAAGGTTAAAATAGCACCAAAGACAAAATCCAAAGAACTTCATACTAATCAGACACATCATATATCTTTGCAGGTCAATGTATTTTACAAGCTTCAAAATGTTTTGCTATAATCAACACTGAAACAATTATTACAGTAGTCTGGCAGGGTTTATCATTTAGATAACAGTCTGAGGTTTTTTTTTTTTAAACATTGCAAATATAAAGTTGTTTTTTTTGTGAGATTTTAGTGTCAAAATCTACTTTCAGATGACCATTAACAGTAGAATTATCCAAAACAGCAAAACACTTTATCCAAGACTCTTTTCAATGCGTGTCTGCATGACACATATTCCTATATGTGGGTTTGTATTTGGTTTTTAGAACTGAAATACTATTCTAGAACTAACAGGACTAGATTCTTATGTCTATGCAGATGCATACGGAACTGAAAAACGTAGGGCCCTGAGAAGCCTGCTCTACACTGCCAAATACAAGGTAATAGGACAGTGGTCACTTCCCATGGCTGTGTTTCGGATCTTGCTGTCACACAGACCTGGGAGCAAGGCAGACGAGAGCACAAAGTAGTCCAAACGCCAGCCGACGTTTTTGCCTCGGGCATTCATCATGTAGGTCCAGAAGGTGTAGGCATAGGCTTGATCCGGATATAGCTCCCGAAAACTGTCGGTAAAACCGGCCTCCAGAAGTTTGGTGAAGCCCTCACGTTCCTCGGGGGTGAAGCCTGCGTTCTTGCGGTTACCCTTGGGGTTTTTTAGATCAATCTCTTGGTGGGCCACATTCAGATCTCCACACAGCACCAGGGGCTTTCGCTGATCCAAGCCACTCAGGTAGGCCCGGAAATCCACATCCCAGGTCTTACGGTAGTCGAGGCGCACCAAACCGCGACTTGCATTAGGCACATACGCCGTGACCAGGAAGAAAGACGGAAACTCAGCAGTGATCACCCGACCTTCTTTATCATGCTCTTCTTTACCTATAAAAAGGCAGAATGAGATTTTAAAAGACTGCAGAAAATTCAAGATTTAGAATTTGGAAACAATTATAAGCAGTTCATCAATAAAAAATAATTACTACTGCAATAAAACTTGTACTGTAAAATAAATAAAAAACCCAAACACCAATAATAACTGACAAACATTACACAAAAGAAAAAAATCTTCTCTTTCAATATTGCTATATTATAGCATATACTATAGTAAAATATAAATAAAAGTACTGTAAAATAGCAAGTATATAAATATTACTATTACTATTACTATTAATAATAGTAACTCTAGTATAGTAAGGGGACAAACCTCAAATTAAAATCTAATTTTCTTTGTGTTCGAACATGATTTTTATTTATTTATTTTTTTAACCTGCAAGGAGACTTTAAATGAACTTAAATTGATTTAAACAGCCACTACAAAGATTGAGATTAATTCACATGTGTCATACAATAGTGAACATTGTAAAAAGACACTTACCAATACCATAGGTGACACTGAGTGGTTCAGTCTTGCAGAGCATGGCGACTCCGCTGTAACCCTCCTTATCCTCTGATCCAGCCCAGTACTTGTGTGGATACTCAGGCATTTCAGTGATCTGAGACGGCAGGGCTTTCTCAGCGCACTTAGTCTCCTGCAGACACAGCACATCTGGATCCTCCTTACGCACCCACTGCAAACAGCCAAAAAATAAAGTCCGTACCTCTATCAGTTTGACATATATTCACAAATACTAAATAAAGACAGATACTGGCTAGACTGTTCCAAGACGGACCATGCAGTACATGAAAAACATAACCAATGTTTTGTATGTTAAATTCTCACATCAAGTCCGTTCTTTTTGACCCACGCGCGCAGACCGTCCACATTCCAGGACGTGATCTTCATGTTGGATGCACGGCCATCCTTACTGGTCATCTTATCTGGAGGATCTTCATACAGAATTGGGGCCTCTGGCTCCTTTCCCTTTTTCTCTTTCTTTGCAGGTTCTGTGATAGAAAACTCCTTGTTATCTAATGTTTTCTGTGAAAATTTTTACTTTTTTTTTTTATATACACACACACACACACACACACACACATAGATAGATAGATAGATAGATAGATAGATAGATAGATAGATAGATAGATATAGTATTAAAACTCTGTACCAGCTCCATTGCCAGTCTCCCCATCGACAGCTTCCTCATTCTTCTTGGCTCTTTTAGGCATGCTTACAGTTGTTTTAAGACCACAAACACGTAAGAAACTGACAGCCCACACACGGACACCTACAAGAAAGAACATGCGCAATGGAATCCAGGCATTAAGTTAAATGCATCGAGCGCTGCAAACATCTCAAAACAAAGACTGTTTATATAGCTCGCACACAAGTGATTAAATCACTTACATAAAATACGCGAACTGCATAAACCAAAATGCATGTGCCTGCAGTATGCTGCAATAACGAATGAATATACATTAGCCACGTCTGTAAGTTGGCCAAAAGTGCGGCCTGAATGAATGAAACAAAAAGAACAAACGGCTCGCACGCTCTGCGTTTATAACTGACGCATTTATATCGATCGCGTTGAAAAGTCTTTAAATATGAATTTGCATTTCATCATATATAAACAGCTTTTTCTTACCTAACACTTTAATCGTTAGTTGACTTTATAATAAAACCTCAATCTGCGCAGAACTATAAACTGCTCTGCAAGGACGGGAAGCCGAAGCTTTCTGCAATGTGCATGAGGCGCATGTTTCCCTATAAAGAGGTGTCTGAGTTATTGCCTGACTAAAACTAACGACTAAACGTTTTTTTTAAATAACATTATACACGTATCACTTGTATATCAAATTATTGACAAATATTAGGTCTGAACTATATTTCTACTCGATTTAAATATTTGCTAGCACGAATATCCCCATCAATTTCTTCCAGGCATTTAGTAAAAGCCATATTAGGTAATGTTATGGTCCTACAACCAGCAGCGAGTGAGCGGTGAGAGTGGAGAAGCAGTGTTCTATAAGATATAAAACAGAAATATATAACTATTAGTATACAATATAAGAATATGAACCAAAAATATGTCAATTAACAATTGAATGTATAAATTATATCAACGATCGGATTGTTTTATTCAGCAGCATGTGTCATAGATCTCAAGACATTAGATTTAACTTTAAGAGACACAGAATTCACTTTAATTTTAAGCTCTTTAATAAAAAATAGGTGTTTTTGAAAGCTCACTTTTCTATTGCAGTATTGGCATTGACATTGTGCGTCGTAGACATTGCGTAATAGTGTCGCAGTATTTGGGGTATTTTCATCAACAGTTTCATTGTCTCAGCAGAAACCATGACTGTGGTGATTGGGTTTGAAGGCAGTGCTAATAAGATTGGTGTGGGTATCATCAGAGATGGGGAAGTTCTGTCAAACCCCAGGCGCACTTACATCACACCACCTGGCCAAGGTGAGATTAACAGACCATTTGTTACCCCTAATGGATATTCTTCCGCAGTACAATATTTATATTTCTCTTGTGATCTTCTCAGGGTTCCTGCCCGGTGAGACGGCCAAACACCATCGTAGCGTGATTCTCACTGTGCTCCAGGAGGCATTAGATGAAGCAGGGATGAAAGCAGAAGATATTGACTGTGTGGCATACACTAAAGGTGAATATTTATTGTTACCTGCTGTACACTATGTATTACATGACTTGTAACATATGTCCTGTTGTACAGGGCCTGGAATGGGGGCTCCTCTGGTGACGGTGGCAATTGTGGCCAGGACAGTTGCCCAGTTGTGGGGGAAGCCATTATTGGGGGTAAATCACTGTATCGGGCACATAGAAATGGGCCGTTTGATCACCAATGCCCAAAACCCCACAGTTCTGTATGTGAGTGGAGGAAACACTCAAGTAAGAATTGAAATATTTCAATCTTTTAACTTGTTTTCAGAATTATATCAAGAGCAGAAACATCAATGTCCTTGAATGAATGACATTGACATTCTTACAGTTCTTTATTTTTATAGATATTTTTAATATGTTTCGACAGGTTATTGCATATTCTGAACACCGTTACAGAATATTTGGAGAAACTATTGATATTGCTGTGGGAAACTGCCTTGATCGGTTCGCCAGGGTCATCAAGGTCAGTAAATAAATCAAGTTAATAAAAAACGTTAATAAGACAATTAAGTAGTACATTTATAGAGCCTTGTGTTTAATGTGTATGTGTCTGTTTTTTTGTGGAGGGTTGCAAAATATACCTATATTTTAGACAAATCATATGTAATTTTATGATTACAAATTTCATCCGTATTCACAGATATCAAATGATCCCAGTCCTGGTTACAACATTGAACAAATGGCAAAGAAGTAAGTTACCATGCACTTTAACATAACTAATTTGTGTAAAAGCATTTGTGCAAGATATTTTAAAATGCATTTTCATTCTTTAGGGGTACCAAGTACATAGAGCTACCATATACAGTGAAGGGTATGGATGTGTCATTTTCTGGGATTTTGTCCTATATAGAGGTAAGATGAATGACTGGGAGATGTCTTTAAATTCTGTTTACACTTCTTCTTTAAATGTTAATAATTATGTTCACATGCAGGATGCCGCTCACAAACTGTTGAGTACAGGTCAATGTAAGCCTGAGGATTTGTGTTTCTCCTTACAAGTATGTACTTGAACCTGTACTCACTATGCTTAAAATAAGACACATTCAATTATTATTATGAAAAGTGACTAACAATGATTTGATTAACAGGAGACCCTGTTTGCCATGCTTGTGGAGATCACAGAAAGAGCCATGGCTCACTGCGGCTCTCAGGAGGTTCTAATCGTTGGTGGAGTTGGTTGTAAGTATTTTTATACTTTTTATTGTTTACATTCATCTGATAGCAAAGACTGGGTCTCTGTATTGCAGTTTTGTCAGTGTCTTAGCATGCGCTCTTATGCAGGCAACCTGCGACTGCAGGAGATGATGGGGGTCATGTGTAAGGAGAGAGGTGCTCTGCTTTTTGCCACAGATGAGAGGTAGGAAACATGGCAAGCCTTTCATTGGTCACTGCTGAAAGAACTCGCAACATTAAGTGTCCGTGGTTTTAATGTCTTTATGTTAAATCGTAGGTTTTGTATAGACAATGGGGCAATGATTGCACAGGCTGGATGGGAGATGTTCCGCTCGGGGCACGTCACAGAGCTGCCAGACTCCTGGATTACACAAAGGTAAACAATTTATCAAATACTCTGAAAATTTAACATTACATCACTTGCCCAAGAATGTAGATATAATACTTTCTTGGGCAAGTGATGTAATTTTCATAAATATTTGTGTGGCTTTGCACTGCTTTCATTTTTGAGCAAACTATTCCTTTGATAAGATTTAGCTTTTTGGACATGTGCCTTTGTGTCACAAATAACCATGCTATTAGTCCAATAATTCTCCATTGCATGTTGAGATTAAACGTAGAACCAAGGTAATAGGTTTTATTCTTGTTTAGCTGTGACATGATCATTATTGGTCTGTTGTGTTGTCTAGGTACAGAACAGATGAAGTGGAGGTCACATGGCGGGACTGATGTTTGGATCTGGTTCTTTAAGAATTTCAGTGGCACTAAAGTCAAGTTGTACTCATTCATTATCATGCAATATAACCTTTCACATCAGGGAGAAAAGTATTTTTTTTTTATCTCAGTGAATGAAGAATTGTGTAATATTTTTGTAAAAACACTGAATAAAAAACACTTATTGACCTGAAGCTTCAAATAATTTGATTTCTGAACAATTACAATTAAAATGTCTAAAGAACAATGCACTCAAGCCATCCAGTATATAGAAGAGTTTGTTTCTTCATGGGAACAGATCTATAGAAATTTAGTATTATATTATTTGCTCACCATATTTGATTCTGTGTAATGAAATGGTGCCGCCATAAAGAGTCTCCAAACACCTTCTTAAAAAAATAACAAAAAAACTTGCCAAACGTAAATTGATAGGATGGAGTGATATGGATTACTGTTACTCTCATTCTGATGGCACTCATTCATCGAAAAGGAGCAACTGTTGACCAAATTATGCAATTCTAAATTTCTGCAAATCTGATTTGATGAAGAAACTAATTTATCTACACCCTGGATAGCCTGAAAAACAAAAACAAACGACCATGAAATATTTTTAACAAGTTTATTCATTTTTATTCAACACTGTTCGATTAAATCTCTGAACATCTTCCAGTGTAAATTATTTGTATGTTTCTAAAAAAAAAAAAAAACAAACAAAAAAAAAATAGGTCATACACAGCAACGGATTCCTATTAGGATTTATGACCGACATTCAATCTGGGTGAAATATATTAAAAAACAGCATTAAGACCAATAGACATTTGAAGGTGCTGCCGTAACGTGCCAATGGCACCTCTGTAAACTTCATGAGAACAATTTGTGTGGAAAGAAAGGGATTATCACCAGAGGGAAGACTGATGAAGACATTCTGGATTTGGTTCTAAAAACGGGCTCAGTCTTTATAGAAAGGGATGACATGTTCAACTACAGGTCAGAAAGTGCTTGATTTAACCACTTGCACACAGTAGGAACAAGGGAGGAATAAAAGGGATTTTTAACTGTAAAACTGCAGTTCACTGAAATAAAATTGCAGCTTTTTTTCTTAAAAGAGACAATTCTCCACCATTAAAATGACAGAGGTAAGCAGAGGGACTCTGCGCCTGAGGCAGACTCTGTTGTAAGGCAACCGAGAAGTCCAAGACATCTATCTTCATAGGGGAACAAGTCCTAAAGTGTCTCGGTGGAAACTTTGAGGGGATGAGAACCTGAGTGCGGGGTGTGTTTGTTTCGAGTGTGTGTGTGTGTGTGTGTAGACATGTTAGTGTGTGCTAGGCAGGCGACTCCAGGGCATTCTTGTACCAAACAATCTTTGCAGGGTCTGAAAAACAAAGCAAGCCTGTTAATGTAGTGAAAAGTATCTACAAATAGTAACTCTGCTTGTTTTATGGATAGTAAGGTTACATAAGATTGAACAGACATTGCAATATTAAATAATCTGGTAAACAATCCTGTTACATACACACACACTTTTTTCCTCTCTCTCCTTTACTGAAACCTCTTAACACACTGTTATTTCACAATCGCTATATCAAGATAATGATTTAATATTAACACCACACCACACAGGAGATAAATAAAAACACCAACCTTGTTTTTGTCTCCATAATATTGCTTTCCATTCTGCGGATCAAAAACAGGATTAACTAAGGAATACAAACAAGAAAGACTTTAGCGAATTTAAGTGTATCGCCTTACCTTGTGTGTGATACTCCAACGCTTCCTCCAGGTGGCGACAGCTAAGCAGCAGCTCCTCTGAACTCTCTGAGCCTCTTGTGATCTGACCAGGCAGAGACTCCAGCTTTACAGTAACCTCTCCAGCAACTGGGTGGAGATCCGGGGTTTTCTCCTGGGGATCATCTGCTTCCGGGCCGTCACTGATGAAGCTGAGTCCCCACTGGTTCTGCAGCAAAACCCCGATACCAGGGGGCTCTTCGGCTGCCCCGACAGATCCTCCCCCTGCCTTCACCTTGGAGGCATAGCTGACAGCCGGCTGCAGTTTGGCGGGACTGTCCTTCACTGGGAAAGCAGGTGGAGGTTTAAGTAAAGACAGGCTGTTGTCTACCCATCGTTCTTTCTGACCGGTTCGATAGTGTCTCTCATCCGAACGTGGCCCTGGTCTCGGGCCGTCACGCCGAAAGCTTCTTGATTTATTCGGGACACGACGCTCTCTAGATGTGAAGGTCTGGGTGTGACCCACCCCATTCAGAGAACCTTCCAGGCTACTCGGTGAGGCTTGACGTTTATCCATCCCAGAGGAACAGCCCCCTCCTCCCCCACCGCAGCTGCCAGAGCCGGGGGAAAGGCGACGGTTTCGGATCTGTGGTTCAGGTTTAGGGGGTGACACTAGGACGGCTGGATCACACAAGGGGTCAGACTCACACACTGCATTGCTTGACTCCCAGGTACCTAATGAAAGAATCAGAAGGAATTCTACAATGTTAAAACGTGCACTGTTACGAAGCATGTTAGATTGTTTCTAATGCAATCTTATTAACCTTTAACAATTTCCCCCAGCAGAATAAAGATTAATGTTTTGGTGTAAAATTTACAAAAGTGACTTAATATTCATTTCATTTTATTGCCAGAGTAGTAATGAAAAAGAATAAAATGACAACATGTTAAATAATTAATCAAATGCCAATTCATTTAATAGCTGATTAAAAATAATACTTTTCCCGGTAAAACGTTTCCAAAAACATCCATTACAGAACTTTTTGAGAAAAAAAACTGCCTGTAATTTAAAAAGTCACTGGTAAAATAAATATTACCATTCAACATTCAATTTTATATTTTAAATGTGTGAAATGATATATATATATATATATATATATATATATATATATATATATATATATATATATATATATATATATATATATATATATATATAAACAGTTTTTGAAGGATAGTGTCAAAGATTGGTAAACATTTGTAATGACAATTATTGTTACTTTGAGGATGCACTGAAAGTCTTTTAAAATCTCATCTAAAAATATTATTTGCCTATCCACCCACCCACTAAATAAAGATATAGTAGATAGCTAGATACATATCTACACGCATATAAATACCCCAAGCAAAGCCACGAGTCTTGAGTCAATGAGCCATAGCAAGATGTAACTGGAAATTTCTAGTCGGCGCCTCATTCACATCTGCAGAAGCAGAGAGGCCTAACGGCAGAAACTAGGACGAATCTGAAGAAAATTTCCAACTCATAAACAACATTTATTAATAGCACATTTCATTACAGCTCGACGATTTCAGCGCCGCCTTATATTCACGCAGATTTCACCAGCCTGGAAACGACACAACGCGTAGATACTGGCACGCATTTTATGTAACTTTAGTCTAAAGGAACAAAATAAACGTGTTTGTAATTTTAAGCTATTATTATATCGTCATATATGAGTGCGAATAATAACATTTAAAAGGAAATTTTGACGTTAAGATTGCTAAAGCTAACAACAGGCCGCTTATGTTTGGATGTTTAGCGCCCATAACAACCGCCTTTACACGGGTCAGCAGAACAAACCCGGCACTTCCGATTAAATAAGAGCCACTGTTTATAATTTTAAGTAGTTCAAATCTAAATGATAATAAAGAAATATGCTAGTGTCATTAGAAAGATCGAGAATCAAAAGTTTCCTAAGTCTCATTCTCATTCCGTCCCATTCAAGCACAAACAACTTCACATAAAAAAAAACACTCGCAGCATCAACCAGCCAAATCGCTCAAAATATACCTTAAAGCCCTCTCTTACCTGTTTTGATATGCATTTCGATATGATAAATCCGGTTTTTAAACGCGGTTTGGACTTTTGTGTGTCTACGTGAGTGTGTCGCGCAGCGGCGTGTTGCTTAATGCTATCATACGGAAGTGACAGTCACCAGGGAGAAATGGGGCGATGACAATTTCCGGTGTGCTGCAGGCGCGAACGAGAGCGGGAACGGCGCAGGACCAGGCTTTAATATGTGTACAATTGCACTCAATTACTGTTTCAAATTAGATAAAAGACTACACTTGTGTGTAGTACGTGACATTATAAGCTGTATAAAAAAAAAAGAAAAAAAAATTGTGCGCACACAAACAACCACAAAACCAATAACATCAACAAAGTCCATAACATAAAATAGCCTACTGCTGACTAGCTAAGGAACAGTGAGATGTACAATATTACTAGGCTACCAACAATTGGCCGTTAAAGTTCACTGTGTCTCTGAGGTCTCTTACACGACTCACCTTCAGTGTCCATTTTGTCCACTTTGTCAAAGTGTGTCTTTCATAGACAACGAAAACATTCCATGTTTCTCCTTTCAGGATTCTGGTTATTCTTCTGCCTTTCCTGACCTCTTCACAAGAATCTCTCCTGTCTTCTACTTCAGAGTTTTATTTTCCCAGCTGATTGACCTTTTGTCTCTTGGGGTTACATGATTAAGCTGTCTATCTGTGAGGTTATCTGTGTTTTTCTGTTTGTTTTGTATTTCGCCACTCATTCAAGGGGGATTTGCTGATTTGTGGTATTCAGGTATAAGCTTTAGCTGTTATACTGGCTAATGAATGTTGCCCTTCCCTCTGGATAAATCTCTATTTGCAAACTCTGAAACAATCACAACAAAGATGAAAGCACAGTTTGATTAGTGAATTCATGCTGATATCCTCACAGTAACAAACATAAATGCAATAGTGATATTACAATATGTTTCATATTTCCATTCAGCACCCTTTAAAAAAACAAAATGTAAAAATTATATGGCCTTGTTGTGTATAAGGGAGTGGCATTTTGGTATGTCACAGGTTTATTACAGCATGAGCTTTGGACCCATGGAATAGGTTGACATTACACATTTCAAAACACACCTAACGATGATTCACTCAGTCTTGTGTATTGTCACTGGTAACATAACCAAAATATTGCTCCTATGCATAAAATAAACCTGTATGACCCATTATGGCCTTAAAAGGAACTTCTCAGTATCAGAGTAAGTTGTTTTAATTCCTTATATTGATTTGAGATATATCCTTAAATATAGGTGTTATCATTTTAACTATGATTAATGGTGGGTGTTCCTGTTGTTATTGTTGAAGGAAAAAGTGTTAGGTAATAATGATTGGTTTGTAGGAAAATTAATTTATTTTGTTTCTTTTTGTTTCTTTTGATGGATGTCCAAAGACTTTGGGCAAACTGGAAGACATTTTGTCATTGAGATGACTGGGGAATTATTTTTAAATTTTTTAGGCCACATTTTCTCACAATAAAGTGCCTTGTGTAACTTTTTTAGCAGTGATTCAGAAGTTTGAGAGACAATTGTAGGCCATATTTGAATGTGTCTGTATAATCTTTGCACATTCAGATGTTTTTAGGTTATATTTTAACTATGTCTCACAGTCTTGTTGTTTTATTTAATTATTAATCTGCTACAGTTAGAGGAAAAGAGAAACACTACATATTTTGGAAGATACAATTATTAGCATGTTATATATTAATATGAGTTTTGAATAATCTTCTAAACTGAAATATTAAAAATGTATCACACTTGTTTCACACTTCTTAACCAAGGAAATGTGAAGCATCTTTTCGAGTTGCGGATCATCCTTCTTGGAGGTCGAAATTCTGGAAAGAACCTAGTGGGAAATACTATCTTAAACCAAGAGGAGTTTGTCCTCCATGAAAGGACCACATGCTTGAAAAGAAAGGCTGAGGTACAAGGGAGAAGTGTGACAGTGGTGGATACGCCAGGTTGGTGGTGTGACTTCTCAGCACAAGACACACCAGAGCTGGTCAGGAGGGAAATCAGACACAGTGTCTCCATATGCCACCCAGGGCCTCACATCTTTCTCCTTGTGGTGAAAACAGACTCTGTGTTCATAGAAAAGAGGAGGAGAGCCATAGAAGAACATGTTGAGCTTCTCGGTGAGGATGTTTGGAATCACACTATAGTGTTGTTCACAAAGGGCAAAAATTCAGGGAATAAATCATTTGAGGATCATGTTCAGGCATCAGGTAAACCCCTCAAGTGGCTCCTGGAGAAATGTAGTGGCAGGTTTCATGTTCTTGATACCCAGGAAACATGCAATCCCACCCAAGTAATGGAACTCATGGGTAAAATTGACAAAATGTTAGCGGAAGATGAAAGATACCAATTTGAAATGGATGTAAAGACTTTACAGGAGATAAAGGACAGGAAGAGGGAAGTGGAGCTTAAGGCTTATAAAAGACTGATGAATATACAAAAACAGAGATCTACTCTCAAGGGTGAGTTTCTAAATAAGCTATTTCACTCTTAAAAATTAAATGTTTAAATTCCACAATAGGTTCTTTATAGTGGAAAAAGGTTCTTTGGGGAACCAGAAACTGTAAACACCCTCTTTTGGAACCTTTATTTTCAAAAGTGTAGTATTTTAGTGTATGCATTTTAATTGTAAAACTCAATCATTCTATTTCTTCCTCCCTTTAGTGCACTCATCTCATCAACAAAATATAAGACTCATCTTGCTTGGAGCAAAGGGATCAGGGAAGAGCTCAACAGGAAACAGCATTCTAGCCGCAGGAAGTGACCTAAGGTTTAAAGCAAACAAACGGACCACACAATGCGTGAAGGAAACACTGACAGTAGCAGGAAGACAAGTAACAGTAGTAGACACACCTGGCTGGTGGATGAACTACTTTACCCAGGATTCTTCAGCTTTTGACAAAGAGGAAATAGTCAAGAGTGTGTACTTGTGTCCACCTGGTCCTCACATTTTCCTTTTGGTGGTAAGGTTAGACAGGTCATTCACAGAGATCTACAGGAGAGCCATTGAGGAGCATGTGGAACTCATTAGTAAGGATGTTTGGAATCACTCTGTAGTGCTGTTCACCTTTGGGGACTGGCTTGGTGAAACAACTATAGAGCAGTACATTGAAAGTGAAGGTAAAACACTCCAGTGGCTTGTGAAGAGATGTGGAAACCACTACCATGTGCTAAACAACAAGAACCTTGGGAATAAGTTCCAGATCACAGAGTTACTGGAGAAGATAGAGGAGATGACAGCAGGAAGCCACTTTAAAACAGATGAGAGTCTTTTTAAAGAGATGAAGAGAAAATGGCAAGAAGAAGAAAACAGGGCAAAGATCCGGTATGAAAATGTGCTGAGACAAAGACAAAGCTTGGGCGCTTTAAAGAGTAAGTCAAGAAATATTGCAGCATCATCTAATAAATTATACTGTAATGCAAAATTTAATTATGAATTAACTTGACTCTGAATAAACCTTCATTTCAAACCTTAAGACTTTAATTCGTCTTTGAAGTAAATTATATTTTTAATGAAATCTGGGATGTTTCTGTTCCTTCATTGAAAGTCTATGCAACATAATTTTTTTTAAATGCAAAAAGATCATAACAGCATTGAAAAACAAATACATGTAATTAAATGAAGTCTAAATTAAAGCAAAGTCCAGCTCCAACCCTGATCACACATGGCTTAACCAGCTAATTAAGATATTCAGGAGCACTTGCTGAATACAGGCAGGTGTGAAGCAGAACAGGGTTGGGCACTATTGGATTAGGCTCATGACACTTTTTTGGATCTTCAAACTTTTAGTCACATGCAATAGAAGGACAGAAACCACTCCAATTTAATAAAATATATATTTTGAATATTAACATGTGGGTGAGTAAATGATGACAGAATTTTCAGGAATCTTTTCTGTAAGAGTTTTTTTCTTTCTCTTTACAGGTAAAGTACACTTGCCCCTAGCTATAAGAGTATTTCTTCTGGGCGGTAGACACTCTGGTAAGACATCTTCTGCAAATTGCATTTTGGGTAATGATGGACAAGAGGCTGACAACCAAAACCTAACAAGAGGTACTGTTATACACAAGGAGACAAAAATTGAAGTCATGGACACACAAGGCTGGACAACTGAGTGTCCAGATATCGCAGAGTTCAGAAGACAACTTCTCCATGACTGGGTTTCTGGTTCAGCCAGTGGAATCTGCACTCTCCTGCTGGTTGTCAATGCCAGTTCATCATTTACACTAAGGAACCTGAAAGCAGCTGAGGACCATCTGCATGCTCTGGGAGGGAAAGCATGGATCAGCACTGTTGTGTTGTTCACACATGGAGACTGGCTCTGTGATGTCAGTGTGGAGCAGTATATTGAAAGAGAAGGAGATGCACTTCAGACGCTGGTGGAGAAATGTGGAAACAGATACCAGGTTTTCAACAATAAGATTAAAGACAATGGCACTCAGGTCACAGAACTGATGCAGAAGATAGAGGAGATGGTGTTGGAACAAATAATAAATAATGCAAAAAATAGAGAGAATATTCAACGACCTTTGGTAAATGATGAATTAAACTTTGGTGGGAAGGTACAGACTGGGGAAATACAAAAGACAGCTCTTAGAAGCTCTACAAACATCCTTCCTGGTGAGTTGTTATATTTTTAACATTAGTTGCCCTTTTATTTTGGAACTATTTTAAAATTTGCACTTTTGACTTTTTTGTCAGAATTGTGAGTTTTTAATCTCTCAGGTCATACTATTTTAACTCACAATAACAAGTTTATATCTCTTAACAATTTAAAAAAAAATTCTTTACAAGTTTGAGTTAATATCTTGCAACTGTTTTCCTCAAGCTTCTGAAGGAAATGTAAATGTAAGTCTGTACAGCAGAGGGTGCAGCTTTTAAAATATTTTCTTGTAAATTAAAAAGTAATGCATTAAAAGAAAATAATCTGATTAAGTGACTTGTGTTACTAAATGTGTTACCGCCAACACTGCTGGTTTATATTTTTGCATGATACTGGATGTTGGTATTAATACTGGATGTTCTATTTGTTTATTACTCTTTTTGTAACAGGTGATACTAACATTCGAGGAGAGCATGAAATGATTGAGATCTCTGAACATTTACTCTCATCTACATCTACAGAACCAAAAATTACCACCACAGCCTTCAGCCTTTCACCGAATGAAAATCAAGCAATGGCCTGCAGGAGTATACGATTATCAAATTGGACCTCATTACCCAGTAACATTCATCAAAGGCTAGTATTGGTGCTCAATACCTCTGAATGGTTTCACCCAAATGAACTATGGATTGGTGTAAATAGGACAAATGGGCCTGAAACTGGTTCTCTTGCTGCATTTCATGTTTCAACAACTGAACAGGCAATGAATGTACAACAATTATTCAGGAGAGAATCACAGGGGGAAAGGTTTTGTTGGCCATCCCTTCCATATTACTACAGGAATACACCGTACACAGCTCAAACTGCAAAAGAAAGAGCCTTCATGGATTTTGTCCAATCAGAGAACCTGCAGAAACTAATTGACCAATGGGGCAACAGTAACATTGATGAGCTGGAGGCATTTATAGATTCTTATTTTGAGATGGTGTGGCAAGAGGCTATGAATGAGCCTAAATGCAGCAGCATGACTCCAACCGACTCTGAAAGTTCAGGCATCACTGAGAACGATCAGGGACATCTGGCCTCAATTGACAGGAAACTGTCAAAGCTTGACATCTTGGAGGGAGTACAAAGAGACTTGCAGGAGCTGAAGCAAACAATCAAGCACTGTAGTAGAATATTTCAGGAAATGAAGGACAGAGGTAAAGAGACACACGTCTCCAGCCAACCCTCTGAAGCAACTGCATCAGCAGAAAGTGAGGAAATGGGTCGATCAGTTGAAAAGTGAATGCCACAGAAATGGCAAAAATACAAATGTATTTGTCATGTTGGGTCATGACTTCCCTGTTTAAAGTGTAACAAGATGTGCATTTTTTTGTCTGCCAGAAAAAAAGAAAGCTAAATAAAAACGCAAGAGTGGGTGAACAAATATAAATAAATCCTTTCATTAAAAATATTATAATACATCTAGTATCACACAATTCTCATTCATGATCTGGAATTCTCTTGAACAGCTTGCAGATACTGCATTCTGTCCCCTGGGCCGTGTGAGAAAAATCTCAGATCAGAAATAAGTTTAAGATAAGTGCATTCACTGGTAGATTTACAAACATTGTTTCTCTGATTAATCGGTATACAAGATAAACTTCAAAAGGGCTAGGTTCTTTGTTGTGGCAGTTTAAAAGTCTATATGAGAAATCAATAGAGTTGAATTGCCTCCACCTAGTGGTCGAATGATGAAGCTACTGTTTTCCCATTCAGTCTCTAAAGGTTTAGAGAAGTTGCACATGCAGCGTAGCATGCTGTTACACATTAGGCATCCATAACCGCATCTTGTACGTAGCCTAATCGCAGAGCACATAAAAAAGCAATAAAAGTCCAAAAGTATAATATAATTCTGAGGCATCTACACATTACGCGACAATTTTACTGCCGCCTGTTAACCCAGTATCACTGAAAGCTCGTGACAGAAAATCTACCTCTGCAGACAGATGAACCGTGAACGCGCACAGACCCCTTAAAGGCGCGTGACAGAGTGACGCCGCTTCCCTTTAAGAGTCCGGTATGCGTCACCTGACCAGGTCCACCGACCACCGACGAGGCAGGACTGTAACCTGCATTACTAGAAAAATAAGCAACTAAATAGCTAAGATCCACACGATATAGCACTGAAACGCGAAACACACTTGTCTTCAACCTCCCGCCATTGAAACGACTGGAAAGAGACACGTCATCATCACCATCATCCTCCGACCGGACTCGAAGGACACACGGGCTGCGACCGAATATCACCGAGGCTCCGGAATCCCGAACAGCTTTATAGTAGAGGATTAATCGACGGAGCGTTTGTAAAACTCGTTTTTAGGTGTTTGTTTAATTCATTACGTCGTAAAAAGAACCGGTTCGTCGCAAAACGCTCTGTAATTTCTGTTAGATGGGGTTTCGATACGTATGATAACCAAAGGTGACGTTTTAACGTATTAATTTGACCATTTATTTCACACGAGAGCCAGAAAACAGCTCGTCGTAGGGCGTTACGTAATAGAGGCATTATCCAGGGTGCTGAAACCAACCCATGCTAGACGCCTACGAGGGATTTTTTTAACGGTTCAGTTGAGAACATATATATATATTTTTTGCTTTTAAAAACGCAAATTCATCCGATCCGCCTGGAAACCGAAACGAGGAATTGACATTGACAGATTCGAGAGAGCCACCTTGGATTCCGTGTCTTTTTTTGTCGGCGAATATCATATGCATTTCGTCTGTCCTTCCCCCTGAAGTTGATTCTTGAGGTGGTTGTCGACGCTACCGGGAGAAAATGTCGGGACAGACTCTGACGGATCGCATCGCCGCGGCGCAGTACCAGCTCACCGGATCCGATGTGGCTCGTGCCGTTTGCAAAGCCACCACGCACGAGGTGATGGCGCCCAAGAAGAAGCACCTGGATTGTAAGTGAGACATTTTCCTAAGACCTGGCGCTGTCCAGTTCAGCACCACAGTTCAACGCGTACAATAACGAAGCTGTGTTTACCGTGCAATTAGCACAGCGTTCTGCATTATGCATGCTTTGCACTCAGCGAGGTTGTTTGCTACCAGTTGCAATTCTGTAAATGGAAAACATGCCTTTTAAGGGTGCATTTTATATACAGTAAGGAGCTTAGTGTGTGAAGCTGATTGAAGGCAAATTGACAGCGCAGAACATACCCTGAGGTATCTTTATGTGGGTGGCTTGTCTCAAGCTGTGAAGACAGAAGGAAATCAACTGCATTCGGACAGGACAGAGAGGCTACAAAGCATCTTCATGTCGGCCTCGAGCTCTGTGTCCTGCAGGAGAAGGCCTTCTGAATTATAAATCGATCAGCTAAAGCATGCATGTATTATTTACAAAGCCAAAGGTGAGGACACTGGTATGCAAGCAGAGGAATTAAAAGCCTCGTGTGTGTGAATATCAGCGATCCATTCATCAGGGAATCATACATGATGCTTAAGATGTTTCCTGATATCACAGGCCACTTAGGCTCTTCTGAAATCCATTTGGTCACAGTTTAGCACTTGTGGAAAGATGCACTGTTCGTTGCACAGAAACAAACTAATTCTACTTCAGTAGTGTTAAGTGTTAGTGACAAAGAAATGTGTTTGATGAGTTTTTGTCTCATTACTTCCGTCATTTTTTTGTTGAATTGGAAGGCGTGAGGGGTGTTGGTGAGGTTGTCATGGAAACTGAAGTGGATTATTAGGGAAGGGGGAGGAGTGAGTGACATCATGATGACATGCTATCAGTTTGCACAAGTGGGTCTTCATTTTAAAACAGATAGGCTTCATTTGCTTTGAATTGAATAATAATTAATTTACTTTAAATTTATTTAATTTAGGAAGCCCTCCGTAGTGAATGGGTGCCTTCAAAAAATAAAAAATAAAACAGCTGCTAAAAACACCATAATAATACACAAGTAATCTATACCACTCTAGTCCAACAATTAACATCTTATGAGTGAAAAGCTGGATATTTGTAAGAAATATATGTATTAAAAAATATGTATTATGATGGATTTTTTTCTTACAAACATGCAGATTATTATACTTCACAATATGTTAATTGATACATATTAATTGTTGCAGGTTGTTAGGCTTTTCTATCAGTGTTGCTGTAAATATTAATTTTTAATAGTAAAATGCTGTTTATTTTTATATGAATGCAATGTTGTATTTTTTGTATTATATTTGGCGGGGTTGATAAGTTTGATGTTGCACCATATATAGTAGAAATGAGACCCAAGCAGCCATTTAGACATGTGCTCACATTAATGAGGCCTAGCAAATGACTGCATGTGTGTGTGTGTGTGTGTGTGTGTGTTTGCAATGTGTCTGTATTTACACTGCCTGTAATCCGGTCACATGAAGCACGGCGTCTTGAGCAATTCCATAATCCCAGTGAGCTGCACCTGCTCACATTTTCATAACAGCTAAATGTACAGGGAGCGCTGTTTCATACTTCAATATATTATGACATTATATAGCAACATATTGCACTAGTGCTGACACACTGTATCTCAGTGTGTGTTTTAATCTGAACTATTATTGGCTTCTTAACTCCACTGCAGTGTGTTCTCTAGCAGCCATGACTAACATATTGGCACCCTAAGCACATGTTATATGGTATTTAAGACAAGCTCAGAAGAAGAAGATTTCAGGGTCATATTGCACACCAAATCAAAATACAGAAAAAAATATTTACATTTTGATTAAAGTAAATGAATCCTGTTTAAATACTATAAATATTTTTGTTCAATATTGTCATGACTATTAAACACATTTTTCTCCAAACCTCCCGATGCTGATTTTGTACTGAGTACAGTATTGAGTACAGTATTGAGAATTTAAGGATAATCCCCACTGAGAATAATAACTTTGTTGCTTGATGCTAAAAAAAAAAAAAAAGAAAGAAATATATAGAAATGTTTTAAAACGTAAAATGTAACCTGGACATGTTTTCATGTGTTTATCCATTTTTCAGTTCTTTTTTTTTGGTCCCATTTGACTGGAAGCTGATATTGTATCAGACAAAAAAGTGAATGTGTGTGGTCGTGTGTGTGGTTAATTATTGAAGGGACTTTATTTAGACCTGTCAAGTATGATTACCTTCACACTCCATGTACAGTATGTTTCCGAACGTTAATTTCTACTGAATCTGGAAAGATAGATTTTCATGACACACATTTGATTTCCTTAGATTTTGTTCAAAAAGCAAATACTGAATGACCTCAATCTCTCTGTCTAGAACAGGTCTTTCATTATTTCCCTCATGCATTCCACTACATGCAGTATGTTGTTGCATGCAAGAAAAATGCTCAGTCATATTGTTATTTATCTCCGTGGGGCTGTTTCTTGCTTCAGTAATGCAATTGCGGATATGAATTTTCCCCTTGAGAATCTGTCTGTTGGTTCAATATTTATAAAGCTCTCAAAGATCTTAATCTACATTGCAGTACATACTGCTGTAGTGGTAAATGTGTGTTTTTTTGTGTGTGCAGATCTGATCTCAGCCACCAATGAGACAAATGTGAACATCCCCCAGATGGCTGACACACTATTTGAAAGAGCCACTAATGCCAGCTGGGTGGTCGTGTTTAAAGCTCTAACCACGACCCACCATATCTGCATCTATGGCAATGAGGTGAGGTGCTACTTGCTGATTAATCTTCTCCTTTTAGTCAAACTGTTAATATTGAAACTGACAGATACCCAATACTAAAATACTATGGTCTTTTGTGTTCCCTGCAGAGATTCATCCAGTATTTGGCCTCAAGGACTTCCCTGTTTAATCTCAGCAACTTTATTGACAAAACTGGCTCCCATGGTAAGTTTCTGTACATTTGTGTGTGATTTAAATGAATGAAGTTAGATTTGATTTGAAATCCTTTAATCAGTAACATGTTTAGCCAGTCTATAAAAGTAAATTGTTTGAAATTGTATGTTTATGGCTGCTAAGTGCTGGTTTTTCTTTTCTGTCTACAAGGCTATGACATGTCTACATTCATCAGACGATATGCACGGTACTTAAATGAAAAGGCATATGCTTACCGTGCAATGGCCTTTGACTTCACTCGAGTCAAGAAGGGGTAGGTCGATGGATTCTGGGATTAGAAGGACACATTGGCAACACTTATACACTGTTTGCTCCAAGTAATGAAATATTATGTCAGAGTGCATTTTTAATAGCATGTTGTTTGCATGCATGAAGGTAAGAAACACTAGAAGGGACTGTCATCTCTGTTTGAGAGAATGAAAGGATGGTTTCACAGGATTCATAAAGTATAAGCAATCTTGCTTATGTATTGTGTGTGTCTGTGTGTGTGTGTCTGTGTGTGTGTGTGCGTTCACACAGAGCTGACGGAGTGATGAGGACTATGGCTCCTGACAAGCTTTTGAAGGCCATGCCTGCCCTTCAGACACAAGTAGACACACTGCTGGAGTTTGATGTGAGTAACATCTCCCACAACATCTGGGACTTTCTGTCTGAGGCAGAAGAAGAACATTTAAGATTGATCAGCCTATTGTTGTAGTCTTAATGATTGTGGTTTGCCCACTGATTTAGTTTTTCAATGGTTTGTTGTCTTGATTGTATTTTTTTCAAAATACTTTATCATTATTTGGTCAGGAACAGAAGGTCAAACTCTATTTTATTGTTCACATTACTGTTTTAAATGTCCTCTTTTGTTTTTTCTCTTCCCTTCACCATTTTTTCAGGTTCATCCTAAAGACTTGAACAACGGCATCATAAATGCAGCATTCATGCTTCTCTTTAAGGATCTGATAAAACTCTTCGCCTCCTACAATGATGGCATCATCAATTTATTAGGTATGTGATAACCTATTGTTTTATTTCAAACTCTGAAAAATCTCTGTTCGTCCCCTGAAACCGGTCTGTTTTTAATTATACAGAGAAATATTTCAAAATGAAGAAGTCTGAGTGCAAGGATTCTCTGGACATTTATAAGAAATTTCTGACCCGGGTGACCAAAATT
The DNA here is from genome assembly GCF_018831695.1 of Puntigrus tetrazona. NCBI lineage: Eukaryota > Metazoa > Chordata > Actinopteri > Cypriniformes > Cyprinidae > Puntigrus > Puntigrus tetrazona. The sequence continues at coordinate 1,640,170 of NC_056702.1, forward strand.
GCAGAGTTCATGAAAATTGCAGAGGTAAGGCCAAATGCCAAAAGAGATGTTTTCTTAAATATTTGGATAAAATGTAAATTCACAGTATTTTTTATTGTGTTTCTGTTGCAGCAAGTAGGAGTGGATAAGAATGACATCCCTGACATCTCTTATGTAAGTCAGCCACTTGAAAGAAACATTTGTTTTTTCATGCTGGTACTTTTCTAGTTCTTAATTAATATTAGAATCAGGTCAAGTATTGATTTCTTGATGTCAACAGCTTATAGCATGGAAAGAATCTAACAACCTTTTAAAACAATAAAGTAAAGCTGGTGTGAGTTTCAAAGAGCTTTTCATCCATCCTAACCAAGAGTCATTATCAAAACGCCTTCCCGTGGGGATTCCCAGTGTTTGCACCCCCGCGTAGTTGCAGACCTGGCAGATTCAGACAATGAAGACTGTCCTTTTAAAGACTGCTGCAACGAAGAGCCGGTAACCATGGGAACTGAAATGGGACACAATATGCAACTCAGTGCATTGCTTTTACCTGCTTGTAAAGAACCCCTTCCTGACTGGGCTTGTCACAAAACAAATGCGGTTACTGGATATTTTATAGCAATAATAAGAAACTCATACTGTTGTCTTCTGTGAAGCTGCTTTATAGCTAAAATAAGCTAATTTTGCAACATTTACACTGTTATTTACCTGCTTCAGTCATGCTATGCAAGTGACTTTTTTGACATGAATTTCTCTCTAAAACCAAGAGCTCACATCATAATTAGCCTTTTGTTCTGAAGCTGAGGAAAGCAATGCACTGAAGTCCAATTCTTTCCCACAGTTTGAGCTTTGAGCTGATTTTGCAGTGCTGTGAGGAGTGTTTTGGATAAAGTTTTTCACCGGGTTTTGATGTGGTGTTTAATTGTTTGAATTTGGCGTGGAGATGTCAAAATCAAAAATGCCCAGATGCTATGATTTTTGTACTGTCTTCACACTGTCTTCCTTTTCTCATCATATGTGTGTGTGTTTTATTCTGCTGTCCTCAGGCTCCCAGCAGTATTCTGGAGTCTCTAGAGGCACATATGAACAGTCTAGAGGGCAAGAAAGGGTACGAGATCCCTGAACTCATTCTAAATCATTCTCAATGGCAAACGGGAAATAACTCAAAGTACACTGAATGTTGCATGCTAAATTTGATAGAAACGTGAGGGAGGCACATAGCTATGACTTGTCTCTTTAAAGCCTATAAATATTAATCCTAATATATGTTCTTTTCCTCCTCCCACAATGGTTTGTTCAGGGAAGGGTGAGTATGTTTCAAGTAATTATTTTTAATCAGTCATATTGTTTAAAAAATAAAATCATCTGTTCACTTCTATCTCATTTCTTGTGTCCTTCAGGTCACCCACAAAAGTAAGCAGGAATTTTTATGGTTTTATTTTTTTTTTTATATCACATGCAAGCGCTCAACATGTTGCTCTGTGTTATGTTTTAGGGATCACCCACCAATAACGTGTCTCCAACCTCCACACCCGCCAAATCAGCCGCTGCCGTCCCTACTTTGGAGCCGCCACGTGCTGAGGCCGCGCCTGCTGCCGCTGAAACTGCCACAGAGTGAGTGACCCACGTAACCAGACTTCCTATATGACAAAATGCTAAATAGAACAACAGATAATATCAGAATGTGCTGCTTTCATAAGAGTTTGTCTGTCTCACTGTAGTTCTCTGCTGGATCTGGATCCGTTGTCTTCCTCTGGACCTTCTACAGGAGCATCAGCTGCTCCCACATCTTGGGGAGGTATAATACAAACAAACCAGTGTTGTTATTGTTCTACAGATCTAAAGAGCTGAAAAAAATAAAAGACAAACATTCAAAAAGCATAAAGTAAATGTAAATTGCCTTGGATGTAGACACTAATAATAATGACAAAAATTACTACAAGTAAAATTAAATTTAAATTGAAAGAATGTGTAAAAAATTTAAATAAAAAGTCATTTAAAATCTTACTAAAAACAAGAGTAATATACGAATAATACTAAATAGAATTTGACCCAAATCTGTGAATTTCAAGGACAAACCCAAAAATGCTAATTAAAAAAATGTTCTGAGTAAACTTAGACACATGGCTTTGCTGCAGTCAGACTCAAAGATGTTGGAGTATCTGTGCCAGCATGCTCAAATTGGGTTACTTTAATATGAAACCATAAAATATTTACAATAACTTCGTATGATCTTATAAACATAAAACATCATTCACAACCTATTTCACTTCCATAATGTGACATATTTTAAAGTGAAACGGGTCATCCAGCAAGAAAAAACTGACTAAATTAATCAGACCGATTTAATAATGAAAGTATCAGCCATAAAGATTGCATTACAATTAGGTAAAAAAAATATGATTTAATATGCACCAGTGAGTTATTCACAGTTTTGTTAATAGTATATTAAATCTATTTGATTTAACACTGATCCATTATAAAACCAAACTAGCCACAAACCCAAAGTAAGGTGAAAAACTGCCCTTGGTAGTAATCCTTTAACTCATAAGCATTCTAAATTAAAGCATATGTTTTATATTGCAAACTCTTAATGAACATTTGACTTGAGCTAATTTGAAATATCTTTTTTCTTTTCTGTCATGGGCTGCTATCACATCAGATCTGCTGGGCTCAGGTAAGCGCTACTGCCCTTTTATTTTATGTTAAATAAGTGTTTTCATCTGATTTGATGTTAAATGTCTCATTCACTTTACATTCCTATACAAAATCTTAAGACCAGGGGAAACATTACAAGTATTCATATTTCACACTGGTGGATCATAACCAGGTTGCTTCAAAATGCCAATAGAAGAGACAAAGAATCAAGAGACAAAAAATATGTTCTTCAGGCAGTAACACTGTCATGATTTCTTGAAGTCTTCCTGTCTTTGAGTGTGTCAGGAATACTGAGGTGCAGAAGCAAGTGCTCTCAGAACACGCTATCACTGCTGAGGTTAAACTCAGTAAAACGTTCAATTCACAAAGATCCTGAGAGTGATGGGACAAAAAAAAGAGAAGTTGTAGAACCAAAAAAAAAATTAGTGGGACACACAGGATCCAAAAGTGCAAGCTTATTCTCCTAGAAAAAGTCCTTGAAGGACCCAGTCGTTACCGCTCAGACATGGTCCTCAGTCGAGAGGCATGCCCTTGCAACATGTCCACATACTTCACTGCCATTTGACGTTCCTGTGCAACTTGTAGATTCATTATCCCATTGATGGAAAAAGCACACTAGATCATGATTGGACCGTGTAGAAAACATCTTCAGTGGGATCTCTTTTTAATGCCAGTAACATTGGAAGCCAACAGGACTGTCCAGGCTAAATCTTTCTCATCAGAGAATAATTTTTTTTCCCACCTTTTGATATCCCATGTTTGGTGCTCTCTTGCAAATTACAAACAGGCACGTTGTGTCATTGGAGGAGACGTGGCCTTTAAAGACGTTTTCTTTTCTTGAAACCCTTCTCTGATAGATGTCACAGATGCCGTTTTATGGTTATTAGGCCGCAGTCAGCATCAGTACGAGTCATATTTTTGTGCAGATTTTAACTCTGTGGTCTTAATCTTTTGATCAGTTGATGAACAGCCTGCAGTTTTTTAATAAATTGCCTATTTTAAATTTTTTGTCTCCTGGTCCTGTTTTTGGCCTTTTAAAGCAGTACCTGGTTGTGATCCACCAGCATGAAATATGAATACTTGTAATGTGTCTATTGATCTTAAGATTTTGTTCAGGAGTGTATTAAACATTTTAAACGTTTGTTATAGTTCATCTGGAGAATTGAAATTAGAGTATGACAGTCCTAATTATGACAAACCTAGTCTCCTAAAGCCCACTTAACATCTCTGTGTCAATCCCTCAGTCTTTGCTCAGTAGAATCTCTCTCTCTCTCTTTCTTTTGCTCTTACCCTCTTCTTTGGTTCCTTTCCTGGTTATTTGTTGATTTACGTTGTGTTCACATTGGTCCCCTGGGGGCGTGGCTATGCAGAGATAGGCTCCCTTACTACAGAGACTCTCCTTCCTGACCCAACCCCTGCCGTAGACTCCAACTCCTCAGCCACGCCCACCACCACAGCCGCTGAGGCAGCCGTTTCTTTGGCTCCTCCTTCTTCTGCTGCCGGTGCTTCCTCCGGCTCAGCTGATCTCCTCGGAGGTCAGTAGTGAGGTTTCTTCCTTATGAAGAGTTTTCTTGGGGAAAAGGCTGTGCCACATTCTGAAACAGAGGAAGAAAATCAAAGATTAGATCGAAATCACAGTTTGTGCTTCATTTGTGAAGTCTGTAGCCACCATTGCTCCTCCATATGTGTCCGTAGTAGAAATCTAGAGCTTCTCATTTCCTTTTTTACTTCATATCTTTCATGCTACACTTCTGCATGTGACATTCATTAGCTATCATTTATGTATTAAAATTACATATGAATTCCAATCATTTGATTATTTTTGTGTACATTTGCAGACAGTAAGGTTAATCAGGTTTTCATTACAGTTTTAAATTCAACAACTGCAAATATTGAAAATGGACCCATTTTATTTTCTAAAACATGTAAAATGGGTAGTTTTCATATATTATTATCACGTTTATTAATAAAAGTGTGCAAGACAAAAGCTGTGTACCAATTCAGGGGCTGCATGCTTAGATGAACCCACCTGTTTAAATATGTTCACCATGGTCCATTTACATACATAAACTGTCTATAAAATTACATCTTGGTAAAGTCATCATTTGAATCACTTTAAAGTGTCACATTGTGAAATTAGATAATCAAGCGAGTTGAAACTCAATACTTATTTAAGTGTAGCTCTGTTTTAAAAATATTCTTTGGATAGTTTGTGTTGCATTGTTATATCCTTTGTGGTCTGAGAAACGAAAGGCGATTTTCTAAGCACAAGCAAAATGGCAGTCTTCGCCACACTGCTATGGCACATTCAGTCTTGGTATGCAGCCTCTGAAGGATATAGCCAATGAATTGGGCTACAGCTTTATTATAAATGCAAAACAACTTTTCATTTGAGTCTATTGTTTCTCTCTTTCTACGCTATTTTCTATTTCCACTTCTTCCTTTCCTCCTTTTCTTTGGCTATTATACATCATCCCTGATGCACGGTACTCCAGATGTGTTTGCGGCACCTGCGGCTGAAACAGCTGCTAGTGCAGAAGGTGGGGCTGCAGCAACCACACCCACCCCTGCTGCCGACGGCACAGCACCAACCGGTGGGTGACAACAGTTCACGTGCATATATGTGTATGTGAGATTGTCAGTAAATGAAGGGTGAGAGAGTATGCACTTGCTTTTGAATGTTTCATTTACCGGTTTGGAGAACCTCACAGAGCCTCTTGTGCAGGCTCTGCTCCTAATGAAGCCTCCTCTGGTCAGTGTTGAGTTTCTGGATTGGCATTGGTGTTGCCATGGAGATTGTTATCTATGTTGCTAGGGCAATAGTCTTTGAACAATGAAGTTCTGTTCTCCAGGAGCCACAAAACCTTTTCCAACTCCTTCATTCTTTCTTCTCTGGAATTTTATCCTCAGGACAACTTTATGTTATAGTCTTTTAGATCCTGGAAGATGTTTTTGAGTGTTCATCCTCTTTTCCCGGTAGATCCCTTCACTCCAGCGGCTGGTACTGCTGATAACTCTCATGAGTTGGACCTGTTCTCCATGCAGCCAGTAGATGACAGTAACTCTCTCTTTAGCTCAGTGGCACCCAACACTGTCCAGGCATCTGTCTCCACAACCACCAGCACTGTAGCCCCCGCTGCTCCCCCAGCCCCAACGATAGACCTATTTGCTGGTATTTGATTTTTCGGTGGACTGTACCTTAAAATGAAGTATTTGTTTCAGTGTAAAGCATAAATTAAACTTTTTAATGTAGTTAGCCATTACACTGGAACATTTATAAGGTGTCTTTAAGTTTGGTTTATTTGTTTTTTTTGGTATTCTGTACTTGAATTAGTTTGGTATGTGTTGTGTATTAACATTATTTATGTTTACGCCTACAAATGTTGTCTTGTTTTAAGGTTTTTTTGATCCCATGCCAGACTCATCTGTTCCCAAAACAGACCCAAACCCCAGTCTAGACCTGTTTTCAGCAGGTACATACTACAGTAAATCCATCCACTTATTCATTGCCTTGCTTGTGCTTTGCTTTTTTCTGTCCTTGACTGCTCAAGGTGAGCCAAATTTGCTTCTCTCCTGGGGCAGCCGAAGGAACTGTCTGTCCAACAGACTGATTTCTCTCAGTCCCTTAGGCCTTCTTTCACTTCTTAATCATTCCCAATCCTTTCTATGTTTCTCTTGAAACATCTCCACGAGCCATTAGTTACATTATCCCCACTTATAAACCTTTCTATTTTCACTTCTACCCTTGGGCTTTATCTCATAAACCTGTCTTCATCTATGAAGGAAACCGGCTCTGTTTTTGGCCTAAAACTAATGCATTTACGGCTCCTGGTTTACACAGTTGCATTTCTCTTCAGATACTGAATGTTAAACAGCAGGATTTTAAGTGTGAACTAAACCCGTTCCTGTGCTCCAGATGTGTTTCGTCCTCCTGCCGCTGCTCTTTCGGCCCCCATGAGCTGGCCAGACAGCGGAGCAAATCTGGACCTGTTTGGGGGTTGGTAACTACCCAGTGTGCATGCTGGGGGTTTGATTTGCATGTCTTGACCAGATGGTTGCTGTGGATTCTGTTAAAAGCTGATGGTTGATGGACCAGGAGATTTCCTGAGCTGACCAGTCAAAAGGCTTTAATGAGGTGTATGTGTGTGCTTTTGTGCGAGTTTGTTTCTATTTCTGGCTAATATTTATGTGTGATACACACACTCTCCCTCTTTCTCTTTTTGTCTGGGGTTATTTCTCAGAGTACTGGCTTTGGCTCACTTTAAACTTTTTTACCCATATGCTGCATGGATGGATCAGAATCTGCAGGTGCTGGAGAGGCCAAACCAGCTGCCCCAGCTGCAGCGGCTGCTGGAGGAGATCTGATGTCAGGTACATCACCTTGTGACTTACTTCCTTGTTCTTCATGTCATTTTCATTGCACTCTCAGAAAAACTACATCTTTGTACCTTACATACACCTAATTGGATACTTCAAAGGTATATGTTAGACCCTTTTGAAAGGTTTGTTTTTTTCTGAGAGTGTGCAACCAAATGTTTGTCAGTTGTTCAAAAAAGTAGTGGTTATAATCATCATAGTCCATAGCATGGAAATTGTAGCACTGTTATATACCCTTACGAAATACATATCAAAAATGCGATCTCAGTACTTTCTCATTAAAAGCCGTGAGAGTAGATGGAGAACAAATGGAGACTTATGCTTTAAGTCAGAATATAATTTTTTGTAGATATTATCTTATTACTAACAGTTTGTTAGTGTGTGTTTCATTTAAAATGTTTTCAACATGCAATGTTTAATCAAAATGTCATAGACAATCTTTTGTGTGATGTCCAATCATACAGTCTGCTTAAGCTCCACCCCTGCAAGATTACATTCATCTGCCACGCCCACATCTCAACATCCATTCAACAATCAGTGAATAGAACCACATCCCCATCCAACTACTTTTTTTCAGATAATTCATTGCAACCTGATGTACACCACATTATGGAAAAATATCTGTCACTGTGACTTGAACTTCTTTTTATCCACATTTTTAAAGACCTTTAATCAAGAGATCTCAATCTCTGTTCAGATTTGCCAATATACTAAAGTCTCCAATATACTGATTATATTCATGTTTGTCCAGTGAAACATAACTCTTTTTTTTTTTTACTTTCATAAACATTTCTGGGTACATGTCATTTTAATATAGCAGACACGTGTTTGATGTTCAGTGATTGTGTGTGTGTGCCGTTGTGGCATATCAAGTCTAGACACGTTACATCTCAGTTGTTTAGTGGTATTGATGTGTTGAGATGAGTTCAGTTTCTCTCATGCGTTGCATTTACATTCATCTCTGCTCTACATGGACTGAGAAAGTCTTCTTCCCAATACCTTGCTGCTTAATTCTGCTCTCTTTTCTCTCATTCACTCTCACTCTTTTGTGCTCATCTGACCTGTTTCTTCCGCTTCTTCGTCTTGATCATGTTCTTCTTCCATTTCTCCTTCCAATGTTTCAAACCCCCTCTCTTTACGATTTTTTTCTTCATTTTCCCTCTCTTTCCCTTCATCTGGCTCTTGGGTCATTGCTTGCTTCCTCCTGTGCTACTGGTGAGTTCTGATGCTCTTACACCAGCTGCAATCCTACAGTGCATTGCAGAATAGGGCTTTAGTGAATTCAACCGAAAGACTGCTAGCTAAGCTCTGAAGATTAGAAGATGGGTGGATTGGTGAATAAATTGATGTGTAGATGCTTTACGAAGATCTCTAGGCTGACATTCTGTGCAAAAGTACATTATGCAGATTTTGTTAAGTCTTTAGACTTACAACATATGCATAAGCAGTAGCGCATATCCATTTCAGTGGCCACATTAAGAGGTTATAGGAATCACACTGCACATGTAAGCAGTGCAGATTATTTTTTGATGAACTTAGTGTCCTGAATTTACCAGAAGACATGTTGTAAATGCACTAAACATATATATAGGCCTTTATGAAGGAGCAATATATAGTGGAGGAAGTTATTCACCCTTTGTTACTTGAAAAAGACTATATTAAGATTAGTAAATTAGTATGGATTTAACATGCTATCCTCCTCTTCTAACAGGTCATTATTTAAAGATATACTCAGTATTATTTAAGTATTATGCAATAATATTGTTTTTAATTAATATTTCGATTTTTTTATTTTATATATATATATATATATATATATATATATATATATATATATATATATATATATATATATATATATATATATATATATTAAATGTTGCTATTTAGGTTTAAGTTATTTCACTTTTAGTTTTAATTTCCAGCTGTTTAGCTGAACGTTTTCATATAACATTTATATTTTATTTTAGATTTATTGCAGTTAAAAATTTTTAACATTACATTTTAACAGTTAACCTTAAAAACCCAGTGTAGTAACCCAGAAATCACGTTATTTTCAGTATTTAGTTTATGGTGTCAATATAAAAAGAAAAAGCTCTTTGGTAGTACTATATTCTGCTTATCCATGCTGTGTGAAACAAGTCTTATACTTTAAATGATGAAAGTAATATTAGATGTTATGATGAATTGAAATGTTTAATGTGTCATGGCTTTGTGTGACTGTAGTCGATTACAGCGCTCAGCTTTAGACTTTTTTGTATTGGTTGCCATAGAGATACTGTATAAAGTTTGTTAAGCTCTCATTTTTTTTTTCAAGCTCACTATGTTTTTCTTACTCTTGACTCCTCTTTAAAGCTTTCGATGGATTGGGTGATGTGCTCATGCCAGCAATGGCTCCACAGGGAGCAGGGGCCACCTCACCGGTCAAACCCATGGGAGGAGATCTGGACTCAGCTATGGCCAACATGGCCAGCAGTACGTTCCTATCCACCTTTTACTTGGTGTACTCCACAATCATACAGTCTTAAAACTAAAGTCTCTTTATTGGCATCAAGAACTTTTGAATTTGTGGTTCTATGAAAAACCATCCACAGAATCTTTCAATCCCACGAAATGTTCTTTATAGTGGAAAAAGTTCTTCAGATTATTAAAGTGCTTTTCACACTAAGAAAAAAAAGATTAAAAAGATTAAAAATAGTTTTTCATGACACCAAAGCAAAATGTAAGATTATATATTTCTGTGTCTGTGCTTTGCAGATTTGGCAGTGGGGAACCAGAAACCGTAAGCTACAGTAACTTCCTACTCTCTATGTCACCATTTCACCATTTTCTTGCCCTCTTCAAATAAATATTTGTGTGCCTGTTCCTCCTTTATTCCTGTTTCTCTCTCTTCCTCTCAGGGGTGAAGCAGCTGGAGGGGCGAACTGGCAAGCGCAGGTACCCACCCCTAGCTGGGGCGTTGCCATGGTAAATGTTGTGTTGTTCTGTAGATGTGGAGCATGGGAGTGGAGTCGCATGGCTTTGAGCAGCATGGCGTGGAGCCAATCACATGCTTCCTATTTTCCCCGCCTCTCTCTGGGCTCCCTTCAGTTGAATAAACAGGACTAGAGAGGCAAAACTTTCTAATATATGAAACTTAGGGTTGAAATATTTAAAAATCAACTGTCTCTGAATGTTAGATTAAATGGACGTTTCAACCTTTAAATTCATAATTTTAATCTTATTTCCACTTGAATTTGTGCGCAGTGTGAACAAAGCCAAAAAGTAGCCTCAAGTTATGTCATATTTCAATATTAAAACGCATATTGCAGCAAAACCACAGAGAACCACACATTAAATGTGGGGGACAAAACAAATTAAGAATTAGTCCCCACAACTTAAATAAATTGTACGCTGTATTAATTAATAAATTAATTACTGGCTACAATTTACTATAAGGAGGGAACAAATTCTTAAATTGGGGCCACAATAAATATATATTTGTCCGTATATTTGCTATATATTTTGTTTGCTATATGTGTATAAAATTGGACATATTTCTATGTCCAATCTTATATAAAGAGATAATGCTGTATAGTTATTTAATATGAATATATCGGTAGGCTACATGACATCTTCAGATTTATTCTTGCTTTAGAGATGCAGACCTGTTTGGCTTGATAGCTGCTTCCTTCTCTGTTTCTTTTTTTATTGTACTACTAAACATATGTGCATGCACATACCTCACAAAACATTCAAATTCACACTTGCATCAGACTGGTAAACACCATCCCAGTGTGTATAGGTTCCCTCCTGTGTCTGTGTGTCGTAGAGTCATTTTGTTCAGGTGTTGTCCTGTTCTGTGTGGTTTGGTGCTAACCTTTCCCCCATCCCTCCCACCCGCTTAGACTTCCCCTCTCGGGGTCTGTCCTGTCATGGGATCCCCATCACCGTTTGGCATGGTAAGAGTGTGTGTTTATGTGTATGTGCGTGTGTGGAGGAGTGTGTGTCTCTTACTGTGTCTCTCTGTGACTCACAGCCCGGAGCAGGAGCCATGCCTGGCTCTCCAATGATGGCTGCGCAGCAACCGATGATGAGGCCACAGTTTCCCGCAGCAGGAGCCCCTGGACAACCGGTATTTCAGATAAACATGCAGTTTAATTGACTGATACAGTCATTTAGACAAGAATGCTTAGTGTGTAAATACATACTTAATTATTGCTCCTCAGATGTCTCCAGGAATGGCCCAGAGTCCCAGGAAGCCTCCTCCTCCTAAAGACCCTCTTGCTGACCTCAATATCAAAGACTTCATGTAGATGAGCAGCTGGTGTAAGTTTTACTACAGCTAGAGCAGATGTGTTTTTTCATCTGATGCATCTATTTTTTTAATATTCAGAATATAGTTGAAAATAGCCTGCTCGTAGAAACTTTTATGAAAGGCTGTAACGTCCAATCAGGATTTAAACAATATTCAATAGCTGTATAGTCAGTCTAGATTTGAGACTTCTCATACACACACATACATACATGTTTTTTAGAAAAAAAAATACTATTTCAGTCTTTCTATTTAAAATTTTCAATGCAATGTACTAGCATATATATCAGTGAATAATACCAAAATCTGTTTCTTTTTTCTCTGTTGCAGTTGTCACACTTATTGTGCAGCCCTGATGAATCAGACGTGTGTATTCTCTCTTCCGTTCATCACATTCAGGGACTCCAGTCCCTCCTTTTCTCTCTTTCCCTTCCCTTCCCTTCCCTTCCCTGTCTGTTGTTGTAGCACAAACCGTGAACGTGATTAAGTACATGTGTGTACGTGTGTTTGTATTTCAATGTTCTCAGTTACTTCAGATATATATATAAAAAAAAGTACTATGAAAAATGAGGAGAATGGCAGATGCATTCTTTAATGTGCATCTGCAGGTCTCTTAATGATAGATGTGCATTCATTTTTCCTGGCTCGCTTACCGTGGGAAATCAAATCAAAAGTGTGACGTTTTCTGTGGAAAATGGTTTTTTGCTGTGGTGAATATCACTGGGCCGGTCTGTGTCATCATCAGTCGAGTATTAGTCATCTTTTGACCACAGAATAACTTCTGTGGGAACAATATCAATGTATTACGAGTTAAGATAGTGTCTCACGCACTGTTTGTTTTTATCGATGCCCTGATTTTATTCTTTTTCGTATCTATCGATTGTGAGTTACATGCAACATGTGACTATTTGATGAAAATACATATGCATTTTAAAATATTTTAAAAGACAGATTGTTTTGAATATCCTTAGTCTTTATTTTGAGATAAAAAGTTTGAATATATTTTAGTTATGTCAGAAGTTTACTTTGCATACTACATGGCTAGTTAGTAATCCCATTTGTACAAATGTCTGTGTACATCACAAGGCACTGAGCCGATCGAGTCCTGCTAGTATGTACAATATAATATCGCAGCATGTAATTCCTCTGTTGTGCAAAGGGGACGCCAGTGAGCCAGATCAGATTCTATCAGCAGCAAGTTCACCTACATCCCAATCAACATGTCACGAATAGTTCAACCAAAAGTTACAATTTGCTTAAAACGTACTCACCCTCAGACCACTTAAAATGTGGGTGAGTTTGTTTCCTCATCAGAACAGATTTGGAATAATTTATCATTGCATCACTTGTTCACCAGTGGATCCTCTGCAGTGAATGGGTGCCATCGGAATGAGCTGATAAAGACATCACAAGAATCCACAAGTTATCCACACCGCTCCAGTCCATCAGTTAAAGTAAAGCAAAAACCTGTGTTTGTAAGGACCATCAACACAGCTTTAACTTCAAAATGTTGCTTTGGCAAAAATATTAGGTTTTCACCCATAAAATGGCTTTCTCCAGTGAAAGTCTGTATCAGGAGGGAAATATGCATGAATGAAACAACAGGTCTAAACAAATATGTTGGTGTATTTTAATGTGAGATGAAAAGGACCTTGTGGAGCACTGGTGGAAGCCCTTTTTTGGCTTTAAGCAATGGTTAAAATGCTTTAATCATGGATTTTCTTTCTTAAAAAAAATGCAGCTTTTCATTTCACAAGAAAAAACACATGTACTGGTGTGGATTACTTGTGGATTATTGTGATGTTTTTATTAGCTGTTTGAACTCTCATTCTGGCGGCACCCATTCACTACAGAGTAATAATAATGTAATCGAGTAATCATTATAGAGTAATCCAAGAATGAGCAAGTGATGTAATGCCACATTTCTTCTTCTGTTCTGATGAAGAACTCATCTCCATCTTGGATGGCCTCAGGGTGAGCAAATTCTCATTTTTCAAACAAACTATTTCTTTAAAATAGGACTGAATATACCTGGCTGCCTAGTGTTTTGTTGTATTGCAAGTGAGTGTGTTACCAATTCTATTTGCTACAAGTATCAAGGATATCAAAGGGACGACCGGCAGTTTCATGGGACAGTATTGCATTTTATTGATGGCTGTTTTTTTATTTCAACTGAACATTTTGTTGATAAATTTTATTTTTGGATGGAATAACACCCTCTGCCCCTCCCACCTTTGTGCATGTTAGTCCTGTTGAAATGCAATAAACAGTGATCTGGAGAGAAACATTTAGTCATTATTGGGTGAAGTGTTCCACAATGAGGATCATATAAACATGCATAATCCCATTTTTCTGTGTCTCTCTTATGCACAAGAATCTAATGTCTCTTTGTCACATGTCAAGCAAACTATAGAGTTGCAACAATCCAAGACATTGAGGCCAAGATGAAGATTAGACCAAACTCACAACCCCTGAACAAACTAGTGTTGCACACTGATGGGTATGAATGGATATCAGACTCCCCAAATCTCATTCTCTGACATTGTCTGGCTTTAGAGAAAAATACCTCTTAATATATAAATGTGTAGTAGAAAAGAGCGCTGATAGCTAACAGAGCGACCGAAAGCATCATATTCTTCCTGTTCTCTCCTCTCAGCACCTGCAGCTCCTTTTCTGAAGAATAAAATATAAAAGAGACTATCATATAAAGCTGCAATGCATAGTAAGGCAATTTATAAAAAAATCGGTTATAATTTTGCATGCTTCATAACAATTTTAAACAAATCCACAAATACATACACTAGGTATTAAGTAATGGCTAAATTGCTCAAATGACCCTGTGCACTTAATTTTCAATGCTCGATTGATGTATTTTGACATTCCATAAAACTGACTTACCATATTTCTGTATTCTTTCATTCAATACAGTCATCTCATCGTCCAGGGCCAGCCTGTAAGTACATGAAAAGACTCGTTGGCTGCGTTTCTGTATTAGGTTTTGATGCAAAATGTTGGCATAATCGGCTGTCGTATTTCGTTGTTTTACCTGTCGTTGTCTGAGAGCTGCTCTTTTCTCTGTCTGAATTCTGCCCTCTCCAGGCTGTTTTTACAGTGTAATTTTCGCTCTTCAACGCGGTCAATCTAAAAGGCATCAAACAATGAGCATCCTATTTCAGAACGGCATACAATTTAACATCTATTAACGTGCCACTCACCTCGCTTGCAACACTTATTTTCTCTTTCTTTAAGGTTTTTGGTGTACCCATTTCGGAGGGCCTTAGAGCTTTTACTGAAGAGAAATCATGGGAATAGCAGATACTTCCGTACACAAATATTCACTTATTCTTCTGCGTGTCTCTCTCAGCCTGCTGCGAGTTCATACCGCCACCTGCTGTCGGAGCGGTGACATGTCATCCAACCACAAACACTTCAACGTTCATTTTACTACTATTACTAATTCATATTATATATATTAAGCAAATTTCATGCAAAATAAATAAAATAAACTGTAATGCTGTAAATTGACTGGTCAGATTAAATTAAAGACTGTAAAACACATACTACAATAAATTTTTTTATTTTGATTTTTGAGGTGAATCGTCCACAAACTGTTTCGTCACTTGTATGTGTGTATATGTAAATAAGACAAATAAGAATATTTAATAACACTGTATTTTTATATCACATAGTCAATAATACAATCTGTTGAATTATTGTACAATTCGAAACCATTACTATTACACAGTCTTGCTACTTTCTAGTCAGGGTATATGTAAGTATTCCCACTACGGCCACCAGGGCGGCGCCACCAACCAGCAGCACTGGGAGTTCAAAGGGTGCGGCTGAAAGGGGGTCTGCCTTTGAAACAACCTCTTTTGAAGATGACGCTGACACACTAGGTGCATTAATAGACTCTGATTCAGAGGCATGAGGATCCTCTGAGACAGTGACTGTGGGGGTTGGGAGATGATCTAAAACCTGGGAGATGATTTCAGGTATGGGAACTGAAGCCAGTGTGAAATCTAAAGGCTCAGACAGAAGGGGAGAGTGAGTGAAAACCGGCTCAGAAGCCAACTCTGCATCAAATTCCTCCACGACTGGCTCCTCCACACACATCAGGAGCTCCATAGTCTGTGGAGGCCTAAGATCTGATTCTGCAGGAAGTGCTCCAATCTCTTCCAGCTCACTGTTAATCATGCTCAGCATGCTGCTCTGAAGCTCCTCCTCGTCTGACTCCACCCTCTGATGGAGCTCCGCGTCTAGGTGGATAATCTCAGAGGTGGAGAAGTGGTTCTTGCTGCGGTCCTCTTGAACTAGGACCATCTCGCTGGTCTCTAGACTTCCAAGCTCTGGCTCCATGTCGCTAACAGATGCCCAGGACTCAGTTAGACTAGCAGTCTGCCAGGGGCCAGACCCACTGCCGCTCTCCTCCAGGCTTGAGGTTCGATCCTGGGGAAGGGAGGGTCCTGCAAACTGCCTGTCTTTAGACAGGATGGAAGACCTTTTACTCCTCTTTGAAAATCAGACTAATCTTTACAGGTTCATTGAGTCCTAAAGATAAGAAACAGAATTAATTTAGACATGTAAGTGAATTGTGCCACTGATTAATTGCATTAATATGAGCATAGTGGGGATGTAGGAATGTATTATAAAGCATATTGTTTTGTGCACATTTTATATAAGAACAAATTTAAAAAATATAAACCACTGACAGTAATTTTAAATATTTTAAATGCCAAAATCAACTTACATAAAAAATTGATAAATAATAATTATAATAGTCATAATCACTAATTTTACATGACATGAAACACTGCGCCCATCAAAGACATATAATGACAATCATAGTACAGTAAGTAAAGTAATGATTTAAATAACACAAATGTAAAAGAAAATACAAAAAAGTTTAGTAATTCATATTTTTTCTCATACTTATAGAAAATGTATATAAAACTGTAAAATTGTAATATCTCTTAATTGTAGTAATTGTAGTAAACAAACTAAACCAAACTGAAAAAATTAAAGATTTTGTCCATTAAGTCTTAAATCTGAGTAAATCTGACAACATTTCATTAGTCTATTCAGGACAAATTACAAGTACAAACATAATTCATCATATCTTATCGTGTTGTGATATGTATAGGCCAGTAAGTTTATATCTGACTGGCTTTGCAACCTATATATATATCCCCATCTGTTCCCATGAACAGAGAATGCCAGACATTTCACATGGCATGACAGGATCCTTGTTCAGTTCACGTAGCACTTACACAAAATACTGCATCTATACTTATTCTTTAATGTTTCGTTCAAACTGATAAATGTCCTGGCTCGGATTCCACAGATTCATGACCGTCTATGACTCTTACATACTACTAACACATTCTATGAGCATACATCAACTTTAGTGTTCAGACACGTTGAAGAAGTACGCAACATGAGGGTATCAGTTATTGTTTGCAGCAGCGGCGCTTCAGTCACGTCACACTGAAAACATGTGCAGCGTCAACAGTCAGATTGTGAAGAGATAGTAAACTAAAGCCCATCGGCAAGATCAAAGGTCAAAGTGCTTAGAGGGATCAAATGTGCAAGAAGTACATGCTGGGGCTTTTTAACTTGTCCTCTGACAGAGGCAGACTGTAAAGCAATGGAAAGAATGAGAAGCAGGCAAGAACAACAACACATGTCAGTTATTCTGTAGAGAAGCGCATTTTAACCAGCAGGAGTATTTAGTTAAGTATTACTGAATAGGTCATTCACTAATTAGACAGTTGATATAATGAGATGAGGCTAATTATCTTTTCAGTTTGTTAAGAGTGACAGATTCCTCTAACGCTATTGCTATTCAAAACATAAGCTTATGGCACCTTATAGAACTATGAAAGGGAGTATAATTTGAAATTTGAAACAAAATGTGCATGCTTACATTCTCGTATTATCCTAGAAGAAATCGAAATTACACATTTTCATATTTTGAAGCCTGCAAAACATTAAATGATCTGTTAGAGACAAAAAGAAGTCTTAAACTCTACATGCCAGACTAATATATACTGCAGGAGCAGCGATTGAAAACAGGTCTTACCTTCTCTGAGTGCAAAGTTTAGACAGACCAGAGGCTTGAATAAATACAGAGGAGGGTCACTGGAGCAACGGCATGCAGTCCAGCCCCTCCCTGTCCCCTAAAATCCCACCCCTATCCCATTACATCCGCCCAACTCATGGTGACATGACAAAGCAGTAAAAACTCCCATCGGTCCACTTACCTTTGTTCTGTTCTATATTGAGGGTCATGACACATCGATCCGTCCTACTTTCTGTGACATTGCTGTTTGCTTGACCAAGTTAGTGTCCACCTTGTGATTCACGTGATTTCCATCACATTCTCAGTGATCCCGTGTGCACAAATACGGTTTGTGTTCATTTTCCATTTCATTTTAATGAACAGTCAGGCGCCATATTGAATTAAACGCTGATGAAAACAGTTTTAGCGGCAGTTTTTACAAACTTGGCGTTTGCAGTTTTGGTCCACTTAAAGTTTTTGGAAACTACATTTCATCAGATGAACAATCCTAACAACAGTGCAATCCATTAAAAGCACTGTACTTCAGTGACACACAGCCTCGTTTTCAAAAATTGAATATGGCCTGATTGGCATAGATATGCATGGTTTAAGATCTATGTTTGTTATTTTATCACACAAGCTACAATAAAAATACTTATATATTTTAGCATTATTAGTAGTAGTAGCAGTATCATTATCATCCGTAACCGGTTCAAAATAAGCGCATATGCCACATAAACCTCAGCAAAAAGCCTAGACGCGCACTGAGATCTGATTGGCTCCCAGAGAGGAAGCAGGCGTCATGTGACGAGTGTGTCATCATTGACTGAGAGTCAGCTGATCCTTCTAGTCTATTTTCACGACTCTGCTACGGTCGACCCTTCTTGTCATTTTTGTGCGTTTTTAAATCTGTAGGCTTTTCGCAAATATTTCAAAAAATCCATTTACTCAGACGTCTTTCCGTCGCCGTGACACGAGCCTTTTCAGCCGGTGGAGTTTAATATCCTCTTACAGCAGCAGCAGCAGTCATGGCGCTCAGTGATGCCGACGTCCAGAAGCAGGTGAAAAACCGCTCGAATGCATCATTTGTTATATATAACATCGTAACAGTATAGTAAGATGAACTACTTGGTAATCTGACGAATGAAATGTTTTAGAAGAGACTGACACGAGCAACGTGATATAATCCGATGATGTGGCCTTCAAGGTTGTTCGTCGTGTATTCATTAGACACGAGCTTGAATCACAATACCTTTTTATGTAATATTAATTACTTAATTTATATTCATGCATTTTAATACGTATACGTGCGTAAAGAATAATGAAAATGAAATTGAGCAGCTCGAGTGTGATAAATAATATTAAATATTCACCACAAAATGACCCATTTTAATGTAGAGATGATGGAAAATATTAAGGTGTAGGACGTTCTGCATAGTAATAACATAGAAAGCACATACAAACACTATACAGACACAGTCCACATCCTTGTGATCATTTTTTCTTCTTTTGATTCCCATGTCTTTCCAGATCAAGCACATGATGGCTTTCATTGAGCAGGAGGCCAATGAAAAAGCAGAGGAGATCGATGCAAAGGTAATTTTTATTTACATATAGCTTTAAATTACTCCAGTAAAACATCTGAGCTGATATAATTATAAGTGACTCCCCCTGCAGGCAGAGGAGGAGTTCAACATTGAGAAAGGCCGGCTGGTCCAGACTCAGCGTCTGAAGATTATGGAGTATTATGAGAAGAAGGAGAAACAGATTGAACAGCAAAAGAAAATGTGAGTGTGACTCGGAAACAACCCAGATGCCCAAATCATTAATGTGGAAACTTCCCAGTTACGCAAACAAGCATTTAGTGTAGTTTCACATTGTTGAATTATTTAAGAATGTTGTTATTGTGAATTACTTTGTTATAATTGTTGGCTTCCTGTCCACAGTCAAATGTCCAACCTAATGAACCAGGCCAGACTGAAGGTCCTGAAGGCCCGTGATGACATGATTTCGGTTAGATCCTGTTCTCATTTGTGGCACATCTAGCCTTAAAGTAAGTATTGGGTCTGTTTACACAGCAGTGTTAATTCTGTTTTTTAGGATTTGCTAAACGATGCACGTCAGCGACTAGCGAATGTAGCCAGAGATCCATCCAGATATGCGGCTCTGATGGATGGACTTGTCCTGCAGGTGAGCCATATATAATTAAACAGTATAGCAAACCAAGTCTATCAAAGGCTGTACGTGAGTCTTATTGGGACGCTCTTTGTTATTCTCATGTTGCAGGGTTTTTACCAGCTCCTGGAACCCAAAGTGACCATCCGTTGCCGCAAACAGGATGTGGGCATATTGCAGGTCTGTAGTTCCCTAACCCTAAAACCCCAAAAATATTTTGTTACTTGTAATAATATAGTTTTAAAAAGTCAGCTAGTTGCCAAGGCATTTCTTTTAGTTTAGCTTGATGTATTAAAATAATTAAAGCTGATACAAACATAGCCTTAAAAAACACACACACACACAATTACTATAACTTTTTGAAATTAAAATAAAACAGAAAACTTCAATTAAAACCATAATGTTAACGATTACCTTCAGCACTATAAAATTGTATAATGTCATGCAAAAATTCTATAAAGCATATATGTAGTTTTAAATAGAGTTAAATGGTTATATAAACAATATATAGTATTTATAATAGTTACAAAAACTTTATATGAGATAAACAGAATATTCAGAATTGTATTAAAAACTGTAGTATCTCGTTTCTACTAAAATCACACTGGCTGCAGCAAAATGTTGTGTATTACTCTGACAATTATTAATAACCTATTACTTCATGATATGAATCAAGCACAAACATGTGTTTTATTAGGCTGCTGTGCAAAAAAACATTCCCATTTACAAGGCCTCAGTGAAGGACAATCTTGAAGTGCGCATTGACCAGGAGAACTTCCTCTCTCCAGAAATGTAAGCATTTACCGTTTCAGTTCCTAGTTTACAAAAGGAGTCTGAATATCTTTTTTATTTTTAAATACATCAAATAAAAAAAATGTTGTTGTTTTTTTGTAGCTCTGGTGGTATCGAGCTGTATAATGCTGATGGGAAGATCAAAGTGTCTAACACTCTGGAGAGCAGGCTGGACCTCATAGCACAACAGGTAAAGAAATTGGGCTGAGAGGGTTACGATTATGAGCAGCATAACAGACTTTTCATGGATTTCGGTTTCTTTTTTAGATGATGCCTGAAATCCGCGTCGCTCTATTCGGTGCAAACCAGAACCGCAAGTTTATGGACTAATCCTCACCCGCACAAAACCACGGCAGAACACCATTGTTTGATGTTGTACTTTTATTTTTATTCTGATGTTAAAGAATTCATTCCTGTGTTTGTCTGTATTTAAAAAAAATATCATGTGTATGTGTGTGTTCTGTATATGGTGATTCATTATTGCTGTAAAAAGGATCAAAATAGTGTATTAATTGGCTGCTAAATCTCTGGTCCGTAACATCTCATGTGTTTATTTCTGAGTGCAGCTGTAATATAACATGGTTATGTTTACAGAAATACCTGAGTGAGTTCGGTCTTAAGCTGAAATTCCACGATGGTTTGCGAACTCACCCATTTTGTGGCTGTGGAGGAGAAGACGGACCCATCTTGAACATCCCCTAGAAAAACAAAATGGTTGCACAGACTTAAAAATGACAACGTGTTTCATTATTTCTGTTGAATTTTTATTTGCTGTTCTTCCTATGGTGCAGAGCATGACCTGTATGTCACAAGCAATCGTGTCTGTTAATGCTGCAAAGATTATATTGATGTGGAAATTATATATAATGAAAAAAACAATACCAAACAGATCTTCAACCGTTGTCTTTTTACTAAGTCTCGTGTTGTGAACGGGTAGATGTCAGTCATTAGAGGAATGTCATAATGAGAAGAGTTTGCAGAAGTCATTTGAGATTTTTCAGTGTGTCACATGCTCTATTGTCATCACATTCTCAACGTGCTGGTGTCGCACAATGAGGAACTTCATACATTAGAAATGCGGACAGCAGCTGAAATGCATGCTGTCTGGATTTAAGACGAAAAGAAGAAAACGAGCAAAATAAACTTGAAGGTAAGGTAGCTTGTATGGAATTGTGTATTATTTGCGCTCAATAATAATGGTTGCTGTTTTCTTACTTTAGATGTTTTCCAGATTACATTGGTACGAAAGTCAATTATTTGATTATTGTAAAAGCTGGGATTCAAACGACCACAATGTTAAAATATTAAAAAAATAACATTAAGGAAATAGATGTAAAAACTTGTGCTAAATATAATAGTAATACTATGTAACAATGCTTATTTGTATTAATAAAAGTGCTGTTCCGATGAGAGTTGGACTATGCTAAATGAACAATAGATCCTTTCAAATGTTTTTCACAGAATAACTGCTAAAATATGAAGGAGAGAACGGCTCAACTAATATTAGGAGTAGTAGCAGAAGCGAAAATTTGCAAAAGGGGAAACATTTGCTGAAAATGTACTCACAATCAGGCCAGCCAGGATGTAGTTTGTTTGTTCGTTACATTTGGAGAAATGTAGCATCACATCACATGCTCATCAATTGATCCTCTGCAGTGAATGGGTGCCATCAGAACAAGTCCAAACAGCTGATAAAAACATCACAATAATCCACAAGTAATCCACACCCATCCAGTCTATCAATTAATGTCTTATGAAGCAAAACAATTTTAAAACATTTTAAAAACTAAAACGAATGAGAATATCATTCTCTCCCTGTCTTTCTAGCATGGCAGCTTTGACCCTCCTGATGTTACTATATATCAGAGACTGTAATCCAATGCCAGATCCCCATCAGAGGGAGCTGATGCTGAAGCAGGATATGTCCCAGCAGGTAGGGGGCAGGGTGGAGCTCACTGCTGCTGAACAGCAACTGGATTCAGTCCTCCATCAGCTGAAGATTAAAGAAATGGCTGCTTCACCTTTCCCACCAGCCAATCACTTCTTCAAGGTCCGGCACATTGTGCAAAAAAGCCCTGTCTTCAAACTGCTACAGAAAATGCCAAAGGGTAAAAATGGTCACTTGTGTATTAGGTAAACATCGGTCCTTCAGATGATAAAATGACTGTTTCTTACAGGTGCTGCTCTTCACATCCACAGCTCTGCTATGGTGAGTGTGGACTGGCTGGTTCTGAACGCAACGTACAGGCCTCATTGTTACATCTGCTTCACGTGGGACGGGTCAGTGCAGTTCCTTTTCTCCACCAGTACACCTTTTCTGAGATGGGGATGCTCTTTTTGGAAGCGACTAGATGTGCTGAGGTCAAGTCTGAGTGACGTCACTGCTTTTGATAACAGGTGATTAAACATATTTTAACATTAGGTATAAAACAGCCACAGGTGCTCACTGGTATGAATAATAACAGTGGCCATTATAGTGCATTACAAAGTTGCTTTTTGCTTTTGACAATCATTTGTCTGAAGACATTGTTTTATGCCTAATTCTAATATCCAGGTTAGAATGGCCATTGACAAGAAAATGCAAACATGACTTTTCGGCTTTTTTTACAACATCTAAACACCAAACATGTGTGAACATGTGGAAAATCCACTACTTCAATCCGCTGATTGAATTTGCATTATACATTTTAAACATATGTTTGCCTTTTTATTGTATCAAAAACTGAAAGTTGGATTGATGTTTTTGAACTCAGCAAACAAAACTAATTAAGCAAATGACATTTTTCAGTTTAATGCGCAATCTTACACTATTCACGGAGGACCCGGAGAAGTCTTATCCAACACAAGATGCAGCATGGGACAAGTTTGAGAAGACTTTTATGGCTCTGTCGGGGCTGATCACATATGCACCTGTCTTTAAGGACTATATCTACCAGGGTCTGAAGGAGCTTTACGAAGACAACATCATGTACCTGGAGCTGAGGGTGGGACAGTCCAAGGTTTGTGACCCATCACCATAATAAAGTTTGAAGATACTCTTGGAAATTAAAATATGTATTATATAATTATTTTTAGGCGTATGAACTTGATGGCACCATCCATGACAGAGTGTGGTCTCTGGAGATTTACAAAAACATCACCGAGCAGTTCAAAGAAAATCATCCAGATTTTATAGGATCTCGTTTAATCTTCTCTGTGCACAGGTAAAACTGCATTAAATGCTCTAAATCATTGTCTTTCTTGTCCTGTAACTGAACTGAATCAGCCACATTACACATTTAATAAATATATAACAAATGAAAGTAAATTACTTTTGTTACCAAGGGTTATAATAGTCAGCTTTGTGATTAAAATATTATTTTTCCTTTCCACCAGTGAAGAATTAAAGCCTTTAAATGACCTTTCATTGTTTTTCCCTTTTAAAGAGCATACACCATGTTTAACAAAGTCACTTTAATGGTTACTGTTTCTAAAAAAGGAAATGACATTTCCACTATCCAAATAAGATTTTTCTTTTTTTTTTAATTGTGAAGCCAGTAGAATAACAGGGGTGAAACTTTGGATAATAACGGATAATAATGCTCTCTTAAAACATAAACTCAAGATGACAAAATTAATGTGATTAATTATTTCAGAATAAAAAACACATTTGTCATTTGATTGAAAAAAAAATAATTTATTGTCTAAGTTTTTTGACATTCTAAGATTATTCATATCAGATGTAGTATTATCTTCACATTGATCTGATCAGAATGCATTTTTACACAGGTCTCTTAGTGTGTCTCAAGTGAAGCAGGCAGTACAAGAGGCCATTGAAATGCAGAGAAAATATCCAGATATTGTTGCTGGTTTCGACCTGGTAATCTCATCCTTGACTTAAGTTACAGTACTAAATACTAAACACGTTACTCTCTGCATTGTGCAAGCAATCCACAGCAAATAACAAAAGCAAAATAGTCTGTTCTAAAAGGTTGCTTGCCACCATGACTCTTAAAAAACATAGGCATGAAATACCACATTTAATATAATCTTTTTTCATTTGAACAATTTATTGATGTAGGTAGGTCATGAAGACACTGGAAGATCTATCTGGTACTTTCGAGATGCCTTATCACTCCCTTCGGAAACAAAGACGCAACTTCCTTTCTTTTTCCATGCAGGAGAGACAGGTTAATATATGTAGCTCACAAGTTTTTAGAGAAATTAAACTTTTAAATGCATAAAAGTAGTTGCCAATGCCAATAGCATGCAGGCATTGTAGATAATCATGTGAGAACGTGCGATCTACAAAAAATAGTAATGCAAATGCACATGCATATATGTGTGGGGACTGTAGAGAGCAGAGAAACAAAGACAAAACCTGGACATTTTAGCCTATTTATTTATTGCTGTGGGTGTTTCTTTTTAGATTTGGATGGTACAGATGTGGACAGGAATGTGTTAGATGCTCTGCTGTTTAACACCAGCCGCATTGGACATGGTTTTGCACTGGTTCATCATCCCCTGGCCAAGCAGCTGTCCAGGACGAGACGAGTGCCAGTGGAGTTGTGTCCCATTTCCAATCAGGCAAGCTGTGGTGACCATATTTCCTCTTTTTCCTGATATTTCCTGGTTGGGATTTCTAAACTTCCTAAAATATCTGGGCTTTTTTCAGAATTGTTCAAATCAGGTGTGGAGAAAGTTACTTTAGATAATTAACTTTTGCATGACTTTTTGTCTCAGCTGGGCCGGCTTATTTATTTTTTATAACAAAAATTTGTCATGCAAGAAAGTGGGATGAACATATAATGTAAGGCAACTTTAAAGAGCTTGTCGATAAGACAACAGACCACACCCGGACATTTGGATTTAGAAATCCCAGCTTAGAGATGTCAAGGAAAAATAGGATGTTTGTTCACCCTTCACAGCACACAGAGAACAGTTTGTCTTTCAAACAAATGTTCTTGTAGGATTTACCGATAATTTGACAGATGTGTCAATAATGCCATTGTGATTTTTTGAATCAACAATGTTTTGTCATCTCCAGGTGCTAAAACTGGTCTCGGACTTGCGAAATCACCCTGCTGCAGTACTAATGTCAGAAGGTCATCCCATAGTGGTGAGCTCTGATGATCCCACCTTGTTCGGGACCACAGGTCTCTCCTATGATTTCTACCAGGTCTTTGTGGGTATTGGTGGGTTGAGCGCAAACCTGGGGACTCTAAAGGAGCTTGTGATTAATTCACTCAGGTGCTTAAGACTTATTTATTCACATACTTAAAGTTGAAAAGTTTTTTTTCATTATGTAGAAGGATCATTTATGGTTGCACCTTTACTCTTTATTAACAGGTACAGTTCTTTGTCGCCACAACTACAGGATAAAGCTATTACGATATGGAAGGAAAAGTGGAACAAATTTGTTAAAGAAAATTCAGAACCATGACAAACAGAAGACAAGAAAACTGCATTTTTTTATATTATTACTTATCTTTTGGTAACTAGGGGAGTTGTATTATAGATTGAAAGTATCTGTGAGGCTTATTATTTTTATGGAACTAACTGTTATACTTTTAAGACTCAAAAGAACATTATATATGTATTTTTTCACATGTGATCAATTTAATGCATTCTTGCTAAATAAAATTATTACTTCAGTAAACTAAATACACATTTAACTTTTGAACAGTTGAGTGTATTTCATATTTCTTACAACTAACCAAGTATATCATCAATGGATACATTCTGGAAAAACAATACCATACCTTCCAGATGCCACTTGAATCGTATCTCTTTGTCTCAGATACGGTCTCTCGCTTTCTCTGTGGGAGAAGATAAGAAAAGTTGCACTGCTTGTTTGACTAGTTTAAGGATGAGCAAACAGGTATACAATCCTCAGGACATCCTCAGAAGTTTTAACAGAGATTTGAGTCTGGGAACAGCATGTTCAAACACCATTTGCTGGCTTTCACATCTCACTTTAAGAGATTCTCATTTCTGCAAGAATGTGTGTTCATACAGTTTTAAAAATATTAAATTGAAGCAAACATACAGTATATTAGTAACTCACTACATTTGAGTTTTCAGTTATTCTGTCATTGGTCCTGTCCTGCTTGTGGTAATTGTGTAGAAGTGTAGTATGATGCTTAGTCACTATGACAAAAGATTAGCATGCAATCTTTTTTATTTTTTATCACATGTAACATACATTTCTCAAAAAGGATAGACGTGAATTTATAGCTAGCTACATGAAAAGACATACGACTCCACGCAGATGGGAAATGCTCCAGGAGGGCTGTATGATGTAAGTCAGTATTTTCACAGAATTCACTTTTTTTGTATGGTAAACAACAGTTTTCTGCTCAGTAAATGATGAGAGAAGTTTTGGATTAATTATTTTTGGAATAAACACTGGCATCATGTCCTGTTAGGAATAGGGTAGATGAGTTGAAATAGGAAAGTTTTTCAGAGTCTCTTTCAGTTCATTGCTTAGCAGAATGTTAGCTGTGTTTATATAGTTTGATTATATCTTAAAAAATCCTAAATTACATTCTGTATCTTCCAGTGTTGGTCTCTGCAGTCCTGAAGAAAAACGTTCTTTTCATAATTTCCTGTCTGTTCAGTGCTGATCTCCAGACAGCGTTTGGTTTCTCTGTTCTGTATGGCCTGGCCCTGAAAACAAACATAATAAGAATCATTACAAACACTGTTTCGATTGTAACATAGCACAGTATCCTATCAATCTTCAGCATGGAATTATTTGTTGACCTGTTTGAAGTCCCAGTACATGTGTTTTGGTTTCTCAGTTTCTGAACACCAGGACAGCACTGGAAACCTGCCTGAGCCGGGATCAATTAGACATCGGTTCCTATTGTTTTTAAGGGACTCAAGGGGATGTGCAAATATCTCACCACGTGTGGTATGATAAAATATCTGTGTGATGAGAAAGTGAAGTGTGTCAAATATTCCACATAAATACAGTTTGAAAATTAAAAAACGCGGTTACCTGAGATCCCATGAAATGACATGGATATAAAATGGGAGTGTTCTCCTCAGATGGCCCCTTATCCAAACATAACCTTGTTTGCAGATCATTAATCAGCTGTTTTGATATAAATAATGACATCTAACCCTTCATCGCTTTTTTCTGTACAACTTATCTTTACTTATAGTGAACTGTATGTCACTCACCACTCCATAACCTAATAAATTAAAGGGATTTAACTCAGGATAGACATTTTCCAGATACCATTTAAATGGCTTGCATTTCAGCTTTTCTCTCAGTTTCTTTCTCTCCGATACATCACCAATATCTACACCATGGTTCTGTGGGGTAGAATCATCATTTAATTACTATTAGAAGTGACCTTGAATTTGTCTGTTTGAAATGAGACTATCTGAAACTTTTAATTAGATCTACCTGTATAGGAAGACCCCAGGCGATATTCACATTTATCTTGTATTCATCCATCCAAACTTCTGCCACTCTCAGGGCATTTCTTTTCATGACATTTCTAAGATCAGCTACATATGGCTTGTGTGCCCTCTCAATGTGAGCAATTTTAGAGCATGGTATAATCTCTATACTTCCTCCACACAGCCACACCTGAGCCAATACACGTGGAAGAAAAAGTCAACACTGGATGCCAAATATACAATAGTACATTGGTAATAACTGAATAATCAACATGTTTGCAAATTACCCGTATTCCTAATTCAACATTTTCTCCTCCGTACACCTCCATACCTCCATCTAGAGTCCCAATCTCTCCAAAGAACAGACGATCAACCACAAGTATTCCCATTACAGAGGGACTCCTGGAGAACAGGATGAGCAGAACGAGTTACGCTCACATCTGGGATGGACTACAGTATAACTAATAAACAACACACACTCACTTTCCTGGCTGTGAAGGATCATTTTGATCATACCACTTCTGTGGAAATCCCACATACATGCACCAGAGAGCCCAGTCAAAACCATGAGCAGATGCGAAATAGTTTGTCACTTGAAGGTCATAGTAATTGATTCTATCAAACACCGGACTCAGGACCAGCGTACGGTCAGTCTGGATACGTGCAAGCAGAGGCTCTGCCCTTAAAGAGAGAGAGTACTTGTAATTTAAATGCATAAACCTCCATACACAATTTTTCCCATACATTATACCACTACTTTATACCCCATAAAAAATCACTACACTCTAATGTTAAAAATGGAGAACATCCTACCAGCCCACTCAAACTAAATGAGCAAATATTATTGCCAAATACTGAAGTTAGCTGAGCAGTTTCACACCATTTGATATGGACCTCAATGTGGGCGTCCAAAATGGCAACCACATCCCCAGTTGCAGTCTTCCACCCTGAGATTCTGGCCTGGGAAAGTCCTTTCTGCTCTGAATGGGTCACCATCTTCAACAGACCTGGGTGCTTCTCATTGATGGAGCTGATATAAACGTGGAGCTGTGTTTTCAGATCTTCTGCAGAAGAGATATATCCAGAATTAACTGCTTATTTTGTGAGCAGTATGCATCTGAAACTAGTGTTGGATGGGATATTGAGAGAAACAAACCATTTGTGCTGTGATCATCTACCAGTATGATCTCTTTGAGCAGGTGGGCTGGAGTTCTGTTGATGATGCTGCAAATGGCTCTTTGAATGACAGACAGAGCCTCGTCCAGATAAATCAGCACCACGCTGAGGGTGGGGAGATTGTGGGGGTATTCACGACCAATGCATCTACAGAAATGGATGAATGCATCAAAACAGATCTCTCAAGTGTGTCCATAAACCGCTGAAACTCACCTGTGATCTCGAGTTTCCGGCAGCTCCCGATCCAGAGGCAACTGGTCACTGAGGAAAGCATTATAGCCATATTTCTGAAAGAGAACCTCAGCCTTCCTCTGGTCATCCTCAGAAAGTTCAACTGTCCATTTTTGGAAAAGGTATGACTTTGGAAACAGCTTCTTTGCTGGCTTCTTCTTTTTGAGGCTTCTCTCTTCTGCAATTTTTTTTTTGCGTATTACTTCACTAAAATGTTTTCGATTTTTTCATTCAGCTTTAAGAGCAAAGTCATTAACAGATTTCTGTTTGTGTATTTAAAAACTTAAAATCACTTTAAATTATGTCATTATAATAATAGAATGTTGCTTCAATATAGTGCTAAATGATATATACATATTGACATATATTAATATATATTCTTATAAATAATACGGTGCATGTAAAACATTCATGTAAAAATGTTGCACTCAGTACTTTTGAAAAATATAATAGTAGATAGACCGAAAGATAGATAGTAGAGTGCGTAGACTGTGACATAAACGACAGCTAAACGCATAACTCACCCACTGCTACTAAATGAACCTCCAGTTTGTCCAGCTTGTTGAGCAGAAGTGCGTTGTGTAACGAGAAGTTCTGCTGGACTTGATGGAGCTGCTTGTCTTGCATTTGGATTTTCCTTCTCAATAAGCTCATATAAAGAAACAACATAGTAACAGACAAGACTGGAAGTAATGTCTTTACATAGCTTATTCTCATGATGATCTCCAAATATTACAGTCTTGAAAGATTTGGAAAGATTTTCTTGATGTTTTAGGCTTCAGATATCAGTTATTCACTAGCTGTCACTGGCCCATGCTTTATGTTTAAAGCTCTGTGACAGTAATGTTTGCCATCTCCTATAATTTGATCTTTATCAATCATGCTGACTGATAATGAGGAAATACGACACTGAATCCTGGTACAGGTGGTAAACATCCGGTTCTACGATTTAATCTTTATCCCATTAGATACAGAGCCCATTATATAAATCAATACAAATTACCTAAATAAACAGTATTTTGGGGTACTTATGAAAACAGTAACATTATTAACCTAATATTAGAAATGCATGGATTCATTATACTGACAGACATACAATATGTTCTTAACTGTTTATTTAAGACTAGCCCACTGCATTTACTTGAATTATTATCAAGACATTATTATCCATTGTGACAACAATATGTAGTGTATTTGTGTGGCAGTGTGGGATGGGTTTCCTTCTCTGGGTGGTTGTCCCTTTATGGGAGGGAGCAGTGGGGATAATTAATGTCACAGTATTTAAATGTCTGGACAGGAAGCATTAGATCTCAACCTCAGACATACCTGCTCTTTCAGTCTGCTCTTTCAGTGTTACCGTAGTGGAGTTAAATGACGGTTGGTTACATGTGTATTGTGTGTTTTAGCCATTATATTAATGTTTATTCTTGTTTTTATACTGGCAAGACGTGTTGAAGCCACTCCTGTTAGCGTCCTTGGTGATTCGCTTCAATCACCTGTTGGAAGTTTTAGGTATGCAGTCAGTTGTATTATGATTCAATCTTGCTTTGTATTGTAGTCTGAAATGTTTCTTTTTAGTGAAACTTGTTATGAAGACATAACAATATCCCATGCTTATGATGATGAACTATTGTTCGGTAATAGGTTGCTTGGTGTATTTTTGATAACCGTTTTCTTGTTTTGCAGCCTTCTAGAGTTCTTTTGATCAATTTGTGGACTACTGCCAGTTAAACAAGAAGACTCGTAAAAATCTTTTTATATTACCTCATATTGAAGAGTCTTTGGATACAGCTTCTGGGGTCTGCTGATTTTCTACTCTTGGCTTGGCAAGTGACTACAATCAAGTTTCTGAAAAGGATAGAGCCAAGAGTGCTTTTTGTACTCCTTTTGAATTATTTGAGTTTAACTGTATGCCGTTTGGCCTCTGCAATGCACCAAATATCTTCCAAAAAACCTTTGGAAAACCACACTGTCAGTTACTTTCTTTATCTTGATGATGTTGTGTTTTTTTCTTCTACCATTTCACAGCATCTTGAGCGATTAGGGGGGTGCAGGTCGATTGGAACAGAAAGGACTTAAAGTTCAAAAAATGTGCCTTTAGGAGGCTGGCTATTCAAGACATGTTATTTCCAGTGCTGGTGTCTCCATTGATCCAAAGAAGATTGAGGCAGTGGCCAAGTGGAAACATCTAAGCCATGTCTCTGAGCTGCGATCATTTCTGTTTTTTTGCCAGCTATTATCATTGCTTTGTAGAGGGTTTTTTTCTAAGCTGGCAGTACCCCTACAAAAGCTAGAGGCTGAGTTGGCTGGTACAAAGTCTCAAAGGGACTGGACTGGATGGGACTTTGGGGCAGCCTGGACAGAAATATGTGAATATAGCATTGAAAGACAGAAAGCCAAACTTACCTTTACTCCAGTCCTGGCTTGCTTATTTTGGAGGTAGATGCCAGCCAAAGTGGCTTACTGTCACAGGAACAAGAAGGTGGCTTCCGTCCACCAGAACTTAACATTGCAAACTAGAGTTTGATGAACTTGAGTTCTTGGATTTGGTATGGGCAGTCACTGAAAAGTTTTATGAGTACCTATTTGGGCACAAGTGTATAATTTACACTAGTAACAATCCTTTAAGCCACCTCGCCTTCATCGAGCAGAATTAATAGGAACGCTAATACTCTGTCTCAACAGTATTTACCAATTGCTACTTCCACCCCTGTTCCAAAACTTGCAGTAAGCTGTGGGATTACAGAACCAGCCTCATGTCAATCAAACTCCCATTTTTGTTTTACCCCATCACTCTACCCAATGTGTGTTCTTTGCAGCGAGCTGACCCCAATTTTCATGCTGTTTTAACCCTTCTGAGGCAGAAAAGGGACCCTAGTTCCTCGACGAGGAAGCCTTATCTGCTTTATCCACCTCAAACTGAGGTAAGCCACCTGGCTGGGTGGTGCAGAGACAAAAATCTCATTCTGAACGTGGAGAAGACGAAGGAGATTGTTGTTGACTTCAGGGGAGTGAACAACCAGCATGCTACCCTGACCATCAATGGTGCAGCTATGGAGAGAGTGAGCAGCACTAAACCTCTCCTGGACTAACAACAGAAATGATGACTGAGGTGAAGCACTGGTGTCAGGAGTGTGAAAGGTGGCAAGTGGCTAAGGACACTATTCTTGCATTCCCTAGTTTTATGGGGCATCTGTTAGCTTCACGGCCCAACAAGATTTTAAGAAAGGAAGCATTAGATATTAGCCTCTCTTCTGGTCATACCCTCTCTTCCGGTCTTCCACTACCTACTGTAGTGGAGCTAAAACTGTAAACGTTCCTGTAAACGTTCTTGGTGAAATGCGTCAAGCAATCGTTGGATGTTTCAGGTATGTAGTCACTCCTACTACCGTTTTGTAATAAAATTTGTTATTTGTTGAAGTGTATGACATTACACTATTAAATACATAATTCCTTGTATTTATCCTGCTTGAAAAAAGTTATAGTTTAGCAGCGAGCATGTCTCCATTTTCTCATTTTACCATTCGAAACTATGGTCCTTGAGTATTTCCGTTTGTGCAATTCCCATGGTGGCATTATTAAAGCTTAAAGTTATCAAAAGATATTGCTCTGGTCACATTTGCTTATTTTCTCTGGAAAAACATGAAAGTGGATGACCCGATCTCATTAAAGTGTTTTTTCTGTTTCTATTTATTGTGCTATTTATATGCAGAAACTGACCATGAGGTGAATATGAGAGGTTTAGAGGCGTGGGGAAGATGTGTATCATAAGCACACCAAATAAAAACTCAAAAACAAATTGTGCCACTGACCCGTGTAGTGCCTTGCGTGCACACATTAATATTCTATTACAGCGTGTGAGTACCACATCGAGACCGATATCGTTCAGAGAACTGATTATGTTACACCCCTGATAAGGGGAGAAATGTTCATAAATAAGTAAAGACTAAGACCCGTGCTTCTGTCTCTGTGTCAATCTGCATTGGTTATGACGCACAACACAGCACCCACCAGCCACAACCTGCAAAATTTGATCTCCCCCTACTGGATACTCCAAAGAATGCACTCAAATCATTCATTTTTAACTTTTTTCTCTTTTTTTAAAGGCAGTTCAATAACACTATAAAATACTAATTGTATTACTTTTTATATGATCATATTGGTGTTTTTTTTTTTTTTTTTACCTCTACAATTATACTTTTTGAAGCCCCTCTAAAAAGGGTCTAAAAACGCCCCTGGGTACAACTATTAACTTCAATCATCATATTATTCAGGATACCAATTAGGCTAGTAAAAGAAACCAAGCAGGCATGCAGAGTACGTCAACACTTAATAAATAAAAACAATAACAGGCTGTAGATTTACATATAAATCTACAGCCTGTTATAACTTTAAAAATTATAAATCAGATAAAAGCTTGCTAAAATATCGAATTGATATAAAATGTTAAAATGCAAACATTTAAATATTGATTTTATACTTTTTAAACGCATTATTTCATGGCATGTGTTATTTTTTATTTTAACTTTTAAAATTAAATTTTATATTTACTTTTATTATTACAGGCAACACTTAAATAATTCCTGTATGTAAAAATAAACTTAATTATAAAAAGTCCAAAATAAAGCTGAGCAATATATTGAAGTCAAATATATTTTACAGTGCAAATCTACAATGATCACTGTATTTATTAGTGAGAGTATA
Source organism: Puntigrus tetrazona (assembly GCF_018831695.1). Taxonomy (NCBI): domain Eukaryota; kingdom Metazoa; phylum Chordata; class Actinopteri; order Cypriniformes; family Cyprinidae; genus Puntigrus; species Puntigrus tetrazona. The sequence continues at coordinate 1,674,006 of NC_056702.1, forward strand.
TGAGAATGCTTACAAAGAGGGAACATTGTTCGCTTTGTATTTATAAAGTATTCAAAGTCTAAAACAACACTGAAGCAAACGTTATATTAGTAACTCACCCACTGGGCCTTCAATTTGTCCAGCTTGTTGAGCAGAAGAGCGCTGTGTAACGAGAAGTTCTGCTACTGCTTCTCTTGCATTTAAAAATCAAGGTTTCCAGAGAATAACAACTTAAACTTGACCATCAACACACTAGCTATAATAAGGTTATAGAAGACCAAGAAAACAACAGTCTGGACATTCCACTAAATATGTCTTTTTTGTGTGAGGATGAGTAAATGAAAGAATAATTTTTGGTAGAAATATTGCTTTAATATACATTGACATTCTGTGACAACGTGCTCCATCCTCATTCCCTGTGGCTTTTAATTACTCAAGTTTAGTTTGAAGAAGAGTTAATCACATATGTCTACATAAAACTGTATTTCTGTAGAACTGAAACTGTCACTTATTTCCCTGCATAGTATTTTAAAATAGGGGTAGGTATGATTTCCTCAAGTACAAGGTGTTCCTGGATCAACATCCTTGTTGATCCTGTAACAACATTCTAATCGACCAATCAGAATCAATGGATCATTTTTCTTGAAATATCTGTTTAATGCTTATGATCAGGGTTAGGTTCTTCTACACCATCACAACAACCTGAATGGGGTTTATAATTGATTTAATACAGTACACTGTAAAAAACAATGCTTGAATTTCTGTACATTATACAGACTAAAAACCTGTAGGCTAATATACGTTCTTTTGCTCTTTATTTTCATCAGCCACATAATACGTCTTATTTTTTAGCACCTTTTTAGTTCATAATTGCATTCACATTTTTACCACCAACTCTTTCTGTGATGTTTCTTAAGCACACTATGCTTATATACATGGATTATATCTTGCCCTGAATTACATTCTGTATCTTCCAGTGTTGGTCTCTGCAGTCCTGAAGAAAAACGTTCTTTTCATAATTTCCTGTCTGTTCAGTGCTGATCTCCAGACAGCGTTTGGTTTCTCTGTTCTGTATGGCCTGGCCCTGAAAACAAACATAATAAGAATCATTACAAACACTGTTTCGATTGTAACATAGCACAGTATCCTATCAATCTTCAGCATGGAATTATTTGTTGACCTGTTTGAAGTCCCAGTACATGTGTTTTGGTTTCTCAGTTTCTGAACACCAGGACAGCACTGGAAACCTGCCTGAGCCGGGATCAATTAGACATCGGTTCCTATTGTTTTTAAGGGACTCAAGAGGATGTGCAAATATCTCACCACGTGTGGTATGATAAAATATCTGTGTGATGAGAAAGTGAAGTGTGTCAAATATTCCACATAAATACAGTTTGAAAATTAAAAAACGCGGTTACCTGAGATCCCATGAAATGACATGGATATAAAATGGGAGTGTTCTCCTCAGATGGCCCCTTATCCAAACATAACCTTGTTTGCAGATCATTAATCAGCTGTTTAAATAGAAATAAAGACATCATATTAAACTGTCAAACCCTTCATTAGAACAGATCTCTCAGACTTGAGCTTCATTCATAGTGAACTGTATGTCACTCACCACTCCATAAGATAATAAATTCATTGGACTTAACATAGGATAGACATTTTCCAGATACCATTTGAATGGCTTGCAATTTAGTCTTTCTCTCAGTTTCTTTCTCTCCGATACATCACCAATATCTACACCATGGTTCTGTGGGAACAGGAGAGAACAGATACACAGGATCATTTGCAGATCATAAGAGCCAGAACAATTTAACATTTTGAACCACTTGGTTCACTTTAAAGGCCTCAAACTGAATCTGACACAATCAACTGACCATGAAAATCCACAATGTGTCTGAAACTTTTAATTAGATCTACCTGTATAGGAAGACCCCAGGCGATATTCACATTTATCTTGTATTCATCCATCCAAACTTCTGCCACTCTCAGGGCATTTCTTTTCATGACATTTCTAAGGTCTGGCATGTATGGCTTGTGTGCCCTCTCAATGTGAGCAATTTTAGAGCATGGTATAATCTCTATACTTCCTCCACACAGCCACACCTGAGCCAATACACGTGGAAGAAAAAGTCAACACTGGATGCCAAATATACAATAGTACATTGGTAATAACTGAATGATCAACAGATGCAAATTACCCGTATTCCTAATTCAACATTTTCTCCTCCGTACACCTCCATACCTCCATCTAGAGTCCCAATCTCTCCAAAGAACAGACGATCAACCACAAGTATTCCCATTACAGAGGGACTCCTGGAGAACAGGATGAGCAGAACGAGTTACGCTCACATCTGGGATGGACTACAGTATAACTAATAAACAACACACACTCACTTTCCTGGCTGTGAAGGATCATTTTGATCATACCACTTCTGTGGAAATCCCACATACATGCACCAGAGAGCCCAGTCAAAACCATGAGCAGATGCGAAATAGTTTGTCACTTGAAGGTCATAGTAATTGATTCTATCAAACACCGGACTCAGGACCAGCGTACGGTCAGTCTGGATACGTGCAAGCAGAGGCTCTGCCCTTAAAGAGAGAGAGTACTTGTAATTTAAATGCATAAACCTCCATACACAATTTTTCCCATACATTATACCACTACTTTATACCCCATAAAAAATCACTACACTCTAATGTTAAAAAAATGGAGAACATCCTACCAGCCCACTCAAACTAAATGAGCAAATATTATTGCCAAATACTGAAGTTAGCTGAGCAGTTTCACACCATTTGATATGGACCTCAATGTGGGCGTCCAAAATGGCAACCACATCCCCAGTTGCAGTCTTCCACCCTGAGATTCTGGCCTGGGAAAGTCCTTTCTGCTCTGAATGGGTCACCATCTTCAACAGACCTGGGTGCTTCTCATTGATGGAGCTGATATAAACGTGGAGCTGTGTTTTCAGATCTTCTGCAGAAGAGATATATCCAGAATTAACTGCTTATTTTGTGAGCAGTATGCATCTGAAACTAGTGTTGGATGGGATATTGAGAGAAACAAACCATTTGTGCTGTGATCATCTACCAGTATGATCTCTTTGAGCAGGTGGGCTGGAGTTCTGTTGATGATGCTGCAAATGGCTCTTTGAATGACAGACAGAGCCTCGTCCAGATAAATCAGCACCACGCTGAGGGTGGGGAGATTGTGGGGGTATTCACGACCAATGCATCTACAGAAATGGATGAATGCATCAAAACAGATCTTGAATTATCAAGTGTGTCCATAAACCGCTGAAACTCACCTGTGATCTCGAGTTTCCGGCAGCTCCCGATCCAGAGGCAACTGGTCACTGAGGAAAGCATTATAGCCATATTTCTGAAAGAGAACCTCAGCCTTCCTCTGGTCATCCTCAGAAAGTTCAACTGTCCATTTTTTGAAGAGATTTGAGTCTGGAAACAGCTTCTTTGCTGGCTTTCTCACATTTTTCCCTTCAAGGTTTTTCTTTTCTGCAAAAATCCATTCACCACAATAGTGATTAAAATGTATTTATCGAGCCTCTGATTCCAGATCCCGTCAGAAAATATCAGTTGGTCCAGTAACAAAACAACTAGTCAGCAGAGCTGTTGGTGCTCAAAATTTGTGTTTAACAGTCTTATGTCAGTCAAGACATTGACAGAAAAGCCATAGCCATAGAAGAGCAAAAGCAGGAGATGAAGTGATAATGGTAAAAAATACAAATTCAACGTGTACTGTTATACCAAAACTGCTTTACAGCAACATCCTATAAAACCTGAGCTTCCATAAACATTTCCCCTTATCTATCTCTATTTATACAGACAAAACAGTTAATGAAACCCCATAAGCATGAGACTGAGCAATGAAAATACATAAGGAAAAATGTCTAATATATATAAAAAAAACAATGTATTAAATGAATAATTTAATAAATAAATGAATGAATAAGAAATAATACAAATTATTAAAATAAGTAAATAATTAAAAAAATTATCTAAAAATAAATCATATGAATAAATATATAATAATTATAAAATGATTATGTAAATAAATTATTATAAATTATTAAAAAAAAAAACATACACAATTTGCAAGTGAGGATCTAAGGATCCTTCAATGTAACACTAAAGGTTTTTGAAAAATGTCTTTTTTTAAAAAGATATGTAAAAAATACCAGATAAAAAGTTTTATCTTCATAGTCTTTTAGATTTTGGCTAATTATGATTTCACGCCAACTTTAAAGACTGCTCAAAGAGTACAATTTTAATCGATTGGTAAAAATATTTTACATTAACTCACCCACTGCTATTAAATGAGCCTCCAATCGGTCCAGCTTGTTCAGAAGAAGTGTGTTGTGTAACGAGAAGTTCTGCTGGACTTGATGGAGCTGCCTCTCTTGAGTTTGGATTTCCCACTTAACAGAGCTCATATAGAGAAACACCACTGCAAAAGACAAAACTGGAAACAAAGTCTTCACACAGCTTATTCTCATGATGAACAGAACAAAAAAGGTTACAGAATGATTTTTTCCTTTAAAGATTTTTCTCAAGTGTTACTCTGAGGCTGGTACTGGTTCACGCTGTACGCTTCAAGCATTTGTGAAACTAATGGTTGCTGAGTGTTTGTGATACTAATATTGGTCACATTAATACTGGGAGGGAGAAAACCAAATTGAACTAATCCTGGTGATGACTTTTCAGAATCCAACATAACATATGAGTCGATATAAATCAAAACAGGTCTGTAGTTTTCGGGCTAAATAGAACTGATTAATTACAAATAGTAAAAAATAATAATAATAATTACAAATGAGAAATAAACTTGCTAAAATGTCCAACTGATAAAAAAAAATTGTTAACGTATAGATTAAAACACTGAAATCTTAAAATGTTAAAGGTAATGTTAACATTAAAGTTTATGACGTCATGTTCATTTATAAATTTCAGGTGACACTTGACCAATAATTACCATATGTAATAAAACAAATCTTTTTTTTTTTTTTTCTATAACTGAAAAGGACCCAAATAAACCTCTACAGTGCACACTTTCTTTTTAGTGAGTTTTGTGGTTTTGAGCATTTTACGACATTCAGCATTGAAAAGCTTTGTTAAAAAGAGTTGACACAATTTTATACATTAAGCAACAATTTATGAAGCAACAATTTGCTTGTGCAAACAAGACCTGAAAACAAGACGTATTTGCGGTTACTCTGACAACACAGTGCTGCTGAACTGGTTTTTACATTTTATTTGCATATCGCTTTCACAATACACATTGTTCAAGAAGCTTTGGAAAAACAAAGCTGCAGCCCAGATGACCGTGGCGAGAAAAAGCTTTTCTAGGGCTGTGTTTGAAATGGCATACTAGCTTACTGCCCAGTACACTATTTCAGTGTAGTATGCTTTCAGCACAGCTGTCAAGCTTCTTACCTTACAAACAAATGTACTCACCTGTTTTTTTTAAACACTGTATTATTAAGGGAGCGTTTTATTTCCTCTTTTCAAACATATACTCAGTTTTTTAATGAAAATAAATGATTTTATGATCTGGTATGTAGCACAAATTGACAAATCGCTGCGTCACTGATAGTGCAGACAGACAAGACTTTTTTTCAGTGCTGTTTATCACAGCCAGGCTTTGATGGACGAAGGTAATGTCAATTCTGCTTCTGCCAACAGATTGTTCAACATTTTTTGATTTGAGATTTTGTTTTAATGTAATGCTTTATATTGTGTGAAATCACGTTTCTGTCTCTATTCCAGTCCGAAGCAGCAGGATCCTTCATTTTGCTGTAACTATTTGTGGTTTAATTCTTTTGGAAGACTTTAAAACTTCCTGGGCAACATCCTAGGTGGTGTAGTTGAGTTAAATAAATACTATTAGCCAAATTTTAATTCTATATTACATTACTGCACATTATTAGAATTATTATTAATATCTTTGAAACAATCAATACAATACCTTATACAGATAAGGGTGACGTTACTTGACTTGATCGGAAATGTGCTGTAGTACAATTTAATGTCCTACCTATAATCCACACACTGACAGTTTGTACTTCACACGCATGTAAAAGTGTTACATTAATAATTGCTATTCCCCGCCTCAAGTTTATGCGACTTTCATCAGTATCCCATGCAGTGTCTTCAGATGCATACATCAAATTGCATCAGGTAATTCGGGCATTTTATGCATACAGAGAATTCACATACTATTCAAAGTATACACAAAGCATACTTGCAATATAATAGAAGCTCCAGTTCCTGGAAAATATAGTAGATCGTCCGGGTATTCCATGCATACAGAAAATAAGCATACTTTGCACAGAATACATACTGGATACCGCAGAAACAGTAATAGTAATAGTAGTATGATAGTATTTCTAACACACCATTGTTATGCTCTCCTCCTCATATGCTTCTTTTTAACCACTAGAGGGTGGCATTGCTTGAGCATTAACTGAGGAAACCCATTAACTCCTAGCAAATATGTTTTCATTACCTAAATGAAAAGAGGTTCATTCATATTTCATTAAATTACAAAAACACCTTTGCTTAACCCTTATGTTGTGTTCTGATCACTTTTCTTTTTCTTACAAATACTAGCTAATGGATTAAAACTTAGTAACTTTGCTCTCACAGGTGTACCCCCGGCTGTTCCCAGTTTTAGTTTATAAATATCTTCTTGTGCTATATTATTATTCCTTACAGATTTTGCATTTCATTAGGAAAATTATGGCAAGCTTCATTTATGTGAGCTTATGCCTCTCAGTTGGATAATATACATAACAGATTAAAAACATTTTTTGGTCATTTTTGACTGAAAAAAAAACTAATAAAGAAAAGCACAGCGCAAGAGTATATTACATATATTATGCAACAATGAAATGTGATGCATAATATTTTTCGAAAAACTGATTTTAGCATATTTAAAATATCTTTATTTATCAAAAAGTGCATATTTACAAAGCTAAAACACACTATGAAAGGACATAAACAAATATTAAAAGCACAACAAAAACGGTTGTTACATATTACTGGGATAAAAGAGGGACGTCTTAAATTCTGGAAATATTTCAGTAAAAAATATCCATTCCTTCTTACCATGTTTTTTCCTGTCCCATGCACTATGAGTTCCCAAAAGCCATTTGTAAGGCTACAAAATTTAAAACAAGTCCATTTAGATTGCAGCATTGGGGTGAAGAGGTTTGACTCGAGCCATACGAGAAAGTCCTAAACGCAGCCCCTGTCCTGGAGACTTCACGTGTGCATTCTGAGATGCACCGGGGCTGCGGCCAAGCAGACCTGAAGATGGAGTTAGAAAGAGTGTATAAAAGGACATGAAACTTCACAACTGCACAGGGATGATCTGAGCCTTTAGTCTCACCAGGGGGATTCCACTTAGGCAGCCTGGCCCCTGAAGGACTGGAGCACACTGCAGGTTTAGAGAGAAGCGGAGAAGTAGGTGTCTTCTTCGCTCCACACACCGGAGCGGCAGGACTCCGGCAGAGAACGGAGTTGGGAGCTGTCAGAGAAAGACGTGTTAGTGTAGCTGATATGGCCTTTTGCCAGACTGTAAAATCTAAAAACAATAAAAAAAAATTACCTGAGCCTTTGGCTTTTGAAGATTTCGTTGGCTTTTTGTCTTTCTTTTCTGCCTTGTTCTTTGCAGCTGGTGGTTTCTTTTTTTCTGTCTTCTGTTTCACAACCTTCTTTTTTGTAGTGAACGTCTCGTCTTCGCTCTCATCTTCTTCAGTAAAGTCTGCATCACTTTCTGAATCTGAAACAGGAATCAAACGGCCGCATTTTGTATTCGAAGTATTAAGGAATAGTTCATCCAAAAAAGAAAATCCTGTTATCATCTCAAGTATTTTCAAACCTGTATGTATTCTAATGAGGGTGAATAAATGATGACTGGAAACAGTCCAGTCCCATAATAATTATGAGCGTGAAGATCTTTAGATTACCTGGTGTGTTCTGAGGCTGGTAGTCCTCATCGTCTTGGTTGTCCTTCTTCTCCTTTGGTGGTTTTCTCTGCTCCTCTGAAGTGTCCTTCTGCTTAGAAATACTGGTAGGGGAGGCATCTACACTGATCAGATTCAGCCCTGAAAAACAATACCGTAATAAACACAATTTTTTTTTAAACACACTGATTCTTTCATTTTTAGATTTAAATGAATTTTGTAGTTACCTAAACTACTGCCATCAATGCTACAATTGGACAGCACAGGAGGAGAATTTGGACGAGGCTGACCATCACAGACTGAACAAAATCAAGAGGGTTTTTTTTAGAGGTGTTTTCATGCAAATATGTCAAATAAAGCTTGAAAAATATGTACTTAGAATCTGTAAAAATATAATTACCTAAATGGCTGCCCTCGGAGCTGCAGTGTATTAAAACAGGTGGTGAACACTGAGGAGGCTGAGAACTGTCATATTCATCTGCAGTAAATAACAGTAAAATATAATATTTTTACTTCCTGAATGAACTCCACGACGCTTTATTACAATAGTACTGCATTCACCTGTTTTGGTTGCAGGATCTCCATCCTGTGTTCTTAAAGAGTCCAGCAACGATAAAGATAGAGCTGTCTCTAAATCTCTGTCACAAAATGTATCCTCCAGAGACGCCCTGAAACAACACATAAGTCAACGGTATGATCAAATATTTATATATAAAGTGGTCCATGTAAAGATACTATAATTGGCAATAAAATGTGTTTTGATCAAAAAACAAAAACAAAAAAAAAGTCAAATAGTTTTTGGGTACCTCTTCTTGTGTCCTGAGCTGGTAAGATCAACAACATCATTTGGAGAGGCACTTGCAGTTTTGCGGTGGCTCTCAGAATCCTGGTCTTTTATGGCCGTTCGAGCTTTTTTGGGAGGAGGTTTTACACAGGCAAAATCCTCATCTGTCAGACGAATCGAGAAAACATGTTTACGGGTCTAACTAGCTTTAGTTCCGAGCAATTTTTGAAGTAATAATGCCTCACCATCGTCGTCTTGGAAGTCTGTGTAGTTGACAGTTTTCTTATTTCTGATGATGAGCAGAAAACAGATTACATTAAACAAGACAAATCCTAATTTCTCAAAGTGATTATTAATGAAAATATCAGGACATTAAACGCCAAACACGGCTGTCAACAGCAAGCGTGACAATGACAACCATATTCTAAGGTATATTTGGAAAATATTAATACGCACCTGGTTGGTCGATCCATTCTTCAAATCAAAAAAGTTAAACTAATATGTCAAGTTATGACCCGTGAATATACATTCAGACACCACCGCTGTAATTTAACAACGTTTTGAAGCTGCTCAACGTTATACTGCACAACAACCAACAATCAAATTACCAGTAAGTTTAAAAGCATAATACCAATTAGAAAGTCTGTGGTTGTGTCATAAGTTTTAAATGCATGTGATTTTGGTGCGAGTCCATATACACTCGCGCCACCCGCCTGAAAACAAACGACGGAAATCTATCTGAATACACTTATTTGCAATTCAATACAATCTTTTCTATCGTTGTGACTGCAGTTTTACACTAGGTAACTGATAAAATATAATAATATTTTTCTAATTAATATATTATGTTAAACCTCGACGAAACGTCTTCTACCTGGTGCAAGTTTTTGTGCGTTTTGTAGAAATCTCGAATCTGCGGATGTGGTTTTGTATGTCTAAGCCTGAACGCGGGAATACGTCAGGCTATATGTTCTCGTTTATAAATAATTTTTTTTTTATATCAGTACAGCGATGTTAATAGTTGTTAGTTATTTGTGTAAAATTTTCTGTCAATTTTCCTAATCTTGGTTTTCTAACAATAGTCACTCAAGAAAGAAAGAAAGAAAGAAAGAAAGAAAGAAAGAAAGAAAGAAAGAAAGAAAGGGGAAATAGCCTTTTGAACTATTATAAATAGAGGGTTTTTTTTATTGCAAGGCCTATAATCATATTACATTAACATTTCACATGAGAAACTGTAAAATATGTCCTGTTTTGTTTTTTACCAGCTATTATTTTATGCACTGGATAATTTTGAGATTTTGACCTCTATTTCCATAACATGACTTTTTCAGAGGGATGGGGTGAAATTTAAAAATCATTTAAAGTTGATCATTTAACCGTTTGTTACATGTTAGGCCTATTTGCATCTATATTTAAATTTCAAATAATATCTTTTTTTAAAACTTAACCAAAAATCAGCTTCTCACCTTTATTGTCTGTGTTTGTAGATTTAGAGGAATTAGAATTTAAATTTAAATATGTGTGCACATTTATTAAGACAATGCATGTGCACAGCGTTGAAAAGGATACTTTCAAAGAGGACAGATTACAAGTTACCCTATTTAAAATGCAATAAGTAGCTAGTGGAACTATTTCAGTTTATTAAGTAACTGATTACATTTGATTTGATTTTTTATAATTTTTCTATTTGTAACAAATGTTTTCAACTGTCAGTCAGTTAATCAACTCTCAGACATGTTGTAGCCTAAAGCTTTGAGTGGCAGTGATCGGTGTACAAATTAAAACAGGAACTAATCAAAAGAATCAGAATAGGATGGCTTTACTAATCAGCCTTTTAGTGGCAAAGGGTATCAGGCAAACCCACAAATGAGTATTTTCATCATATGCAGAAAATAACCAGATGGAACCCGCTTTCATTCAGATGCATGTTTTTAGTATTAAATTACAAAACACCACATGCAACTATAGTTACTTCAAATCACTGTTTGTATATTAAAATAGCTTTATAGAAAACCAACTTTGGATATTAGCTTATTAAAATGTTGGTGTTTTGCCTTAATTCAAAACATAACCCTCAAGTCATCTAAGTGCAAATCTCTATATTTTATGTATAGAGTAAGAAGGTCATAGTGTAACTTAAACGTTGGCTTTCTTTAAGGCTCTTCATCCAAAAATAGCCAAAGTGCAGCCTTTGACATTGGAAACAAAACAGAATGTGGAAAGGTTTATTCTTAGAGACTCGGAGGCTGGTGCAGATTGATGTTTGAGATTGATTCAGGGTGTTGATCATTTACCTCTAACGACGGGAAAGACATTTTCAATAGTCCAGCAACCAACAAGAGATAACAAAAGATGATCTCAACTTTTTATTTAGGTTTACAGAAAAGAGACAAGTAAATAAAATAACATAATTTTCTTTAATCGAGAAACAAAATTGGATTTAAATGAGTATAACATTTCACTGCATCTAACACTTAAAGCAAACATATAAATACCATAAATAAAACATATGCAATTCATTAAATAAATAAATACTTTCTTTGTTTGACCATTGTTGTCCACAGGTGGTGTCCAGCACCAAAGACGAATTCATGGTGGCAGGTGAAAAAACTCAGGTGGTTCTGGTTCTTTCAATTTTTAAAAATAAAGGTTCTGTTTTAACCTTCATATCGCACAAATGTTCTTTATAGCGAAAAATTGTTTCTTCGCACTAAGTAAAAAAGTCCTTGGCGTCACTGCAAGAAACCTTTATTTTGGAACCTTTATTTTTAAAAGCGTATACGTGCAAATTGATTTGAAATATATGTCCTTAAAAACACTTATGTATGGTGAAAATATTATAGTGCCACCCACGTTATAGCGCATCGCGTTTCATCGGTCCCGTCACGGAGGATCCGGAACTTCATCCGACAATTGCTGAAATCCGGGGACTACCGGGGCTCGTGTCGTGAAGAAGATCCCACGGGTCATCATCGGAAGGAGAGAGCAGGGTTTCCCTGGAGATGTTTCGTCCCTCTGACGGCTCAAAGTCCAAGTCCCCGTCGTCCTCTTGAGCAGCTCTGGAGTCCGACGCCTCTCCGTTCCGGAGCGCGTTCAGCGGGTCTGATGGGTTCACCTGCCGGTTTCTCCTCTCCCGGTGCTGCAGGCGTTCCAGCGGAACCGTGTTCTTCTCTGACAAGAAGAGAGAGGACTGAGGGAGGTTTTGTCCCGCTGTGAACACTTGTTTCGCCCCGTCCAAGTTAAGCAGTATACCATGCTTGGTGGAGTAATACACGTCGCGATGGTTTTCCAAAAGTTTGTGGTGAAAAAGACAGTCTTCCTTATTGCAAACCGTCTAAAGATGTTTAAAAAACAATAATACAAACAGTTAATATATCTGTGAAAGTTACGGTTGCCAAAAACCTTCCGTAAAAACAGTAGATTTAAAATAAAAATAAATTAAACGAAATAATTAAAAAACGTAGGCTTATATTGTATTATTTGATAGGCTAATGATAATAACCTACTTAAGTACTAGAATAAACTATGTTTTGCAATTTTATAATATACTGGCAGCCACCAAAAACCACAACCATCACCTTTTCTATATATTTGGCTATAATATACTTTTTTATGTCTTGATATATTTATTAGTATTTCTCGCTATAGTTAAAAGTTTGAAGCAGTTTAAAAAATGTTTAACCTTAAAATGCGAACATTTTGGCTGTAACCTTTGTAGATAAGCTATTGTAAATCCGGCCACCTCCAATTTCTAGTGCTATTTCTATTTTATTTAACCAAAATAAAATGTAAATTCTTTGCGTTAATGCATTTAGATTGTATTTCGTTTAACACCACTTAAATCTAAGGTTACCATTTTTAGATTCCGTGCAGTTATATTATATAACTGTAGGCTAGTACTTATTAATAATATAACGATACATAATGCCTTACTTTTTATACATTATTTTTCTTTTGTTTGAATACTCACCGATGTGAAAAGAGCTCCTCCTGCGTCCATACACACAAATCGATTGCTTTTTACTCCAAATATCGCCAGACGGTCTCTGCTTTCCGCTTTCAATAAAATTACACCTGTTGAATGCAGAATACAAAGAGGAAAAAAGAAGGACATTACTTTATAAATAAAACAACGATAAATACATAGGCCAGCCTATACAATAACTCATAATTTCACTGGTCTAATATCCTAAATATGGATATCGTGCCGATCAATAACAGGACCGGCTACTCACTGAAGGACCCCCTGTTTGTAGTTTTGCGCACATGTCCAGTCTGGCTGATCTCCAAGTAGAAGTTGTTTAAGTCCGAGGTGGTCTGCAGGTGGATGTACCTCCGCGGGTTGCCCCAGCTCGAGCCCAGCAGGGGAGAGGGGTTAGGGGCAGCATCCGCGGATCTGAAGCCCTGGAGAGCCGCGATCCACAGCGTGAGGACGGAGGAGCGCAGTACGCGCAGTCTGGAAAGTGCGCAAAGCATCTCCGCGGAGCGCAAAGTACGGATGCGTAAAAGCGGTGCGCAGAGCTGGAGGAGATGTGACGCGTGAAAGTTTGGGAGAGCGGCTATTTAAACGCATCCTGTGCCACTCCTTTACGCAACGCTCGCCCGCAGAGCCAGAGGATGTGAGGAGGCGGATTTAACATGTCCACCTTCTGTTTGTTGTGAGGGCCATCGACTGGTAAACCATAATTGGCTTGTCAATTTGGCACAGCTTCGGCTTTCTATGTATCCTGACATCAAAACTGAGAACAAGAATACATTTTAATAGTGTGTGTGCATGTGAGAATCAGTTGGTTGTCTCTCAAAGATTCTCAAACGCTAAATCAACTTACTATGATGTAATATTAGGCCTAAATATGTACGTTCACTTATTTAGGATCGTCTAACCTATACAAAATTTTTCCTAATTGACACCAAAATGTCCCATATTAGTGTTTTTAAAGTACAAATGAGTACTGCCGAGTGACAGTTTTATACATTTTAATTTTTGTAACTGATAATGTGTTAAACGACTGCGTGGTGAGTTTACTGAACGGATAAATGCTTTGGATAGAAATGTCTGGTAAAACAACGAATGCAACTGTAATGTAAATACAGTATGAGCTCAATCTGAACTTCCTCAAGTTGGCCAGCAGAGGGAACCTGAGACTCATTCACGAACAAGTAACCCGTCAAAAGTTGAGCAGAGCTGTGTGTATCAACGCTGGAATTCAAATAAAATAAATAATCATTAAGAATAATAAAAAATAGTTATTCATAAAAACACGATAATAGGATATAGCAACATATCATATTTAATAATCACTGTCAATTTGATCTAAACGTATATTTCTATCATATTATTTATTTTTAATACTTCATTTTTCTATTTATATTTTAGATTTCTATTTATATTTGTAAATGGTTATTTTGAAAGCTATTTTGAAATGAGTTTTGTATATATTAACAATAAGCATGGTGAAGTAATGATTATTTGTGAAATAATGATTAAAGTATTAAAAAAAGTACAGAGAAACTGGATCCAGTGGAGGCGTTTTAACGGTCAAGTTTTGGATATGAATCAGAAAAAAAACAATGAATAACCAGGGAAGAAGTTTATGAATTACTTGCGAGTAGTTTATTGAACTGTTGTCATGTTGTATAAATGATCCTGTATGAGTGGGACATCCTGACAGCATTATTTCTAGAAAATAATCAGTTCTGGGCACACAGTGCATGACCGCTCACTGTACTTGCTGCTTTGAGCGTGATTAAAATGTGAAACAAATACACACGCAAATGAAATAAAAGAAAAAAAGAAAGACATCAGTTTTATTAACATCAGGAATATGATTAAACTGCTGTGCACAGCACATACGTAGAAAAGTAAAGGAAAAAAAATATTTTTCTCAAATATATCTGTATTTATACATAGCATCAGTGCTTGTACTCAGAAACACGATTATGTCCTCAGTTTACTACTTTCAAAACATCACTGCGAGAAATTATAACTAAGGCAAGGGTGAGAGATGTCTTTATAAAGAGGAGCAGACAGAAACAAACTTTTAATACACAGTCACACAAAATCCTGGATTTTACTGATGTGCAAAATGTATATATAATACCCTACTATTAAAATAAATAATAAAAAATGTAAAATGAAATATATATATATATATATATATATATATATATATATATATATATATATATATATATATATATATATATATATAAGATATATTCAAAGTAAGTATGTGGTATGCAAGTACAAAAAAAAAGGTGAAATGAAAAATCCAGAAATCCCAGTAAATGATTAATGAGGCCTCACAGATATGGGGTCTTCACTGTAACAGGATCAGCCACACCAAGCCATTTCAAAACAAAGACAGCGCAAAGCAACAAACTGGCCTCCAGTGCTCCAAGGATTCCAGAAACCCTGCATATGTGAGGAGGATTCAGCCGGTGACAGCTTGCAGTCATTCATGCACATACGTTTTTCTCATGAGTCCGGGGTGTACCAGGAAACTGGTGTCTATATTCTATGCCCAATAAACATTTTCACAGCTGTTACTATAAATCCAAGCGACATACATCAGCATATCAGATGGCTCCGATCGCCAAATGTTCACGCATATTGCTCATTCTTCACAGACTTAAGATGTTATTGTCGCAATCAGGAGACAAATGAAAGAAAAAGCAAGGTTTGGCTCCCTGATTTAATACCTCGAGTCTTAATGCATCATTATAACACATTCAAAAGACATACTGTATTAAAATAGTACATTTATATAAGCTGACTTGTAGTATTTTAGTATCAGTCTGCCAAACCCATTACACTTGAGTTACTTTATTTAAAATAAGGTTTTAATGACGTTAAGCTTTTCTGTGAAACCGAAGCCAAAATGTTAGATGGTGGTACAAGCCGTGACTGTAGATGGCTGTTACATAGCTACATTTCTGTCCTATAAATGTGTTTTATTGTTTTTGTAAGTGTTTAAGTCTCACTGGGACTCACAGTGATACGAATCCTGAGGCACATCAGCTAAATGCAGTCCTCAACGGCACATTACTGACGAGAAACTTGCTAACGTACAAGTCATGACTAAATGCTCTCGAATAGCGAAACATCTCTCAACAGATGAGAACACAAAACAAGCAGCTTGGCAGAAGCGAGAAATGATCGGCTTTTTTTGTCCCCCTAAAGTATTGCGTCAGTCCTGCAGAGGTCTGTCCTGATGTATTCACTGCGCTAGAGGAAGAAGCCAGTCCCACAAAAACTTTCCTTTCATACAGCAGCGAACAAGTAAATAACCAAGTAAGGATCTGCCCAACACAATCTCACTGCAATTCAAAGCCATTTTACATTTGGAAAAATGGTGGCTAATTCCTACTGTTTTCGTACAACTTGTTGGTTAGGTTTAGGAGTGAAGCGTCATGCTTACTGTTTTCTGAAAAAAATTGTGCAAATAACATTAATATGAAATCAGCACCGTGTAAAAAAAAAATGCTTTCTCATGAGACCAAGGTGAATTAGTTTGGCTTCATGGTGATCTGGCCCCAGATTCTTAAAAGTTAACATGAAACAATAACCAATTTACTTCTCTAATGTGATGAATTAATTTATATTTAGTGTTAAAAAACATAGGATTGGGCTTATCTTGGCCATTTACAATTTTGCCAAAATATTACAAATATTTTTTCTTGGAAATAATGTGGATCAGTAAATCTCAATATGTCCAGAAAATAGCAAACAGGGATGATTTTGATTTCACGGTGACTAAACTGTAGGCACAATTTAGGGGGAAAGAGTATGCATGACGCACAGCTCGCACAGAAATTGCTTTAAAACCCACTTTCTGTTGTTCGTTTCACATGCCCGCGAATGACTGCATTGAATCGCATGTTGACATGACTGAAATCGACCCAACAAAGCAATGGAAAATTCAGCTAAGAGCAACTTTAACCGAATGCAGCATTTATCCAGACACATAACAATGACACCGCAATAGATTCGAGAAAAAGAAACAAGACACTGGATGGACATTATAGAGCAGTTCAACTCCATGGCTGTGACCTTCGACTAAAGTAGGATGGAAAACCATAAAGAACCCTAGTACTAGTGCTGGAATCTCAAGGCTTCTGTGCACAGTGGCTTTTACAAGACTACCCATGTTGTGAGGGAGACGTCACCAGCATGGCCTCTGCTCAGGTATTCCACCCCACATACTTCAAACAACCAGGCCATAAGTCTTTCTAAAATCACGTCATTCCTTTCGGTTCCTTTCCCTTTAACGCTCACACTGTGACCTGGAGGGATTTTCTATTTCTCCAAACCGCATTGGATTAAAACTTACTATCTTTGCTCATACAGGGAACAGCAAGTTCCCCAAAATAATTATAGTACTTTTTTTGGGGGGGAGGTTTTTACACCTTGCTCCACCTCTAAAATAAACAGCCTACGGAATAATAGCTAACAAGTTTCTCACTATGCTATTTTATTGCCAAAATACTGACATCAACCTTTTCACCAATCCGTTTTCTTCGAATTAACGTGGGTTTTGTTTTTGGGACTGATTTTTCAAGCGTGTCATTGATCAAAGTCCGTGCATCAATAAGCAATATTTTTTTCACCAAAAAAAAAAAAACGAGGTGCATGAGCTCAGATCAAGGCCTACAGCCAGCCAGTCCAGAAAAACCTGAGCTAATTGAAAGAAAACAAGTCAACAAAACAGGCTAAGATTTGGTGATAATATAATATTAACAAGAGATTTACAAGCAATGTTCAAAATCCCACCGAATTAGGTAAAGGTTTCCAGAACAGCACGAGGGTTAAATAAACAGGGTGGGGTGACATTTGGTGACAGAAACTGATGCAAACAGAAGCAGACGTACCAAAATCATAAAAAACAGTGAGCGTCCCTCAGTTCGGATGCCATACGGTGTCTGCCCTGTAATTACATTTGCATAGAGCAGCAGTTGTGAGTGCCACTGCAGTGCCTCTGCAGCAACAGGAAAGAGCCAGACTCGACTGCCCCCTCGACCAGGATTCACACACACACACACACACAAGCATCCACATGGACAGGTGCACGCACACACACACTCGCACCAGAAACAAAAATAAATAAACATATACTGCACGTATTCCCTTGAATCAGATACCATCATGGATGGCAGTGTGCCTTTAGCAACAAGCGACAAAGCTCTGGGCTTACTGGCATTTTCAGTGCACAGTCAGTATTTACAGTATTTTCATTGGTTTAGAAGACGTTCTCATTTAAAAGCAACGCTTAAAGCTTATTTTCAAGTGCTCCTTTTGTTCAGGCAAACCTGTGGTAAGCGATAGTATAATCGAACCGGCCATGTTTAACATTTTCAGTGTGCGCTTGCATCAGTTCCCCTGTAGATTTCTCACTTTTTAATAGTTTTTTTCCCCATTTTCTTTATAAAAAAAGTTTCATTTTGATTGCAAAAACAGTCTAGTCCACAAATAAAATACACAGCCTCAAAGCTCCAACAGGGGTTCGGCTAGAAAATAGCCCCTTTCACGCTTACTATATGCAATGCTAAATCACTGGCAAATTGCAATTTAGAAACTATTAATTTTTAAATACCGGTAAATCAGTTCTAACAGAGGTTTGTGTAAAAACGTGTTTCGTGTGATCGTTTATGGAAGCCTGTTTCTAACACTGCAAAACAAAAAAACAATGCAATTGTGATTTTTTTTTAAATTGTGTTTTCTCTGATTTTTTTCTCAAAATTATGAGACTTTTTTTCATTTTGAAATGAAATAACTTTTCTTCTCAGAACGGCAAAATGTTTACTAACTTGCAATTGCATGAACTATTTTCTAAAGGTGGAGGAAACAGGTTTCCATGCTAATCGCCTTACGCCTGTTATCAAACTGAAATGACGTTCAAACCAAAACACATACGATCTAATGAAGAAAAGCACTGCGTCACAGAGTTTACCGGTATTTTGGTACTAATGTATAAATGATCTCTTAGCGGTACAAAGCCAAGAAAAATCATTCTGGTAATTTTTACGGCAATTTACTGGGATTACCAGTGAAAGGGGCTAAAGTTACACCTCATTTCTGAGTGAACAGCAGATGATGCCGAATGCCAGAGACGATCAGTGTTTACGAGTCGCTCTTGCGTCTCATACAGTGTTCTCTAATTAGAGAAAAGTAAAATAAAGCAGAGATGCACACCCATCCCCCTCGCCCCTCTCCGGGGCCCTTGTGGGACAGTCCCCGCGGGGCCCTGGCTAACATATCAGCCCTATTTCTGACGCCCCGGGGCGTTCGGAGCATGCATGTTAAAGGGGCGGTGTGTGGGAATGCCAAGGCACCTCAGTGCAACATGCAGCAAAAAAGAGATCTGCTTTCTTCTAAGTGCTCACACGACCCCACAGCATGAGAAAAACAGAAAAAAAATAAAGTTGAAGATAAAAAAATAAAGACTTGTTATGCTTGTGTTGGCTCAGACAGAACTAAAAATAACAAGAGTAACTTCATGCATCCTTTTAAACCATCTAGGTAGCTCTTTGAGGTAATAAAAAACATAATTTCACTGTAAAAAGCCGAGGAAGACTTCCGTCATTCATCCTAGAGTCTGTTCGATTCTTGGCAAGCACCTGATTACAGAAAGAAAGGCTGGGAGAGCCTTCACATCCATAATCAATATATATATATATATATATATATATATATATATATATATATATATATATATATATATATATATATATATATATATATATATATATATATATATATATATATATATATTAATAAAACAAGATAGCGACAGATAGCATATTCAGAGATCCTAATAAAAAGCTGACCTATCCAAATATACATATAAAAAAAGAAGTAGTACTATTTTGGTGATATTCTTGCAGTTCCTTGTATGTTTGTGTGTCAATTCTCAGATCTCTCAGGGAGATCAGTGCAAATGAAGAATTATTGCAAGAGTCTGCTCATATTCGCGGGAGGAAGTGGGTGACCGTCATGGCGGTGGTGGCCTTGTTGCCTCGCTTCACTCGGCCGTGTTTGCTGAGAGCGACATAGAATCCCTTGTAAACGGAGGACTCATAGGCATTGTAGTTATTTGGCAGCAGGGTCTCCTTGAACTTGCATTCGTCTTTAAAGGTAGCCTGAAAGACGGAGAAGAGAAGGAATGTAAATGCCAGCATTCAGTCAAGAGGCACCAGTGTTATTTTAGTATCACTGAGATGCAACATTTTTTTTTAAATAGTTATATCAATTCATCTTTACTTTTTTTATTTACTTGCTAATATTGTTGGGTGTTTTTGTCATTTTTTATTAGCTAGTGTTTTTTTTTTTTTTTTTTTTTAACATTTGTCTGTATAGTGTTTTATTAATTATTTATTATTTTAATATCAATGAGAAATTAATTTATATATATATATATATATATATATATATATATATATATATATATATATATATATATATATATATATATATATATTGTTTTTCCTTAATATATTAATTTTCCATTTTCATGTTAAATTTGGTTTAAGGTTTTAATGATCTTGTTTTGTGCTTTTGTCATTTTTAGGTTATTGATTTTTTTCTATGCCTATTAATTAAACCTATATATATATATATATATATATATATATATATATATATATATATATATATATATATATATATATATATATATATATATATATATATCTTTTTTTAACAAACCTGTAAAGCACAATAAAGCACAATTATTAATGCCTTACTACTTCAAAAAGTCAAGCATCTCACCGAATAAATTAAGCAAGTAAGCGACCCATAAACATCAGCACTGTTTTGCACATGACTTTGAGAACCTCTTGAAAGGACCAGTTTCTCAGACAACATACTGATCAAACTTAAAAAGAAACTTTCAGCTAAGCCTGGTCCCACAAGAAACCCATTAACCTGAAGCATTAACCGGATACTAATCCCTGAGCTAAATAGGCCTTTTAATTAAAAACCACTTTAACGATGACTGCAAGACCGGCCTGTGGTGTCTGCTTTATCTCTGCCCGTCCAGAGGATGCTCTAGTAAGATTCTGCAGTTTTTGGATAGGGCTGTCATGCGCTCATGGGCCCCTGAGGACCAGTGTTGCACTGCGCTTGTCTCACCTATGCCAAACTTCAGCCAAGTGCATCATTTCCCTTCAAACCTGCAGACACACTTTTTAAATTAAACACATTGCATGTGTTTAACATAATACATGCAATGAGTTGTACGTAATCACTATTACTGCTGTTAACTGTTCAAATCAATATATAAATACAAGCTGCTTTGCAAAATATCTCAATTTAAGCACACGTATTTTATTAACGTTATTAACAGAGTATATAACTGTAAAGTAAAATGAGAACTGCACCTATGCACGACTACACCTAATGACCTACAACTAACTACCAGCTAATATGAAATAATAAGGCGTTTATAAGCTTAATGCAGGACATTTTACCCGTGCTTTCAAGACGCTTTGGCGCTTTGCCTGGATCTAATGCACCGTTTAACAATTATTTAACAAAAGCCGTGCAGCTGTGGCAACAAACCCGATCACATTGTATTTATAAGGCATTAATAATTGAATGCAGCACACGCCGTAAACACTATTATTAGTCGCGCGACCCCCTCACGTGCCAAAAGCATGGGTCATGAATTAGTCGAAAACGCACAATGGAAGCATCACCTGTTTCACACACACACACACACACACACACACACACACACACATAAGCGCGCACTCACGCACTCGCTTTTCGGGGATGCAAAGCCTCATTGCGCTGGCAGGCAGAATGAAAGGCGACACGGTTGCGCACACCTACCGTTCCGTACAACCTTCCTCTGCTATTCATTGCGACAAACAGCTCGCTTTTCACGCCGTACAGGCTAACCACTCCTCTGGCCACAGTGGAGATCTCTATGAGACCTGCTCAAACAGAACAAGCATGTTACACACAGTAAAGCGGCTCCGCGGGACTCAGAACAACAAGGCATGCGGTGGGTGGAACCTCTGCAGGTGCCAATTGTGGATGCGCAAACGGCCTCTCTCGCGCCACTGGGCTACTACATTATTGCCGAAAGACGAACATCCCTCACACTTGGAGAGTCGTGCATGTTCTAAGCGCTTCTGGGCCGCACAAGGAGCCGGTGTAAAAATAAGTTGGCATCTATATCCGTCCCAGCATTCATGTCATGTTTAAGCCCAGCGCAGATATTTAGCACTAAGGGATACTGTGTATGTGTATGTGTGCGCGCGCGCGTGTGTTTTAATAGATTTGTCTTTGCATCCAAAGACTAGTGTCGCTTCTAAAGAATAAAGAGCTCTGCGCAATTAAGTGCTGCATTATTCCGTGAACTCACTGTACTGGTTCTCATTATGTACACCGTTTATCTTGCCGTCTGGGAGGACCTGAAGATGAAACCCGATGCCTACATTGCAGTACAGCCTCCGCACTCTTTTGATGCCCAGCAAATAGTCATTCTCCCAGTTCGCCTCTGGTCTCTCTCCAGAGATCCCCAGCACGGAGCGAGAGAAGAGGCTCTCCCATCGCTTCTCCAGTAAAGTTGTCCTATTAGTCCTACTCGGAAGCGGACTGGAGGACACAATCCCAACTAGGAGCAATCCCAAGAGCAGAACGGCAGTCCTTGGCCAGTGTTGCGCGTTGGCCTCGCAGGACATACTGATGAGGAACCTTTGCGCAATGGCCATCGGGTTTACCTTCGGGGCACGTGGTCAAAATTAATGGCACTAAAAATACCCCTCTTCTAGTTTTTCTTCCCTCGGCATGGTGGTGCAGGCTTAATTTAGCGAGGCAGGTCAGGACTTCGGGCATGCGACGGTGGCCCGAGATGAGAGCGGCGGAAGAACGGGGAGAGAGCGCGGAGACACGACTTGAGGTGGAGAAGGTGGTGATGACCATGTTTTGCAGCTCCGAAGCCTCGGGTCGTGGAGAATGCCACTCACCAAAATCCCTATCTCACCCTCATCCTTACATGACATCATATATCAGGGGAGGGGGGGAGGAGAGAGAGGAAGAGAGGGAGAAAGAGAGAAAGTTGCGAGCGGCGGACTGATGGTGATGGGACGCTGCTGTCACTCCACGTGTGCAATGGGGGTCGCATGCTGAGCCTTATTGGACGGCTTGCGCGCGATCATGGGATGCGATGGGCACACTAGCAGCGCCCAAATCGGGACGGTGGTCATATGTCTGACAGCCCTGCTTCCTTATTTAGAAGGATGGTGTAAAAACAGTCCACTTGTCACCGGAGAGCAATGGCACCCCTGTCTGTCACATCCCAGGCTGTTCGTACGGGAAGTTTACACAACGACCTGATTCCACAATATTGCGCTCCCGCGATGCGTGCCGATCGTAACGTTCCCCGTCTCGTGCATCGCGCAGCCCGAAGCTTTTTATCTTCCGGGAGGCTGCCCGCCTCTCTGGATCCGGCGGCAGAGATGCTGA